>NC_056766.1:3872500-4570833 GCF_018687715.1 Carya illinoinensis
GTTTTGGGGTTAGTTTTGAGAGAAGACAGATAGTTATCACCCCTTGGGGTTCACTTACGTTCACCGGTCTTAGTTCTAAACACCCTTCCCATGCAGTACTGCATATTCATAACGAATATATATATATATATATATATTAATATGTATGTATATCTGCTTCATTTTTAATAACTTATTTGGTTGAAACTTGACCCCAAGCCAAGTAGGTGGAAAGAAAGTTCATGTAATAATGAGAAGAGTTTTAAACCCCCCTCCCCCCCAACAAACACACACACACACATATATGTATGGTCTTTAATTATATAGAAATTATACTTGTTGTCGTGAGTGCACAAGTGCCATGTAATCATTTTGAAAAAAGTAAAAAAATAAGACTCATATAAAAAAAATTAATTTTTTAATAGTATATTTCACTTTTTTTCAAAACGATTGCATGACGTTTGCGTTCTCAAAGTAATATTACTCTTAATTACATGTTGTTAAGCATAGATTGGATTAAATGATTGAAAAACTCTAACTGTTTATAACTCCCCTCTTACTAATTTGCCACGTTAGACTAGGCTCCATTTATTTATCTAAATCTAAATTATCTCATCTTATCATTATAACTTTTTTAAACTCTCATACAAAATATAATAAACAATTTAATTTTTTCAAATTTCAAAATAAAATTAATATCAAAAACTTATATTATAAGAAGATTTTATTTAACTTTTAATAAAACATCTCATCTTATATCATCTTAACTGTGTAACCAAATAAGGCCTATAGCCCACGCAGTTTGTAATTAAACCCGGCCAATAGTAGAATATCAAGTGAATTGAAGAAGCCTGCTTACTCTTGGAGGCTTGACCCACAATTTTAAAAAATCAATTATTTTTTAAAATTTTTTTATAAGATAAATTCTATAAGATTTGTAATCTCTATCCCTTCAATTTCTCTTTTAGTTTCTTCATTAAAATTATTAGATTTTCTGATCCTTCGTGTTCTGCGTTGAGTGGATCATTTCACATCTATTATTAAGGTTACATTTTGATGGTCAGCTTAGTTGAGTTGAGTTGAGTTATTTTTTAATAGTGTTGAGTTGAGATGGTTGAATGAGTTTGGTGGGATCCATTTAAGATGAGTTAAGTATGTTTGGATGTTAAAATGAGTTTAGATATTTATGAAAAATTTGAAAAAGCAATGGGTCTCACTATTATTTTATATTGTATTATCTGACGTGATTCTAATTGACCCACCTAGTACAGCAAAAAAGTTCTGATTCACGTGCACTATATCATCCGAAATAGCAAACTCCTATCGTTTTTTTTTTTCATGAATAAAGCAGCCACTTGGAATACTACCAGACGGTCACACTTTTTTTTCATCATGCAAACATATTCACAATTCCCTTTTCTTTCCAATGTTTTCCATACTACTTTTTCTTTAATTTTTTTTTATCCATTTCATTTCATTTGTTTTTTCATATTACTATTTTATTATTTTCCTCCAGTGTTTTCCATACTACTTTTTCTTTAATTTTTTTTATCCATTTCATTTCATTTGTTTTTTCATATTACTATTTTATTATTTTCCATACTTTTACTTCATAAAATATATTATTTCTTATTTATATTTTGAGTTAAATGAGTAACACCAAGTACCATTATCTTTCTTAATTTTTATTTGCAAATGCAAAATATAATTAGTTTTTTAAAAATTATTTAAAAATAAAAAAATTAATAAATAATATCACTTTATTATTTAAATGAGTAAATGCATGTAAAAATTGATTTTACACTACATTTTGTTTGTAGATTTTTTCAACAGAAATTATAAAAAAAAAAAAATTGCAACACCATGCTAGTAATTAGGTGTTTCCCTGTTGCCCAGTAGTATGCATCCACATAGCCAGTGCAATAGCATCTCTACTTGCAGCCATTGACTGTGCCGATGCAGTCGACATGTCAGGAATATGAAATTGTTCATTGTTGTCTTGATCCATACTCATTTCTGGATAATCATCAGGATTGTTAAATGCTAGAAATGTTTGATCATTAGGCGTAATGGTCCGGATGAAATTATTTATCACACAACATGCGATAATAATATAACGTTGTCGAGTTGGACGGTACTCAGGCATGTTTTTTAAAAGTCGAAAATGCCTCTTCAACACACCAAAAGTTCGTTCAATGACATTCCGAATAGATGAATGTCGATAATTAAATAGATCTTTATATCCTTGGAATGTACGATTTCCATGACGTTCAGATCTGTGGTATCTCACCCTTGGATACAGCAGCATATATCCCTCCATGCAAGGGAATGCAGAATCTACCAAATAATAATAACCTGAGATTTCAGTAGAACAATAATCTTTTTATAAATATGGTATAGAAAATTATTGACTACTTGTTAGGTACAAATTAAATAATGTGTAGAAATTACCGTCTTGAGGCCATGGAAAATTGTTCTCCGGACGCCTTAACGCATCAATTAAAACGCGAACATCATGGGCTGTACCCTCCCACCCGACGTATACGAATGTGAATTTCATATTGAAATCACATACACACAAGACATTCTGGGCAAGTTGCTGATACCGATTTAAATATGCGTTAGTTACGGAACTCGGCACAGCTGCGTCAATCATGACCCCATCCATTGCACCATGACATTTCTGCAGATTTTGTTTTAAACTTGCATAAATTCCAAAATTGTGTATTGGAAATATTACGTCATTTGTAGAGTGCATTTTAATCTACGAAAATAGATAATGTAAGAAAAATTGACCTTGAACCATGGATAATATCTAGGATTTCCTTCAATATAAGACATCACTCATGTCGTCTGACTTGGTTTAATCACATGGCGCGCAAGGCGACATAATGCACGCATTACTGCGTACACATGTCGATTCACAGTTCTAACCGAATGTTGAAATAGATTAACTAAATTTCGTTGAACTACACCATGTCTGACGGTGTAGCAAAACATTTTTAAGGCTTCCTCCAAAGTGACCTCTCGAGTCAAATCACGCAAGGCCACATCTCTACATAACTGATCGCATAAGGCCCGGAATGCATATACCTCCATTCAAAACATCTCGTAACAGTTATCAGGATGTCCATTTAAGACTTCGTTGATATACTCCCTTCCACGCAAGCCAATATTATGTTGTGGCCTAGGCATACAACATTGGGCACGGGATTGCTGCTCCTCCATCATCATGTTCAGAAGGGTCACATCTTCTTGCGTACCATCATTACATCTTCTTCATGCGTTCCATTTCGCCCATCTATCTTTGTCAAATGTATTTGACACATTACTACTAGAGCCCTCCTCGCTTGCCTTGTTCTCCTCGGTGTTTATCTCATTATTCCACCAACTATCATTGTCCATGCTGCGCTTTTAAAAATATGTGGTACGTAAATATTTAGAAGTTTTCAGTATTTATAATACTAGGAATAAAAGGAACTCATTTTATATGAACTTAGCAAGTACTTTTAAAAAAATTACCACGCCAATGTTTGAACTTAAATTAGCCCACACGAAATACGATTGTTAGAAATCAACATAAAACTAATAAAGTTCTAGATAAAATATAAGTAAAAGAAAGTGTCAGATAATTCTGTAAATCCAAAGCAAACCCAATATGCGTGGTCAGTTAGTGACCACACCCAGTGCAATTTCAGCTCTGGAGTCATGGTCTGGAAGACATTGATCATATTAGGATCCAAAAAAGCTTTTGTTGCGGCAAGCTGGACGTCCAAATGTAGGGGAGGGGGTGATATCATACAAAAACTGCATACACTGTGTAACACTGTTATAACCTGTATCAGACCCAGTATTTGAACTCTCGCCTCTACTGCACTTTGAACTGCATAGGTCAAACATCTTTGCATCTAACTCTGCCCGCGCTTTAGAACTAGCGGTAATTGTTTTCAAGGCATCAGCTAGATCTGGTGAGATTGATGGCCCGGCTGCATCCCTACGTCGTCGTCGAGGAGTCATTTGCTGCGGCGCCCCTCCTTGTGTTTCGGGAGTGATCTCGATGGCATCCAGATCCATAGTCGAGTCTAATCTAGTGCCAGTGCCAAACATGGGACCCCGGGCCCTCAATTCATCCTTCAGATGCTGCTCTTCTTCTCTAGAGGGGGCTTCTTGCGTTGAGGCAAAATGCAACACCCCTGTTGCGACCGCCTGACCAAAAATCATGCAGAGGACGTTGTAGTTGCCACAACCATTGTTCTTGAACTTTGTCCACTCAGATCGGACCTAAGAAATGATAAAAATAATTAAACAAGTTGATTATAAAAGTTAAATGCATTTAATGGGCAATAATGGGCCATAAATTGATTACATAAAGCAATAAATTAAAAATACATCAATTAGACCAAAAGAATAGGAAGGTTACCCGAATCGCATTTGCCCAATGTTCGTCCGAACCAATTACAGTTTTTGTGATGGGGTTCCAACCCATGCCCGTTTGACCCATTAAATCTGTAAACTGGTGTTGTATCTTTTTAAGACGAGCGATTTTTCCCTTCACTTGTGATAAATCAACCCGCTTAATACGCAGGTTATTGAGGCGCTCAGCTAGTCGGACACAGTCACGGTTTGTTATTTTGGACCCCACCAATTTATCTTCGAATGTTTCTTGGTACAACATGTCAATCAGCTTGTCCTCAAACCCACAAGCCCACAGGTCATGATCACGTTGAACCTCTACATCAGCCATAGTATGCTACTAATAGGCAATAAGGATTAGACAGTTTCAATTCGAGCTAGCTCTCGAATTGACAAAGGCTCCATGTTCACCCACAAACTCTTCTCATCAGGAACGACGCCCCATATCACCCTAACTGGGAAATCTCTTTAAGGGACTTCAAAGGCGAGAAACTCCCAACCCTGTTTAGTGATGAAGAAAAACCTGATCGTTCAGTTTTTGGCATTTGAGTGCCGAGTTTCAAATCGAGCCAACGTTTGCCCTTTATCTTTCTTGCAAAAGCTAGCAATGTTGCCCTTGATCGTTGGCCTCACGTTGTAAAAGGACTAGAATTCTCGAGCGGTTAGGTCAGGATAAATATCCGAGGGGCTCCAATACCATGCGAAAGACTACGTAGGTGCAAAATAAGCCCTCAATGCGAAGGGATGGAGTTGAGCAGGTGCCAAACCGAGTAAATCCAAGATGTTGCAAAGAGGGCGACAGAAGGGGAGTCTCAACCCATGAGCCAGAAGGGACGTGGTTAAAGTGACCTTGCCTGCGAACCCTTCAACGTTGCAGCACCTGGATGGAGGAAGCTCCAGCACTACTTTTTTAGGGATGCGAAGTTCGTCCCAAATCCCTGGAAAATTTTTCTATCTGAGGGCTGAACTCCACCCTTACTCATCAAAGATTGGGGAGTCTGATGCTGGGGAAGGTTGTGCAGAATTACCACCATATTCGATAATGAAAACTTGAGGTAAAGAATGACAAGAAAGCAAAGAGGACGGGATGGGCAAGTGCAAAGAAACAAGAACAGAGAGAAAGCAAGGGCACAAGGAAGGGAAGTGAGTAAAGGGAAGAATAGAGGAGACTGGCAAAAGGGTATTTAAAAAGGGCAAATACGAAATGCTAGCTGTAGGGATCATGACCTAACACTAGAACAGAAAAATAACCGTCACACGGAACCCTTACCATCGCTACGTAAGCTAAAAATCATGAGGGCTCTTTGATTTTTGAAAATGTGAAACGACACAAAGAGAAATGTGAAGGGATAGCAGGGTACTTAGCAGTTTACATATGGGTTAGAGGTTGTTTAAAAAGGGGGACCATAGTGAGGTTCACGCCTGAGAAAAAAAAATATATAAAATAATGATGAAAATGTGTTTGCAAAATTTGTTAACATAAATTCCCTATGTCATAGAGCGAAGGGAATTAGCAGGGTAACTGGAAGACCTATTTTGTAGTAAAGCCCAATATAAAAGCTCTCATTAACTGGTCTAAACTGAAAAGTCTAGGCTCAATAGGGATCTACATGCTACACGCCACCTAACTTGGGAAGGAGTGAATTTCATGCATGTACGTGATTATTTCGGTTACTTAGAGATGATCTAAGTTGATAGACATTGCACTAGATAGACATCATGTGATGGAATCTCATATAGTGCTGATCTAATCCAACAGGAAACCTCTATATATACTAAGTAACCCCAAAGAAGATCCATTTTTGAATTATAAATTACTTGTGTGATACACTTTATTGACTTAAGTATCATAGTGTTCTCAGGCGTATCATGCCAGAATCTTTTTCACATTTGCAAGTGAATGGTTGCATTTGTGGAGGTGGGACACATCCTTAACACTAAGATTAAAACCAAATTAAGAGAAATAACAAATATCTTTAAATAATTATGAAAAGAAAAAAAGTTTTTATAAACTATTAATCATTATCCTTATTTTCGATGTGCATCAAATAGTTACAGATTAAGTAAAAACAATATTAAATAATTTTCAATCATTTTTAAGTCACATAAAAAAAATTAAAATGATGATATTTAATTAGATGGAAAATAAGATAAATAAAGTTTAAAGTATTTATGTAATTAGAAACTACCTTGATATTTTTAATTTTTGAAAAAGAAAATCCTTGTACTCATGATCATGGTTAAATGTACGCAAAGCTAGCTGGTCATTGAAGTGGACGTCCGTCTGACCAGGAATTAATATTAGTCGACAGATTTTTCCATATAGAAATATATCTAGCCGGCTAATTTGACATTTATACGTACAAACAAATGTGAGGTGGGTCGTCGTCAACTCTGAATATCATCCAAGGACTATAATATATATATATATCATATAAAATTTGTAAGAATCTTTTAATTTTGAAAAAGAAAATCCTAGTCATGATCAAGCTTAATTGTACGCAAATTAAGCAGGTCTTTGAAGTGGACGTACGCAAAGCTGGTCATTGTATATCATAGTCGACCGATCGATCTCATTCATTTGGAAATTATGAGTAGTCATGATGAATTAAATATCTAGCCGGCTACTTTGACATTTCTACATACAAACAAATGTGAGGTGGGTCGTCGTCGTCAACTCTGAAATTCTGAATATCATCCAAGGACTATAAATATATATATAAATATATATACATATATATATATATTATATATATATAATTGTTAAGAATATATAATTATGTCAAATTATATATCTATATATACACTTATAATTAATACCGAGGATGGCTGACATTTTCGGTTAATTTATTATTATTTTTTATTTAATAATTAAGAAAATATTTTTTAATAAATTTGTAATTTAAAAAAATATTTAAAGGGTTAAAAAAATACTTAAAAAATTACACCCAAAATAAAAAGCTAATTTGTACTTAAGTTCTAGGCATAATTAATAGACTTTGTTGGGGGGGGGGGGGGGGGGGACCGGTCTCGGTAGAATTTAAAAAACAATACACATAAAGCTAGTCGGTAGAATTTGTCGGGACCAGTATCGGTGGCCCTATCAGTGCTTAGAGGATTAATTATATATATATAGAATAAAACTTTAATTAATTAACGGCCCTCCTATATAATAGGAGTGTTAATTATAAATTTCCTATTGGTTTTAATTGTATATACCGTGAATGATCTACCAATCAAAACCGTTCATGACTTGAGAACCTGACAATTTTGTTCGTGTAGATTAAATTACTGATTCAATATCTCCTTTGTCCTTTTGAAAATTATGAAAAACAATTCCTTTCGAAAATAAAAAAACAATGCTACCCCAACGTACCAATTTTATTGGCTCCTCCCTGATCACTGGTCTTTCTGCACCGATCCCACCTACCTCAACTTTCATCACTCTTTATTACATACTCCAACCACGTACCTCATAATTATCTTTCGTCACTTTTTCAATGTCACTCGTGATTACGTTTTTTCCTTAATTTGTTTTATTTTATAAAAATAAACTTATAAACTAATAACAGTTTTTAAATTTATATCAATTTATCAATTTATTTTTATAAATTTCTTTTAAATATATGGATGAAATAATTAGAGACCAGTTCAGCTTCCCCAGGCTTTTGCTAGTTAATGGAGGCCGACATCATTTGTTGGTTGTAGTTCTTGATTTCACATACTATCCAAGGTACTTGTGGAAGAACAGCCAACGCCAACATCAATGCTTAAAGAGGGTGTGTATGTACTAAGCAAATACTCACTCTCTTCTGTATTGAGATCAGCTTCTTTCCTTGTTTGCTTTTCCTTACCTCTTAGTCCATCTAGCATCACCGCCACTTCCGTCATAGTAGGCCTATCATCTCTTTTGCACATTTCAAGGCTTGAAGCTTTTTGTGATATTTTTACTGCCTCCAACTCCATTGAGACTTCTTTCATCGTAGGTCGCTTCTTCCCATCCAAGTTTAGGCACCTTTTTGCAATGTTTGCGACTGTAATAAGCTCTTCTTTTATAGCTTCCTTCAGAACTCGTCTATCAAGGATATCAAACAAATTGTTTTCTTCCATCGAGCAAATAAAATACATGGCTAAACTTTTAGCTTTTGGTGTCCTTGTCAAAGATATAGCCTTTTCTCCTGTTAAAAGCTCAACAAGGACAACACCAAAACTATAAACATCACTTTTTTCTGTAAATTGACTTGATTGAAAATACTCCAGGTCCAAGTATCCAAAAGTTCCATGCACTAGTGTAGTCAAGTGAGTTTGATCAATAGCAACAGATCTTGAAGTCCCAAAATCTGCTACTTTTGCTCTGTATTTATCATCTAAGAGAATGTTAGTTGACTTAATATCTCGATGGTAAATGGGTAATGAAGATGCTGAGTGTAAATAGTATAGAGCTCCTGCAATTTCTGTGGCAATTCGTAAGCGCATATCTCAAGTTAGTGGAAACTCCTCGTTTTGGTCACTTAGATATCTCGAGAGAGTTCCATTAGGAACAAATTCATACACTAGTAAAGGCACTTCTATCTCTAAGCAACAACCAAGTAGTTTAACAATGTTCCTATGATTAATTCGGGAAAGAACGACAACTTCATTAATGAATTCTTGAAGCTTTCCTTCATTAATTATCTTTGACTTTTTCACAGCAACGATTCTTCCATCCTCTAACATACCTTTGTAAACAGTTCCTTGTCCACCTTGACCAAGTATTCTGTTATCATTAAAATGGTCAGTGGCTTTCTCCAAGTCCTTTGAATTAAATAATTTCCTGTTTGCAACATCCAATTCGCTTTGAGATATTTGATGTTGTAACAACAGTCCGCCATTTCATTTAAAGAACTCCTGCCTACGTGCAATTCTTTGCCTTTTCTTTACCACTTTGTATGACCCCCATCCACCAATAAGTAGAAATAATACCCCAAATGTACTAGCACCTGCATAACTCAAAAAATTAATAGGAAAAAGATTACGTACTTCAGGTTGCAATTGGGATATTACTTTATATATCTTATTAATAGGTTTTATATTAAAATTGTTAATGGAGAGACACGTTCTCTAAATGCTACAAATTAAGCCTAACATGCAAAATCTCCATGTCGATGTGCCAAAAATATTTTAAGATACTATAGTACTTTTTGAAACTTCTTTTTTCATTTTCTGCTTAATTTCTAATTTACAAACTTGCATAAATTAAGCTAAAAAAACTAAATAATAATCATTTATTTACAAAATTAAAATAATAAATATCCTTGTTCCAAACTACATCAATATTATTTAACCGAATAATATATATATATATATATATATATTTATATATTTCACAATCAACTGCATGCAAATTTGATAAGCAATTAAGTTAATTAATTTTGGCAATCCAAGAGTAGTTAGCTAGATGTAGATAAATCGTAACGTACATGAGTGAGTATTATAAGCTGGTAAAATATACTTACCAATTATGGCAATCGGAATAATTTTTCTAGAATCGCTTCCTTGAGCTCTGCAAGCAGTTCCTTCTTTTCGCCCATCTCCTTCGTACCCTTTGGGGCATAAACAGGTGTAAAACCCCACATGGTTGACGCATGTAGCATCAGCAGCGCACCCATGAATTTGAATTCCACACTCATCAATATCTGAAACACCATGCATTTAGACCATGTCAAAACTCACATCTATCGTGGCAATAAAAAATCTTCAATATCATGATGTCATTTTGCAGGAAAATTAACTAACTAATTAACTCGCGCATTCCTAATTAATAATGTTGTATTTTGTTCCTTAAAGACTTGTATCATCAAAATTCATTTTTTCTATTAATTTACCTAATGATTTTCACAGCATAGTTTATCTATTAAGTTTTTCTACCTCATTTAAATATTTATTTTAAATATTTCTTCTAACTACTAATAAATTAGCAATATCTTCTTATCTTTTAATATTTATAATATTTTTCTATATACAATATTCATATAATTATGCCAATACTTTATAATATTATATTATGAGAATATTATAAAGTATTTTCGAGAATATAAACAAGTATTGTCATATAATATTTATTTTCGAGAATTGTATAAGAATATTTTATGAAATATTCATTTTAATAGTTATGAAAGAATATTTTTAAATATATTATAGAATATTCATTTTCGATATATATTTGTAAAAAATTATTCTTGGAATATATATGGATTTGACGGAACATCACATAAAAACTCAGCCTAAAGAAAACAAAGAAACTAAAGAAGATCTAAGAAATTATCAAATTAATGCATATATAGAGCAATAATTACGTACCCTTGCAACCATCAGAGAGGTATGGGTTTCCGTAATAGCCTGAGGAGCAGCTGCAGCGATACCCAGGACCGTTTGTGGAATCGTAACATTGACTATTCGCTGACTTACATGCATATCCTGTAGTATCCTCCTTAGCATCTTCGCATGTCTGGCTCCCAATTGCCCAATCTAGCACCAAAGGAAAAGCATCTTTATTCTGCATATTCTGAAGATCTAAGGTTGAAAAGTTGTATTCTTTTTTTTCCACCACAAAGGCGAAACCACATGTATTGAATTTTCTCACTGTGGAGCCGTTGTAAAGCCTAACATCGATGGAAAAATCTGTCATTCCAGTTGGGATAGGAGCCTGGCAACAGCCTACACCAGAGCAAGACCCATTAACCATATCGTAGATGTTTTCACATCTTGACCTGCATCCAATTGAATACAGATTCTCGTATGAGTCTATGATCGCTCTAGTGTTGCAACCAACGGCGATGAACACATTTTTTTTATCTGACATGGGAAACTCTAGCAAGGTATCAATATAGTTATATCCGGTATACTTATAGCTGGTATAATTGTCCAATTTCTGTGGGCAAACACGGGCTACAGAAGTTGAGACACGAAGTTCACCATCCAACGATATGTTGAGTACCTTTATGTTACTAACGCCCAGAAATGGTGTTTGAGTACTCTTCCCAGAGGACGAGGAGGACTTACAAGTAATGAGAAAAGATGAGTCAAGATAGCAGCCTTTGGATGTTCCAAATGGATAGGGGATGTCATGAAGCGATCCGCATGTAGTGACGCAGCTGGAATTGGGTTCAGCTGCCGCTGCTGCTACAAATATTGCTGCTGACAATATTACAAGTACCCCAAGCAGGAGTTTTACAGCTTGTTGCTGCAGAAGAACAGTTTCAAGCAAGGAGGACATAGTTAACTGCCTTGGTTTTTGTGTGATCTCTAATCTGATCTAATGTTCTTTCTTCGTTCGTTTGAAGTAGTTAACGTAGAAGAAGATGGCCTTCTCTTTATAGAAGGCAATTATTAGTATTCATCATTGAACTAGTCAATAATTTTTATTTTTATTGTTTTTCCTTTTTTGAGCTGGTAAAGGAAATATATTATTTTTCCTAAGCTAGTCTCCATCAAGAAGTGCCTTTTATTTATTTATTTTCCCCAAAGAAAGTCAAGAAAAGCACGGTTTTAAAGATAGTCAAGAAAATTAATTATTTCTTGTCTGAATGATAGGCCCCGATGTTGGGAGGGTGAACGTGAAAGACTAGTATACTGGGCAGCAAGAGACGTGGAGATGCAGGGGAAGTACTGGGTCGTTCGCATGAGACGTGAAGGATCATCTCGCATGAATTGACTGGGTCATTACCAGTTAACGAGAAGATTTCGCATGCGTCGACTGGGTTGCTAGTAGTAAGGAGTTTAACGTTACTTGATGTTTATTTTCGGAATGCTTGTTATTTCCCCAGGTCATACTTTCTGTTTTATGCTCTGTTTTACGTGCGTTGTAGTTCAGCTACTAGTCAGCAAGTTTCCCTTTTATTTCGGTTTGAAGTGTACGTCGTTCTGCTATTTAAGTAGCCAAGAATTATTAATGATTATTTTATGCAAGTTTATTCAAATCTGTGGTTCATTCTCACCTGAAGAGAAAACATATTATCTTAGCACTTTTATTCTCTAAGTTTGGGACCTATCACTGAACTAGTCAAGAAACTTAATATCTCATTTCTTTGAAAGGTATTTGGTTGGCAATGGCGGAACCACGTTGATCCTTAATTAAGGGAGCCATGGCCTCCCATTCTTTTGAAAAATAAAAATATGCTTTAGATTTTATTCTTAATTCTATAAATATAGAAAATGGCTCCCCAAAAAATTTATAATCCCTAAACTAACTTACATACTAAAATGAAAGATGTGATCTTTTCTATAAAAAAACAAATACTCTAAATATTTTAGTATAAAAATAATAATATATGAATATTATCCTATAAAATATTATCCTTCAAATTAAATCTAAAACAAAAATTAAATTGTGGTTTTTGAATTTCATTTCTACGTAAATGTAGCAAATGATTGAGATCTAATTTTATATAAACACAGAAAAGTTTTACTATCTCAAAAAAACTGCTCGTTCCGCCACTCTGGGTTAATACGTTGGAGGCAACTTACATATCGGTGGCATGGAAAAAGTCGAGATTTCCAGAAATAATATTTTAAACTTATGGAGTCGGTAATATTGTGTAATGGACATGATAGATGCTAAAAAAAAAAACCAAGACACGTAGAAATTGAGTAAAGAAATTAAAGGAGTCTACACTTGGACAAGCATAATCGGAAGGTTGACGAAGACTTTATTTGTCACATATGCCTGTCAGCTCTGTCCCAATGTAAATTTTTCTCTTAGACTTTTGTGGCAAAATGAAAAAGAAAGCCAAATACATTTCAACTTTGGATTTTAGCATAGAAAATAGAAATCAGTGAGACCACAAGTTGCACCAACCATGCATGCAGCTTCTAACTTTGTAAAAAAAATATCTGTGAATTTACAGTGTTTGCTCGCACCCTGCTTAAAGGAAATTAAGCACTAATTTCTTTACTCTTTGTTGATAGACATATCTGGGAATAAGTGAATCAAGCAACTGGAAATTAAAATGGTGTCTCCCACAATTGATATTTTGAAGAGTGAGATTCCTCTTAAGCAAGTAGTTCGTGGCTTTGCCGATGATACTTTTACTGATCTTGTTTTTGTTGACATCATCAATGGTTTCTGTACTGTTGGTATTAGAAATTGGGTATAATTTAATGAATTAACTTCATGATGTCTTCTGGTTTTATAACTTTTGTAAGAATTTTATTTAAACTATGTCCCACACTTATATCTAATAGATTTAGATTAACTTAATCTTATAACTTAATTTAAATGAGTCATTGTGGGACTAGAATACCTCTATATCTAATCACATTAAGACACAAAGTCTCTAAATTTTGTGATAGCTAGAAATCTATAAATAACACTGAAGGGTCAAATGGTTCTCACCTACAACATTATTGTATCTCTGACTATTGGAAGACACTTTGATGTATAGTTATTAAAGTGATTCTTCTCTTATAATTAGATTAGATTCATTATCAAACTAAATAGAGTGAGGTACGTTTTTTTAATTATTATTATTTATTATCGTAGATCATAGAAAATCAAATATCTTACTATTAATGTTCATATAAAAATATTTAACATGTGGTATCAAGGTCATGTCATAGATATTCTATGATCTCCATTAATTATACTGCAAATTTTGTTTTTGATGTTCATGACTGTGGTAATTTTGGACATGATAAATGCTAACTCGGTAAGAGTTTAAAAATATTATAAAGATACGAGGGAGGGAGGGAGAGAGAGAGAGAGAGAGAGAGAGAGAGAGAGAGAGAGAGAGAGAGAGAGAGAGAGAGAAATTCCAAGACCCGTAGGAATTGAGTAAAGAAATTAAAGGAGTCTAAGACAATCATATTCGGAAGGTTGACGAAGACTTTATTAGACACGTGCTTGTCAGCTATGTCCCAATACAAATTTTTCTCTTCACTTTTGTGGCAGCCATCCAAGATCCGTAGGAATTAGGGCTGTAAAATGAACAGGCTACTCAATAGGCAGCTCGAGATCGACTCGATTAAACTCGAAATCGACTCGATTCGAATATTAAATGGATCGTTCGTAAACATAGAATTAGGCTCGATTATTAAACGATACAAACTCATATAAAACTCGACCGACTCGATTAATGTTCATGAACAAACTCGTATGAAGCTCGACTCGACTCGTGAGCTCGACTCGTATATATTTATATATATATAATACAATATATAATAGCCAAAAGTTAGATATATATATATATATATAGATAATATATATAGATACTATAAATATAATTTAGAATTTTCATAATTATGTATATAGACTTAGTCTCACTTATAGTTATAGCCCACTACATATACTATATATAAATTTATAATATTAACTAGTCTTATAGAACTAGCCCTTAATTTATAATACCAACTAGAAGTTATATAGAATAAATATAACCAAAATACAAAACCCTATAAGTTTACAAGTTATAATGAATACATTAGCTTTATACAAAAATATTATTAACCAAAATATTTTATATATAATATATAAAAAGAAATAAAATCACTGAAATGGTCATTTTATAACTAATTTACATTCATAATTAAATATACCATTACTAATGTATGGTGATATATATTTACTTAACATATACTAATATACTAATATAATAATATTACTAACATAATATATAACATTATATATTTACATAATATACTTATATACATAATACATATGGTGTTGTATAACGTGTATTAATAATTTAATAAATATATAATATAAAAAATTAATAACTTATTATATTATATAGTGTTAGTATTACAAAATATAATAATACAACAAAAAATTAAGCTGTTGTCTTGTAAGTTTGTAACTTGTATAATTATTTATATTTTCGGAACCGTTGGATCTCTTTGAATGAATCGTAGCCGTTAACTTGCTTACTATATAAGTCTCTTTTTACAGCCGTCTCCTAAAAACTAACCCTAGCCGCCCCCTTTCACTTTGTCCTTCACGACTTCACGCATCTGTTGACTGTTCTGCCGTTTCACTTTCACAGTTTCACTTTCACTTTCACAGTTTCACAGTTTCACTCACATCTCACTTCCTCTCAGCCCTCAGACTCATCGCGATTTGCGATTTCCTCACTCCTCTCAGTCCCGATTCGGTGGTAGTGTGATACGATTCAATGAAGCCTTGAATCAAGGCTTGATTCTTGAAGGTTCTGGAGGCACATCGAGTTTGGGACTCGGAGACCGGAGTCTGCGATTGCACAAAATCCTCGCAATCGCAGGCATCGGCCGATTTTGTTGACTGCAATCTCAATCTCAGAGATGGCAGTCAGGCCTCAATGGATGAGTCATTAAATGCTAGCATTTATGACTCCCAACCGACTATATCTCTGATTTCGTGGTTCATGCTTCTCTGGTTCGATATTTGGTTTGTCTATCAGTCGATTAATTAGGTTATTTTTTGTTTCTAACCATTTCGTTGGATCTGTTTGGATATTTGGTCATTGACTCCTTGAATCCTGGTTTATGTTTGGGGCTTTTCGTATTTCATGTTCCTGTTCATTGAACTAATTATTAACCCATTTTGTGTCTCTGTTTCTCTCGTAACAATTAATTTGACTGTAGTATTGTAGATCTAATCATGTTTTTGCATGTTTGACAAATATTTGTAACTTTGTAATGATGGGCCTTGCTTGGTGTGACTCGTGACTTGATTGTGTGTCTCTGTGACTCTGTCTCTGTTAATGAGTTAAATATTTGATCATCTATGTATATAGACTTAGATCTAATCATTTTTTTCATGTTTGTATACTGAAAGTGTTGATTGTAAACCCTAGTACGCCTGCTTAATGTGACATCTTGATTCTTGACTTTCTTTGTGAGTGTGACTCTGTCTCTGTTTATGACTTCAAGCCTTACATCTATCTTGATCTTGCTGTTGTTTGCTTATTGCAATTGCACTATACTATCTGTTTTGAGAATTATAGCGGTTAGCCTGTTATACTGGAAATTCTCTCAAGTGTGATTTGAAAAACCTTTTGAAGAAAGAACTTTGCTTCTGAAAGTGCAAGCAAAACTTGCAGTCCACAACACAGTGAGTAATACTTATTCTTGCTTGATTTGGTTCTTGGTTTATGTCTGCTGAAAATATGTAAACATGCTTTCTTGGATATGTTTATCTAATTATGTGTTTATAATCTGTTCTGTTCTGTGTTTATAAATTGGCCTATGTTGATGTGTTTTTGTATACTGTTATGTGTTTATCCAATATGTTTTTTCATAGTTGATGAATCTTATTCAACCTGTCCTCTGTTTATTTTCTTGCTTCAAGTATATCTCAATGCTTTCTTTATCAATTTTGTTCTGTTATGTGTTTATCCAATATGTTCTGTCTTGGTTGATTAATCTTATTCAACCTGTCCTCTGTTTATGTTCTTGCTTCAAGTATATCTCAATGCTTTCTTGAATCTGTTTTGTTTTGTTATGTGTTTATCCAATATGTTTTGTCTAATCTTATTCAACATGTTCTCTGTTTATGTTCTTGCTTCAAGACTTAAAGTATGCTTTCTTCAATATGTTTTGGTTTATTTTAAATTATTATTTATGGTCCTTGCTTCAACTATTTAATTATGCTTTTTTAATATGATATGATTGATTAATCATATTCAACCTGTCCTCTGTTTATGTTCTTGCTTCAAGACTTAAAGTATGTTTGCTTGAATCTGTCCTCTGTTTATTTTAAATGATCATATATTGGCCTTTCTGCAACTGTTTAATTATGTCATCTTTATCATGTCTTGCTTGCTTAATCTTATCCAATCTGTCTTGTGTTTATGTTCTTGCTTCAATTATATCTCAATGCCAGCTTGTGAATATATTATCTTGCTTCAAGTATATCTCAATGCTTTCTTTATCATGTCTTGCTTGCTTAATCTTATCCAATCTGTCTTGTGTTTATGTTCTTGCTTCAATTATGAAATGTACTAGTGTTTAATATGTTTTGGTTGATTAATTTTATCCAATTAGTTCTATGTTTATGTTGTTGAGGTGCCTTGCTTCTGGAGGCACATCGAGCCACTAAGGCAAGATTGTATACTAAAACTGTTCGAGTCAAATTAATTTGACTTTAACATCTGTTATAGTTGATATTAATCAACTATATCAGCCTTTCCTTTTGGAGGCACATTGAGCCATCAAGGCAAGGCTGTATAACAAAACTGTTGGAGTCATATTATTTTGACTTTAACATCTTTTAGTATCCTTGCTTCTGGAGGCACCTTGAGCCACCAAGACAAGGAGACATTGATTTTTGGCCAATGTCTTTATGCTTATTGTATGTTCCTGGTTTTGTGTTTACCATGAATAGACCCTAGCAAATGGGTGATCCAGTGAATGAAGTTCATCCGGTAGAAGAGTATGAAAATGAAAACTCGATTGGGATTAGTTTAGTAGAGGCCATATCTGATAATGATGGAGATACTGCAAATACTCAGGCTCCTAATACTGTGTCTACTGAGAATGCTTCCATAGAATTGCAAACAGTAGCCAATGAAAGAAAAAAAAGAAAGAGGACTTCTGATGTATGGAATGATTTTGTCAAGGTTGATAGGGATGGGGTTAAACAGCCTCAATGTAAATGGTGTAAAACCTTGTTTAAAGCTTCTCGATCAAGTTCTACGACTACTCTACGTAGGCACTTACTAACCTGTTTGCCATACATGGGGTCTAAGAAAAAACAAAAAGTCTTAGCAGTTGAGTCTAAGGAGGTAGATGGAAACTTCACTGTCTCAAACTTTACCTATGATCGTGGTAGGGTCCGAGAGCTTGCTGCTCATATGATACTTTACCATGAATATCCATTCTCTATGATGGAGCATGTGGTATTTAATAAATTCATGAGTGCAAACACTCCATATTGAGAAAAAATGTCACGGGCTCTTGCAAAGAAAGAATGTATGAGAACTTATGAGAATGAAAAGGCTACGTTAAGGACTTTGCTTAAACATGTGAATAAAGTTCATATCACAACTGACATGTGGACTTCCTGTCAAAAACTTTCATATATGGTAGTGACAGTTCATTTTATAGATGCTGATTGGCATCTTCAGCGGCGTGTGTTGAACTTTTGTAATGTGCCACCTCCACATACTGGCCTTCTTATTGCTGATGCTTTAGAAAAGTGTTTCCAAACTTGGGGGATTGAGAATAAAATTAGTTCAATTACTGTTGACAATGCTAGTTCTAATGATGTTGCCATTCGGATCTTGAAAGAAGATTTTAGGTTGAAGAGAACATTGACTGTAGGTGGGAAACTATTTCATGTACGTTGTTGTGCACATATAACAAATTTACTTGTACAATATGGATTGGGGGAGATTAGGGATATTGTTGATTGTGTAAGAGATGGTATAAAATATTTGGTAGCATCAGAGAATAGGCTAAAACAGTTTAGTGAAATTGCAAAACAGTTGCAATTGCCTTCAAAGAAACTGATTTTAGATGTGCCTACAAGATGGAACAGCACTTATTTAATGTTGGATGCTGCAATTCAGTTCAAAGAAGTTTTCCCTAGATATGGTGATAGAGATAGATGTTTTGAATGGGTTCCAACTGTTGAAGAGTGGGGGCAAGTTGAAAATGTTTGTCAACTACTAGCTATTTTCAATGAAGTCACCAATATTGTATCCGGAAGTGATTACCCAACAGCAAACTTATTTCTTTCTGAAGTTTGGAGAATGAAGGACATCTTAGGTAAGAAGAGTAGAGATGAGAATGAGTACATGAAATCAATGGTAAGGAAAATGAGTGCTAAGTTTGACAAATATTGGAGGGAGTGTAATCTATTGATGTCAATTGCTGCAGTCTTAGACCCTAGATTCAAAATGGTCCTGATCCAGTTTTGTTTTCCTTTAATTTATCACATGCCGGATGCTGCTAAGAATATCGATCATGTCTCTCAAGTGTTGCATGAGTTATATGATGAGTATGTTCATGAATACAATTCAACTCTTGAGGCACAAAGAGAGCAGGATAATGCTCGAATGAATGTATCTGGTTCTTCCTCAAGTGTCGGGACTGGGAGAAGCATGCAGAGTGGCCAGTCATTATTTAAATCTTTTGTTAGGAGTGTTGATACCGTGCAGCCTAGTAAATCAGAACTGGACAATTATTTAGAGGAGAGTATATATATCTGTGAAGAGGGTTCAGATGCAAGTTTCAATGCCTTGGATTGGTGGAAAACAAATAGTCTCAAATTTCGGACTTTGTCCAAATTGGCCCGAGATATATTAGCTACCCCAATTACCACAGTTAGCTCAGAATCAACATTCAGCGCAGGAGGCAGAGTGATTGATCCTCATCGAGCGTCATTGTCAACTGAAACTGTCCAGATGTTGTTATGTGGGTCTGATTGGGTTAGAGCATTATATGGGCTTAAAAGATCATCAAGCAATTCTGTAAGTGTAATCTATTTAATTTACACTGTCTATTGCTATTTTATTATTTTATACTTACTATTATTAATTTATTTACAACAATACTAACTACTTTTTTTTCTTGTGTTTTAGAAGGATGTTCCATCAGAAACTCAGATTCTCTTGCCATAGCCATAGGCCCATACAGACTCAGATTCTGTTTAAATTAAGCATGTTTAATCTATGGAGCTTCTGGGCAGTTTTCTAGTTTTATCTAGTCTGTTTTGGTTAATCTATATGATTTACTATCTGATATTTGGACAGTTTACTTTGTAATATTTGGACAGTTTGGCTTTTCTATCTAATATGATCACATGACAGTTCAGGTAATTTCTAAGTTCTAACTCTTCACCATCTAGATTTTCTAAATTTCTTTAAATGGCAAATTAAATTTTGCATTGCAAACATCCCTTGACAATATTACTAAGTTAAAAGTACTTGAGTAATTTTGCAAGGGAATAAATATTATATTAATGTTTTTTTTTGGTTTATTAGTGTGTGTAGGTTGTCCCGTGGTGATTCTGTTCAAGTTTGGGAAATTGTTTACTTTTGTCATGGTGAACTCAAATATTGTATAAGTTTGGGCCCTTCTAGTCATTGTGATTTTGTTGGTAACTAGTTGGCATATTTGCTTTAACTTAAAGTATGAACTTTAGTTTTAGTATGCCTATTGCTACTACAGCCTGCTGCTTTATATATGTTCTGTCATGTTGACTTTGTTTTGGTAACTGCATGAGGACTTTGATTAATTGATTAGTGTATGCCTTTTGTTTCTTGAGAACTTGTTTCTATGAAGAATTTCACGTGCAACAATTATGTATTTTGTTTCACTGTTAGTTACCTTGCCATGTTGATTGTATTGCTTGTTTGATTTCTGTTTTGTATAATTGCTGTGTAATTTGGACAATCTAGCTTGCCATTTCACTCTATATGTAATTTAAAATGCTGATGTGCTTTGTAAAATCAGTGAGCTTGCCATTTTCTTCTACTGCTCGTGAAATTCATGTTTTGTATAATTGTATACTTTATTGGGTTTGTCAGTTGTTGTGCGAGTTTGCCATTTGATTCCATTTTATTGCAGTTTGCTAATTCTAATTTCTAATGCTACTACCTGCTTCAACCTGTTTGAAATATGCCATTTATTTCGTGCAAATTAAGTTTTGCATTCCTATTACAAATCCCTTGACAGTATACTAAGTTAACAGTACTTGAGCAAGGGATTAAAAATCTGTTAACAATTTTTTTTGTGTATTAGTTAGTGTATGCAGACAGCAGCGCAATAATGTATATGGTTCTGACTTCTGGGCTGCATTCGTGAAGATTGAGGACTTCACTGATTTCAATTTTAGATCTCATTCTTTGTTTTGGAGTTTAATGTACTAAGTTTCATTTCTTACTGTTGTAATTTGTAAATAAACTCTGTTTTCATTCACTAGTTCTATTTAGAAAGTAAATGTCAATAAATAGTCTCTAGAAGGCTTCATGATGTAAATTTAAATTTAAGTTGCTATTGTTATTATTCTCCATTAAAAAATAATAATTTGTTATTATTCTGATGCAGAATATTTTTTGTATATTTTACAAGTTGCAAATAACATATATGTACTCGAGCCGATCTCGAGTCGAGCTTGGGCTCGGCTCGTTAACAAACCGAGTTCGAGCCGAGCTTGAGTTTCTGTTAAATGTAAACAAGCCGAGCTCGAGCGTCAACTTCGGCTCGTCCAATAAACGAGCCGAGCTTGGGCTCGACTTGAGTTGTGAACGAGCCGAGTTCGCACAACCCAAACTCGCTCGAACTCGGCTCGTATACAGCCCTAGTAGGAATTGAGTAAAGCAATTAAAGGAGTCTACACTTGGACAATCATATTCGGAAGGTTGACGAAGACTTTATTAGACACGTGCTTGTCAGCTGTGTCCCAATACAAATTTTTCTCTTGACTTTTGTGGCAGCCAAGCACATTTCCAACTTTGGACTTTAGCATGGAAAATAAAATAGAAATCAGATTAGGTATAATTTGGTAGTAAGATGAGAATTTTGAATTTTAAAATAAAATATTAAAAATTATATTTTAATATTATTATTATTTTAGGATTTAAAAAAGTTAGAAAAAAGTTGAACAATTTATTATATTTTGTATGTAGATTTGAAAAAATTGTAATAATGATATGAGAATTTTGAGTTTGAGATAAGAATTTTAATCAACCAAACCGAACCATGCATGCAGCATCCAACTTTATAAAAAAATGTCTGTGAATTTAATAGAAAAGTTAACTCCTTTAAAAAATTGGATGCTGCATGCATAAGTCACAGATCGTAATAAAATGCACTCTTTTTAAAATCAATGAATAAGATAATCTACACATACTTAGATTTTTTGTATATATAGAACCCGAATGACATCTATAATTATATGATAACGAGTTTTTCTACTATTCAAAATTCAAATGCTCGGATAAATGGTTTATGTATGTTCAAATAATATATTCCCTTGTCCGATAGAATCTCATGCAGTTGTTGATCTCTTGATAGTTAAAATGGATTGGATCCTGAAAGTGGGCTGGGCCTTTAGGGTCTCTCGGGCTAGTGGCTTGATTAGTGACTTAGGATTATCGGTTAGCCCAATAGGCTCCTAAAGAACAGGAAGCCCGCTCTAGGATGTCAAGCAATCCATATGCTGTGGCACAGCTGGAATTGAGTTTAACTGCTATTGTTACAAATATTGCTGCTGAAATTACAAGTACCTCAAGCAGGAGTTTTACAGCTTGTTGCTGCAGAAGAACAGTTGCAAGCGAGGAGGACATAGCTTGCATGCTTCTTCTTCTTCTTCCTCTTTTTTTTTTTTTTTTTTTTTTAAATTAATTTCCTTTAATTTCTGTCTCTCTAATCTGATCTATTCTTTCATTCGTTCCTAATACTACTTACAAAGAAAATGGCCTTCTCTTTACAGGAGCCAACTGCTACTGCCCATTAAAAAAAAAAAAAATCAAAATATCCTTAAATTTTATCATAATTCTATAAATATAAAAAATACTTTTCTAAATCATTTGTAATCCTCATTTGCCCTTCAGAATTTTTTAAAACTTCATTATATATAGAATTGCCTCTCTCTCCATTTTTTTTTCCTATAACTCCAAAATTTTGAATATTTTATATATATTATCTATTTTCAAAGATGTGGCACCACCAAAATTAAATTAAAACTAATTTTAAAAAAAATAATAAACTTATTAATATAAATCTCAAAATTTTTTATTATACAATATTAAACTTTTTAATATAGAATTCAAAGTGAAAATATAAAGAAAATCATTCAAGGTTGATTTAGAAGTTTTATCTCTAGATTCAATAAAAATTTTATTTAAAATTTTACAACCTAATTGACACGCTAAATTATTTTGATCTGAAAAATACTATTTGAATCGACAATTATTCTTCTTAATGAAATAGAGCAATTGTTCTTTATTTTTGTTTTTTTATTTAATGTTTAAGAAACTACTCATTAGTAAATTAATCTTTTTTAGTTTTTAAAATTATATATATAAATGGTTTTGAAAAGAAAGGAAGATAAATAAAAAAGTGCATTTGCACTTGTCGGTCTACCTTCTCGGTAAAATCCTTAATCTGAGTAGCATTATCCTTTTAATATTTCTGTATCAGCAAAGTCTATGCCGATAGTCCCCCATATCGCTTAACTTCTCTCACCTGAAAAATTTTGATAAGCATATTTGGAATGGTGATTGCAGATTTTCTTGGACACGTGTGCCTATTTCTGTCCAAATATAAATATTTTCTTTACTTTTGTGACAAAATGAAAAGAAAGTGTAATTCCGTATTGGGAAGTTAGTTACTGTCAATTAAAATCACATTCCAAAAATCACTACAACAAAAATAGGTTTTAGTGACAAATGAAACTGTCACAAGAAATGCAAAAAACGTCACGAAATATATTTGGTGACGGTTTCTGACCGTCACCACAACTGTCACGTAATGTGCGTCACGGATTACATTTGGTGACAGTTTACTGTACAAGCGTCACTAAAAATATTTTTAGTGACGGTTGGAGATGTGCCGTTTGAAATAACGTTCGAACTTAAAATTATATGTGACGGTTAGAATCCGTCACAGAATATAACGTTCGAACTTAAAATTATACGTTCGAACGTAAAAAAGACGAGCTGACATCCGAACGAGAAAAGCTAACGTTAGTTGATTATAGTTCGGACGTATAATGTAAACGTTCGAACGTTTATACGTGCGAACGTTACGTTCGAATCTCGAATCCAACGAAAATGAAATAATGTCCGAACGTTTGTATCATGACGTTCAGACGTTAATTCGAATGTTAAGAGAGTAGAGTTCGAACGTAAAGTGTACGTTCGGATGTTTGTAACGTTAAACTTTTTTGACATTCGAACGTTTTTTTAAATTGGGTTTAAACGTTCGAATGTTTTGTTACTATTTTGTATGGTTACGTTCGAACGTATTTTTGAACGTTTAATACTGTTGAAACGTATTTTTTTTACATTCGAACGTACATATCAGAAATGCTAAACTCATCCACTTAATAAACAAACCAATTGTTTCACATTACAGTACATATTTCACAACCAATATTGTTTGAAACTGTTTTCAAATTAGATGTTAAAAACGTAATACAGAAATAAGATTCATTTCTTTTTCTTTCCTCGCCCAGCACGATTCTGTTGCAATGACATAACACACTCCATTTGCAGCATCATCTCCCGCTGCACTTGCTCTTGGACCTCACTACGGATTCTTTCCTCATGTTCTCTTTGTTGGTCCTGCAAACGCGTCTCTAAATGAGACTGTCGCTCTAAGAGGGACTCCAACTCTTGCTGTCTAGACCTCATATACTCATTCTCGCATCGTGCAACTTCTAAATCTTTGGTAAGATTATTAATTTGTGATGTCGATGAGGTTGAGGAAGATGAACCGGAATGCTTGAAAGATCGTCCCAAACCTCTTGCTATAATAGAGTTGGGCCCAAGCACCTGTGAAAAAATGTCCAAGTCACTAGGAGAGGAATCCCTAGAAGCTGACTGCATCTCCATCATTTTTTCCTGTAGTTTGAAAGATCAAAACACACAATAAGTAACATATTAAAAGAAATACAAATAAAAAATAATTTAATCACATGTTACATAATTTATTCAACAAAAGGAACACCGCTTACATAATTAATTGCAGCTGCAGGATCCATCCACTCACTATGCTCATTAGTGTGAGCAGCAACATAGACATGAATGAGGGAAAAGTTTTCAGGATCATCACGTTTCTAAGAAAACGACATTAGCAATTTGAAAAAGACAATATTAGTACTTATATAAAAGAATAATAAGAAAAAATATGAATTATTACGTTTATTAATTACCATTTTTTCAGCAAGACGATGGAATGATCTTGAACCAGCACGATGGTGAATAGTCAGAGCAGATCTATTATTTGCATTTGTAGAACTTAAGTGCTACAAAAATAATTCTCACCGTTAATTGTAATATATGTACATACATATAATATAAACAACAAATATAAATGTAAATAATTATAGAAAATAATTCTAGAATACCTGATATTCTGGAGAGGCAAAAAGATCACAACACTTTATCCAGTCGTCTAATTTTATCTGTTGGAAAGGGGACTGTGCAGCCTCTTCAAACGTCTCAAATTTCTTGAAATGGTCGTGACATCGTCCCTTGTGACGTCGGAATAGTGTAGCCATTAACTCATTCACAGTTCTCAAATCCTCGCTACGACCAAAGTCGAGGTCAAATTCATCCTAATTATAAATTAATTACGTTAAAAATATAATAAACTAATGTAGGTGAAAAAAATGATATAATAAGTAAACTCACCAGCACACGACTCCGAATGTGTTCCTTAATCTCATTCGGCACATCTCTCCAGGAGCGCACATAAAATGGAGCGTAAGCTCGAATTACTGTGCCAATATAGGAGGAAAGCGCTGCTGCACTATCATTCACTCCTCCAGTGGAATTATCAGGAATTGTGATTTTCAATTTACCATGCCTTCGATTTTTCTCAAGTGAGATGCCGCGTGTATAGCCACGACCGCGACGAGCCAATTGTTCATCAACTAATAGATGATAGTATAATTTTGAAGGTTATATATATTATTTATTGAAACAAACATCTTCAAGTATATATAGTATTAACGTAAACATTCCTTACCGGTAGGTGTCGACTGTGCATCGTTCTTTGTAATGTTAACTTCATCTTCGGGAACAGACTCCTCAGGTGGGGAGTCCTCAATGGGTTCAGGACTTGGACTCGGTGGAGGAGGCACATTTCTCCTTTGTCTTTTTGGCGGCATACTTGGAAATGATTATATATAACAAAAAAATATTATTAGAATAAATTTATATTTATTATAAAATTCTATAATGGCTGTATATGAATAAACTTTTTAGTACTTTTAGTCTTCATCTTCGGATGTATTTTCCATGTTTGTTTCAGAATCTCTCTGTATAACATCTTCGTCATCATCATCAAGCTCTTGTTCGTCATCCTTATCCACTTCCCCCCCGGATTCTTGTTCGTCTTCTTCTTCTGACTCTTCTTCTGTACTTTTCTTACTTTCTTCAATTGAGTGATAATTTAATGAAGACGGGTCGAGATGGATGAGTGGGACGTCATCTCTACATAAGGGGAGCAACTCGAGTGCACCGAGGTCAACAAATAAGTTAATACCCCCTCCTCCATCTTCCTGGTAGGCCTCTACATTTAGAGTGTCATCTTTATCTCCACTATTATCGTAATCTGCACTCGTTCCTACTTCATATATATTTCGAGGGACAAATTTTTGTACAACTCGCCAAGTTATCTCTCCACTATCTTCATCAGCACTTTTCATTGGATCAATCAAGTAATAGATTTGAGTAGCTTGACAAGCCAGTACGAATGGATCATCTTCGTACCATTTAGATGCAGTATTGACACTCGTAAAATGATTATCCCTATATATCGAATCCCGACCACCACCTAGATCCCACCAATCACATTTGAAGACATATGTTATAGACCCACCCAGATATTTCAATCCGATAATATCACGAATGACACCATAATAATCAATATCATCTGTTCCATGACTCCCCTCGACCAAGACACCACAGTTTTGAGTTTTTCTATTACGTTCACGGTCCAGAGTATGGAATCTATAACCTCGAACTGTGCATGCAGTGTATCGAAGTGCTCTGTTTGATGGACCACGGGCCAATGCATACAATTCAAAAGAGACTTATTCGGGATCACGAGCACGTTGTTCCAATATCTAACAATTTAAATAATGTCATTTATTAAATATTAGCTAGAGTTAAAACTTTCATCATGTAACATATAGTATAGAGTTTAGTTCATACACGTTGTTCAAACCATCCAAAAAATTCTGACTCGTGTCTTGCCACTATATCCTCGACGCCTTCCATCTTAAGTTTGTCCATGTGCTCACTGTATAGTATATATTATCATATTATTTTACATAACAATAGTTAAAGTTGTATATAATCTTTAGAATTATTTAAACCTTGTACAACGACATACCTGAGATAGTGATCAATCTCCTGACAATTATTTAGTACGTACCACCGAACTTTACCCAACTCTGTATCAAGTAAATCGTAACCCGTTTGTGCACCCAAAAGTCGTACATTCTGAGAAAACACTGATAGCTCACGAGAAGGCGGAGCAGCAAGATCAGCATTTCGTTCTTGACGAATAAATTGTGTCTCAACACCACGAAGATATAAAGAGCAAAATGTTAACCATTCATCGTGTATATAGGCCTCTGCTATTGAACCCTCAGCTCTGGCTTTATTCCCAACAGTGCGCTTCAGTCGACCTAAATATCTTTCAACTGGATACATCCAACGAAACTGTACTGGTCCACCCAACATGATCTCCCGAGGTAAATGTATTGCTAAATGGACCATGACATCAAAAAATGACGGTGGAAAGATTTGCTCAAATTTACATAGTATAGTAGCAATGTCTTCTTCCAGTTTCTGCAGCATATCTCGCTTCACTACCCGAGCACACAAATCCTTAAAAAACATACACAGTTCAGTTATGGCAACACGTACAGGAGATGTTAGCTTTCCACGAATTCCCACCGGTAGAACTTCTGTAAAAATACGTGACAGTCATGACTTTTCAATCCACCAATTTTCCAGTCATCATGACTTACGCATCTACTGATATTTGAAGCATAACCATCTGGCAACTTCACACCTTGCAACCATTTGCAGAAGTCCATCCTCTCCTCCCTTGTCATTGTAAAACATGCATGCGGCATGACCACCCTCTCACCATCCACTCGTAAATGCAAATTATGTTTAATTCTCATTCTCTCAAGATCTTTCCTTGTCTTAATCGTATCTTTCGTCTTTTTATTGATGCTCATCAATGTACCCAGTATATTATCACAAATATTCTTCTCAATATGCATTACATCCAAACTATGTCGCAACATGCAGGACGACCAATACGGCAACTCAAAAAAAATACTACGCTTTGTCCAATTCAATTCTGCTACGCCTCGTTTTCTCTTGTTCTTTCCCCGACCTTTGCCAAAATTGTTCGCTGCCACATGTACCAATTGTTCCAGGATCTCTTCCCCAGACAACTCATTTGGCGCAATTTTATCTTCTACGCGTCCATCAAACTTAGCGGATTCTGTTCTCCATGCATGATTAGTTGGTAGATAACGTCGATGACCCATGAAACACAACTTTTGAGAATATTTTAACCACTCACTAGTAGTTTCTTTATTACACGTCGGACACGCTAACTTTCCTTTAGTACTCCAGCCAGAAAGATTCCCATATGCCGGAAAGTCATTTATCGTCCACATTACCGCAGCATGCATCTGAAAAGTTGTTGATGTGGATGCATCATAAGTTCTGATGCCTGCTTCCCATAACTCTTTCAACTCTTCAATCAACGGCTGCAAATATACGTCAATGTCATTCCCAGGTGATCTCGGGCCGGGGATAAGCAAAGTTAACAGAAAGTTGGGCCTTCATGCACCTCCATGGTGGAAGATTGTACGGAATCAACACTACAGGCCAAGTGCTATAACTTGTACTCATATTTCCAAAAGGGTTGAATCCATCAGTTGTGAGTCCGAGACGCACGTTCCTTGCTTCTATCCCAAACTCTGGATACTGATTATCAAAAGATTTCCACGCAAGTGAGTCAGCAGGGTGCCTCATAAATCCATCATTTTGAACTCTTTTCTCTTTGTGCCACTTCATATCGTGAGTTATTTTCTTACACATGTATAATCTTTGCAACCGGGGTTTCAATGGGAAATATCGCAATACTTTAACCGGAACGCTTTTCTTATCCTTCCACCTCGACTCTCCGCATACAGGACATGCTTGTTTCTCCTCGTTCTCATTCCAAAATAAAACACAATCATTCTTGCACGCATGTATGGACTTATACTCAAATCCTAATCCCTTTCTCAACTGTTTCGCTTCATAAAAGTTCTTCGGCAATGCAGATCCTTCGGGAAGCACTTCGTTAAATAAGTCTAATACCATGTTAATTGCTTTGGTTGACATTCCACACAATGATTTTATGTGAAGCAACAGCACAATAAACGACATTTTAGAATGTTTTGTACAACCTGGATAAAGCTCACGCTTTGCATCTTCCCACATTTCTGGAAAATTATCTGAATCATTCCGTCGCCCACTTGAGCCATTGTCGTCAACCTCATCCATAAACATCCCAGCTCCAATGTCACTTAACATCTCCTCCATCTCATCTCGCTCATAATCATCATCCACGTTGTGCAAATTTTCCCACTGACTGAATAAGTCATCCGCTGATTCAGCATACGGCTCACCATGCAGTACCCATCGAGTATAGCCCAAATCCATACCATTCACAAATATATGACTTTCAGCTTCATCCAATCCTATCGCACACAAATTTTTACAACCTCGACATGGACACTTAGTGTAACCACGACTATCAGCAGACGCCTTTGCAAAATCAATGAAGGCCCTTACTCCACGCGCATAGGGTATGTAATCTTTTCCAAGTCTATCGCGTAGACGCATCCAACTTTTATCCATTTCTAAAAACATCTAATTTTTTAGTAATTACGGTAAAGTTAAATACACATGCATGTCATGATACATCATGTTCAAAGTACTCTTTCTCAAGGTAGTTGGTCCTATCCCATTCGAGATTATATTCTCCATATTGCACAAGTCCCGTCACTCTACTACTTTGAACGTTAGTAAAAATTTCGGCAGCACTTCCCCATAGTTCTCCAAGTATACATGTTCACATATAGGGATTATGACCCTAAGAACAGTATACCCGAAGAACAAATGAGGAAGACACCGAAACTTCATACTAAACGTTCAAAGTAAGAATAACGTTTATGTGCAATACAGATAATATAATCTCAAACTGTCCACACTGGACAATTCAGGAATTAATGTACACCTAAATGTACACTAATTCCCAAACGGGTCTAAGGTTATTTATGCAATGTTATACAATATCTAACAAAAAAGTCTACAAATAAATTAGCGCACATTGTTTGAATTATACCGATGTACTAATAATATTTATATTATTAATGATTGATAACACTTAGAAATTATTTGTAGACTTATATAATTCCTAATTTATTATATTATATGTCATTTATCAGCTATATAATATATAACACTACTATAAAATATCTTATAATTACAAATATAAGTTACTAATAACACTTATATTTTATTTGTTATTATATAGCATAAAATAACAATTTTTACTTATTTATCTCGTATTTAATATAATATATAGTAAATTAGATTATAATTACTAGTTATACTATATATTGATAATACTTAATTGTTATCAGTTATTATATAATTATTACTATTATTGCCAAAATTATTATAATTATTATAATAATTTTTATTATTAAATAAGTAATTATTATTATAATTACTTATCTATTTCTTATTAATCTTTTTTTAATACTATACATTACATGATAATTATTATTATGGATTAATACTAATATACTCTATACTATATATTATTAGATAAAATATTTAGGATTATTGAGCTATTAGATAAATAAGTATTATTATTTTATAATACTTATTTATATTATAATTTTAGTAATACGATTTTTTATATATACTATATAGTTATGCCTTATAATTGACACTTAGGGTCATGTGATAATTTATTATATTAGTTATTTAACTAATTATATATATAATAGTTATAATTGTAATATTATAATTTATAATTATGATCATCCAATAAATTATATACCAAAATTGTTATTCTTACACAAATAATCACACTATTTATTTATTAAATAAATTGTTATATATATTCTTTTATAACAACAAATTACTAAAATAGACACATAAACTAACAAATAATTATTATTCAAAAACATACACTATACTAAAACATTATCACATTAAGAATAAACATATTCAATAACAATAATTTTTCTTTTTAATTCATCCAAACAACACAAACTTAATCACAAATTATATCCACAATAAAATATAACAATAGAGTTTAGTATATATACCTTGTGCTTTAAATAAATTCTTCTTCAAAAATCACAACTTCTCAACAATTCACAACAAATGATCCTTCAAAAAATACACAATACTAGTTAGTTAAATATATATGAAATAAAACATTGATAATTATCATGTATATTACAAATAAAAAATGAGAAAAACCATTTACCTTAATGCTTAAAAAAATACCTTTGCAAACATATACTCACTATAACCCTCCACTTCTTCTCTTTCTCTCTCTAAAACTCTCTCTCTCCCCACTGCTTTCCACTTCCCAGCTCCGTCTCTCTAAAACTCTCTCTGTCTCTCACTCTAACATGCATAGAGGAAAGCAGAAATGAATCTGCTTTCCCTTGCGTGAAAGTTTTATTTTCTGCTTGTTATGCGATTAACGTTCGGACGTTCATTAATGAACGTTCGGACGTTTGATTTTACGTGCGAACGGTTAAGCATTAACGTTCGAACGTAAAATTATCCCGCCCCATAATTATACAGTACGTTCGCACGTATGTACGTCCATCCAACGTATTCGTCAGTAACGTTCGAACGTTTATATAGTACGTTAGAACGTACTGTGCAAATTTGGTTTAAGCGGGAAATTTCCCTCCGAATTTATTATAACGTCCGAACGTCCGAATTTAAGTTCGAACGTTAATATTATTATTTACATATTATATATTTAGTATATTCCTCATAATATACTTATATATTAAATTATAAATTATACAATATTAATTAATATATAATTTGTACCAATTATATAATATATAACATAAATATTATATAAGAATGTACTATATATATATTATAACTTTATATAAATATAATATATATAAAATATATATTATATTATAACTATAATATATAATATACTTATTATATATTATAGTTATAACAAGTATATTATAATATATTATATTGGAAAAATTGTATATTATCCTAGTATAGTATACTTTAATATAGTATATCTAATATACTATATTAAAGTAATATAGTTATTAGATAATGTAGTATAAATATTATATAATATATTATCTATATTATAGTCTATAATATAGTATAAGTATTATATAGTATGTTATCTATATATAATAACTATATAATATCGTATAATATATTATATAGTAAATATATTATAGATATAACATAGTACTAGTACTATGTTATATATACTACTTGTATATAATATAGTATATATACTACAAATATAGTACACTAGATATAATATAATATATTAGTATATATAATATAATATATAATAACATACGAATATATATTATATCTATATATACTATATAATACGTATATAATATACGTATATAATATAATATACTATATTATTATATACTATATAATATAGGTTACGTATATACGTATATAACACTATATACGTATTAAAACTACATACACTATAACACTATATAGTATACACTATATAGAACATAAGTGTAATATACTATATACTATATAGTATAACACTATATAGTATATAATATACGTATATTATACGTATATACTATTATACATTATATAATATATAATATATAATATTATATATCATATTATATAGTAATATATAGGTAATATAATATATATTATATTATATATATTATATAATATATATAATATAATATATAGTGTAAAAACGTTCGAATGTTATAACCAAAACGTTCGGATGTTTTGATTGACGTCCGAACATAATAGACGCACGTTCGCATGTTAACACAACGTCCGAACGTAAAAGTTATACGTTCGCACGTATGCTTTTAAGTCCGAACGTAATATACATAACGTTCGCATGTGGAGTTAACGTCCGAACGTTAATTAATTAACGTTCGGACGTTAACTGTATATAAGGCCAGGTACGACGGTTTCCAGGCCATAACTTGTACGAAACTGGTTATAAAACTCAAACTCTCTCATCCTCTCCGCCACGCACGCCGCCGCAACCGTCGCCATCCGCCACCGCAACCGTCACTAAAAGGTAATGTGCCCTCTCCCTCTTCTATTTCCTTGCTTTTAATCGGTGGGTTTCAAAAATTCGAAACCCACCGTAGCCCGGTTATAAAACTTGCATTTCCGGCCGCCATTTGCAGTAAAATGATAGAATAGGACCGTAGAAACATTTCCCATCTTTTGAAATGCATATTTTGGTTGTTTGTGGCTTCGAAACATGCGTTTCGAATTTTTCGGTAATGGCTGAGTCGACTCAGCGATTCCGTGTCGTAACGTTCGGACGTCACGACACAACGTCCGAACGTGTGACCTTTTGTATTCTTTACGTTCGCACGTTATATTGTTACGTGCGAACGTATTAGTTTCACGTGCGAACGTTTTTATCCAACGCTTTAACGTAACATTGGATAAAACGTTCGAACGTAATCCGTTGGTCTTCTTCGGCTAGTAAGAACGTCCGAACGTATGACGGTTCAAATTCATTACGTCCGAACGTTTAGGTAATACGTTCGGACGTAATGAACTTATTCGCACGTTTTTATCGAACGTTTCGAATGAAACGTTCGATAAAAACGTCCGAACGTATCATCTTTGTATATTCGGACGTATTTTAACGTGCGAACGTACATTGTATTAACGTTCGAATGTTTCCTATTAAAATTTTTTTATATTGTTTCTTTTAGGTATTATTATTTTATATATTGAAAAAGTGAGTTTCTTTAAAAGTTTTACTCGCAAAATTATGTAAATTTATAAGGATGATATTTTAATTTTTAGTATAATCCATATATGTCATAATACGTATGTATCTGTGATTATAATCATTTTTTTTAAATGTTATAACTTATATATATATTTTTTTTATTTTCAGGATATGGCTCAGTATATGACGACAAGGAAGCGAGGGAGGGATGGAGGCAATCCGGACATCGCTCGACTGGGGGCACGAACTGTTATGGGGGAACGAGAAATCCTCATTAATGAGTTTGATGAGCTCAGCTGGGAGCAAAAGACGCTGAGAGACGTCTTCGTCACCAGAGGCTGGGGCCCCATATGCACATTGAGGGGAAAGATTTACCCCATAATGGTTCGAGAGTTTTACATTGGGATGACCACCATGCCTAACGATGCATCATCCCATACTCTCAGTGTACGCGGTGTACAGTTTCAGTTCTCGGCGGATGTTCTCGCCGACTTGCTCCAGATTCCGCGTATGCTACCTAAGTCGACAGCTGCTCAGGCTGATGACATAGCAGCTGCATTTTCCCCGGGCATATTCGAGGCAGATCCAGTCGCTTCTGCTTCATCTTTGGGCCCTGTTGAGTTTATGCCCAGTCATGAAGAAGATCGACCCGAGGGCGATCCTATTGCTGCTGAGGTTGGTGATGATGAGCGGGACCAGGATTTCTACATCCTCACTGGCACGGACCGCACAAAGCTCGATAGGCCGAACTCCTTCAGCCAGAATCAGCTGCTGCCTTTCTTTCGCATGTTGCACATTTTTGTTGCAACAAATGTAGACCCGGTGGCACATAAGAGCACATTCAGTATGGCTCGTGCACAGTTCCTGATTCGCTTGGCACGTGGTGAGTCCATTGACTTGCCCCTTGTTATATTTGAGCGGATCCGTTACGAGGCCAGCATCATTACCACGGATAATCTCCCGTACGGAGTCATCATCAGCCGCTTATTACTAGCCCGGGGAGTGCCACGACAGGCGGAGGAGATGGTGATAAACCAGATGAGCCCTATCGACATAACCACACACCGCCGGAGCATTGGACAGGGGAGAGGCTCAGCTCGGCGTCAGTCTGGTCCTACGCCAGATCTTGTTCCCCCGACTGAGTCTGGGGCCGATGTTGCTCACTCGTCGGCGAGTACTAGTCAGCAGCCGGGAGTTACATCTGTTGGGGATGTGCGACCTGCTTGGGTTGATACAATGATGACAGATATGAAGGCGCATATAGACCGACAGATCGATAGACAGATTGCACATATAGATCAGGCTGTCGCACATCTTGCACATCATGTAGATGTGCTAAACAATAAGGTTGAGACATTGACTGAGGAGTTTCGATCTTTTGTAGACCAGCAGTTCTGAAAGTGATTTGTAAAAATTTATCATTCGATCGTTTTTTATTTTCGACATATGTAATGGACACAAATATTTAATGTATGTATTGTGTAGCTTAATTTCTACTCTTAATTTTTTTTAATATAACGTTACTCAACCTTACTATTAAAAAAATATATATTATGGTTAATTTATGTAATTTAACATATAACGTTCGAACTTTATCACATTAACGTTCAAACATTGGCGCTAATATATTCACGTTCGCACGTAAATAGTTAAAACGTTCGAACGTTCGCGCTAATTTTTTTACTTTCGCACGTAAATATACATAACATTCGAACGTTACTGTGACGTGCGAACGTATTATGTGAAACGTCCAAACGTTTTGAAATTCTTGCCCAACATTTAGTGACAGTTCTCACAAACCGTCACAGTAAATACGTTTTAGTCACAGTTTGGAAACCGTCACTATTTATAATCTGTCACTAAAAGCCATATTTGTTGTAGTGAATGCAGGTTTAAACTTCAAAGGTTCTATAACTCATAAAACTCATTTGTTCAAGTCAAATATAGATGTTCATCTACATGAATAACATCAATGAATTGCTTTAACATAATTAACAAAGAACACCACAAAGTCTCAATAACAACATCAACAACCCAAATAACACTCAAAAGAAAATAATTCGTTTCTTAAATAATATCCTCTTATGACTCTTGGAACATTTGGCATTATTCCACTACGCCCAACTAATCTCAATTATGTTTTCTTATTCTTGATCCTTAGCTAAAACATCTAAATCATATGAGAAATAGAGGGGATAATTGAGTGAATTATCAACAACTCGGTAAACAGAGAACCTATACTAGTTTATAAAGATGAGCCAGTTATAGAATGCAAAAGTAGACAATTCACAAAAATAGCAATGATAATTATATTTTATTTATTGAGCCCACTATTGCACTTTATTTGACACTTAAGTAATTCTTTGGCTAAATTTAACTTTATCAAGCCCACTACTAGTGCTCTAAGAGATCTCAATTCATATTCAATGGCCTCCTCTAATCTATAACAATATAATTTTCAAAGTAATAGTTTTGTTTCTATCCAACCAAATATTTAAAACAATTTTAACATAATTTTAAATTTAAAGATTATAGAATTCTTAAAAAGAAAGTCGCGTTCAAACAACTTAGTTCACAATAAGGTTACAATCAAAACTAAAGATATAATAGAATTCAAAATTAACATTTTCATGTGCATTGTGCAGGTGTGCGACTAGTACTTACTTCACTGTTAAAATCATCATCGCGTGAGTAACATTTAACATTAATTTTTATTATTTTTATTGGGCAAAGAACAAATTTTATTATTATTACCAGAAGGTCAAGATCATCAATAACATGATCAGATCAGTATGTGAGCATTGAATTAAAAGGAAAAGAAAATATGATCTAATTTCTCTTAAAAGGATACTGATCATCGCATAGAGATCATTTTCCGTTTACCTCTTTTTTTGATTTTTTTTTTCTGTGCTTTATTTGTTCTTTGCAATGATAATTTAATATATATTCTTGATGAAATATCGAGAAAATTCTTTAAATATATATTCTAAATTCTTAAAAATATTGCTGCTAAAATTACAACCCCAAGAAGGAGTTGTTGCAGCAGAAGAGTTTCATGCAAAGACATGTATCTCCTCTCTTCGATCTGTGATAATACTTTGTCTTTGTTTGGTCCTCTCGTTAACCTCTGATCATGGCTACCTATTTGTAGATGGCAACTCTCTCTTTAGCGAGACTCATTCAACTAGCTAGCTAGTGAGACTTCTCTGTTTTTTGAACTAGTCAATATATATATATATATATATATATATCTTCCTGAGCTAGTACTGATGATCATGATCAACAAAGTATTATTCTGTCCAGCTAGTCAAGAAAATATAGTTTTTTCGTCAGCTGAACTGGAAAAAAGAAAATATCTAATTCGTCAGAAAAGGATCGGATACTGGAGATCATAATTTTCGATTTGACCTCTTTTTTGTTTTTGTTTTGTTTTGTTTTTTTTTTTTTTTTTTTTTTTTGTGCTTTCGTTGTTAATTTGCAATGTTGATGACATAAGGAGAGAATTCTTTAAATATCATATGGAGATGCATGGCTCATCATATGTAATTTATAGGTTATTCTAAAAAACTTTATGAATTTTTATCTTAATAAAATTTTTATATGGTTACTAAGAGTACTGGCATTAGCTTAGTCATACTCCAGATAAAAGTTTGCTAATCAGGCATAAAAACATTTCTTAAACCATTGGAAATTAATGCTATTTGAACTGAGAATCCCTATTGACAAAATCGACCGATTCTTGTTTTAAATTTTTTACTTATTGGTTAAAAAAATGATCACGTACTATGAGTGAATTGATGTTTTTTTTTTTTTTCTGTTTTTAAATTTTTTAACAATTTTTAAAGATGTATAAAAATAGTTGAAAGAAAAGAACAGAAAATGCATTTACACTTGTCAGTACAATGCGGGGCGCACCATTTTCGGTCCCCCTAACATTGTCCCAAACCATTTTGGTAAACCTTCTCAAATCTGCTTATGCACTTATATAAGTATGCTTTATCATTGATTCTCATAAGACTCATGTTGAAATTAAGCAAATGGTATATATGTATGATCACATTTCTAGCAGAGAGGTGTAATCTAGATAATTTGCAAACCATCATGTCTTTTACTGGCTGTTCACAGCAATATATATAGATAATGTTATTACACAAAAAGTACTTGACCCGATAGTTTAAATTGATGGTATATATATATATATATATAATATGTTATGAAGAATATATACTTACTTCTAAAGCTATCACATACCATCACCATCATAAACCGCATCACTATTAATTATCTATAATATCAATTTAAGATGATATCACTCTTTTTTCAACGAAAAGACTAGAAGAAGTTGATAATATAAATTAGAACTGCATGGGTTGTGTTCAAATGATGAATATGATATATTTGTCATTTCCAAGATTGGTCTTGATGGCTGCAGAGACGTGTCACATTAATTCATATGTTTGAAAATATGCAATCTCTAATTAAATTTATGTCCAATCAACTACATATATATAGGATGTAATTAATGACAAAAGGAAGAAACCCAAAAATAAAAAAGGACGGAAGTTAAACAATACACGAAATGATGACAATGCGTGCAAGGTGTTTGAGAAAATTATTCAGTCGTTGTGAGATTGCCAAGAGTCATCGGATTCGGATTAATATATACCGGTCAATGCGTCCAAGGTTCTCTATTACGATCATACAAGCTGTATTGACTGTTGGAATGAAATATCATACAAGAAAAATGAAATTCTAAGTTGACTAATATATATGGGTGTGTAGCCGTTGTGTTTGAGGAGTTCCTATATATATATAATAAGTTAGTAGCCGTACGTTGCATGGTGAGTTCCCATGTATCATCTAGCTAGCAATCTTGACGTGAATCTTCAGTACTTGGTATGTGTCCATGATTAAAATACATCTGTTAATTGACCGGACTGACCAAAAAAATAAATTAAACATACCTTAGAAATACCTATAAATAAGGATTATTTGTTTTGTTGCGGCTGGCCTCTCTCTACGTACAATATTGAAATCTTGTATAATGTTGTTCATTTAGGTACGTAAGGTCCTAATTTGCAAATTCTTGCTTTCATAAGTTAATTAAGCATATGTTTAAAGCCCAACTAATTTTTAGAAATAGTACTATTTATTCTTGTTGCAAATTATTCGTCACAAATAATCACTTTTCTTATAATCACTTTTCTTATAGTATCTAGACGAGTGTTGGCCACTTGAACTCCTCCCATTTTATTATTTATCATGTGTTAATGTTTAGTTCTAGTTTCTTGTTGTTTTTTCAACTTTATTTCCCTTAATTTTCTTGACCAAATAGCTCGTGTTGTATGGCTAAGGACAAGTAACCTTAACATCCTTAAATTGAATCTAAAAATTGTACTATTTTGATTACATTAACATTCTTAAATTGCCAAGAATGGAGAAATATCTAGGGAAAAGTACGCTCTTTGCATTAGGATGGGATCAAACTTATTTGCTTACATGGAGGAATACAAAAGCATTGCAAGTTACATCCAATGTTGCTAGAGTTTATGGGACGAAATTTGAGAGTTTTTGTAGCGATCAATACTCTCTGCAAATATTATTTGCGACCACTTCAAAAAAATTGCAGAAATGTGTTTTTACGGCAACTGCAGTGAAGTGATTTTAGGACTTTTTGTGATGGCTTTTTGATGCCAGAAAAAGTCCTTTTCTAGTAGTATATAATTAGTAGAAGAGGGAAAACCATAAAGAGGTACTGAATGATCTATGTAGGTAGTGAACAATATTAACCTAATAGTTTAACCACATTTCTATAATTGCTTTGGTTAAGCAAAATCAGCTCGTTTATGAATTGCTCAATTTGGCTCTTATTACAAATTTTGGACATTTTAATTGCAACCACTTTGTTATTAATTACCACTTTGTTATTAATTAGGTAATACTGCTATTTTGTAAACAGTTCCATAACCAGCTCCTTTACCAAGAACTCTACTCTCATTATAATATCTACAAGAAAAGGAAAATACTATAAATACAAAGGAATCCTACATACTGATGTGGCACATTGATAATATGTCACGTGTCTTTTTTTTTTTTTTTACTTCCTCCCCCTTATCTCCTCGTGCCTTTCCACTCCCCTCCTCCCTTGTGCCTCTCTCTTCCCCCACCCGACACCAGCCATGGTGGTCGGGGATCACCTCAGGGTAGACAAAAGCCACCGACGGTCCAAGCAGCATCGTTGGCTAGGACATGGGAGCTCATGGCAAGGGTGGGGATGTGGCTTGCCATGTACATTTTGTGCATTGTGGCTGGTTGCAGTGTGGTCGTGGTTGTTTGAGCTAAAATATTACATATTTTATATATCTAAAACTAATATATTTTAATTGCTTTATGACATTATTATTGTTTTTAGATAAAAAATGGTTAGTAGGCATAAATTTGAGTTGTAATTTAAATTGATCAATATTATAATTTATGCTCAGTTTTATAACCTGTGATTAGGCAATAATTCTTCACATGCACAATACATTTGTGATTTGTGATTTTTACTTTTTAACTTATTTTTGATTTTCTCTCTATGTTATTTTTTTTACTGCTTTTAAATGATGACTCTACTTCTAACTATGACCTCTACACAAATGTTTAGATAGCATGGGCACCGGAGCACCTGGTTACTCATGCATGCGCTAGCTAGCAAGCTAGTTTTGTGATCAATTATATACTCTCTCTCGGTTAAAGAAGATGAAGTTGAGATTTGGCCTTGACTTTTCAATGGGACACGTGGACAAGAAGGAAAGAACATGGGACAATCAAATGGGACCACCTTTTTGGACGCATGCATGACACACATGTAAAGCAAAGCAAATCAGTTTGACTCTTCAAAGCAAATATGCAGGACACCTTTTTTGACTTCAACCAGACCACAAGCAAAGCAGTAGTCTTTTGAACAGGGAAATCCTTTTCCATTAGGAGTCAGACGGATGAAAGGGGAGAGTTATACAGGGCCTTTCCACATGCAGAAATGTTGGAAAGCACACACACACACGACAATTGTATTTCAACCATCAAGCACATAGGACAAAGAAGACCAAGACAAAAACCGGGCGGGACCCATGCAAATAAAAAGCAATGTTGTGTGGTGAAAAAAAGGCACCTACGTTTGGCCATCATGTAGCACATAAACCAGAAATATCTTGAGGGAAATCAGCTTTTGGACAGACAATGCTTTTGGACGGCTCACCTTTGGCTGCTTCCCCTTATTGCTGGAAGGACCAGAAGAATGTTTCTAACCCAGGGGTGACAAGGAGTCGCATAGGAAGTCCTGACCAAGTACGTACAAACGATCAGGTGCAATCAAGCAGCTCTGAATGTTGACGTCGGATGGAACCACGTTAGTATCTATGTCGAGAGGGTTGGTCGACACCTAAAATAGCACTGTTGCTATGCTAGCCTCCTCCTTCCAAGATAGAGTGATGGATAGGCTCTTGGAGAAGGGGTCAAACCAGATTACCCAGACCGGGTACTCCTAGTGGACCTCCTCTCCCTCGAGGTACTCCCATCTCGAGCTTGAGACGAAGAATAGAGGACAGTGGCAAGAACTCAAAGAGAAAGAGGTCAACAATGGTGGAAATAATCATGAGGGGGAGCCTTATATAGTACTGGGTGCCTAACGGGGCCACGAAAACTGAGGCGTCACCTGACATTGATGACGTGGATTGTCCCGTGAAACCCTACCGATGCAATTCGGTAGAGACTTGAGGAGCCATGTCAGATGCGTGGGGGACACGAGCCAATGCGCGACCCGGGATGTGGGAAACCTCCACCAATCAAGTCAGCCATCGGGAAGTTATAGGGACCATGGAAACTGAGGTGACGTATGCATTGATAATGAGTGCATGTGGCCTTGGGAAACTCAACCGGCGTGGATCTGTGTAGACATAAGAGGATGGTGGCAGACGCGTGGAAAACACGAGCCAATCAATAGCATGGGGCGTAATGAGATGCCAGATGGAAGCTTAAGAGCCCCCTAGCATTGATGGTGTGGTGAACGGTCAAGGGGTACGTGTCTGGGGAAGATGTAATGAAGATGTTTTGATTTCCCATCATACCTGTTTGATTGAAATTTGATGGGTACTATGAGGGGGTTATCCTCAAAGCCAAACTGGGCCCAACAGGCTCGGCCTGTGGAGCCTAAGAAGACTCAGGACTTGACAGCAAGGAACGGGCCGAACTAGGAAGCCCAGCAGCAAAGGCGACTGGACAGCATGTGTCGAACAGGAATCACTTGACACTACTACTGGCCGACAGGTCTCTGCAAGCAAGAACAAGAACAGTCCTTGCCCTAGAGCCCCGGCAGCTGAGCATGTCCAGGAGTGGGTGTACTTGATCGAGGACACACCACATTAAATGGGACACGGAGACGAGTACGCCACAATTAGGGAACCATATCACATTTAATGCTCCCAAAGGTAGGCATGCCACGACGCGCTTCCTGGGGCGCTAGTGGTCACCACGACCATGCCCTACCACATTGTTGCCTGACGGGGGTGATGACGGAGGGACTTGGCCCAAGTATGGACTAACACCCCATGATCTCCCTCGTAGCGGGGCCCCAACCAGGTATAAATATCCTCTCCCTCACTAAGGGGAGTTTCTTCTTCATACTTACACTTTATTCTCTATAGCCGACACAGAAAATCATACACTAACTGTAGTATTGGAGGTATCCCTCACCACCCTGGAGCTCTCATTTCTTCTTAGCTGCAGATCATTGGGTTGGGCTTCTGTGGAGTTACTCGGGCTTTGAAACACGACATTAATAGTATTAATACCATGTAACACTAATGTATAAACACTAATGTATAATAACATGTAATACTAATGTATAAATACAAATGTATAATAATATGTAATAGTAATGTATAATAACATGTAATATTAATGTATAATAACACTAGTATAATAACATATAAGACTAAGTATATTATATAATTAAGTTAGAAATAAATTAGAAATGAATATAATAACATGTAATAAAAAACTATGGTACAAGTTTATAATAGGAAAAAGTCAGACACTAGTATAGAATAGTACACTAATGAGTTAATAACATGTAATATTATAGTATATTAACATGTAATAAGACACTAGTTAAGTTGTAATTATTAATAATCAAAACTAACAATTAAATTTAGTGAAGAAAAAAATTATAAAAACCATAAATAAAAAGACTTGTGGCTAAAACAAAGATTAAAATTAATTTGGGATCTGCTTTACTTAAGGGTTTTGGAAAAACAAAAGCCCTAAATATGGTTTAGGGGAAAGAAAGAGGCTTTAGAAGCCAAAAAATGAGGCAACCCAACAGATCCGACCCACAATGGCCTAACACAGCAAAAAAATAAAGTAAAATAACGACATTTTACCCTTTGAAAACAGTGCCATTTTAGTTGGTTTGGGACTTAGGCTTTTCACCCCTCCCCATCTTTTAGGCATCTCATTCTTAATTTCTCACTCTCAGTCTTGTGTGTGCCCCTCATCATCCCTCACTCACCCGTCGCCATCTCTGTGTGTGTCCTTGCCCCTTGCTGTCACCACCCCTACCCGTCACCGCTGGCTCCTTCTCTTAAGTCCATTACCCTTTGCCTCTCACCGTTTGCCTCTTGGTCTCTATCTCTCCTTATTCCTCACTCTCTCGATCTCTATCTCTTGATCTCTGTCAATGATTTTGCTTGTGATTCGGGTGATTTTGCTTCTAGATTTTGGGGTTTGTGAGTTGGGTGATTTTGCTAGATTATTTGGTTGTGATTATGTGAATTGGTTGTTGTGGATACAACTCCACTCCAAAAAAATCAGAGTCAGAGTCAAATTAGAGTCTTCAGTGGTTGGAGTCGGAGTCGAAGTCAGAATTAGAGCATTTCGACTCTAATTGGGTCGGTACTTAGCCCTACTTGAATCATCCCTAACTAACCATAGTTAATTACAACTCAAATGACTAATGCTTTCATTCTGAATTTACAAGATCCTATTGTTACATTAAAGCATTTTATGACATGTACAATAGATCATTATCACAATTGATAATGCGAAGGAAACACTCCCAATAACCTTTTAAATTCGTGCTATTTTCTCAAAACAACCACATGTGCAAGTTCCCTGCATGTAGTGATGAAGCCAGGGGCATTGGCTCCATGGCACTACAAAGTAAAATATTTCAAGTAAATATTTTGCCATTGTTACTAAAATTTAATATCTTAGGCGTATTATTTGCCATTTAATTTTTGTCATCTTCATACTTTCTGCTCTATGTATGCTTATATTTTTTACACAATTAGAGCCATCGATTTCGTAGTGTCTCTCGTAGTGTTTTTTTTCAGTTTGTGATAACTCTCATATTCATTGTATTATTTGGTCTCCTTTTCTATTCACCAAATGTTCTCAAGAGGTTTCCTACACATTTAATAGCTCATTGGCCTCCTTTTCATCATCAATCTCATACGTCGGTATGCTTCCACTACCTATATGACTTCTATTGTCATTTTATTTACATAAATCACCACCATATATAGCTTTGCTAGATTTTTGGTGTGAAAATATTAAATTCCGGCTAGCCACGCACCCCATGCGCACGTTACTTGAAGTTTAAGAACTACATTTTTGCTATTCTCAATTGTAATTGAATACATAATATATGTCCATTTTTACAAGTGAATGAGACGAGTGAAATAATTAACATACAATAAATCAACTATACTAATTGATACTAATTAATTGACATACACTAACCTATTCCATTTTCTAACACAATTGTTGTTGCAGTTAATGAGCATCCTTAGTTGATAGGAGCAAAGTGCTATAGGGCGAAGACATGAAGATTAAATGCACTAACTATAACTAGTATAAATTAAAACTCACAAATAATAACTCAAAATTACAAAAATTATGCATCCGATTTCATCACTTTTTCTAACAAGTTTTGCCAAACCGACAGCTATATACTTCAATGAGAAAACTAGATTACTCCATGCATGAATATTTCTTAAGAATATAACATCAAACGATTCCAGTTCCATGTCTTTTCTGGGTAATTTGTAGAAGGATACTGTCAGGCTTATGAAATGCTTTCAAACTTGCAATATTCAATATGTTGGAAGGCATGGCAATGTGAATGGTTGCACACAAGTTAGCTTGACATGCTATGCATGTTCCTGATATGGTTGTTTGGTGGGATCCAGTCCCAAAATTCATAGTATCTGTTCTTTAGATTGATACAAATTTGTAATACTTTTGCTGATGAATAAAGTGGTTGGATTTTCTATCCAAAAAAAGAAAAAGAAAAAAAGAATATAGCTTCAATTTGATAGGTGTAATTGCTCTTTGTAATTACAGGATAGAAAATGATCTGATGGGGTTCATATTTTAGTAAGAATGTAGGGCAACTAAATTAGAAAACATCTAGGGTTAGTATAAATACACATTATGTAACCCTAATTAACTGATAGTAAATTTCGCGCTGCTCACTCCATGTAGATGTAAGCACGTCGCCGAACCACGTTAAATCTCTATGTCAATTTCTATTTTTCTCTTTTTGATCATTCCATACAATTCATCAGCAATTGTCGCATGTTTTACAACAACTGGTATCAAGAGCTTAGGTTACGATGTCTGGGATCTCTTTTGCGAAATTCGACGTGGTCAAGTTTGACAATCTAAAAATTTCGACTTATGGCATAGGAGGGTGAAGGATCTGTTATTGCAGTAGGGCATGGTGAAGGCATTATATGGAAAGCAACTAGTAGGCATGGACGACATGGATTGGAAAGAATTGGAAGTGAAGGCTATGGCGACTATCAAGTTATGTTGTGGCTGATGATATGATGTATCATGTCATGATGAGTAATCACTAGCGGAAGTTTGGTTGAAACCGGAAAGTCGGTATATATCCAAGTCATTGACGAACAAGCTCTATCTTAAGCAAAAATTCTATGGTCTTAAGATGTTAGAGGGCTTGGATCTGAGCCAGCATATCAACATGTTCAACCAGATCATCACTAATTTGAGGTAGGTTGATGTGAAGTTTGAAGACGAAGACAAGGCGTTGATGTTACTGAATTCCCTACCGAATTCCCCTACGTACGAAAATTTGGTTACGACTCTGATGTGGGGAAAAGAAACTCTCGAATTGGAGGAGATCACAAGTGCTCTGTTAGGTTTTCATCAGAGGAAGAAAGCCAATGATGAGAATTCACAGAGTGAAGGGCTTGTGGTGAAAGGTAACCAGGAACGCGGGAGAAATAAGTCCCGGAGCGGATCGAGTAAAAATAAAGCTCGATCTAAGTCCAGGAAGAGGAAAGACATAACATGTTTTAAGTGCAGGACTAAGGGGCACATAAAACGAGACTGTCCAGAGAAAAAGAAAGGAAATATAGAGAATAAAAAGGGTCCATCAAAGTCTGCAACTGTAGTGAAAGAAGAAGACTCTGAGAGCGATGACAGGGATGTGCTTTCTGTTTCATTCAGTTCAGATCATCTTGCAGATTCTTGGATTCTGGATTCAGCATGTTCTTATCACATGACACCCAATAAAGATTGGTTTGACACCTACAAGTTGGTAAATTCTAGTTCTGTCCTGATGGGCAATGATGCTTCATACAAAGTTGTTGGAATAGGGAATATCATAATTAAAATGTTTGATGGTGTTGTTAGAACGTGTGTGATGTTAGACACATACCAAATCTAAGGAAGAATCTGATTTCATTGAGCACTTTATATTGTACTGGGTATAATTACAAATCTGCAAGTAGAGTAATGAAGGTGAGTAAAGGTGTCTTAACAGTGATGAAGGGGTAGAAACTATCTAAAAATATTTAAACACTAGAAGGTACAACAGTTGTAGGTGGAGCTGCAGCTACAGAGTCTGAGTCAGATTGTACAGTCTTGTAGCATATGCGGTTAGGCCATATGGGTGAGCGTGGGATGATGGAGCTTCATCAGAAAAATCTATTGAAGGGTGTCAAAACATGCAAGCTTGATTTCTGCAAGTATTGTGTTCTTGAGAAACAGAATAGAGTGCAGTTCAAGATAGGCACACACAAGACAGAGGGGATTCTTGACTATGTTCATACAGATGTTTGGGGGCCAGTAAGGGTAGCATCATGGGGAGGACATATGTATTTCATGAGTTTTATTGATGACTATTCACAAATAGTTTGGGTGTACTTCATGCAACAGAAGTCAAAAATGTTTGCAAAGTTCAAGTTTTGGAAAGCTGAAGTAGAAAACCAGAGAAGGAGGAAGATCAAATGCCTCAGGTCCGACAATGGTATTGAGTACACAAATTTAAAGTTCATGGAGTTGTGTGAGCAGCATGATTTTAAGAGACACTTCATAGTACGCAAGACACCACAGTAGAATGGTGTGGTGGAAAGGATGAACAAAACAATAGCTGAGAGAGCTCGGCGTCTCAGGTTGAATGCAGGGCTTGCAAAGAACTTTTGGGCAGTAGGAGTGAATATGACATGTTTCATGATTAACAGATCACCGAGGGTAGCACTAGATGGGAAAGTAGAAGAGGAGGTATGGATAGGCTATGGTTTGAGAGTGTTCAGACGTCCAGCCTACGTGCATGTTTCTAGTGAGGAGAGATCCAAGCTTGATGCGAAATCTATATAGTATATTTTTCTGGGGTATCAGAAAGGGGTGAAAGGCTTTAAGCTCTGGGATCCAAAGGCAAACAAGGTTGTGATCAGTAGATATGTGGTTTTTGATGAAAAATTCATGTTACAACATACTCAAGAGAAAGAGAAACAGGTACTAGAAAATTGTAGCACCAATGAACATGTGGTGCAGGTGGAGCTAGAAAACCAGGACAGAGAAAAAAATGTTCAGAATGTAAAGAGTTCTAGCTCAGGAGATCAGCAGCATCACAGTATAGCCACAAATAGGCCCAGATGCACTATCAGGCCACCTTCCAAGTACGATTTTGAGGATTTGGTTTCTTATGCACTCATTACTAGTAGCGGGAATTTTACTACTTCTCAGGAGGTGGTACACAGTCAAGAGAAAAGTAAATGGATGGATGTTATGGTAGAGGAGATGGAGTCTCTGCATAAGAATCAAACATGAGAGTTGGTGGAGCTTCCAGAGGGCAAGAGAGCGATAAGGTGCAAATGGGTGTATAAGAAGAAAGAAGCAGTATCAGAAAAAGAGGGGGAAAATTTCAAGACTCATCTAGTAGCAAAGGGTTACTCACAGAGGAAAGGGGTTGACTATGATGAGATCTTCTCTCTTGTGGTTAGACACACTTCCATTAGGGCAGTGTTGGGTTTGGTAGCACATTTTAATATGCAGTTGGAGCAGATGGATGTAAAGACAGCTTTTCTTCATGGTGATTTAGAGGAGCAGATTTACATGGTACAACCAGAAAGGTTCAGTCAGTCTGGACAGGAACACTTGGTCCGTAAATTGAGGAAATCACTTTATGGGCTAAAACAGTCTCCAAGGCAGTGGTACAAGCGGTCTGACTCCTACATGATTCGGATTGGCTACAGGCGATGTGAGTATGATTGTTGTGTTTATGTGAAGGGCCTTAATGATGATTCATCTATTTTTCTATTACTTTGTGTGGATGATATTCTGATTGCTGCTAAGAGTATGAGTGAGGTCAACAAGTTGAAGACTTTGTTGAGCAAAAAATTTGACATGTAGGATTTGGGTGCAGCCAAGAAGATTCTTGGGATGGAGATTCGCAGGGACAGCTTCCAAGAGATTATGGCTATCTCAGCATAGCTATATAACCTATGTTGAGAAGGTGTTGGACATGTTTAGCATGGACAATGCAAAACCAATAAGTACACATTTGGGGAATCATTTCAGATTGTCTACCGCTCAGTGTCTGAAGACAAATGATGAAGTTCAAGACATGTCAAAGGTTCCATATGCCAGTGTAGTGGGGTGCTTGATTTATACTATGGTTTGTACAAGACCAGAATTGGCACCAGCTGTCAGTGTGGTGAGCAAGTTTCTATCGAATCTGGGACGACGGCATTGGAATGCAGTCAAGTGAATTTTCAGATATTTGAGGGGTACTATAGACTATGGTATCATGTTTGGCAGACAATAGGGTGATCCTTTAGTTGTGGGATATGTGGATGCAGACTATGCAGGGGGTCTTGGATGACAGGAGGTCTACCACAGGTTATGTATTCACTCTTGTGGGTGGGCCTATTTGTTGGAGGTCCATGATTCAGTCTCTAGTTCCACTATCTACTACTGAGTCAGAATATATGGCAGTGGCTGAGGCTACTAAGGAAGCTTTGTGGCTTACAGGGTTAGTCAAGGAACTGGGTATTCAGTAAGGTGGAGTTCAATTGCATTGTGATAGCCAGAGTGCCATTTACTTGGCAAAAAACCAGGTGTATCATGCGAGAACCAAGCACATAGATGTGAGGTTTCTCAGGATTAGGGAATTGGTTTCTTTTGGTGAACTTTTGTTTGAGAAAGTTCACACTTCTGAGAATGCAGCAGACATGTTGACAAAGACTGTTACCACATATAAGTTCAAGCATTGCTTAGACTTGATTAATGTCTCCAAGTGCTAGATGGGAAACGTCCCAACCTATTGTCCAAGGTGGAGTTTCAGGATATGCTTTCTTTTCTCCTTACAGGTGGATATTCGCCAAGGTGGAGATTGTCGAAGTATATGACTCATATACTGAAAGTATGTAGATGGCATGGCGAAGCGGAGCAACGACATCTACCTTTCAGGATTGTTCGGGACGCTGATTAGGTTATGGGTATGGGGGCTACACCCCCACGGTATGGTAGGGGGTATTTTTGTAATTTTCTTAAATATGTTCGTATGTTTAAGGTTAGTATAAATACACATTATGTAACCCTAATTGACTAATAGTGAATTTTGCACAGCTCACTCCCTGTGGATGTAGGCACATCGCCGAACCATATTAAATCTCTGTGTCGATTTCTATTTTTCTCTTTTTGATCATTCCATACAATTCAATAGCAATTGATGCACGTTTCATAACAATTGATATCAAAGACAATAAGAAGGAAGCACAAGCTAATAATAATATACTTATAGTGTTAATTTCTACCTTGATGTCTGGAATCTAACATTGATTGCAATCTCCATATGCAATAATGGTCATATAGAGCAACATGGAAAGAACAATATTAGAATACATATGCATATACATTAAACTTAATCATGTGATAGCCCCAAGGGTCTTGCTTCTAGGAATGCAGAGTAACAACCTAATAAAGATTGGGCTTGATAAACTCCTCTATTGAAATATCATAAGAATCAAGATAACAAGATATTAATTTTGCTGGGTTATTGGTGAAGTGGTTACAAAGCAAATTCTTAAGAACACTCAATTTGCACAAAATAAAGACTTATTATGGATGTTGGAGAGAATTCTTAGCAGAGAGAGCAATGTTGGAATCCAACAAGAAATTAGAAAATCTTAATCCCCACAAAAGTTAAACCCAAAAACACAACTTTATGTTAAGAGGATTTGTAAGTCAATGAGCTAGAGACAATGACCATAAGCATACCCTAAGTTGCATATGCCAAGCAAACCAAAGAGAAGCAAAAATTAAGTAGAGGTGGAAAAAAAGGCAAATAAGAGTGCGTGCACTTACCCATAGACACCGCTAACAATAAACAAGCAATTTAGTGTCTATATATTGTAGTCAAATTCAATCACCCCATGTTGGCTACATCGGTTTTAAAAAAAACTTATCAAAAAATATGTTAAATTAAAGATCCACAAGCACATTGCACATAGGCATCTCTAAATGTATATTGTATATTGACAAACAAATAACTTTGGTTAAGCAAAAGATGCAAATGAAAAATGGGGATGAAATGGACTGGTTGAAGCCCTAAAACAGAGTGCATAGCCAGAATTTTCTGCACTACCATGGATAGCTAGCAGCTTTAGTACATTCATGCTCTTAAACATCCCTCATTTAACCACAATCTCAACTACATAAACCAAGCATACTAGAGTTGAAGAAAACTTGAGAAGAAACATAATTTTTTTGTGAAAGTACAGCATAAACAGCAAGAGTAGCTCTCGGCAAACCAGGAAATTCTAATCGAACCTACCAATTTAATACATATAAACAAAGGGTTAAACATAGTCAAAATATGATTCAAACTCAATATTAAAAGGACTAGAAATAAATATCAGTATTCAATAAGCCTACATTTAACATGACAGCAACCAACTACCCTAACATGTTTAAAACCATGCGCCATAGTATCTGGACATTAATTTCTTTTACATCTAAGGTCATCTTATTAGAATATGAATGAATGCATGCATACAACCATGTCCATGTAATTCATCAAAATCTAATATATTCCCCTATAGATATCACACTGCTTCAATTCTATAGTTTTCACTTTCTAAATAGAGACTCTGTAACTAATTTTTATAATTATTTGTTCTACATCGACTGATAATTTAATAACTCACCCAACTATCCTCATTATTTTTTAGATGAGTATGACATTTCAACTGGGGACCAGGAATAGGATGCATAGGCGGGATTAGTTAAGCGTAAAGGAATAAGTGCCAAGGGGTACAAGTGAATAATAGTTCAGAAAAATTGTTCTTTTTCTTTGAATAGTAATTTTTTTATTTTTTTGGAATGTTGTTAACTTTTATTGAGATCTTAGGGATACTCATTTTTTATGTTGGAGAAATTCTTGGATGACCTTGTGGAGTTATTTTTTATTATTAAATGTGTTGTAGAATTTCATTGATGTTATTCTTATGGAAGTATGTGTAATTTTATTAAAGAACTTTTACAAGTTGAGGAGTGGTTTTTCCTTGTATTATTTGGAGTCTATGGATGTATTGTTTGGATATGGTATTTGGATGTGAAACCTTTCGCCAAACACATTGGAAGTACCATTTGAAAATTTCTCCCTCTACAATAACATACCAAAATTTGCTCCAATGTTAGATTTAGGGACATGTATGAGTCTTGAACAATCTACAGCAAAGACCATGACAGCAACAATACAATCCACAAGATTTCTCTCTCATCCTCTATCAAAGGGCCCAAAAACACCCTTAAGTGGCAATAGATCAAGTACACTAGGAGCAAAATTCTTGCCTCTAAAATTCTAAGGAGGCAGGCGTTTCCATTAGAGTCCACCCCACCACTAACAACAACACCATCCACACAAAGCTTCCATGCTGCTTCTTCCGCTTGCTTAAATTGCTCTGGAGTTTCAATCTTGCCTCCCGCATTGTCGTTGGTTTGCATATTGAGGTCTTGAATTGAAAGTGTGCTTCCTTTTGCGCTCTCCTGCAAGCAATCAAGAATCCCACAAACCACATTGTGTCCTTCCTACGCCTGGCCTCCAGGCAAAATGACTATGATCTTTAGTTTTTTACAAGGCAACAAGGTATGTGATTCACTAGGAACCAACTTTGCCAATGATTGCCTAAACCGAATCAGAAAAACCTTCACGATTCCTCCTAAATTGCCAGTGGTGGGACTTGTAGAATCATCAATTGCTTTCAAAGAACTCTTGTAAACATAGGGAAGAGGAATCCCATTTGGATCAACTACTGTGGACACTGCAACCTTTTTTCTTCAATAACTACTGATTTTCATTTTCCTTTTGTTGAGCTAATTTTCTAGAACAATATTTTGATTATGAATATTGTTCTGATTGGCCATCAAGTTCATTACAATCTCTATCAACTGGTTCTTGATCTCCTGAAGACTTTTCTCATGAGAGTCTATATGAAGCTATAAGACTTCTTGCTGCTGTTTGAAATGTGCTTCTTCCTCCATGGATTGTCGGTACTAGTTACCACTTTTTCGCTACCCTCCTTCTTAAGATTGTACTAGATAAAAGAGAATTAAAAATACTGATGGGATTGAAGCATAGACGCATAAGATTCATAGAATTGGTGTTAATACAAGTGGGAATTTGAGGCCTCCCTAAATCCGAAAAAATTTAAACAACGTTGTGGTTTGCTCGTTCTCTTGCCAACTCCCTTCGAATTGACGACGATAAGGATGATGATGAGGAGGAGGAGGATAACGACGTCGTATCTGAATGCGTTCACGATCTAGACCCGCCACCATCTTCATCTACCAAACCAGCACCAGCACACCATCAACAACACAACAGTATGAACCCGAAGATAATGACAGGCACTCAAAAGAGGCACAATCTCGAGGCGTCAAAGACGACTTATCTGAACTCAAGCAAACCCTAACTCGCCAAATCTGGGGCATGGCCTCCTTTCTTGCACCCCCTCCATCGCAACCCTCCATGCTCTTCCATTGCTGCCATTCCAAGTCGTCTGATCACTTTGAGTTTGGTGATAGAGAGAATCCATCGGATGACACGGCCTCGAGGATCCAGAGCGATATTAGGGAGGACAAAGGTACATTCCGGAATGAATCAGTCATGGAGATCTCGAAGGTGGCATTGAATTTTCTTCCCTTTGGGTCGGAGAGATATGAGGGACTATTGGAGGAGTGTTATGGGCTCGAATGAAGATGAAGAGGAGCAGTGGTGGAATGAAGTTGCAGTAGCAGTTGAATGTGGGAAGAACTTGTGTTTCGAAGGGAATGTTAATAGGGAAGTGATAGTTTTGTTAGTTAAAAGAGTTCTAATATGGCGTCATTCCATTAAATGAATGTAGTAAGAAATTAAGCAGCAAGTCATAAGTTTTGGAGTTAAGCATTTAGATACAATACGGTAGGTTGTTTGTAACTTGTAAACTACAGGATGATTAAACACAGTTGTTTAATCATCCTTATTCAAAGCTTAATGAGAATCGTATCAATAAAAGGCAGCAATTAGTTGGGATGAAGGCCATGTAACAGTTCGGTAGAAATTCAGTGGTAGAATTTCTATAGATTTGAGGAACCTCGTGAAAATTCTATAAGTTTTCATGAATCGGCTAATCGCAAAGGTTTTAGTCTATCAACATAATCAGTGTTATCACTCACTATAGTGCCAGAAATGCGATTTTAATTGTTTGAGGTAGTTAGAAGTGTCATAATACATTATAGTCTATGCCACTAGACTCAATTGAATATTTAGGATTTTATGGCACAATAACTCATTTTCATAATTTCGAATTAAACGAATGTTCAAAACTATGAATTTATTTATAAGGGCACTTCGGGGTTGAGTTTTGGTAAACGATTTTCACTGCAGGTTAATATGAATATTTAGGATTTTTAAGTACTAAGTTTATTGTGCTTTTTTTTGAGTGAATAGTAACCTCGATAAGCGTACTAAGTGCAGTGCTTTCAAAATCACAGCGTAGAATGTCCAAATTAGGTTAGAGAAGTTTTATTTGGACACTTGGTGAGATCTTAGCCATACATAGTGAATAGTATTAGACATTTGGCATAAAGAGGAACCATTAGATGGGTTTGTGAAAGAAATCAAGGTGTAAGATCATGCCACCTAAGCAAAACCTTTTTCATCTGATCAACCAAATTAAGCCAGATCAAAGAGGGTTTCAACCCTAGTGAAACCCTAAAAGGTTGGAATCCAATTGAAAACCCAAAAGCTTGGTTGAAACCGAAACCCTAAACGGTTTCCCCAAACCCTAAATTGGCCTTCAAACCCTTTTTGATTCAATTTCTAGCCTTGTGTTTAATCACTTGATTAAATCACTTCCACGTGCTATTAATTTCTCAAATCCTTGTTATGACATCATTATCCAACCTTTTAAATCTTGAAAATTTACATGAGGAATGTAAATTTTAGAAATTTTGAAGTTAGGATGTGAAATCCTTAAGTTAGGGGTAAAATGGTCATTTTTCCACATGTAGAGGGTAAAATGGAAATTTTACTCTAAGTTGTCTCTTTTACACATTTCTAATTGTTATTAATTAAATTTCTAACTTTTACAATACCCTCTTACAGTTCCTCGTGTTTCACACTTTATTCTCGTAGAATCCAACGATTGAGGTAAGTTAACTTCTAACTTACTATCAGTTTTCTGTGTATGTATGATGGGTAAGGGAACTATAATTTATGTATGTATGTTATCATATATGCCATGCCATGCCAAGTCATTACATGTTTATCTGTTATGCATGATTTATTCTGTCATGAATATTTATCTGTTACACAATCTATTCTGTCACGTATTGCTATATGTTATAAGTATGCCATGTTAAGTATGTCATATGTTACATGTATGTCATATAATGTAATATTCACCATTGCAAGTATGTCATGTTAAGTAAAGAAGTCAGATCAAGTTTATGTTAAGTCAAGTTTCAGATCACATTCATATTAAGTTATTCATGTCAATCATGACCCTAAGTGCTAGGATGGGATAATATCCTAGTGTTGTTCACGCTGGAGTGTTTAAATAGGTGTGAAATTCCCTAGGTTGACGAAGTGCAGTCAACAGGTTGCGAATGGGGCCTAACTAGCTGGTCACCGGAGAGCGCCAGGCACTAAAGCCAATGGAGCCATATTTTATTTTACGTGTGTTCACAGCAAGTGTGGCACAAACAATTCATGGGGCCACAACAACTGTGGAGCAAGAAGTATAGGGCCACAACAACTGTGGAGCATACACTTAGTAAGACACAACAATTGTGACACGTAGAATACGTGGGGCCACAACAACTGTGGAGTACGTATTAACGCATTCACAGCTGGTGTAGATACCTGTGTTATGATGCTGTCACAACCCCACCCTATCAAGAGCGAGACCGTGATCTCGTACCTGTTCTTTTTCCTATTATAACTGTAAATTTATTTATAAATAAATGCCCATATTGTTATTAGTAATTTTTTTTTAAAGATAATACGTGATGGTTCGAACGCATCACGTATAAGTTCTAATTTCTAACTGAAAGAAATACCTAATAGACATACCTTTACATTCCTTTACAAAGGACTCTCAGAGTCCGTCTTCTATTCATTTAACTTAACTACTTTAAACAAAAAGGGACTCAGTCCCTTCAGTCTTTACAAAAGAAAACTAACTTAAAGTAGGAGGGGTTTCCATCACCCCACTATAAAATATACCTTATACCCGAAGGTATCTTGTCTAGAAGTTAACTCAATAAAACATCATCGTGTGGGGTCCAATATCAAAACATAAGAAACATATATCGTCATCAGAAAGAAACCAAACTACCCAGGGACTACTAAACGTCGGCCCCTCCCTCCTCAGCAATACTTAGCTCCTCAGTAGATTCGTCTGTACCTGGACGTTTAAAATATAAACACAAAGTGAGTCTAATACTTAGTAAGCAGTACACCATGCTATTAACTTAATAAGCATATAGTATTTTCTTTTGAAAACATGCATCCATAAACCAATACTAATTTTGACAATACTTCCATGCATATGCTTTTTTTATAACCTCATGCATACGCTTACTTCTTACTACCATGCATATACTTACTTTATACTTTCATGCATAATCTTTATTTCTTATTTTCATACATACTTATATATCATATCTCCGTGCATACACTTAATTTAATCTTTCACTTTCTTTTGGCCAACACACTATTACGCCCCGTGTGTTGGGGTTAGCGGTCCTATTAGACCTGGATTCCACCCATGGCCACAGGTTAGGAACCCCTTTCTGTCAGGGAGCAGCACTGGGTGCACTACCAGTACTACTTACTCGGCATTGCAATCTGCCCATTTCTTTGATATCATTTCCTTTCATGTGGCCATTACATATTTTCATACATTAATTCATTCCTTTTCTTTATTTGAAATCAACATTTTTAGTATCTTCCTTAGTCCAATGAATATGCATTTATTTTGAAAAATAGCATTTCATGTCATGCTTACATATAGATAGAATCTTAGTTATTTCAAGAAGCATGTATGAAAATTTTATGACTTAGAATCTACATGCACGCATTACCATATACACATACAATCAATTATAATCGATAGGATACTTAACAGGGGCTACCAAGAAAGGCCTGTACATAATATAAATTCATTTATTCTTTAATTAGAGGAACGTTTGGAAAGAGATAGAGATATATTCTTCCACAAGAGAACTTGGCCTGGGCGCATGGTCATAGCTACTTACCTCGATCCGCTGAAATCCCTTTAACTTCAGAAAATCTTAATCCAATAAATAACAAGTGTGTTAATATTTATCCAACATCCTTTAGACCTCCTTTTAACGATAACTAAAATATTATAAATCTAACGTCGTTTTCTACCCTTAACGTTACTTCAAATAACTACCATCTCGACAAATCCTTACAAGAGTAACATAAGAAGATAATTAACTTAGTTAACATAACATCAAAATAGCTCTATATATGCATTTAATCACTTAAAATAGAACATAATTATATATATATATACAAAACAGAACATTAAAACAGCCTCTCATATATATTTACACTTAAAACAGAACATAAATATGTATATATGCAAAACAGAACATTGAAACAACCTTTCAAATCTATTTACATGAAAAGCAACCTCTCAAACAACCTTATATATTTATATATTTGAAACACCACCTCAAAATAGCTTTGTATACACTTGGTTAGCAAAACAAAACACATGCACATATATACATACCAAACCACAACATAAAGAGGTGAAAATAAAACAAAAACTGACACAATACAACACATCGTTCGGTTGACGCTAACAACACCTCAAAACCATGTACATATATATATATATATATATATTTATAAGATGGTTGATGTATTTCAAAAATCCATATATCACTTACACTAAGAAATGAGTTAGGAACCCTTACCCCAAATTTCTTCACTTCTTGAAAGATGAAAACAATTGGAAATTTCAACAATAAGAAACCTCAAAGTGGTAAAGAAATAGATATAGTGCACGGTTTGGAAAGATTTAACTTTCTTTATTTCTTTTGGGAGCTCACATGGTTTAGGTGATAGAAAGAAGGATTGGTTCTTCTCTTGAACTAGAAGAAAGTGAAGGAAGAAGGAGAGGAAATGATGTTGTACGATGGCTTGAAGAAGTGGAAACTCCTTAGGAAATGAAAAGGGGTCAAAGCTTATCTCATGAGGTGCATGTTGAATGTCCTAGATTAAGCCTAAGAAGATAAAGCTTATACCTAACTCAATCCAAGGGTGTAAGTTCAAAGGGGCTAATTCATAATTAATTCAAAGTGAAGGACTTAAAAGAAAGTATATTAAGAATATAAAACTATGCTCTCATCTCATTTTGATAATTCACATAAAATAAAAACACACACGTCTTAAAATAAAATAAATTGAATTAATAAACTAATAAAATTTTTACATGAAAATATTTAACTTAAAGATTAAAATAAAATGACGTAAAGACTCACGTAGTAAGACTAGGATATTACAGATGCGGTAATCGGCAGGGACACACCGCTCAAGGGGACCCGTGTAGCATTCATATGGTCACGTTATTAATTAAGTCTATTGAACAAGATTCCAAGTTTATGTCAAGAAGTTAAGAATAAGCAATATGTTACGATCAAGGATGATACGCGCTGCCTGGTACTGTGGTATAGGCTATGCGCTCCCAAGTACTATGGTGAAGGCGTATAATCTGCCGTACTACAGAAGGATGATATGCGCTGCTTGGTACTGTGGTCAAGGCTATGCACTGCCAAGTACTATGGTGAAGGAGTATAATCTACCGTACTACAAAAGGATGATATGCACTACCTGGTACTGCAGTCAAGGCTATGCGCTGTCGAGTACTACGGTGAAGGAGTATAATCTGCTGTCATGTTATGTTATGTCCATGTTCACGTTAAGTTTCAAGTTTATGTTCATATCATGTTTATGTTATGTTCAAGCTCACATTCATGTTATGTTATGTTCATGTTAACGTTAAGTTTCAAGTTCATGTTCATATCATGTTATGTTCACGTTTATGTTATGTTATGTCCATGTTCACGTTATGTTTCAAGTTCACGTTCATGTCATGTTATGTTCGAGTTCACGTCCATGTTTTGTTATGTTATGTTCACATTCACATTATATCCCAAGTTCATGTTTATGTCATGTTATGCTCAGGTTTATGTTAAGTTCAAGTTCATGTTTATGTTATGTATGTTCACGTTCATGATATATTTTAAGTCCATGTTATGTTTCAAGTTTACGTTCTTGTTATGTTGCTAGTCCATGTTATGTTTTAAGTTCAAGTTTATGTCACGTCAAGTCAAGTTCGGTTCATGTTTCAGTTCAGGTTATGTCAGTTATGTCATGCTATATATCAAGTTATGTTATACTTACTTATGACTTTAATTATGCATTCATGCTTTTACTACCATGCATGCATCATTAACTTGTATGGGAGTTTCCTGTTAACTTACTGAGATTTGTAATCAAATCTCACCGTGGTAGTCCCAACTACCATTCCCTCTGAATGGTAGGCGATGTGTCAGGATCAGAGTAGGGAGTAGACACTAGTAGACTGGAAGAGGTTGATTAGACGCCGCAGACACGACGTGGAGCTTACAACTTCCATAGTTAGTTTTTGGACAGTATTTTGGCCTTGTTAGTCGAGTTACACGAGTTACTCGATGGACTTCCTCAATAGTGTATTTTGGTAATATAAATATGGAGTCTGGTCTTCCATGTTTTTGAGATTACAGTCTTCCGAGACTCGTACTGAAATTGTGGATGTTTATTTTTGTTAAGTATGCTTGGATTACGATTTAACTATTTGGGATATTATAAGTTTGGTGCATAGTATTGCTAAAAAAAAATTATCCGCTTTGAATATTGCATAATGCTAGGTGCAAGTTAGGATTATTGAATCTTATATGTCATGAATGGAGGCTGGTAACCTTGAGTTGCATGTCTCGACGCTTCAGATGTCCGTCCGATCCTAAACGGAATCTGGGGGCGCCACATGGTGGTATCAGAGCAATACGTCTCTGGGTTGTAAATCCACATGTCCTTAAGAAATGCACCAAATACTAGGCTCGAAATTTTAGTCTTCGTTAGGCTTGAATTTCTTGAAGTATAAGAGATAGTACGTGCTTCTTATAAGTGCACTCATGTGTTTCGAGAAGTGACACATGACTCTTAGTATGATACCTTGAAACCCTAAGAGAGACATCAATTAGGAAAATCAGAATCCCCCGATGGATGGAGAATTAGTTGAAGCTGTACGCCTGCCGACTGACATGCTTAGACGTAAGCAACAGCAGCAAGTGCACTTACCCATTAGATTGTAAGCTGTCACTTAGGGAGACACAAATGCTAACTCCCTAGGAATTGAAGGAGCTAATGTCATCACTAATATTTTACTAGGACCCCTATATTGTTATGTTTAGTTAAGTTTGATTGGATTGCAATTGATGGTATTAGTGCATTACTGTTATTTTGGGTAATGACAAGTTATTGAGGTTTGTAACTTGTATGCTGTTGGATTTAAGTGAGTCCCTGTTGTTGGTGATTGTGGTTTTGCACGAGAGTTTAGTTTTTGTTACCCAGTTGATAAGAGTAACAATTCTCATTAGGAGTATTATTGTTCATACCAGTGTAGATAGTATGCCTTTCAGTAGTACGAGGAAGGGTATTAAAGGTTGAGGAATTGTATTCTGTGTGTTTGGAGTTTGTTTTGATTCTGAGGATGCAATGGAATTTGTGTTTGGAAGAGTAAAGTGTTTGAGGAAAGCGTTGGCCTTAGTAAGATTCACTTATGATAGTAGTTTTATCTTGCAGCAATTAAATGATTTTTTGTGAAGCATTGTGTTTGTGGAGACATAGATTGCCCTTAAATTGGAGACCAATATATGGGAAGTAAAATCTTAGTCTTGAGGATTTACATGAACACTAGGAACATATCCTTTGATTTAGAGTCAGATTAAGAGGCAGCTCATGATGGATAGACGAGCTATGCCAATCATAGGAGAGAAAGTCTTGAGTTTAGGTTAATAGGTGATTGTTTATCAAGGTGTCACCTAGGAGGAGGAATGATTCATTTTGATTATGGAGTAAGCTAGTCCTAGGTGGAAGGTTTCCCTGAGGAAATAGAGAAAGTAAATTCGGTTGTGTACGGATTAAATTCTTCCAAATTGAATTGCACGAATACTTGAAGTTTTAGATTTAAAGAGTATGTCGGTATGACTTGACCTACTTGTGGAAGGATTCCAGTACAAATTGATGACTTGAGCAGTAAGGAAAGTAGTGATTTCACTTAACCAAGGATTCAATATCCTAGAAGGTTAGTCTAGAACTTGTTAAGATTAGGCAATAACCTTTGTAAGCGTTATATTCTTCTTTTATATCGTGTGATCGTTATAGATAAGATTAGTGTGGACTATGAGAGGAAGGCGTTACCTCATGAAAAACGTTATCCACCGTTTCACTCGACTACATGATTAGACCGGATAGCTTCAAAGCGAGGATGGCAAGGAATGGAGTTGAGTCCAGCAAAACAGTAGAGGAGCATGCCACAACAACCAACATTGAGCTGTAACATCATGATCATCTATGCCATCCACTCACAGAGGAAGTTCACTAATTGAAGGTTAGGAACCCGAGAGCGACAATGAAGAAGTTGTACAACTTCCCAACCCAGGTTACTATGGAAATAAGGCGTACGATTCAGAGGACAATGCGTTCTACTACTTACTGCAACCAGACATACAGATGGATATCGATGCAGAACCACTAGATTTCACCAGTGATGAGGCGTCCAATGATGGACAATAGGTTGTTAAGCATCATCTTCTCTTGAGCGTGTTTTATGATTGTACTTGTGTCGATTTCGAGGACGAAATTTTTTTTTTAGGAGGGGAGGATGTAACAGCCCGCTAGAAATTCAATGGTAGAATTTCTATAGACTTGATGAATCTCGTGAAAACTCTACAAGTTTTCACGAATCGGCTAATTGCAAAGGTTTTAGTCTGTCAACATAATCAGTGTTATCACTCACTGTGGTGCCAGAAATGCGACTTTAATTATTTGAGGTAGTTAGAAGTGTCATAATATATTATAGTCTATGCCACTAGACTCAATTGAATATTTAGGATTTTATGGCACAATAACTTATTTTCATAATTTCGAACGAAACGACTGTTCGAAACTATGAATTTATTTATAAGGGCACTTCGGGGTTGAGTTTTGGTAAACGATTTTCACTGCAGGTTAATATGAATATTTAGGATTTTTCAGTAGTAAGTTTATTGCGCATTTTTTTGGAGTAAATAGTAACCTCGATAAGCGTACTAAGTGCAGTGTTTCAAAATCACAGTGTGAAATGTCCCAATTAGGTTAGAGAAGTTTTATTTGGATACTTGGCAAGATCAAGCCCAACCTAGTGAATAGTATTAGACACTTGGCATAAAGAGAAACCATAAGATAGATTTGTGAAGAAAATCAAGGTGTAAGATCATGCCACCTAAGCACAACCTTTTTTATCTGATCAACTAAATTGAGCCAGATCAAAGAGGGTTTCAACCCTAGTGAAACTCTAAATGGTTGGAATCCAATTAGAACCCCAAAAGCTTGGCTGAAACTGAAACGCTAAACGGTTTCCCCAAACCCTAAATTGGCCTTCAAACCCTTTTTGATCCAATTTCTAACCTTGTGTTTAATCTTTTGATTAAATCACTTCCATATGCTATTAATTTCTCAAATCCTTGTTATGACATCATTATCCAACCTTTTAGATTCGGGTTTGATAGCATCTCAAACCCTAACCAAACCCCCTTTAAACCCCAAATTGAAGCCCACTTGGTTGAGGCCCACCAAGGCCCACGAATTTGGCCACCTTGGCAAAGTTTCTTGAAGAATTTTCCTCCCCCACATGGCTGACCATCTATTGCCCTTGGCTGCACCCAATAGTGCCTTGATGAGATGGAGAGACCCACCCCATCAACCTCCATACCTCACAGCTACTGCAGGCAGTCCTTTCCCCTCACTATTCTCCACTTTATGTCATATAGCCACCACCAATCAAGGGTCATTCAAGACCACATCTTCCCCCTCCAGAAGTATTGAGTCGTGCAAGACACACTTCCTTCCCTTTTATCACTTCTTCATCCCGTTCTTAGAGAGAAATCCCAAAGAGCTCTCTCGGGTAGATTTCTGGGTCTTTTTACGTGGAGATTTTCAACCCGTTGTAAGTATTTTCGTATGATTATTCCTTCATAAAAGTTGTTCCTCTTTGAGTATAGTTTCCGTAGATATATTATTTGTATCATTCCATGGTCGTTTAGTTGGTCAAAAGTATTTTTAACCATGGAAAGGTCATTCTGGGCTTGAAACTGGAGAGTATGTTATGTTTTGGAGTTTTTTACCAAGCTAATGGACATATCTTGGTCTGAAACTTTTATGGAGTGTTTTTAGCATATTTTTATGAGTTTCCATTGATTTTTTGTTGCATGAATAAAGTTTTTGATGATAGATTTTCTTAGATCTAGAAACTTGAAAACTGGAAGTGTAAAACCAGTTTTTGTTTGGAGAAAGTTTGAATATTTCGTGGTCTGATCTTACTTTAAAGGCTTTGATATTTTTATATGATGATTCCAAGTCTCTTATTTTCATGTTAGGTTGTCATTTTGAAGATATTTAGTATTAGTTTCAAAGATATGATTTTTTCTATGCAAGAGGATTTTGGTTAGGTCTAAGATTTGATGTTTTTGGATTAAATCCATCTTTTATTGATTTTTTAGCCATGTGATTTTAATTTTGATGGTTGGATATTCTTTAGGACACATTTTTAAACCATGTGACGCTTTATTTCGAAGATCTCACATTCTTAAACCATTGATCAAGAGATTTATCAAAGCTAATTGAGGAAAAAGTTTCTGTTTTTGGACTCAGTGTAAAACCAAAAACTCCAAGTGTTATTTTGTGATTTTGGTGACTTTAGTTTAATGATTTAAAGTGTGGTTGATCTTAGGATGATGTTATGAATATGTTAGAAGTAAGATTGATTATTTGGAATTCTTGGAGATGTTTTGATTTAGGGTCAAAGCTTATGATTCAAGTGTTTGGATCTTTTTACAAAAAGATTGGTGTTGATTATTAGCTTTTTCTGAATGGATGTTTTAAGTATGGTTTTAAACTTAGGATAGGAAGATCCTTGTTGCAAAATTTTAGTTTAAGTATAAGTTTTGAAGTTGGAAGGAATTGCAACAAAAATCAAGAGAAATGGCCTATGGATGTTTCGGCCATAGTGTGTTTTCCTTAGGTGTGATTTGTTTTAAATTTTTCTGAGTTAGGATTTGAGTTTAAGACAAAATTTACATGAGGAATGTAAATTTTGGAGTTAGGATGTGAAATCCTTAAGTTAGAGATAAAATGGTCATTTTCCACATGTAGAGGGTAAAATGGCAATTTTACTCTAAGTTGTCTCTTTTACACATTTCTAATTGTTAGTAATTAAATTTCTAACTCTTAGAAATCGGCTGGGACACGCGGTTGAAGGGGACCCGTGTAGCACCCATATGGTCACGTTATTAATTAAGTCTATTGAATAAGATTCCAAGTTTATGTCAAGAAGTTAAGAATAAGTAATATGTTACAGTCAAGGATAATATGCGCTGCCTGGTACTATGGTCAAGGCTATGCGCTGCCAAGTACTATGGTGAATGAGTATAATCTGTCGTACTACAGAAGGATGATACGTGCCGCTTGGTACTATGGTCAAGGCTATGCACGGCCAAGTACTATGGTAAAGCAGTATAATCTACCGTACTACAGAAGGATGATACGCATTGCCTGGTACTGCAGTCAAGACTATATGCTGTCGAGTACTACGGTGAAGGAGTATAATCTGCTGTCATGTTATGTTCAAGTTCACGTTCATGTTATGTTATGTCCATGTTCATGTTAAGTTTCAAGTTCACGTTCATATCATGTTTATGTTATGTTCAAGCTCACGTTCATGTTATGTTATGTTCATGTTCACGTTAAGTTTCAAGTTCATGGTCATATCATGTTATGTTCACATTTATGTTATGTTCAATCTCATGTTCATGTAGGGTGGTAATATGTTACACGACCCGTTAACCCAACACAAACATGACACAATAATAGAGGATTAGGGTTTAATCTTAACGTGTTCGAATCAAAACGGGTCGACCCGTTAAGACACGATTGCTTAACGGGTTGATAATGAGTCAACCCATTTTGATCCGTTATAACCCGTTATGACACTTTAAGAAAGTTAAAGTTACAATTATATCCTTCTATCCAAAAGTAAAATTGTTAGAATTTTAATTTTGATATTTTAATTGTTTAGATTGTAATTTTAGACTTGTAGTTAGTTTTATTATTTTTATAAATATTGTGATTTTAACATTTATAGAAAATTATGTTAAATTTAATCAAGTCAAACAAGTTAATTTTATGCTTATTCAACCCATTTACATAAACAATTTGAAACAGGTTGTATTGTGTCGTATCAATCTATTTAGTAATATTGACTAATGGGTCAAAATGGGTTGATACGACACGACACGTTATGTTAATGGGTCGTGTTAGGGTTTGAGATTTTGACACAATAAGCTTAACAGGTTGGGTTAGGGTTTACCTATATGGTATAATATATATACTTTGACACGACATGAATACGACCCGTTAATACGATTTGACACCCCTATATTCATGTTATGTTCATGTTCACGTTATGTTTCAAGTTCACGTTCATGTCATATTATGTTCACGTACATGTTATATTCGAGTTCACGTCTATGTTATGTTATGTTCACGTTCACATTATATCTCAAGTTCACGTTTATGTCATGTTATGCTCAGGTTTATGTTAAGTTCAATTTCATGTTTATGTTATGTATGTTCACGTTCATGATATGTTTCAAGTCCATGTTATGTTTCAAGTTTACGTTCTTGTTATGTTACTAGTCCATGTTATATTTTAAGTTCAAGTTCATGTCATGTCAAGTCAAGTTCGGTTCATGTTTCAGTTCAGGTTATGTCAGTTATGTCATGCTATATATCAAGTTATGTTATGCTTACTTACGACTTTAATTATGCATTCATGATTTTACTGCCATGCATGCATCATTAACTTGTGTGAGAGTTTCATGTTAACTTACTAAGATTTGTAATCAAATCTCACCGTGGTAATCCCAACTACCATTCCCCCCGAATGGTAGGTGATGTGTCAGGATCAGAGTATGGACCAGACACTGGTAGACTGGAGGAGGTTGACTAAACGCCGTAGACACAACGTGAAGCTTACAATTTCCATAGTTTGTTTTTGGACAGTATTTTGGCCTCGTTAGTCGAGTTACACGAGTTACTCGACGAACTTCCTCAAAAGTGTATTTTGGTAATGTAAATATAGAGTCTGGTCTCCCATATTTTTGAGATTACAGTCTTTTGAGACTCGTACTGAAATCGTGGATGTTTATTTTTGTTAAGTATGCTTGGATTATGATTTAATTATTTGGGATATTATAAGTTTGGTACATAGTATTGCTAAAAAAAAATTATCCGCTAACATAATACTAGATGCATGTTAGGAATATTGCATCTTATATGTCATGAACGGGGGCGGGTAACCTTGTGTTGCATGTCTCGACTCTTACTTCTTCTCTCTTTCTCTCTCTAACTTCTCTCTCTCTCTCTCTCTCTCTCTCTCTCTCATTCTTGTTCTCATTCTGGAGGTAGACTCCTTTGAAGCAGTTACAATCAAGAAAGTGTGTAATACGTCCAGGTCCATCACAGTTGGTATCACACGTCAGTCACCATGGCTGAAGGGACAAGATCGTACGCTCAAGTTGTAGATGTAGTCAACCAAGTTCACCTTCATCAAGAAAGACAGTAGAAGTAGATAGAAGATACAATCTCCTTTCTTTATCAACAACAAGAAGCAGGAAGAATTGAAAGGGAAGTTCAAGAAAAACAATTTTCTGATCTTTTCCAACAATTATCCAAGATTTCGAGTAATAATTCTGAGGGCAATGAGCTTTTTGTACATAATGAATGGTAATCTGTTTTGACCAGTTGTGTGAGAATTGGAACAAACACATTCTAGTGATTCGCCAAGGTACAAAAAATATCATTTTATTTGTTGTTGCAAACGTCATGACTCAAGATGTCCTAAAAGCCTCATTTTGTTGGAATATAGCCTCATGGATTGAACTAATGGAGTTAAAATCTAAAGTTACACATGTTAAACTAGAAGAGGAGAAGAAGAGTTAGTTATTTCTGACTTTGCCTTGTATAAATATGGTTCAAGTACTCTATAATAATTCATTCAATTCATTCATGAAAGTATTTCCAATTCATCTCCTCTGTTTTCGTCTCCACAATCTTTTCTCACAAACCAAAATCTCAGTTCATATGAAATTTGACATGGTATCAGATTGAAAATCATTTTGCATGATATGAAATTTTTCTTATCCATACTTTCTTGCATTTCTTGGAGAAATTCCAGAAATGACTTCTGACGACGAAGATTCTATCAGTTCTCATACTTCTCCTAGCACGATCAATCCTTCGGATGATTCGTCAAGTCCATACTTCTTGCATCCAAGCAAAAATCTCAGTGCATTACTTGTTTCACAAATCTTTATTGATGACAACTACATCGAATGGAGTCAATCAATCACCATTGTTCTAACAGTCAAGAACAAAGCAGCGTTCATTGATGGTACGAATCGTACGATTTCTGTTAATAAACGTGTTCTTCACACTGCTTGGCTGCGTGCCAATAATTTGGTTCTCTCATGGTTAATGAATTCTATTTCCAAGGAAATAAGGAACTGTCTTCTTTATGTTGCATCTACTGCTAATCTTTGGAAAGAGTTGAAAACAAGATACTTAAGAAGCAATGGTTCAAGAGCTTTTCATCTTGAAAAATCTCTAAGTTCTATTACTCAGGGTTCTTTATCCATCACTGAGTATTTTAGTTCTTTCAAGATTTTATGGGATGAGTATGTTAATTACAAACTATTCCCAACTTGTAGTTGTTGAAAGATGGCAACATGTACCTGCATTTTCTGCTAGTTAAACAGTAGTTTGTATATGTGTTAAAATTCTTGTTTGGCTTAAATGACTCATACAGTTCAATTCAAAGCCAATTACTTATGGTTTCACCATTGCCAATTATGGCAAAAGTATTCTCTTTACTACTTCAAGAGGAAATCCAGAGACAACTCAATAATTCTATCAGCAATGAAACTCATGCTTTGCATTGTGGGTACAATGGACATGCATTAGAGCAATGTTTCCAACCTCATGGTTATCCTTCTGGTTGGATTAGACCAAAAGGGTAACAGAATCCACCCATTGCTCATGCTGCTATGTCAACCTCTGAGGTCTACATTCTAAACAGTAACGAGGATCAAAATTTTTCTTTAACTTTTGAGGAATTCAATAAATTGCTAGCACTTGCAAATTCTAACTCATCTCCAATATCTACCCAAACACCTACACCAGCTATAAACATTGTTACTTCTCAATTTTTTGGTAAACCTTCAAACCTTTGCTATTCTGTTTCTTCATCTTTACGGTATGTATCCTCATAGATTCTGGATACAGGTGCAGTAGATCATATGATTTGTTCACCACTATTATATTCATCTACACCTAAATCGATCAATACTTCTATAAATTTGCCAAATGGAAACTCTATTCCAGCTTCACATATTGGCAATATTTGTCTCTCAAACACATTATATTTGCATGATGTGTTATGTGTTCCCAGTTTCTCATTCAACTTACTATCTGTTTCTAAATTAACAAAGTAGTCTAATATTTGTGTCTCTTTCTTTGACTCCCACTACCTTTTACAGGACCAATCAACAAATAAGATGATTGTGATTGCCTTTGAGAAAGATGGACTGTACCACTTATCTCAAGCTACTTCAAAAGCTACTACCTACAATCAACCCAAGTTTAATTCTTCATCTTTTGTCTCAGCTATTACTCAAAATCAATTAGATCCTTGGCATTATAGATTAGGCCATGTTTCTAACTCGAGATTACCTTTTCTTGGACAACTAGAGTCATCTATATCTTTCAATTCTACCAATGTCTGTGATGTATGTCATTTAGCAAACCAAGGAAAGCTTTCATTTCCTGTATCTCAAACCAGCTCAAATAAAATGTTTGACTTGATCTATTGTGATATATGGGGTCCCTTCAATGTTGTTTCCTACTCTGGTTTCAAATACTTCCTTACTATAGTTGATGACTATATACGTTGTACTTGAGTATACATGCTCAAGATGAAATCTGAAGTTCCTTCTATCCTAAAAAATTTCTACAAAATGGTAAAAACACAGTTTAGTGCTCCTATCAAAACAGTAAGGTCGGACAATGAACCTGAATTCCTTTTGACTCAATTCTATAATGACAATGGCATTATACATCAAAGAAGTCGTGTGAAAGCTCCACAACAAAATGGAGTTGTAGAAAGGAAACATCAACATTTATTAAACACTGTGAGGGCCTTAATGTTTCAAGCAATCAGGCCTTTAACCTTTTGGAGTGACTGTTTGTTAACTTTAGCACACATTATAAACAGAATTCCTACTCCTCTTCTAAAAAACAAAAGACCATTCGAAATGCTATTTGATAAACCACCCAATCTTTCTCACCTCAAAGTGCCTGGCTGTCTTTGCTTTGCATCAAGACTTACAAATCATAGACATAAATTTGACCCGAGAGCTACAAAATGTCAATTCTTAGGTTATCCTTCTGATATAGAAGGCTACAAATTAATGGATCTTAACACAAATAAGGTATTCATCTTAAGAAATGTAGTCTTTTCTGAAAATGTCTTTCCTTTCAAGGCTTTTTCATCTAATCCTAAAACACATGCCTTCTTATTTCCTCCAACAAATTCTATTTCAGATTTCTACTTTCATTCTTTTGATATTCATTATGATCAAAACCTAAATTCAGATCAGAATTTTACATCAAATCAAAACCTTACCTTAGATTAGAATCTTACAAATCATCAACTACCTTTGGACAATGAATATGTTCCTCAGATAGCCTCACCACATCTTAGAAAATCTTCAAGAATTAAACAAAAGCCAAATTACTTGCAGGAATATTATTGTGGTACTGCTTCACAGGTTCCAAATGCAACTCACTCATCTGCTATTGCTAATTGCTCTCATAATAAAGGTCTTCTATATCCCATATCTAATTTTCTTTTTTCAAATCGATTGTCCACTTCTCATAAAGCTTTTCTAGTATCCCTTTCAGCTTCCAAAGAACCTAAAAGTTATAAATTAGTTGCTAAAATTCCTGAATGGCAAGCTGCAATGTAAAATGAAATAAATGCCTTAGAGTTAAATAAGACTTGAGAACTTATTGTTTTTCTTAAAAATATACAGACCATAGGTTGTAAGTGGGTATTTCGAATCAAGTATAAGGTAGATGGAACTATAGAAAGACACAAAGTTAGATTGGTAGCTAAAGGCTACACTCAACAAGAAGGATTAGACTTCTTTGACACTTTCTCTCCAGTAGCAAAGATTACTTCCATCCAGCTACTGCTTGCTATAGTTGCTATTAAAAATTGGCATATTCACTAATTTGATGTTAATAATTCATTTTTACATGTTGAATTGCATGAAGAAGTTTATATGGAGTTGCCCCCTGGTTTGGTTGTCAAAGGAGAAAATAAAGTTTGTAAACTTTTAAATAGTCTCTATGGTTTGAAACAAGCATCTAGGCAATGGTTTGCTAAACTGTCCACAACATTGCTTGATTATGGTTTTACTCAAGGTAGCTCAGATTTTTCTTGGTTTATCAAGAAATTTGAATCATCCTTCATAGCTTTACTAGTCTATGTAGATGATATTCTTTTAGCAAGTGACAGCTTGCTTGAAATACAACTGCTCAAAACTTTTCTACATGATAAGTTTACAATTAAAGATTTGGGAGAACTCAAATATTTTCTCGGATTGGAGGTAGCAAGACCTAAAACTGGCATATCAATTTGTCAAAGGAAGTATGCTCTAGACATACCTGAACAAGCTGGACTTCTTGGTGCAAAACCTACAACTTTTCCAATGGAATCGAGTTTAAAGCTCACTTCTTCAGATTCTGATTTATATGAAGATCCTTCAGCCTACAGAAGATTAGTTGGGAAGTTGTTATACTTAACAATAACTCACCTGACCTTGCCTATTCAATCCAACTTCTCAGTCAATTTTTAGCCAAACCAGCTGTTAGTCATTACCAAGCAGCCATTCGAGTTCTCAGGTATCTGAAGGCAACCCCTGGACAAGGATTATTCTTCCCAGTTTCATCAAAATTGCAGCTTAAGGCTTTCTCAGACAATGATTGGGCAGGGTGTATTGACACTTGAAGGAGTGTAACAGGTTTTGCCATCTTCTTGGGTGATTCATTAATTTCATGGAAGAGTAAAAAGCAAGCTACAATAAGTAGATCTTCTGCAAAAGCAGAATATAGGGCCCTTGCTTCAACAGCTTGTGAGATTCAATGTCTCCTTTATGCACTGCAGGACCTAAGTATTAACCACCACCAGCCAACTTTGGTTTATACAGATAGTAAATCAGCATTATCCATTGCAACTAATCCAGTCCAACATGATAGAACAGAGCACATACAAATACATTGTCATCTTATCAGAGAGAAGCTGCAACAAAATATCACCAGGCTTTTCTATGTCCATTCAAGATTACAACTGGCATATATTTTAACAAAGCCTCTAGGCTCTCTTCCATTTCATCATATTCTCTGCAAGATGAACATCTTAAATATACATGTCATCTTGAGAGAGGGTGTTGGAATATAGCCTCACGGATTGAACAAATGGAGTTAAAATCGAAAGCAACATGTGTTAAACTAGAAGAGGAGAAGAAGAGTTAGTTATTATGGTTAGTCTGTTATTTCTCACTTTGCCTTGTATAAATATAGTTCAAGTACTTTGTAATTAATTCATTCATGAAAGTATTTCCAATTCATCTCCTCTGTTTTTGTCTGCACAATCTTTTCTCACAAACCAAAACCTATTTGAAATTTGACACATTTTAAGGATGCGGCTTTAGTTTTTCTGTATTTTTTTATACTATTTTTGGAACATCGTCGGAATGCAATTGCACATACAACATTCTAGATATCACTTTTTTCTCTTCCTTCCTCATAGACTTCTTAGTTGCAACTGAAATAAGAAAATGCAAAGTGGACATTAAAAGAGACGCTGACTATCTGACAGACAATAAAACACACAACAAAAGGAAAAGAACAAAACGCACAGTTTAAGAACAATAAGCAAAACGCACAACTTAATCAAAATGCAAAGCTTAAATAAGATATTAAACAATATGTTTCTTCCATTTCCCAACGGTACCGTTTCACATCAGAATCATAACAATGGAGCTAAGCTGATGAGCAAGAAAATATCTTGCTTTGTTTCAACTTCCTAAAACAAAGGACGCGGTGGAGCATGTCTTACGGCATTGTGGTGTTCTTCCGTGGGTCTGGATTGTGGTTTTAAGTGGGTGAAGGTGAGATTCTGGATAGAAGGTGGTCAACGGTGGAACCGAGTTGTGTTACGAACGAGGAGGGAGCTAGTGATCAGTTTGCTTGTTGGATAGGTGGTTGGCAATGTGAAGGGGAGAGTTGCACGTCAACTTGCAACAACCTGAGGGGCTTTCGGTGAGAGGTGTTACGACTTGGAACAACATAGAGGTGGGCGATGGGCTCTTTCTAGGCATATATGGGGAGCTAGTGCACGGTGGGGGTTGCTTTCATGGTTCTATGAGCATGGGATATTGCTTGCCATGAGGAGATGTTTTGGATGTTGCTTGTTGCGGTGATGGCTTGAGGAAATGAATGGCAACCCTAGGGAGGTTTCCACATATATACACACACACATACATATGGCAGTCCTAGGTTTCTCAAGTAGATGACAATGTGCCTAGGCTTTTTTACACTTGCGGCAGAGGCTTAGGGCAGGCTTGGTAACTCAAAAATCTCATCTTAAACTCAAAATTCTCATCTCATCATTACAACTTTTTTAAATTCTCACACAAAATATAATAAACAATTCAACTTTTTTAAATCCCAATACAACTTTTTCGAATCCTAAAACAATAATAATACTAAAAAATAATATTTTAAACTTTAATCTCAAATTCAAAATTCTCATCTCTACCCCTAAACCTCCCCATGCAACCTGCTTTGGGATTTTCGTGGAATTTGGGTCTTGGGTCGATTTTGGATTTTTCCTTTGGGCTTAACAAATGGGTTGTCCCATTTAATGGGCCTAACTTAATTATTGAGTTTCTCTAGATATTCGTAGACCAAATCAAATAATAAATTCTAGGCTGAGTTTGAGTCCAAAGTAAGTCCAACTCATTGATAAATTCTTTTGGGTTTTGAAAACAATTATTGGACCCATATACCATTCCTCGTAATATTAGATTAATGTGTTATAGAAAGCAATGCATGTAGCATCCAACTTTGTGAAGACATATATGTGAATTTACAATAACTGTAAATTTACAGTAAAGCATGCACTTTCTTTACTCTTTGTTGATATATATATATCTAGGAATAACTGAATCAAGCAAATGGAAATTAAAACGGTGCTTCGAAAACTGATCTTTTGAGGGGTGAGATTCCTCTTGAGTAGGAATATTACTCCGCCCCATGATGCCTTTGCCGGTCTTATTCTTGTTGACATCACCAATGCTTTCTGCTTTCACCAAAGTTCATCTCCCACCGATGGAAATATATGTAACCAAAGTTTTAGTTTATGCTTTCATCTTTGTTTTCGGCTTCTGCTTTGTTTTTCTTTTCAAATCATGGATCCTAGTAAGAACTTGTATTGGTTAAACAGTTGACGAGATTGTGTTCAAGTTTCAACAAGCAAGAGCTCTAAAATTGGAAGTTTAGTGAGTATCTAATTATGTTCATGTCTCGGGCGCCAAGACAGCCTAACAACCAGATTTCTGGATTGATAAAAGAATCAAAAAGGTTGGCTAGATCGTTCTCTAAGAGAAAATGGCCTTGTAACACCCCACTCCCCACGGTTAATAATAAAGTCACTTCTAAATATTTTCAGGAGCTGGAGTGCTACTATTAAACTTGACTTAAAAAATATATATATATTTTTCTAAAGGAAGCGCTATGTACAAAGATTCCATATAATAAATAAAATCATTCTTTGATAAAAATACTGAAATCATAAATGAGAATGTGCGGAAGTATTTATTAAAATTTTTCAAACTTTGTTACTTTCAAAATCATGACTTAAAATCTATGTACATGATCTAGGTCACTATCACGCCTCCCTAGACTAAGTCCAATCTTGTAGCTCCATCTTCATAAATATTTTGACCTGGGGTAGCTTAAAATGAGTCAATGACTCAATAAGAAATTCATCATAATGTAAACATACTTAACATAAAGTTTTTATAAAATATTTCATGCTTAGAATTAAAATCATGATTGAATATACTGATACTTATGTTATGCATGACTGATTTATTTGAATTAAATGACTAATCTGATTTATTTGACTGACCAACATATTAAAACTTGTATGCGAGATTTAAATATACTGTAGTATGTTATGCATAACTGATTTATTTGAATTAAATGACTAATCTGATTTATTTGATTGACCAACATATTTAAACTTGTATGCAAGATTTAAACTTGAATATGATGAATGAAGTGCTTAATTGCAAATATCATAACATGCGTGGTACATAAACACAAATAACTGACTTTAATAATATATATATATATATATATATATAACTAGCTAACGTATGTTAATCCTAATGTATGATCAAACTATTTACCTCGCATCATTAATCCAATATTTCCAGTATGAAATAGATCATGTGAGCTAGAATGAGAGAGAAAATGTTAGGGATGTTGTGTGAGGAATGGGGCAATCGGCTATTGGCATGATGAACGTGGGATACGCACGGTACTGGACTAGATATCTTGGGTTGGGCCACTGTACTTATGGAGGTTTATGTATTTTTCTAAATAAGACATGGTAAGGAAATATATTTATAGAGAGATTTGAGAGAAAGTGCAGACGAGATCGAGTTGGACTCGGTCACGATCATTCAATAAGAGAGTTTGAATTTAGAAACATAATCTGGTAGTTCATTCAATATAGGATTTACAGTAACTGAGATTACGTAGGGATCTTCAATAAGTGATGATTTTAAATTGTAGTAAAATTTTAATGGCCGATCTTTAAATTCTAAAATGAGTCTAACTTGTTCAATAAATAATAAATAAGATTTAACCTAGTCATTGAACCTAATTAAAACTCCTAATCAACTTCAATAATTTATCACTCGTACGCTTATCTAATATGACCCATTAAATATAATTTATGCCCAATAAAAATTATCAATATTCCAGCCTTTGAATTATTGGGCCGGGTTGTTACAGGCCTATTATGGAATTTCTTGATTCTCATCATCCAAACAAGCCCGAGGAACCATATCCTCTTCATTGTATTTCTAGCACGGATGAGTCAAATTTGGTTCCCAATATTTACTTCTGCTATCTCTTTTATAATTCCTCGTCCATTTTTGTTCCTTGTATGTTTAGTACGTACGTGAAAAAAGACAAATCTTTCCAGTTGAAAAGATTGTTCTTGCTTTTGTGGTGTTCAAACTGTTTAGATTTGGGTTTCCATAGAAGACCATAAGTTTTTATCAGTGATGAATGAGGCACATATAATTTGACTTTGACATCAGCCTATCCATGCTTGATAGAAAAGCCAATTTGATATAATATTGCAACACCTTATAATATGTGTTTGCGTTTGCATTGGTAATCCAATTTTGAAATGGGTGAGCATTATCTGATGAAACTTTCATGGTGGTGTGGTGTAATATATCTTTTGAGTAAGTTAATATCCCAATGAAAAATTTATATTATTAAATTTTTAGATTTACCTCGGGTTTCATTCTATGTGGTTTTCTTAATATTTGGATTTACCTTTCGCTTTGTAGTTCTACCTATTTTATGTCTTTTAAGGTTTTAAGGAACATCACTTTTTCATGGCAAGACCCATTCGTTTTAAGGTCAGAGGGAAAGCCCTACTCGCAATTTCACAGGGGAATCAATGGAGTGTTATGTGAGCTTTGAAGGTCTCCAAGTTCTCCACAGGATCCTTAGACCTATTGTACATGTCAATCGCCAAAACGTTAAATTTTTGGCGGAAGTGGCACCCCATGATCTCTGCATTGTACGACATATTGGCTCTTGTGAGTAACTAATCAATTGAGGAAGACGCTTCTATCTTCTTATTCATTTCTTCGTACTTATCCATCAAGTTGCGCAGGTCGTGATGCATCTTCTTTGCCTCCTCGTTTTCGTGGGTGTTCTTGTCTGTGCTTCTGCCTCAACGATGTTGCCTTGGCTAAGCACTGTATCTTCCCCTGACAGTCCATTCCTCACCTAGAGGACTTTGTTTTCCTTTTGGAGTGACTCACTTTGGTGGTGAGCTTTTTCATGATTTCCTCCATCTCTGCAAGACTTCCTTCCATGTTTCTGGATGATGTCTCTGGATGATGTCTCCTAGTCTTTGGTCATTTGAGATCGAGTGGTGGCGGGCATGTGAAAAGCACACTTGTTGTATGACAAAGACTCCATAGACGGCGCCAATTGTTATGGACATGTTTCACACTGCCATGCACACAATCACCTGCAACCAAAGGGAGAATAGGCTTCAGGGTGTGCATAAATGCCTCTGATGCCTATGTCAGAAAAGATAATAGGGATTTCTTAGAAAGTAGAAGATGATCTCATTTTCATATCTAGGCAGATATAAATAGAATCTATAATGCCCCCTTTTAGATGTAGTAACTGCTTGATCTCTCATTTGAAATTCAAGTGGCATCATAACTATATGAATTTACCTTGCCTTTCGGAGTGGTTAATAGATGACAACTTATTCAAAATTTTAGAGTGGTTATTATCATATTATCTTAGTAGGGTGAGTTCTTGGCTCAACTTGTTGACCTCGGCCAGGGCTAAGGCCCAAAAGGCTATCCAATGGACATATGAAAAGAGGAGGGGATTAAACCCCTTCCCGTATGCAATCTCCTAAGTAAAAGTCCAATCAACTAAATAAGTAATGACGAAAAAAAAAAATGGAAGTTATATGAAATGAAGCACTCAGGCATTATGGCTTTTTGATTGGATTGACCAAAGGAATAAAGTAAACACAGAAATACAGACAAATATATATATATTTTTGTGTCAATTAGTTCAACATTGTAAATGAGACTAAGGCTTCGTTTGATTACGTAATTCAGATAAAATGAGATGAGATATGATATTTTGAATAGTAGTAAAAAATTTTAGTTAAGATAAGATGAGATGGTTTATAAAAAAGTATGTTTTGATAGTAAGATAAGATGTGATAGTTTTTACTTTTTGGGATTTGATAAAAGGATGGATCCTACCAATTATTGAAAATCATTTAATAATTATTGTGTAATAGTTATGAATATATTAAAAAATAATAATATTTATTATTAATTAAAAAATCTATAAAAAAAATTTAAATCGCAAATTATATTTTTTTGTTTGTCGAATTACTCTATAATTCCAAAAATTAAAATTTCTTTGTTAAAGATATTAGTCTAATTATGACCTATTTATTTTTCTATATATAAAAAATTTTGAATTTTTTTATTCTAATTCTAAATTAGAATAATTTTGATTGTTGTAATAAATAATTATATGTATTAAAAATGTGGTAGATATTGTTTTCCCAATTTATTACTTTCGAATTTCCTAATAAAACCCCCAAGGCCCAAATTGCTGTACTATACAATATTTCCAAAAATATCAATCTCTTTGTGAAAATATATTATTTTAATTATGCTTATTAATTATTTTATCTATTAGGAAAACCGAAATATTTGTGATATTCCAATAACATTGAATATTTTAATATATAAAAAATTATATTTATTGAAAATTTTGAATATTTTTTCCCCCAATATTTTTAATTTGAATTACTTTACATCTATTTGTGCTATGATTTTTTTAATTCGAAATATTGAGGAAGGGGTGACTTTTTAATTTTTAATTCAAAAAATATGGATAGGAACCATCAAAGCCTTCAGTACTAGATGTCTGAAAAGTCAACCATCCGATTACAGGGCATAGATGAGATGGTATTTTAAAAACTAAACTAACGTCCGTTTGGATATACGGATGAAGCCAGACGTATAACTGGGATGAGATAATTTGTATATTATCTGTGTATCCAAATCGGATCTAATATATAGAAAAGTCTCCTCTCTAGAGTGTGTTAACGCTCTGAGGTGGTGAATAATAGTCTTTCTGGTTTTCCACTCGCAACCGTGGATAAACCATGTCGAGAGAGAACGTCCATAGCACAAAGGGATTAGAGGAACAATGGAAAAAGTTTAGACTAACAGAGGAGGAAGAAGAGATAGTGGAGGTGAGCTGGAAAGGAGACGAGGAGATAGATCGTAAAGGGGAAAGAAGCTTGATAGGAAAGGTCTGTTCTGACAGATTAGTGAGTAAGACTCTGATAAGCAATACTATGGCAAAGATTTGGAGAATAAGCAAAAGGGCAACTTTTCTAGAAGTGGAAAAAAATACTTTCGTTATCACTTTTGAAACACATGCAGATATGTACAGAATCCTCGATGAGAAACCGTGGACTTTCGACTCTGCTCTGTTCCTTCTGAGACAGTATGAGGGGAAGAAACGGCCAGGTAACTTTGTCTTCGATAAGGAAACTTTCTGGATGCAAATTCACAACCTTCCACTGGGATGTATGTCTCTGGAATGGGGAACTCAGATAGGTAAGTCAGTGGGCAAAGTTATCGAAGTAGACGTAGAAGAGGACGGCATAGGATGGGGGAGGAGCCTCCGGGTGAAAATTGAGTTACCGTTGTACAAGGCCATCCCAAGGGGTCGATTCATCAATATAGATCAGTCAAAGCAGTGGGTTCATTTCCGTTATGAGAATCTACCCAAAATCTGCTTCAGATGTGGGTGGTTCCTTCATAAAGAAACGGGGTGCCAGGCTCAATATGGCGAGGAAGAAGGAGAGGCGGGAACAGAGGCCCAATTTGGGTCTTGGCTCAGGGCGGAAAATGTTTATAGAAGAAATATGTCTTCCTATAATGCAAACAATGGAAGAAAAGAGCATGGTACAAGGGAAAATAATAATCAGGCAGAGTCGGGTGAAGACGAAGGCAACGACGAAGGTGAACAGCAAGTCAGGGGCAGAATCAGACCTCTAACACCCCATTCGCCTCATGCACAGGCCCCAACAACCGTCATAGTGGGAAGTCCCTTAGCCCATAAGGAAAAGGTACAAGTCTCAGCGGAGTCAAAGGAGGGGATGGCTGTATTGGATACTGTGCACCAACCCGGTTGGGAGGGAGTCGAGACAGTACGAGACCAGAGGGGGAAAAAAGAGCGGGAAGGTAATCTGAAAGAGACGAATAAAATTGGGCCAGAGTATGCAGATGGGCCGGATAAATGGTCAGAGTATATGGATGGGTCAGAGAATATAGATGGGCCTGAGCAAAGGAAAATATATGATCCAAACATTATCTGCTTTAAACCAAAGGACTCGGGTTTAGCCCCTCCAACGGCTAACTCGTTTACAGCAGAGGATGTTAGAGGCATTTACCCCATACAGGTCTATCCCTGTCAAAGGGAAGGCCGAAGATGGAAACGGCAAGCCCGGGACCAAACGAAACCAGCTTATTCATCTATAGTTACCCGTTCCCAAGGAGAGAAGCGGCCAGTGGAGGTAAGAACCGATAACTCTAGTCTTTCGAAAAGAGTTAAAAAGAGTCAATTGTATGAATTACGGGTGGAGGATAGCATCACGATGGATATGGTGGAGGCTGCTAGGCAGCCCCACCAGGGAGTATGAAGATCCTAAGTTGGAACTGTCGGGGGCTTGGGAACCCCCGAACAGTCCAAAGCCTTTACCTTATGGTAAAGGATAAGAACCCGGATGTGGTTTTCTTAATGGAAACCAAACTTTCGTACTCTAATGCTCAAAGAATCGCAAAAAGGTGTCAGTTTAGTGGTTGTGTTGCCGTGGGAGCAATAGGAAGAAGTGGTGGTCTTATGTTGTTATGGAAGAAGGATAATCTGATTGATTTAGTAAATTACTCCCAACACCACATCAATGTGAGGATAAATGATGATTTAAATAATAAACAGTGGCTATTAACCTGTTATTATGGTCACCCAGTTTCACACTTGAGAAGCAAAACCTGGGAGTTGTTATTATCTTTTAAGCCTGTTGTTGGCGGTTGGGGAGTAATAGGTGATTTTAATGAGGTACTCTTCTGTGATGAGAAAGAGGGGGGTAATCCCAGAAGTGAAAATCTTATGAGCCAGTTTAGAAACACGATGGAGGATGGGAATTTGTTTGATCTGGGTTGGAAAGGCAGTAAATACACATGGAGTAACCGACATGAAGATGAGACTTTTACAAGAGAGAGACTTGACAGAACAGTTGCTAATGAGTGGTGGAAATCCTTGTATCCGTTGCACTCAGTTGAGACACTTCCAGCAATTTGCTCTGACCAATGTCCTATTTTGTTGTACTGCAGTTCAAAGAGGGGCTCAAGTCAAAGAGGGTCTTTCTCATTCAAGTATGAGGTCAGTTGGAACAAGGAGATAGGCTGCAGCGAGACAGTCATTGAGGCTTGGAGTAAACAGGTGGGATGGGGTAATAGTCTAGAGAGGTTGATGAGAAAATTAGAATATACACAAAGGAAACTTAATCAATGGAGTAGAAACCTACAGAGGGAGAGACTCGAAGCTTTGAAAGTTAAATACAATCAGCTGAACTTACTACAAAGAGATGCAAGGCCTGGTAATGTAAGAGAACAAAAACAGCTCCAAGTAGAGATTGATCACCTGTTGAACCAAGAAGATATAAAGTGGAAGCAGAGAGCAAAAAAACACTGGCTAGAAAAAGGTGACAGAAACACAAAGTTTTACCACTCATGTGTAAACCAACGAAAAAAGAAAAATACCATAAAAAGAGTGATTGATATGAATGGCACTGAGCTAGTGGAGAGGGAAGCCATAGCTGCGGGTTTTAAAGAATATTTTAAGTCAGTGTATCAGTCAACTCAGGCTAACCCAGAGTGCATCAGTTTCTGCTTACAGGGAGTTGTGCAAAGGGTAACAGAAGACATGAGAGTTAATCTAGAAAGGAATTTTTCTGTAAAGGAAATAGAAACAACCTTGAAGCAGATGTCCCCCTATAAATCACCTGGCCCTGATGGTTTTAGTGCAGGATTCTACCAAGAGCATTGGAAGACTGTGGGAAAGGATGTTTCAGAAGCTGTTTTGTTTTTTCTAAACTCGAGGAATATGCCAAGGATCATGAACCACACACATATTGCTTTAATCCCTAAGGTAAATGCCCCATCCACGGTCCACGACTTTAGACCAATCTCTTTATGCAACGTTGGTTACAAGCTCATTTCTAAGGTGATTGCAAATAGAATGATAGGGGTGCTGGAAAAGGTGATATCCTGGAACCAAAGTGCTTTCCTTCCAAATAGGCTCATAACTGACAATATTATGGTTGCCTATGAACTTCTTCATACTATGCACTCAAAGAAGAAAGGTAGGGAGGGGTCAATGGCCATCAAGTTGGATATGTCAAAAGCCTATGATAGAGTGGAGTGGAGTTTTTTAGAGGCTATTCTGATGAAGATGGGTTTCAGTTTGAAGTGGACCAAAATAGTGATGGCTTGTGTCAGGTCAGTAACCTATTCTACTCTTGTGAATGGGATACCGGGAGAGACTATTTTCCCCACACGAGGGCTAAGACAAGGTGACCCACTGTCACCTTATCTGTTCTTACTTTGTGCTGAAGCCCTTAGTACCCTCTTGAATAATGCAGAAAACGGTAGCCTTATTGAAGGGATAGCTGTGAAGAGGAATGGTCTGAGGATTAACCACCTCCTTTTTGCTGACGACTGTGTGATCTTTTGCAGAGCCAAGTTGGTTGAGTGGTATCAGATCAAGAGTCTACTGGCTGTTTATGAGGAAGCTTCAGGCCAAACCTTGAACAAAGAGAAAACCAGTGTGTTCTTTAGCTCTAATACAAAGAAGGAAGCAAAAGATTTCATTCTGCAGCAGATTAATGGAGCAAGGTGTAATAATTACAATAGATATCTCGGGCTTCCTACCCTAGTGGGAAGATCTAAATACAACACCTTCAGTAGCCTAAAAGAAAAGATATGGAAGAGGATAAACAATTGGAAATCAAAGTTTCTATCAATAGCTGGAAAGGAAATCTTAATTAAAAGTGTGCTGCAAGCAATACCTGCATATTCTATGAGTGTCTTCAAGCTGCCTGGAAAACTTCTTAAAGAGATTGAAGCAATGACGGCCAGTTTCTGGTGGAAGCATAAAGAGGGAGGGAAGGGCATACACTGGAAATCCTGGAAACAAATGGGGGAAGTGAAGAATCAAGGAGGTTTAGGTTTCAGGGATCTTAACAGCTTTAACAGAGCACTCTTAGCCAAGCAAATATGGAGAATGGTAAAGGAACCCCTGTCCCTAGTCTCGAGGGTATACAAACAGAAATATTTTCAGCACTGTGATGTAATGGAGGCTGAGTTAAAAGGGTCACCATCGTACATTTGGAGGAGCCTCTGGTCCAGCATGGGATTGGTAAAGGAGGGGCTGGTTTGGAGAGTTGGAAATGGGAGGAACATAAAAATATGGAAGGACAAATGGGTGCCTAAACCAGTAACTTTTCAGATTCAGACCCATGTTAACTCTCTTGATCCGGATAGCAAAGTGGAAGCCTTAATTGATGAAGATTCTAGGACTTGGAAGGCAAACCTAGTAAGTACTATCTTCAATGAAGAGGAAAAAGAGTCCATATTCTCGATTCATATTAGTAGTACAGGGGCCAAAGATAAAAGGATATGGGTGGGGACTGATAAAGGCATCTTTTCTGTCAAAAGTGCATATTTTATGGATACAAAGCTGGCTAGTAGAAGGTTAGCTGAATCATCTTCAGGTGGAATGAACAAAGGGACATGGAAGGAGCTATGGCAACTTGAGGTCCTGGGCAAGGTTAAAATGCTAATCTGGAAAAGCCTCTCAGACATCCTTCCAACAAAAGGCAATTTATACAGAAGAAACATTGTGGAATGCAATTTATGCCCCATTTGTATGAGGGAGGCCGAAACTTCTGTACATACCCTTTGGGCTTGCCCAGCAGCAAGGGATGTGTGGGGAAGTGATGGTAGTAAGCTCAAAAAATGGAGTAGTTTTTTCCCTGATTTCCAGAAGTTGTGGGAAGAGATGACAAACAGATTAAAAAATGAAGATTTACAGTTGGCCGCAGTCATCTGCTATCATATATGGAGTAGAAGAAATGGCTTCATCTTTAAAGACCAATTCAGTAGCCCAGAATCTATTATAGCAAGGGCTCAAACCGAGGTTGATATGCAGAGGGAGGTTAACCAGCAGAACAGCAGCAGACCTGAAGGAAGAACAGCTGTAGCAACATCAAACCAAGTTTGGCAGCCTCCTGAGTGGCCTATGTTCAAAGTTAATGTTGATGCAGCTTTTGACAAGTCCTTAAACAGGATGGGGATAGGCATCATTGTGAGAGACAGTGAAGGTAAGATCCAAGCATGTTTAACAGCTCCTAAAGAGCGGGTCTTCTCAGCTGCACAAGCAGAAAGAGCAGCTTTGCAAAGGGCTATGTATTTGTGTTCTGAGATGGGTATGCATCAAGTCGTTTTCGAGGGGGATGCCAAAGTTGTTATCAATGCAATCAATTCCAAGGAGGTAGATAGTTCGTGGCATGGCCAAGAATCTGAGGACCTTCAACAATGGATGGCGGCTCATCCGTTTTGGAGTCTTGTTTTTGTATATAGATCAGCAAACCAAGCTGCCCACGCTGCAGCTAAGGTAGCTATTAAGGACTCTTGTGAAAAAATCTGGCTAGAAGATGGCCCTCCTGTGGTCAAAGCTTCTGTCCTTTTTGATGTATCTCGTGCTACGGTTTATTGATCAATGAAGTAGTGCTCCATTTCAAAAAAAACAAAAAAATCGGATCTAAGATAACATTAAAAAATTATATTTTAATTTTTAAATATGTTTTTTAATTTTTCTTCTCTAATTTTCTAAAATCCTATAAAACTAACAGAGAGATTTGGATAGTGAGTTGATATGAAAGTTGAATAAAATATTGTTGAAATATTATTTTTTAATATTATTATTATTTTAATATTTAAAAAAGTTAAATAGTTTATTATATTTTTTATGGAAATTTAAAACAGTTGTAATGATTAGATAAGATGAGCTGAGATTAGTTGGGGAGAGTTGTAATTATCTCACTACTATTTACAAACTATCTTACTACCATTCATAAAATTTTCTTCTCATCTCAATTTCTAAGTATCTCCTAATTATTATAGAGAAGTGATATTTGTAGTCGCAGATTGCGTAAGTGCCGTAAAGTCTCTTTAAAAAAAAATGAATTAATATGGAACTCATATAAAATAAAAAAAATAAAAAATAAAAAATAAAAAAAAGTAACTTTTTAATCATAGATCATACTCTTTTTCAAAATGATTACACGGTATTTGTGTGGTTCACAATTGTATATAATATTACTTATTATTATATATCCAAAGAACTTGGAACCACAAGGTACAGTCACGAAGGTTTTTATTTATTTTTTATAAAATTTGTTTTTCCCAAAAGAAGTTTTTTTAAAGAACTATTTAAAACAACCACGTTGAATGTGGTTTTTTTTTATAGGCAGAGTTGCTTGTGCTATGCGGTATGTTCAGTACGGATTCTCCTTAGAAGAACCAAGTCCTGATCTATCTCACAAAAATCTAAAATTCTCACCGTGTTAATCCTTCACGGACAAAAACCTTGAGAACAAAATTAAAAAAATAAAAAAACAAATTCAATACAACACAAAGCGAACCAAGAAGCAAAAAGCAAGAGAAACTCAAGAATTGATTTTCCCAATGAAGCATGTATTAAAGAGCACCTACGTACCGAGGAACCTCTCTCTGACTTCGCTTCCATGTTCAAGTATTACCAAGTTAGCTCAACATGACAAGCAATGACAATTATGCAGATGGGCACTTGTTTCTAACTTTGCTTTTACTGTTGTGTCCTTTGCAAGTTCTTGGTTGAAACGAGGATTTGATCCTCAAATGGGAAGCTAGATTAGACCTAATTTATTCCAGATGAAGAACTAGTTAAGTTCTACATGCAAGCCATGATCTTTAGTACTTGATCAGCTTGAAACCAATGGAGAGGGCGTAATCTATCATGCATTCAATAATTACTTGTCAAAGATTCTCCAACCGTTAGGCCTGTGCAAGATGCGCGATGGGATCAACCCGTGCGACACAATTGGACCCGACCTGATAAAGCTGGGTTGACATAAAAAGTCGATTTCGATATTATCAGACCTGATGAACGTCAGGCCATCAATTGGAACCAGTCTATTGAAGCTTCTCTTTCACTTCTACATCGAACCTTATGTCACAACCCCTGGGAGAATTGCTCGGGACCACACCTCGATATGGATCTTGGAGGGTCATGACAATCACATGGTTAGCCTGCTTGCATGCCTTGGCTCATGCCCTGACACGCAGCGGGTGTCCATGGAGGCTATTGGCCGCTCGTACACCATGCGTGCAGGCCTGTGCATGCCCTTGAATGTGCACCTGAGCGCATGCATGCACGACCCAACACCACTTAGTGAGGTTAATGGCGTGCCCTCACAAGCTAGCCATCCAGCGTACGGCTCCAGCCCTTGCCTTGAAGCCCCAGTGCCCAGACTGTCAGCTTGGGCCATGCATGCCCATCGCCTAGGCCACCAGCCCGGGCCATGCAGGACTACCGCCCAAGCCACTTGACTGGACATCACAGTAGCAGTACGACACCATCCTGTGCCCACCATTACGCTTAGGCTTGGCACCATGCCATGCCCACCATCAGCAGACTACGCACAGTGCCATGTCGTGCCTACCATCAACTATTGCATGGCACCATGCCATGCTATATAGCCAGCCGCGGACTAGACTAGGACTAGCCCAGTCGTGGGCCATGCACCACCATAGCCCACCATGGGCCATGCATGCCGTTGCCACCATGAGGCCATTTATCTATTTTATTATTTTTTATTTGTTTTATTAATTACTTGTTTAGTTATTATTTATTTGCTTTATTTATTTATTTTAATTTTCTAGGGACCTTTTGGGATTTTCCAAATTGTAACTCTATAAATAGGACCCTTAGTCATTTCATTAGGAATCTTTGGACATTTTGACAATTGTGTGGCCGGCCATAGTGCTTGGAGATTATCATCGGTGCTTCTGTACTTGGGCTTTTTAGGTGAAATTCATGGATCCCAAGAAGTGAATCATCACCTTGCAATGCATTGAATATGTGTGATTCATTTATCAATTTATGAGGTTTTCTTTATCTTGGTGCTTTGTGTGAATTGGAGTGAGTTGTTCATTGTGTTCTTGAGAGTTCTTCATACTATTCATGCATGTTCATCATATTTTTCTGGTTTTAATCCATTTTGGATACACCACACACCTATCATCTCGTTTCCCATAGTCCCATATTCGGCCACCACCTTTCCCACACACTTATCATTTTTGGCCAACACTTCCTAGAGCACCCTTCATCCATTTTCCCTAACCCTAGCCGCCCAGCACTATCCATCTAGGGAATTCCTAAATTTTAGAATCCCTAATTACTCTTCCTTATCCATTTCCTTCATTTTTGGTGATTGGTCTTACTCACAAAGTTTGATCCCTAAATTCTAGGAGACATCCTAAAATTTCTCAATCAACTTATCCCTCCACCTCATCTTGCCATAATTGAACCCCTCTTTCTCAAGATTCCCTCCTACAATCTAGTAATCCTTCTTCCATCCAAACCCTAGCCACATCACACCGAAATCCTAAGGAAAAGACTAAGTGGCCCCAACCCTAGTGATCATCACTCAAGCCGTGCGCCCATTACTTTCATTGGAGCTCAATATTTTCATTCATCCTTTTCATTACTACCATACACCAAACCAGCCCTAAACACTTAACCTCACCTCACCAAAATTGCCACCATTACCATTGTTGCACAAGAACCAAGCAAGAGGGCATAGGCAATTGGTCAATCCAAGGAGAACCAAGGTGAGGACAACCTTAGTGTTTGGAGACTCGACCGAGGTACCCAACACCCTAGCCCCTGCCCTCGTCTTCTCCTTGCTACATTTCAAGACAACAACCTATTAGTTTAACCACATTTCTATGATTGATTTGGGCAAGCAAAATCACCTCATTTTTGAATTGCTCAATTTGGCTCTTATCACTGATTTTGGACTTTTTTATGGGAACCAATTTGTTAAAGGGTAATACACCTTTGTGAACAATTCCATAACCCCCTTTGCGAAGGACTCTACTCTCATCATAATTGTTGGCGGCCTTTTTAATCTCATCAATACTATAGATTTTTGTTGTCTCCATGCATAGACCTTCCATGATTCGAAATATGTTCTTGTAACATTAAGCCACCATTTTGTTGGAACACTACAAGAAAACATAGCTATCCCAGCACCATTTTTTGTCACAAATACTATATAAAATCGCTGCAATAGAGTATTATCGGCGCTATTGCATCGACGCACGTTGGTTGAGATAGAATGCTTATTTATGCACAATATCAACATAATGATAGAATAGCCACAATGTTGATCCCTTTTTCTGACGATGAACAATCGCCGCAAATACTAAAACAATTGTAGCAAATACCTGTATAAACATCACTTTAAATTGATGGAAAAAGTCATCTTCGTAACAAAATTCCGTTGTAAATGCCTCCTATATCTCTGCAAATGTGGGCATTCGACATTGTCCCATTCTGCTGCAGCATTCCTATTCCGACGGTTTGTTTCTTTTTAGTGGCATTTTTGGATTGCTGTAATAGATTTTTTTCAACAATTTTTTGACCAACGCAAGTCTATTCGATGGGTGCACTAGGTCTTTTTCGGCGTCAATAAAATCGCTGCAATAGCTTATTTCCAATGTTTTGGCAATTGACGCAAATTTAATTCTTAATATTTCGCTGCAATTGCAGTGTTTTTTACAACGATTATTCAGGTGTTGCTGGACTATTTTTGGTCATGCATGTGCACGTATTTAATGCATGCATGTGCACAGATTTTTATGAAAAAAAAAAAAGTGGACTATTTTTTGCACTACTTTTGGCTGCATTTTTTATACATACAACTATATATATATGTATTGCAAATAAGATTCACAAGTTGGAATACATATGATTATTTGCATAAAAATCTGTGGGTTGGTAGTTTATAAACAAACATCAATCTGGATGCAAATAATACATGTGCATCTATTTTGCAACCCAATGCAAATAAATTATGATCTAGTATAATATATATACATATCATCAAGTTGAATCATCTAGATCCTGAACACCCAAGTATATACATATATTTTGCACACCATGTGCACGTCTTTAATGCATGCATGTGCACAGATTTTTATGGAAAAAAAAAAAAAAAAGTGGACTATTTTTTGCACTACTTTTGGCTGCATTTTTTATACATACAACTATATATATGTATTGCAAATAAGATTCACAAGTTGGAATACATATGATTATTTGCATAAAAATCTGTGGGTTGGTAGTTTATAAACAAACATCAATCTGGATGCAAATAATATATGTGCATCTATTTTGCAACCCAATGCAAATAAATCATGATCTAGTATAATATATATACATATCATCAAGTTGAATCATCTAGATCCTGAACACCCAAGTATATACATATATTTTGCACACCCATGCTGAAGCTATATTAAATAAACCATCATTAGTGCTAAGACAGAGATCCATTCATCATATATCTGAACCACTTCATATCATTTGGGTGCCCCCAAGTTAGTTACATCATGTCATTTTAACAACCTAATGTTATATATACAGAGGTGCATTATGGCTATAGACATGTAGAAAGATGTGGGGGTTGAGCAGTTAGGAATAGGACCCTATTTCACTAACCCATAAGGACTCAATAAACTCTGGCTATCTTTCAGTCCATATGCCCTTTGCAACAACAAGTTCTATTTTTCTCTGGCATGAATGTGTGGGTTTTCTTAAGTACATCTAGTGTCCATCTACATCAAGTAGCATCTTGGACCAACATTAATATGTTTATGCATCTGGTAAAAAACCTGCATTTCAAACTAAAAACTAATTAACATAGTGCCTTGGCATGAAAGCAATCCTCAATCCATTTTTGCTACTCAGTCCTCCAAAATAATGGCACAAGTAATCATGCTATATACTACATCACGTGCAGTAACATGAGCATCTGTATACACGTGCTATGATTGTCATCTGTCACACAAATGATAGAAAAATAATTTTGTCAACCATGTCACAATGAAAATGGCCCCAACAGTATGGTTCTAAGCCAAAGTCTCATAGAAACCTCAAAATCTATGAAGTTGTCTGTGCAATGTATGCCTATGTTTATAAACTAATATATGCTGCAGTCGTATTGCATGAGTGTGTGCAGAAAAAATTTGGAGTCCAACATGCTTAGTATCTAATTACCCCATCTTCAAGACAGTCTTGTTGTACCTATGATGTCCTATAGGGTGGTGTATTTACTGCTTCTATGTAACTTTCACATGTAGGATGTTCCTTACAATCAACTGCACCTACATTCAAAATACCCCACAAACCTTCCAACCAATAGCAATGGTCCAATTGTAGATTCGTCCCAAGAAAATGATTGACTTGTTATGTTCAAAGACAACAGTCTAATTGTCTGAAGCTAGAAGGTATTTCTTCTTTTTCTCCTTTTCTGTTTGTACCCTTTTTCTCTCTTTCGAATAGGGTTTGTAGGTGTAGCCGTACGGCCTAGTCCCTACGTGAGGCTGCATGGCAGCCATTGAGGGTGGCACCGGTCAGCCCTCCTTTTCTGATCTGGTGGCTGCTGTCCCTCAGCCCATTCCTGAGATGGTGCTTGCGCCTAGGCTTCTAAAGGTGGTTGAAGGTGAGGTCTTTTTTCAGTTCTCCAAAGAGGAGATTGCACGGTCAGCTGAACCATTCCACTACTCGGTTGTGTTGAAGTTCCTAAAGCAATGCCCTTCCTTCGACGCTGTATATGCATTCATTCATAGCCAATGGGGCCTTTCTTTCATTCCAGTTGTTTCTTCCATGAGGCGTCCCCATAATGTTTTTGTACGTATGGCTGATTTTACGAAAGCCTTATTGCGGGATGTTTGTGAGATCAACGGAATTTTTTATCGGGCCTTTCAGTGGACCCCAGAATTTAATGAAGACGAAGAACCCTTGAGGGTATCGGTCTAGATTTCTCTTCCAGGTCTCCCTCTAAATTTTTATCAAGAAGCTTTCCTGACTATCCTTATGGCGCCGATTGGTACGTTCGTTCGACGTGATAATCTGACTCGGTGTGCTACGAGAACAGATGGAGCACGATTATGTGTGGAAGTTGATGCTGCAAAACCTTCGCTGTCCCACTTCTGGCTTGGGGCTTAGGGGTTACCGTCTAGTCGCAAGCAAGAAGTGGTTTACAAGACTCTCATGGCATATTGCACTACGTGTAAAATGTAGGGTTGCAATGCTCCGACATGCAGAACTAGAAAGGCTGGGCAGAATGGGAATGGAAGTAAAGGGAAGAAAGGCCATCAGGAGAATGGGCAACCTATCGCAGTTAATGAGGAAGAGCCAAGAGAAAACGATGTAGAAAACACTCCGCCTACTGTTGGTGTGGAAAATGCGATGACCAGTGGTAAGGAACAAGAGGGGCCAATGGAAGATGTGGGGATGGTTACAGCGAATTTAAATCCTCTGTCTGAATCATTGGGTGTGGTACCTACATTAGAAGAACCAGCGGTGATTATGGAATCTGAGAAAACATACTCAACAACATCAACCTATTATATCTTATTAATTCATCAATATCTATATTTTCCCCCTACATCTAGAGTGGCACACTTGGTATCCATCCCAAAGGAAAGGAAAACACTGACCTTTTCCCACTTTAACCATCTGCGATATGAATTTGCACCAACTTGTCCCACTTCAAATTGTTAGCTACAACTTATTTTCCCAATTTAACAAGAAATCTGCCTGTTGTCCACTGCCTATATAGCAACATTGTAGTAGCACGAGTTGAATCATCAACAATAGTCAAAAAATGCTTGCAACCTTCAACAGCAGGTATAGAATATGGACCCCAAACATCACAGTGAACTAGATCAAATGGAGCAATAGAAAAATGAGCATTATTAGGAAAATGCAATTTTTTTTATTTTTTTTTTTTTTTTTGGCTAAAGGACCAAAACATGCAAGGATGGCATGGAGCAGTCAATTTAGAAACAAAATTATTCACAAATAACATCCTAGAATTAGAAGGAAGACCAAGTCTATTATGCCAAAGCTCATAATTAAAGCATTTGGAGGTATTGGAACAAACAGATGTATATATTGTTTCAAGTAAACAAGCAGTATGTGAAGTAAGAAAATAATTAGAAAGGTTTGAATGTTGCAGTATATAAAGACCTCCATGCAATCTACCCACTCCAATTAGCCTCGAATGAATCAGGTCTTGTATAAGACAAATGTTAGAGGAAAACAAGAAAGAACAAGTTATGGACTCTATTAACTTGCTAATAGAAATCAATTTGAAATGAAAAGTTGGAACACATAGAACATCATGCAAGATAACATGTTCAGAAATGGAAATAGGTCCACTATGTGTAACAGACATAGATTGACCATTAGGAAGCTTCACAAAAGCATTAATAGAACAAGCAATATAAGTAAAACAATCAATAGAAGGAACCATATGATCGGTAACACCAGTATCAAGAATCCAGGAATTGGAATCAAATATAGCAGACTTAGTAACATAAATAATAGAATGAGTATTACTGGAAGGAAAATAATACCAAAAAAATTATTTGAAACAATGGTATTTACAGCAGAAGGAACTGGAACAATAGATTTACGAGGGGGAAGATTGGACAAAAGCTATTGATACTAAGCCTTAGTCAATGAAAAAGGAGAAACAATCGAGGATTTACTATCACCAAGGACAATAGAATTTTCCATGGACTGTTTTCTCTGGGCTTGTAACCAAGGGGAAAACCATGCAACTTGAAATACTTCTCAATCGCATGAGAAGAAAATGATTTAACATATTTGGTGCTATCAACATGAGAAGAAAATACATGAGAATCAACAAATGGTAAAGAGACAAAAGAAATTTTGCATTGTTATTCCTGTTGTAAACAAGAGAAAAAACCTTATTCAAAGGAGGTAGAGGCTCCATAAGTAAAATCTATGTACGAGCAGGTGCAAAAGATTCATTTAATCCCATCAAAAATTGTAAAATACATTCTTGTTGAACGTAGGAGTTCAACATTCGTATGGCACCGTAAGTACAAGCAGGAATAGGCTTGTAATTAGAAAGTTCATCCCAAAGGCCCTTAAGGCGAGTAAAATAGTTACTCAAGGAAAGAGAACCTTGAATAAGAGAGGAAATCAGTTTCTTTAAGTGAAAAATGCGAGGTCCAGTTTTATGAGAAAATTGTTCCTTAAGATCAGACCAATTCTCATGTGCAGTTGCAATATACAAGATACTAGAAGAAATTTTAGTAGAAACAGAGTTTAAAAGCCAAGATATCACCATATTGTTGCATTAGAGTTATAGAGAGAAAAGAGAATCCGTTGGATCCAAAGGTTTAGGAAGAGATCAATCAACAAATCCAAGCTTGTTCTTTGCAGAGAGAGCCATGGACATTGATCGAGGCCACGCATGGTAGTTTTCTCCAAGAAGAGGGTGAGTGACCAAAAGAACACTAGGACTGTCGCTAGGATGAAGAAAGTAAGGAGAAGTGGTATCCTCAGAGACTTATTTATGAGATGGAGCCATGGAAGAGATTCAAGAAGAAGGGAAAAAAAACGTCTGATACCATGTAAAGTGTAAAGAAACGTAAGAGAGTGCTCGGGGTTGGAAACCTTAGCAGAGCAAAGAACAATGAAGAATCCTTTGGAAGAAGAAATGAAGAGGAAATAAAAAATGTATTATTTGTCCATATGTACATTACCTATTTATCGTACTTGAATAAAACCCGATGTGACTATCATGTGAGATACAATAGAAACAAGTGAAATGAAATTATAAAAGTGGAATGAAAAAATACAAATACAGAAGAAATACAAATGAAAGAATAATACAATTAATAATACAAATAAGTTCTGATAATTCTCGTAATGTCCAAACATGCACTCTTCAACTAGTCTCAAAATTTTCCTATTTTTTGAACTATTCAAGAAAATATATATTTTTAGGCAATTTATGAAAATAATTTCTCTGAAGCTAGCCAAGAAAATATAGTTTTTTCGTCGTTGCCTGAACTGGTGAATAGAAAATTTTAAATATCCAATTCCTCTTCAAAGGATACTTGGATATATAGAGATCGTTTTCCATTTTACCTCTTTTTTAATTTTCTATGGTTTATTTATTTGAAATGATCATTAATACATACATATATATTGAGAAAAATCTTTAAATGTCAGATAATTTCAAGTGGCTCATTATATATTTGGCCTTTTGCAGCCACTTTTTTTGCAGCAGCTCATAACTTGCCGCAAATACTTGCTTTTACCCACAACATCAGTGCCTTGTTAAAAAATTGATGTAATTGTCACTAAAATCCATTTTTTTCAGCGAAAGCATGTTGCAAAAATTATTAAAAAAAGAGAGTCAATTTCGACACTTTTTCAATATTTTACAACAGCATTCAATTGCCACTAATGATATTGAGTGAAATTTAGTTATTTGTGACGATCTAAATTGCCGCAAGAGTTTAAAATTTAAAACATAAACCTACGTCCCTTATTTTTTCCCCCCACCCATAGTCTCTCTCTCTCTCTCTCTCTCTCTCTCTCTCCAGCCATATGCTTGCTTTCGCATTGTCGCCGCCTTGTCTAGCCAATGAGTCTCTCTCCTTCGTATCTCTATTTCTCACTCTCCATCTCTGTGTGTGTGTGTGTGTGTGTGTGTGTCTCTCTCTCTCTCTCTCTCTCTCTCTCTCTCTCTCTCTCTCTCCCCCCATGATTAGGTTTCTTGACCATCGCGCCGCCAAGCCCAAGGTATTCTACTTCCTACTCCGGCTCGGTCTCCAATTGTAAGGTCTCTCTATCTCTCCCCCCCGGTCTATTCTCTCTCAAGTTGAAGGTAAGAGATCCCTTGTACTTACTCTACACTGTTCGTCTCTCTCTCTCTTTTTAAAAGGTGCTTCTTTTCTATTTCCAGGCCTTATAAACTTGCAGTTTCTGTTTGGTACCGTAGAAAGAAATGCTTTTAGTTACATGAACCTCACTACTTTAGTGTTTTTCATGTTTACACTTTTTATGAATTGGACGTGTTGCTCTAAATTATGATGCACTTTGTTTGTTCAAAGTTTGAAAAGAATGCAATCAGATAGATTCTTTATGGGTGATTTGCACTTGAGCTCAAAATGAGTTAAGTTGCAACCATAAAGTGCATGCATAAAGTACCTGACTTGAGTTAAAATGTTGTAAAAGATGCAATGTTTATCACTCACATATGTTGATCGATTGATATATTGCAATGCATATATATTTTGCAATAAGTATATGCATGTATTTATCTATTGTAAACTTTTTACCAAGTAAATTTTTTTTTTGATAATTTATACCATGTAAAAAGATTAGACGTCATTTAATTATTTTTTGTGTAGTAAGTGGGAAACCAGGTCAACTTGGACTCACTTTAGCTATTGAAGATCTTGGTAGTATAATGAGTTATTTATGAAGTTTGACTATGTTTCTTTTATAACTTTCATTGAAGTTGACTATGCTTTTTTACTTGGTTGATTCACAACTTTTTGGCTTACCATGGATAGCTTTCAAACCTCCTATGCCTTTCTGTCCATGTTTTAGAAGCATTAATTCTTGGGTTAGTAGAGAGTCTAAATGAAACCACTTCAAAATTAGGTAGCTTAAGGATTTCGGTTTAGGTTGAATAATTTTGTGTTTTGTTCTTTTTTAGTTTTGTTATGTATTTGGTATGTGTGCACCTGTAAGTGGGCTTTGATGCTTATAAATACATATGTGAGTATTATCTATTGGAAGCATGCTTATAAATACATAGTCTCGCTTGTCTATGGTTTTTTGAACTAATTCTATTATTTAACTCCTTATAATTTCTTGATGTTGGATAGGTAATTCTTTTCAATGCATATTTTTCAAAAACATTTCTCCATATAGCTGCATAAATGTGCTTGTAACATGCTTTTTTAACCATTGGTACATGTCTCCCTGTGTGCAAAATTTTCTTACTATTGGTCATCGATCTCTATTGAGGTTTGCATTGGTTGACTTTCTATGCTCATTAACAATTCAGTTGCAATTGCATTACATGGCTTTATGATTCAAATATCCATACTCACAAAACAATTTTTTCTCTTGAAATAATACAAACCCCATTTTTTCTTTGGCTTGATGTTGGAATTTATGAAAGCGAGCTTGTTCACCTGAGGTGAAATAACTAGCTCATATTAATCTTGAAAGCAATACATGCCATATCAAAGTTTTGAATACAGTATCGGATAGCGTACCGGTCAAGGCACTGGAATGAAATATTTTGGTACCGGTACCATTTTGTATACTGTTTCGGGATAGTCGATATATGAATAAATTATATATATAAATTATATTTCAAAATAATAGTCTATATATGAATAAATTATACACGGATACATATATATAAAAATTATAAATAGTCTAGTCTGAATTGGGGGTCAAAAAATGAGCTTACGGTTTGAAGAAATGAAAAAAAGAAAAGAAAAGGCTGAAATACCGGTTAGTACGTAGGCCGGTACAGGCCGAAATATAGGCCGATATGGCGGGTACAGGCCTGTACGACTGGTATTTCAGCCGATACAAAACAGGTACAATACATGTACCAAACCAGTGGCCGATACAGTATGGTATTAAAAACAATGTGCCAGATCCCCATCCCTTGTTCACCTAAGGTGAGATATTCTTTATAATTTCCATGAAGATGGAAATCTAGCTTTACATCTAGTTACTCTTAAATTAATGTCTTTTCTGTTTATTAATTTAAAGTGAATTAGTTTATTACTTATGATTTCATTTACTTTATATTAGAGCCTACTAAAACTGGATGTCATTTATCATCTTAAGTTGCTACACATCGTTTTAATATAAGTGTCTAAAGTATGCTGTTTTTGTATTCTTTCAGTTTTTACATTCTTTCATTGTCGAGCAGTACATAGTAGTAAAAGGGTAGTGGGTAGCAGAATAGGTCTGCCATTTAGTGTTGTCCCGTTTGTTGGCCAGTAGCAGTGTGTTGTGCCTTTTTTGGCAAGTAGCAGTGTGTTGTGCCTCTTTTCGCAGGTAGTGTATAGGGTATATATATGTAGTGTGAAGGGTACTATTTCATCAATTCATTTTTCATTCAATATACAGAAAACAGAGAATAGTTCCTCTCTGCTCCTCCATAGTGTAATCATCTTCATCTTTCCTTTACTTGTTCTTAGCTTTGTCACATGGTATCAAAGCTTAGGCTCTACTCATCTTATTGATAATACTCCCACAGATTCACTATGGAAGAGAACTCTACAAACACAGAAAACCCAAATGTAAATATAAACGCACCTTACCTAAAATTTTCAGACCCAAACAACCCTTATCGAGTTGAGAATGGTGACAACACTGCCATTATTCTTGTTGCTGATCTCCTCACAACTGGCAACTATGCTACTTGGTCTCGAGCAATGCATCGAGCACTTAGAGCAAAAAACAAACTGGGATTCATCAATGGAAGCATTTCCATACCACCTAACATGGATGACCTTTTTTATGTATGGGAGAGATGCAATGACATGGTGGTATCTTGGATTTAGAACTCAATAAGTTCTGACATAAAATCAAGTGTAGCCTTTGTAGATGATGCTTGAGTCATCTGGGAAGAACTGAAGGACCGCTTTACTCAACAAAATGGACCTCGAATATTTCAGTTGAAGAGAAGTTTATTAAACCTGAAGCAGGATCGTGACTCTATAAGTATCTATTATGGTAACCTTAAAATCAAAACCTTGTGGGATGAAATTGCTATCTATGATCCTTTTCCTATCTGTACTTGTGGACAACTTAATGTTTTGAATGATAGATACCAGCGTGATTGTGTCATACAATTTCTTGTGGGATTGAATGACCAATATGCTAACTCTAGAGACTAGATCATGCTCATTGAACCCCTTCCCATTGTCAACAAAGTGTTCTTTCTAATTCAGCAACAAGAACAACACAATCTCGTCACCACCTATTCTCCATCCTTTGACTCCATGGCTTTGGCTACTAAAACTCGCTATCCATACTTTAAGACCAATGCCATCCTTACCAAAAGATGGATAGACCTTATTGCATCCATTGCCATATCCAAGGCCATTCATTGGACAACTATTTTAAGGCTAGTAATGCCCAAGCTCCCACTTGTACCCACTGTAACATGACTGGCCATGTAGCTGAGAAGTACTACAAGCTCCATGGATACCCCCAGGACACAAATTGCACAAAGGAAAGGGACCAAACTTTTTTGCCAATCAAACCAGCTTATCCAGGGACCACTACCAAGAGGAAGGTCATGAGGACACAGTCAATTTCACTAACAATCAATACCAGCAGCCCATGAACTTACTTCAACAAAAGGATCCTCCCAGTGTTTCTCCTTCAGTTAACCAAGCTCAAAGCATTCTCAAAACCAATGTCAGTGTCCCTAAGGCTTCAAAATTATTTGGTATGCCTCTCACTCACTCTTGTTTTGCACATAAACCTGCTCTTTCCACCAACATACACTGGGTTATTGATTCAGGTGCTACAGACCGTATGATCTGTAGCTACTCCCTCATTACCTCAGTTACTGCAGAGGTTTCACACTCTATGAAATTACCTAATGGTACTTGCATGCCTGTCACTCATTTGGGCATTGTTAAGGTCACAGAAAAACTTACCCTCACTAATGTTTTGAGTGTTCCCTCCTTCTCTTTCAACTTGATTTCTATTAAAAGGCTCAATGAAACACAAGCTTGTTGTTTGATTTTTCTGACTAATACTTGCTTTATTCATGACCTTTCCACATGGACCACGATTGGGATGGGTGAAGTGGAGTGCAGCTTGTATCACCCCCTAACCACCACAATTTCCCCTAGTGCTATGATAGATGCTTTATCTGTTTTGTCCCCTTCTCTTCATCCTTTTTCATCTTTTGTTAGAAACGATAGGAATGATAGTGACCTTTGGCACTGTTGCCTAGGCCACATGTCTTATTCCAGCCTTGGTTTAATTGAGCTTCTTCTTTAATTGCATCTTCAAAACACTCTGGTTCAAGAACACAAATATTACAACTTGCATATACATTACTAAGGCTTCTCGTTCTTCTTCAAATTAAAGTTGGAGATCAAGAGTTTGGGCTTGATGGAGAAGTTGGAGATGATTGTGAACTAACAATAGGAGATATCTCTTGTGGAGCTTCAAGAACATCTTCAATTTCATTTTTATGATTCTCAAGTTCTCCATTGAAGGTAGTAACTTGATCTTGAACTTTCTTTCGTTCCAATCCCAAGAGGCATTCTCATTAAAAAATCACATCTCAACAAATAATAAAAAAACTTATTTTTCTTCAAATTAAATTGTATATAGCGCTTTGATTTTGAGCTATTACCCACAAAGATGCATTTTTCACTAGCTTCATTAAGCTTATGCCTTATTTCTTTTGGAACATGAGAAAAGAAAATTACAACAAAATACCTTCAAGTGATCCACGGATGATTTTCTTCTACACCAAACCTCAAATGGAGTTTTATTTTCTACCGACGTATCTACCGCCTCACTCCAAAAGGACTTAGGTAACCTTTTCTCATGAAGCATAGATTTCGCCATCTTAACAATGGTTCTGTTCTTTCTCTACGCCACTCCATTTTATTGTGGAGTGTAGCCAACCTTTAATTGTCTCTCCATACCAATATTTCTACAAAACTTCTTGAATTCATGAGACCTGTAGAAAATATCTAACTTTTGCTTTAAGAAATACACCATGTCATTCTTGTAAAATCATAAATGAAAATTATAAAATATTTGTTACCTACATGAATTGGTGTTGACATAGGACCACACACATCGGTATGGACAAGCTCCAATGGTGCTTTGGCTTTCCATGCTTTCTACTTGGAAATCTTGGTGGTGCTTGCCAAGTGCACAACCTTCACAAACCTATACACCATGTTTTTTTGTTGGAGTCTTCAAGTTTTGAAAATTCAAGTGCCCAAGTCTTTTAGGTCAAAGCCATGTGTAATACCCGAGTCTTACTAGTGAGTCTTTACGTCATTTTATTTTATTCTTTAAGTTAAATATTTTAAGGTGAAGATTTTTATTATTTTATTTTATTTTATTTTAAGATGGGTGCGTTTTTATTTTATGTGGATTATTTAAATAAGTTGAGAACATGATTTTAATTATATCATTGATTTTATAACTTTAATTATTTATGAATTTGGCCCATTGATTTTATACCATTGGATTGGGTAGGTGCAATAACTATATTCTCATCTGTGATCCAAGCCATCCATCCCTCACCAAACCTGCAAGATAAGCTTTGACTAAACATCCTTATTTCCCTTCTCCTTCGTCATAAGCCAAGGAATTGTAAGTCTTCTTCTCATTTCCTCCAAAGCCGACGTCTACTTCATTTCTCTCTTCTTCTTCCTTAATCCATGCGACCTCCAAGAGAAAGAATGAAATTTGTTTTCCCCCAAACCGTGCCATACACTTCTCTTCCATACCCATTTTGGGTTTGTCCATAGCTTGAAGTTTAAAGTTTGTTTTCATCTTCCAAGAGGTGAAGAAGTTGAGGGTAAGAGGTTCTTAACTCATTCCTTAGTATAGGTAATATATGGGTTTCGAAATTCATGGCCTATCTTATATATATATTCGGTTTTTGGGTGTTGTTTAAGACCAACCGAACCATGTGTAACACTTATGTTCAGTTTCTGTTTTTGCATCTCTTTGTGTTGTGATTTTATATACGTATATTCATGCCCTGTTTTGTTTAGCTGAATATGTATAGGGGTTGTGTTGATATTGTGGTTTTTGTATACATATATTTATGCCCTGTTTTGAGTAACCGAATACATATAGAGGCTGTGTTGATGTTGTGATTTTGTATACATAATTATGCCCTATTTTGTTTAGCCAAGTATGTATATGGGGCTGTGCTGGTGTTATGATTTTCGTATATATATGTATATATTTATATAAGCCCTATTTTGAGTGACCGAATATGTATGGGTTTTGTTAATGTGGTGACTTTCATGTATATATATGTTTATGGACTGTTTTGAGTAACCAAATATGTAAGGAGGTTGTGTTGGTGTTGTGCTTTTATATATTTGAAATAAAAGAGGGTTTTTAACAAATGAGCTTACTCAAAATCTTAAATGATTCTTGGAATAAATTTGGTATGAGTATTTGTGTAGTGAGTTTATTTTGGAAGTGGTGTTATAAGAGGCTAGTGGTGTTAGATTATTATGGCTATATGTAATCCTATAAACTTGTTTTAAAATGGGTGTTAAATGATTTAATTATAAACTTTGATGTTAAGGATTTTGAGTTACTTAATGGGCTATTCTAGCTATTTTCTATGTTATGCTTAACTAAATAATATGTGTTAATTAGGTTAATTATTATGCTTATGTTACTCTTGTAAGGGTTAGTCGAGAGGGTAGTTACTTGAAGTAACGTTAAGGGTAGAAAACGACATTAGATTTATAATAATTTAGCTTCTCGTTAAAAGGAGGCCTAAAGGATGTTGGATGAGTATTAACACGCTTATTTTTTATTGGATTAAGACTTACTGACGTTGAAGGAACTGAAGTGGATTGAGGTAAGTAGCTATGACCATGCTCCTACGCCACGTTCTCTTGTAAAAGAATATCTCTCTATCTCTTTCCAAATGTCCCTCTAATTAAAGAGTAAATCAACTTATATTATGTACAAGCCTTTCTTAGTAGCCCCTGTCAAGCACCCTATTGATTATAATTGTTTGTATGTGTACATGGTAATGCATGCACGTGGATTCTAAGTCATGAGATTTTCATACATGCTTCTTTAAAGAAGTAATGTCCTACTTATATGTATGCATAACATGAAATGTTATTTTCCAAAATAAATGCATATGCATCAGATTAAGAAAGATACTGAAAATGCTTGACTACAAAGAAAGAAAAGAAATGAATGAAGGTTAATGTATGAAAATATGTAATGGCCATATGAATGGAAAGGGTACCAAAGAAATGGGTAGATTGCAATGCCGAGTAAGTAGTACTAGTAGTGCACCCAGTGCTGCCCCCTGACCGAAATGGATTCCTAACCTGTGGCCACGAGTAAAATCCAAGTCCAAAAGGACTGCTAACCCCAACACACGGGGCGTAATAGTGTGCCGGCCAAAAGAAAGTGAAAGATGAAAATAAGCGTATGCATGAAAGTATGATGTATAAGTATGTATGAAAATAAGAAGTAAAGATTATGCATGAAAGTATGAAGTAAGTGTATGCATGATAGTAAAAAGTAAAGGTATGCATGAAAGCATGACTAAACTTTTAACCTGTTTATGCATAAAGTATTATTAGAATTAGTAATTGTTTATGGATGCATGTTTTTCAAAAGAAAATACTATATGCTTATTAAGGTAACAACATGGTATACTGCTTACTGAGTATTATACTCACTTTGTGTTTATGTTTTAAACATCCAAGTACAGATGAAGCGACTGAGGAGCTGGGTACTACTGAGTAGGGAGGGGCAGACGTTTAGTAGTCCCTTAGTAGTTCGGTCTCTTTTTTGGTGACGGCATATGTTTTGAGAATAGACCCCACATGAGGATGTTTATTCGGGTTAACTTTTAGATAAGATACCTTTGGGTACAATGTATATTTTATGGAGGGGTGATGGAAACCCCTCCTACTTTAAGTTAGTTTTCTTTTGTAAGGACTGTAGGGACTGAGTTCATTTTTGTTTAAAACTAGTTACCTTAGATGAATGGATGACGGACTCTGAGAGTCCTTTATAAATGAATGTAAATGTATGTCTATCAGGTATTTCTTTTAGTTTAGAAATTTAGAGTTCATGCATGATGCGTTCGAGCCTGTCACGTATTATTTTACTTTATAAAAAAAATTAAAATTATATAGGCATATTGATTGAGCTGAAATATTGCACATTTTAACTATTTAAAACCAATGTATTTTAAATTCATCATGACATTATTATTGCTTTTAAATGGAAAAATGGTTAAAATAAATAAATCAAAGTTGTGATTTTAATTGATTAAAAGCATGAATTTATGCTTGAATTCTACCAACTATTGATTACTGTGCATTCTGATCTTTTCCTCTAGAATTGAGAAACAAAATAAACTGAACTAGGTCGATATTGGAATGGCTTCACATGTCTTCATTTTCGTGATCACAGTTCATTGGATACATATTTTTGCTCTTTGTGCATGAGTTATGAGTTCACATACTTCAAATATATGTATATTTTGTTTATCTTGCATGTTTGGTTATGTCTTTCTCTTCTATTGATTCTCTACTTTTCATTTCCATTTGTTCATGCAATGCCTATTCCAGGCCTTTGTTCTACAACAAAAAAAGGTGATTTAATGAAGATATCATGGATCCAAGCATATATGGTGATGAATATAGGCTTAGAGCTTCAAGAGACCAAGTTTAATCAAATCCAACAAGAAGTTTTTGTGTCCACCGAAACTATATGAAGAAGAAGGCAGCTGCTGTCCACCAATTGGTCTCCACCGAAATGAGGAACATGTGATGAATTGGTGCAATAAAAAGAGCTGCTGTAACCAACCGAAATGAAGGAAGAAAAATTCAGCTTTGTCCACCGAAATGAGAAGAAAAAAATAGAGAAACATGTGCTGATTTTTCTGGGGTTGAAAGCTGGAATAATTTAATTGGATAGGATTTGTTTTGGTTGATTGTAAAGGGAAGAGTCGGCTGCTTGACTTGTAGAGAAGAAACCGTGCTTGAGTTTGCAATCAAAGGGAGTTTGGCGCCTACTTGACATATATATTGATGGATGGAATGGAGACATGTGCTGGAATGAATTGTGAGGGAATTTGGACCGGTCAAAACAGTAGGTGAATGAAGGAACATGTGCTTAAATTGAAGAAACAAATTGAAGAAACAAAATGAAGAAACCGAACAAAGAGTTAGGCAAGAGTTAGGCAAGAGTTAGGCAAGAGTTGAATAAGAAGTTAGGCATGTTGGACTTTGTTGTTTGGTTTGAATTACTAAACCAATTGAATAAAATAATTGAAGAGGAAAACAATGGAAGACACGGCAAAAGAAAGAAGAATGCAAAGCAAGACACAAAATAAAGAAAGAGGAATGCAAGTGGCCGAAAATGAGTGTGAAAGCAAGATTGAAGACTTGGTTGTTGGGTGTGAATGCAAAACCAATTGAATGAGAGATGAAGTAGCCAAGATGTTTGGCTATAAAATGAGGTGCACAACCGAAACAATAAAAGAACATTTTTTAGAGTACAATTGAGTACAATTGAGGACAACTCAATCTTAGAAAAACACTTGTCAACACACAATTTTCTGCTATTTACTTGAAAGAATTAGCTCCTTTTTGTTTTAAGAAATTTTGTTTCTCCTTTTAAGTTTCAAAGCTTTGTTGTTTTAGCATTTTTTTTAGTGCATTAATATTTGTTCTAGAATTGTATTTCATTGAGTGTAATACCTTAATTTCCATTAAGTTACTAGTTTGTTTCATTTCTAGTTTGTTTCAATTCTAGTTTGTTTCAATTCTAGTTTGTTTCATTTTTAGTTTGTTTCATTACTAGTTTGTTTCATTTCTAGTTTGTTTCATTTCTAGTTTGTTTCATTTCTAGTTTGTTTCATTATTAGTTTGTTTCATTACTAGTTTGTTTCATACAATAAAAGGAATTGTTTTAGAAGTTCTAAATTAATTGTGTTACCTTAATTTATTGCAAGAAAGATTTGATTTTAAGCTTTTGTTTTTGTTTTTGATTTTTCTGAATATCATACGTGAAGAGCAGAGGAATTGTTCTAGAGTTTTTATAAGTAAGAAATTGTTCCTTTTCGTTTCGAATTTCAATTGAATCGTGAAAGGACGTTTTCGTTTAGACTTTTCGTTCCCTATTTCATTTAACTTCAGTTTAAAGTTTATAGAATACTTTTGAGTTTCTGTTTACTTATTTCGTGTTATTTATTTTTCTTACTTCTTTAAGTTTTCATTTAATAGTAATTACAACTGTTATATGTTATTTTGAGAATTCGTAATTTAATTACAAAGATGAATTCTAGAATCTTGATTTTGGGCATTTTAAATTTTCTGTTCATGTTTTGTCAATTACTTTCTAATTTAGTTTAATGCTTAATTTAGTTTTATTAATTTCTGAGTTTAATTTATTAGTCTTTTACATTCCAATCCAACAAACAAAAAAATTCAAAAGACATGAATCTAGTCCATGACTAGTACCCTTTTTCATCCATTGCATATACCATCATATTATTTTCTCTTTGTGAAGTTTTTCACATTTTTTCAACAAGTTTAATTTTAAGCAACTTTTCCCTGAGGAGACGATTTAGGAATTTATTCCTAATTATTACACGACATCCTCCTGCACTTGGGATAGCATTAGTGCTACTCATTTTTGAGTGAGTCACATATAGTAACAATATTAATAGTAATAATAATATATAGTATAATAGGAAAAGAACAGGTACAGGATCATGGTCTCGCTCATGATAGGGTGGGGTTGTGACAAATCTTGGTATCAGAGCAAAGGTTAAGGAATCCTGTAGACTTTAGGGGTAAACTAGGCTGTAGCCCTCTCTCTAAAGTATGCCAAGCTCCGCAGCGGGTTCAAGTGGTATTTTTTATTGCATGTTATGAATTTTGTAAAAAGATTTCAAGTCATGTATATTATTTTGTATGAGTTATTGCTGACACTATTGTCATCCATGTTCTAGTATGGCAGCACAAAACAATAATCATAAATGTCAAGGGCAGCTCAACGCCCTTAATCCTGAGGACCAGCATGAGTCTTCTAGAGATTCGAGAGATCCCGTCGATGTGGTAGCGCGCCTTATAGAGGCTTTCACTAGTGGGCAGACCACAATGCAAGTACAGGTCCCACATTTGACCGCCTTTGACCATTTTTGCAAATAGCACACTCCGCTGTTTGATGGCAAGGGTACAGAGCTGGATGCAGATAATTGGTTACGGCATCTGGAGAAGATTTTTAACTTAATCGGCTATACTGACGAATAGAAGGTAGAATTTGCAGTGTATAATCCAGCGGATGTGGCAAACAGGTGGTGGAAGGCCACTCGTGGGTTTATTCAACAAGACTTGGGTGAAGCTACCCCAATATCATGGAATAAGTTTAAGGAGGCATTTAGTGACCAGTTCTTTCCTTTATCTATTCGAGAGGCCAAGGCCCAAGAGTTTGTTGATCTGAAGCAAGGGTCAATGACTGTAAGGCAGTAGGAAAAAGTTGGACACTAGTATAGAATAGTACAATAATGACTTAATAATATGTAATACTATAGTATACTAGCTAACATATAATTAGACACTATTTAAATTGTAATTGTTAATAATCAATACTAACAATTGAATTTAGTGAAAAAAAAAATTGTTAAAACCATAAATAAAAAGAATTGTGGCTAAAACAAAGATTAAAATTAATTTGGGGTTTGGTTTAGTTAAGGGTTTAGGAAAAAGAAAAACCCTAAATATGGTTTAGGGGAAAGAAAGAGGCTTTATAAGCTAAAAATGTGGCAACCTAGCAGATCCTGCCCAAAATGGCCTAACACAGCCAAAAAATCAAGTAAAACGGCAACTTTTACCCTCTGAAAACAGTGCCATTTTACTTGGTTTGGACATAGGCTTTTCACCGCATGATCTTCAGACATCTCTTTCTTAATTTCTCACTCTTAGTCTTGTGTGTGCCCCTCATCGTCCCTCACTCTCCCGTCGCCATCCCTATGTGTGCCCTTGCCCCTCGCTGTCACCACCACTACCCATTGCCGCCGGTTCCTTCTCGTAAGTCTGTTACCCACTGCCTCTCACCCTTTGCCTCTTGGTCTCTATCTCTCCTAAGTCCTCACTCTCTCAATGTCTATCTCTTAATCTTTGTCGATGATTTTGCTTGTGATTTGGGTGATTTTGCTAGGTTATTTGGTTGTGATTTGGTGAATTGGTGGTTGTGATTGGGTGGTAATTTTTTTTGCTAGTTGTGAATCTATGATTGGGTGGTTGTGGATCTGACTCCACTCCAAAAAGTCAAAGTCAGAGTCAAAGCAGAGTTTTCAATGGTTGGAGTCAGAGTTGGAATTAGGGCATTTCGACTCTGATTGGGTTGGTGCTTGGCCCTACTTGAATTATCCATAACATAGCCATAGTTAATTACAACTCAAATAGTTCATGCTTTCATTCTGAATTTACAAGATTCTATTGTTACATTAAAGCATTTTATGACATGTACAATAGATCACTATCACAATTGATAATACGAAGTAAACACTCCCAATAACCTTTTAAATTCATGATATTTTCTCAATATAACCACACGTGCAAGTTCCTTGCATGCAGTGACGATGCCAGGGGCAGCAAGGGGGGTGCTGGCTCCAAGGCACTACAAAGTAAAATATTTCAAGTAAATATTTTGCCATTGTTACTAAAATTTAATATTTTAGGTCAATTATTTGCCATTTAATTTTTTCCATTCTTCACACTTTCTGCTCTGTGTATGCTTCAAAATATTTTTGACACAATCAGAGCAATCAATTTCCTAGTGTCTCTCGCAGCATTTTTTTCAGTTCATGATAAGTCTTATATTCAACGTATTATTTGGTCTCCTTTTCTATTCACCAAATGTTCTCTAGAGGCTTCCTATGCATGCATTTAATAGATCGCTAGCCTCATTTACATCATCAATCTCGTATGTTGGTATGCTTCCACTACCTATACGACTTCTATTATCATTTTATTTACACAAATCACCACCATATATAGCTTCCTTGTAACTTGCTAGATTTTTGGTGTGAAAAATATTCAATTTCGGCTAGCCACGCACCCCATGCATTACCTGAAGTTTAAGTGCTATATCTTTGCTATTCTCAATTGTAATTGAATACACAACATATGTCCCTTTTTACAAGTGAATAAGACCGGTGAAATAATTGACATACAATAAATCAAAGATACTAATTGATGTACACTATCTTATTCCATTTTCTAACACGATTGCTATTGTAGTTAATTAGTATCCCTAGTTCGATAGGAGCAAAGCGCTATAGGCAAAGACATGAAGATTAAATGCACCAACTATAACTAGTATAAATTAAAACTCACGAAGTATGACTAAAAATTACCAAAATTATGCATCCGATTTCATCACTTTTTCTAACAAGTTTTGCCAAACCACTTGAATGAGAAAACTAGATTACTCCATGCATGATTGCTTAAGAATATAACATCAAACTGATTCCAGTTCTATGTCTTTGCTGGGTAATCTACAGAAGGATAGTGTCAGGCTTATGAAATGCTTTCAGGCTTGCAATATTCAATATGTTGGAAGGCTTGGCAACATGGTTGCACACGAGTTAGCTCAACATGCTATGCATGTTCCTGACATGGTTGTTTGGTGGGGTTCAGTCCCAAAATTCATAGTATCTATTCTTTGGACTGATACAAATTTGTAATACTTTGTTGATGAATAAAGTGGTTGGATTTTCGATCCAAAAAAAAAAGAATATAACTTCAATTTGATAGGTGTAATTGCTCTTTGTAATTACGGGATAGAAAACGATATGGTGCGGTTCATCTTTTAATAAGAATCATGTAGGCAACTAAATTAATTTAATGCATGGTTTATGATAGAGCTTTCTTGCATATGAGAAATACAGGACCACAAACACATTGGTCCCTAGCTACCAGGTATCTCATTTGGCTTCCATGTACGTCTTGTAGATCCGATTATGAAATCCTCGCTTCGAATCACTGTTCAACAATTTCTTTGGTTTTGGTGAAAAACTATTATGAAATCCGACCGAACCTTAGTGTTGCTTGTTATTTCTAACTGCATTAATTTATTAAAAGAGAGACCCAAATACGTAAGGGTATAAATAATCTATACATAGCATTCTTCAACATTAATAGGCATATAGTTTCAACTGTACCTCCACTTCAATATATATCAAAGGAGAGAAATTAAGCAAAAGGCACTTGAACAGAATATATTTGTCTACAATAATATTATTACATAACATTAATAAGCATATTGATCGAGGTTCATTTAGTCTTATCAATTTATGCAAACCTAGCTATTGGTGGACTAACTAATTATTGGCCATGTGGTTTCAACACATGGTTTCGCATGCTATCTTGTTCAATAATTGGACTAGTGGAACCTATGGAAATATCAATTCTGAAAGAGTGTGTGGGTGTACTGAGCAAGTACACCATCTCTTCTTCGAACTGATAATCCTTTACCCCTGGATGCTTTTCCATAATTCTCAATCCTTCTAGCCCCATTGCCACTTCTGTCAAAGTGGGCCTATCCTCCCCTCTTACCCTTAAGCACCTTTCTGCAAGATTAGCAACGTCCTTTAATAACTCCATTTTACCATCATTGACAATTTGATCCTCAAGAATTTGAAGTAGACAATCCTCTTTAACTACATAAATAAAGTATATTGCTAGGTTTTTATAACTTTCAGGCCTAGAGGAAGAAATTGCCTTTTCACCCGTCAGCAACTCTGCCAACAAAACACCAAAACTGTACACATCACTCTTTTTTGTTAGCTTACCAATTTGGAAGTATTTAGGGTCTAAGTACCCACGAGTTCCTTGCACCAAGGTTGTTATTTCCGTTTGATCAAGAGCTAGCAATCTTGAAGCTCCAAAGTCAGCCACTTTTGCTATGTGGTTATCATGTAATAGTGTATTTGTACTTTTCATATCTCTATGTATAATTGGCATAGAAGTTTCAGAATGTAGGTATGCAAAGGCTCTTGCTGTTTCTGTTGCTATCTTCAAACATTTTTCTCATCAAAGAGAAGAAGCCTGACTTATAGCATGAATATGGTCAGAAAGAGTCCCATTTGTGATGAATTCATAAACAAGCAAGGGAACTTCTGTTTCAAGACAACAACCTAATAGTTTAACCACATTTCTATGATTGACTTGGGTAAGCAAAATCACCTCATTTATGAATTGCTCAATTTGGCTCTGATCACATAGTTTGGACTTTTTTATGGCAACCACTTCGTTATCTAGCAATACTCATTTGTAAACAGTTCCATAACCCCCTTTGCCAATGACTCTACTCTCATCGTAGTTGTTGGTGGCCTTTTTAAGCTCATCCATGCTAAAGATTTTGGTTGTCTCCATAGATCTTCCATAATTGGAGATTTGTTTTTGTAACATTAAGCCACCATTTTGTTGGAAACCGTGGATAGATTTCAAAGCTGCTATGCCTTTCTTTCCATGTTTTAGAAGCATTAATTCTTGGGTAAGTGGAGAGTCTAAATGCAACCACTTCAAAATTAGATAGCTTAAGGTTTTTGGTTTAGGCCAACTCAACAATTTTGTGCTTTGTTCTTTTGTAGTTTCGTTATGTATTTCGTATGTGTGCACCTGAAGTGGGCTTTCATGCTTATAAATACATATGTGAGTATTATCTATCGGAAGTCATGCTTACAAATACATATTCTCACTTTTTTCTTTTTTTTTTAAAAAGAGCCGGAAGCCACACACATAGCAACCCAGTCCCAATTTTATTAAAAAACCCTCACTTGTGGCGGAGGAAAACCGTGGTTATAACCCAAGGCCTGGGGGCTACAAAAAAATCAAAACCCAGACCATAAAAACCAATAATATAAACACAAATACAATACATTGGCCCTAGGAAAGCAAAACAAAAACCTCAAAACAAAACCTGCAAAAGACAAACCTGCACGAATAAAGATTAAGAAAGGAAATAACGGAGTGCAAAGAGGGACATACCTGGAGATAAAGTCAATGCCCGTAACATCTAGCAACATCTTTGAATTTTCCGAAGGTAAGGGAAACCTCCTTTGTCCAGCCAAATATTACCTCTAATGTGAGCAGGTAGCTCTGATAAAGAAGACCAGAAACCAGTTTGACCATTGGCACCTAGTTTGGCAAAGCCATCCGTGACCGAATTACATTCTCTAAAGCAGTGACCAAGAGAGACATGAAGCCACTACAACAGAATTGGTTTTTGGAGACAAAAATTGGTCTCAAAAAACAGAATTTCATCCCTAGAAGTTTTTGGAGATGAAAATTTTTTGTTTCTATTTTGTCTCAGAAAGACCGTCTCAGAAGGTTTTCGGAGACAAAAATTGAATTTCGTCTCCAAAAAATACTTTTAGGGATAAAATTGGGCGGAACCAGTCGAAATCGTTCGAACGGGAAATTTGTTTTAAGACAAAAAAATTTCGTCTCAGAATGAAGTTCAAATGAAAAAATTACTGTTCGAACAACAGGAAATGATAATTCGAACCAACAACCATCTCTGACCGAATCCTTCGAACAACACAGTTTGAAGTGACTTTTGTTCAAAGAAAAATTTTAATTGTTCAAACAGACAATATATTTACAGAAATCTTTTGTTCGAACGAAGTTTTGAAAAACATCGTTATTCGAATGAGTATTTAATTGTTCGAACAAAGGCACTGATTGTATTTCCCGATACGTTCGAATGGGTTTTGTTATGTTCGAATGGATATGTTTTTGTTCGAATGTATGCATAAATGGTAATTTACCATTCGAACGCATTATTTAAAGTTCGAACGGTATTGATCAAACAGAATAAAGTTTAATTAAAATGATAACAGTAATACAAATTGTAATCTATATACATCAATTATTCAAATGTTTACAAACATCATAAATAAAGGTAATTAAAATAATTAAATGAACTATGATTGTGGTGGTACTTGTGGCATAGGGTTTTGAGACATCATTGACTGGAATTGTTCAAACATTTTTTGGTTATTTAATTGTTGCCTCTCTTCTAATCTTGCCTCTAAATCTGCTGCTTGATCTAATCGGGTCAGCAACTCTTTTTCCTTTGACCTCAATCGTTCTATCTCAAGTGTAGCTTCCTCTAACCTCTTAGTCTGGTTGTCATTTGATCTAACTTTAGAAGAGGATGACGATGTTGAGGATGGCTTCACGTAACGTCCTAAGCCCCTCAAATATCCAAAACGTGATCCAAGAACTTGAGAAAAGATTTGAGCATCGTTGACAGATGATTCATCAGATGGATCCGCAACAGTATCTTTAAGAGATTTCATCTTGTTCTATAAAAAGAAAAACATTAAAATTAGTATAGGTAACAAAAATATATTTAGACAATGAAATTAAATAAACTTAAATTTACATAATTTGCCTCTGCTTCAGGATTGCTCCAAACACCATCATGATTTTTATGTACTTTAGCATACAATTGGGTCAGGATCATAATCAGCAGGATTTTCTTCTTGCTGCAAAATGAAAATTAATATCAGAATTTAAACCAGAAAAGTGTATGTATAATATTTAATGGAAACTAAAATAACTAACCATTTTTTTTTTTTACAAGCGATGAAAAGATAGAGAACCCGCATGATGGTATATCGTTAAATTTGATCTCTTTGCTTTGTTCACCGTACTCCATTGCTAAAAAAAAGTATTATAATTTTATGTTTAATATATCTATCATATTAAAAAAAATACAGCAGTGAAATTACCTGATAAGTAGAATCTTCAAATAGATCACAAACTTTCTCCCATTCGTTTGGTGGCATTGCTTGGAATGGATTTTGACGCGCCTCTGTCGTAGTACTGAACTTCTAATAGTGTGCATGGCATCAACCTTTGTACCTTCGGAATGCATTCGACATCAGTTCCTTAATCGTTAGTCCATCCTCTCGTCGGTCAAAATTTAGTTCAAACTCATCCTTCAAAAAATTAGAAGCAATTAGTATAATTTCAAAAGTTATTTAAATAAAAATGTTCTATAGAGTAACTTATTACCAGGCAATGATTTTTTATGTGATCTTTCACATCTTGAGGAACTTTAGCTCAGGAGGATGTAGCCATTGGTGCATACGTGCGAGTAAGTGTACCAACATAAGAAGCAAGCCAAGCTGCTGAATCTCAGAGCCACCGATGTGATCATCAGGTATATCAACTTTAATTTTACCAACTTTCCTTACTTTCTCTATGCCGACACCCCTCGTAATGCCTCTAACTCGACGCTGATTTACAATAGCTATATATACAAAAATTAAATCATATATTTTAATTAAATTAATCATATAATTTAAAAGATATACAATGATAAAATACCTTGTTCTGGTTCTGGTGATGTTGGCCCACCACTGTTGACAGGTGAATCACACGGGGAGTTAATAGGTGGTGGGGATGGCTCACGTGTTATTTTGTGTTTAGGAGGCATATCTGTTTGAAATTATAATAAATTATTATTCAAACAAATGGGAGAATCTTTTTATAAGAATTATACCAACACAAATATCTGTTTGAAAATCGTTCGGAATCAGTTTTGTTGGACCAGTCGCTCTCATCATCAGTAGACACTTCAGTTGATTTATGTTCTTCCGACATGTCGCCTTCAATTACTTCGGGTTGAACATCTTCTCTGCACAATGGGACCATGTCATATTGGCTTAGATCAACAAATAGATTGATGCCTGATTCATTTTCTTGATATGCTTCTTCATGGTCTGGACTATCAACTTCTTCATGTGGTTTGTCTGCCTCTGGAATATAATCATATACATTTCTTGGTGCAAACTTCTCGACTACCCACCATGGATTTCCAAACTCCGGATCATCTAAATAAAAAACTTGACTTGTTTGGTTTGCGAGAACGAAAGGATCGTCCTCATACCATTTGCGAGAGGTATTGACACTTACAAAATATTCATCTTTACGCACTCCCAACCTAGGATTTGAGACATCTCACTAATTACATTTAAATAACTAGACCATATATCCCCCCACATACTTTAATGCTTTGATATCTTCCACAATTCCGTAAAAGTCGATATTATCATCCCCATGGCTTCCTTCGACTATGACCCCACAATTTTGAGTTTTCCTATATCGTTCTCTGTCTACTGTGTGAAATCTATATCCACGCACCAAACATCCTGAATATTGGATAGCCCACTTAGACGGACCACATGCCAAAGCATATACTTCTGGTGAGATTTCACCTGAATGTTCACTATATTTCGATGCAACCTATATAAATAAATTTTATTCTACTCATATCAATATCATATATAAATATCAATACCATATACAAAATGTATAAAATTTAAAATAATTGTGCATATTTATTTTTAGTAATACTATATGTTTAAACCACGAGGCAAACTCTTCTTCGTGCGTTTTTTCTACGTCAATCACACCATTCGTGCGAAGTAGTTGTATATGTTCACTGCGTATGTTAATGTGAGCTATTAATTTGTATCAATATATACTATATTATTATAAATACACTTAAAAAGACTATTAAATTAGATGATCATCACTAACCTCAAATAATGTACAATCTCTTCACAGTTATTCAAGACATACCAGCGAGCTCTTTCAAACTCTCGCCCACATAGGTCATAGCCCCCCTATGCACCAATGGAACGTACTTTCTGGGAAAACACAATAAATGCTGACGAAACTTCCATTTGTCCACCTTCATAATTTCGATCAGGTCTTGTAAATCTAGTATCAACCCCACGAAAATACATTGAACAAAATGTATGCCACTCATTATGAATATATGACTCTGCGATCGATCCTTCTGGACGAGCCTTATTCCCTACAGATCGCTTAAGTTTTTCCAAAAACCGTTCAATAGGATACATCCATCTATACTGAACAGGGCTAGCAACTAAAGCCTCACGAGATAGATGCACAGCCAAATGAACCATTACATTAAAGAATGAAGGCGAGTACAAGCTCTCCAACTTGCACAATATCAATGCAATGTCAGCTTCCATTTTTATTAAGGCATCAACCTTCAACGTTCTACTGCAAATACTCTTGAAAAATCGTCCTAATTCTGTCAGAGCTGCACGAGCATATCGAGTAAGCTTTCCACGCACACCAACTGGCAACAATCGCTGCAGAAATATATGGCAGTTGTGACTTTTGAGACCAGTTATCTTCCAATCATGAGCTCGGAAACTTCTTGTTGTCATATCTATCATTTCAGTCATATCTTCTCCATTATCATAACTATCATCAGAAACATCATCATTTATGTCGTCCGTGCCGATCTCATTACATTCATCCATCTGATTGAGATTACTACCAAATCGAACTCCCTTAGGAAATGGTTCGCCATGTAAAATCCAATGTGAATATTTTGGATCAAACCCATTTACGAATAAATGATCCTCCACAGCCATCATATTATATGAACTAAGGTTTTTGCACTTCTTGCATGGGCATCTTATAAATCCTCGACTATCAACACTCCCACAAGCAAATTCTAAGAAAGACTTCACCCCTTGTGCATATTGCTTATAGTCTCAACCAAGTCTATCTCCCAACAACATCCAACTCTTATCCATTTATAAAAAACCCAATTCATGGGATAAGCTCTATCAATAAACTATTATAATAAACGTGTCTGGGTACCATCTATTTTTAAGGTAGTTGGTCCTATCCCATTCGAGAGACTATGATCTATATCGCATACATAATCAGTTCAAAACTCGTATGTTAGTAAAAATTTCGGCAGCATTTCCCTATAATTCTTCAAGTATGCCAGTCACGGTAAGTCATCGACCCTATTCATGGGCCGAGAAACTTACGAACTACATACTCGAAGAATGTAAGAAAATGCTAAACCAAAATTTTAATTGACTAACACATGAGTTTTAACTGAATATATATGCCATATAGATGATAGAATCCCAAACTGTCCACTTTGGACAATTCAAGAGTTGTACCCAAACATTCTTTACGAGAATATTTGGCCACAACTCTCGAACAGGTCTAAGGTTTAACTGCATGTAAAATAATTAGAAAATTCAACACCTCAGTAATAAACATAACAAGTATACATCACAAATACATTACAAGATTACATTACAAGTATACATGATGGGCCCTGCCATATATTTAAGTACTTCTAATTCTTTACTTAAAGATTCCATCATGTTAATCATCTTAATTAGAGTACTTAAATATTTTCAAATATTTAATTATAATTTTTTATAACTTATATTTTATAATTATAATTGAAGTATTAATCTATTAATTAGAGTACTTAAATAGAATTAATTATGCATTATAATTCTTTAATTAAGTACAATAAGAATATTTAGAGTATTAATCATCTTAATTAGAGAGCTTAAATAATTCTGCATATTTAATTATAATTTTTTATAACTTATATTTTATAATTATAATTGAAGTATTAATCTATTAATTAGAGTACTTAAATAGAATTAATTATGCATTATAATTCTTTAATTAAGTACAATAAGAATATTTAGAGTATTAATCATCTTAATTAGAGAGCTTAAATAATTCTGCATATTTAATTATAATTTTTTATAACTTATATTTTATAATTATAATTGAAGTATTAATCTATTAATTAGAGTACTTAAATAGAATTAATTATACATTATAATTATTTAATTAAGTACAATAAGAATATTTAGAGTATTAATCATCTTAATTAGAGAGTTTAAATAATTCTGCATATTTAATTATAATTTTTTATAACTTATATTTTATAATTATAATTGAAGTATTAATCTATTAATTAGAGTACTTAAATAGAATTAATTATACATTATAATTATTTAATTAAGTACAATAAGAATATTTAGAGTATTAATCATCTTAATTAGAGTACTTAAATATTTTCAAATATTTAATTATAATTTTTTATAACTAATATTTTATGGTTTTTTTTTAGTATTAATCTATTAATCTATTAAATATTTTCACTAATACATTAAACTTCTTTTATTAAATATTTTATAATTATATTTTAAGTTTTCGAATATTACAATATAGTACTTAAATATTTACAATTATACATTATAATTACATTTTATAATTACATTATAACTATTGTCTAATTGATACTGTTTGAACAAACACTCAATATGTTTGAATAGAATAAAGCCATCATTTGATTCCGTTTGAATTGAGTACATTCAATTCAAACGGTATTCAGTATGGGTGTGCATCCGGGCCGGATATTTTTCCGGATCCGGTCCGAAATCCGGAATCCGGATTAATTCGGGCGGATAAAATAACCAGTTAGAAATTGAAAACCGGTTACGGATCTAGTTATATAACCGGATATCCGTAACCCGGGTCCCGTGTATTAAGCAATAGCTTATTTCAGTTTCCCACAGCTGGACGAAAGCCTAGGTAAAACTAAAACCCGTAACTTCAGTCTCTCTTCTCTGTCTCTCTCTCTACCCCCGAAACTCTAACTTTTACTGTTAGCTGGATTCATCATCGCCGGTGACTAGGCCGTCGGTACTCTCTCTCTCTCTCTCTCTCTCTCTCTCTCTCTCTCTCTCTCTCTCTCTCTCTCTCTCTCTCTCTCTCTCTCTCTCTCTCTCTCTCTCTCTCTCTCTCTCTCTCTCTCTCTCTCTCTCTCTCTCTCTCTCTCTCCCCCCGAAAACTCTAGCATCTCTCGCTTTTTAGATGTAGATATGGATAGATTAGATATGGATTTAACTTATGAAAAACACGATTAGATCTGGGTTTATGGTTTTGTTTGAGTTCATAGATTTGGTGTAGTTTTGAATCGGGTTCTGTGGTTTGGTTGGAGCACGTTTCGCTCTTTTGTGTATTTTTATCTTTTGGTGGTTGAATCTTGCATTCGCCTACTGATTAGTGAGATTTTGCATATTATGTTTTGTGGGGTTTTGTTTGATTTCGTATTTTATGGGACTGTTTTGAAGATTTGTTATCCATTTTGATTTCGTATTTTCGAGTCCATAATACATTGTTACACCGTTTTGTGCTAGTACAGGTTTGGGTTTTTAACTGGTTGATAGAAATCTCGGTGGCCATGTTTCCCTTTTAGATTGTTTTTCACAGATCTGGGGTGTTTTTGGCTAGATCTGGGTTTTTTTTGTTTGTTCTGTACGTGTATGCAAGTGTCACCAATTTCTCTCAACTTTATAATAACATGTGGGTCATATTTTACCCAATGTGCTCATTCAAATTCTATAGGTGTAATGTAATTATCCATGTGGGTCAGATTTACCCATGTTTCCCTTTTAGATTGTTTTTCACAGATTTGGGTTTTTTTGGCTAGAATGTAATGATAATCTGTTTTGATATAAAAAATATTTTTATGAGTTCTTCGAAGGAGCTTGATCTCTATGCTAGTGAAATGCATGGGTCGAGTTTGAAAAGTGTGGAATGCGTTGTCTTTTGTAGTTTTGATTTGAGTTATATTTGGTGTGATTCCTTGAACTAAATTGTTAAAAGCTTAAACCTGAGAATTTTGTCCTACATTATTGTATTAAGTTTTCAAAGAACCCTTACATCTTGCATGATCATGTATTTATGTCTCTGTAATTGTATCTTTGTTTATCAAATTATTGGTGAGGTTAGAGATAGGTTTCTATAATAAGGTTCCCTTTATTTCTGTATTAATTTATTGGAATTGATATTTATGTAATAATGACCCTTAAGATTCTGTTAATGGAAGATATTATTAACAAATCCTTTTCTCAAAAAGAGATTGTAATTTTCATTTTTCTGTTGTAATTGATGCTGTTGGCAGCTTATGGAGATCAATCCAGAAAAAAATTTCCCAAAATGATCATCACCGGATCAAGGTGAAAGAAATCAATTTTTCCACTCAATTCAAGATTCAAGATGTGAAGAGTAGTGACATTGTATTAGTTGTGATGTATTATTATTTATTTTGTTCTTTGTAAATTTATGTTTTGCATTGTGATGTAACAACAATATTATCTATTTTGCATATTTATTTATTTATTTTTCAATTTATTTTTTTATAAAATTCTTTAAAAAGTGTTTAAATTATTTTTTTAAAAAAATCTGGGCAATTTAAATAAGATATCAGATTTTTTTTTTTAAATGTTATAATTTATTTTTAAAGTTATAATGATTTTTTTAGAATTTTTTTTTTTTTTTTTTTTTACAAAACCCGGATTCAATCCGGTTATAACCTGGATATCCGGGTTTTAAGCCAAAAAAACCAAAAAATCCGGATATCCGGTTACAATCTGGATATCCGGGTCGAATCCGGTTATCTGCCCGGATTGAGTCCGGGTTCAATCCGGGCGGATAACCGCCCGGTTTTTGAAATACAGATCCGGTTATGGCTGGATATCCGGATCCGGATCCGGATGAACACCCCTAGTATTCAGAGTGTTCGAATGGGACAAAGCCAGAAACTAGTCATGAAAAAGAGCAAAAAACTGAATCGCAAAACACAATTTTCACATACATGATAGCATATTTCAATACAATACATTGGAAACTATATGATTATCCCTAAATATGATTACTAATAAATAACTTAGAAAACTATAAAAACTTACCTCTAATTTTTGCAATCCAATAAAAATCTCAATCCACAATACCTATATATGCATAAAACACATTAAACAGTTGTTCTCTCTCACTTGTAAATGAAATTGTACTTGTAAACGAAAATCGGAATGAAAAATAACAGAAAAACCATTTACCTCTTGTCCTTCTTTCTTCTCTCTCAAGAATCTCTTCTCTCTCACTTCTTTGAAGCTCTCTCCCTCCACAACACTCTCTAACAGCCTCTGCCACGCTCTCTCCCTTTCTTAAACTTCAATCCAAATGAAAATGAAGTGAAAGGATCGGGTTAATAATATGTGAATTTACGGTCGAACAGAATTTTTTCAAGTTTGAACGCGAAAATAAAAAAAACCGCGAATTTTTCCCACACTATTTTCCCGTTCGAATTAATAATATTTCAGTTCAAACGAAAAAAAAAAAAAGAATATTCTCCAGCATATACCGATAATTTGGCGCGAATTTTCCCTCCAAACAAAAAAACTTCGTTCAAACAAAATTTATATCTATTCGAACATTTTTTATGCGTTCGAACAGATAATAATAGAAATATATAAATATACACCAAATATTATTATTAGTATATAATAAAATACAATACACGTTATAATACTAAGTGTCACTAATAGCATAATACTAAGTTTCTTATCAATCTATAAAATTATGTATTACTAATAGACTAATATTTTATTTAGTATCACTAATAGTCATGTTATACTTATAATTAGTATCACTATAAGTATAACACTAAGTATCACTAATAGTATAATACTATCTATTATAGTATAGATAGCATAAATATTTGAAAACTAATAGGACTATAATACTTTCTAATATATTCTAAGTACTTGGTTTATTAATTACTAATACACAAACTAAATATATTAGATATATGTATTTTACACTTATATTTAATGCAATGTTTTACTATAGACTTAGTATATTATTATATAATGCAATGCTTTACCTGAGACTGTTTTATACTCATCTAATGCATAATTTAAGTATTAGTACTAATACCAGTATATATTGTTTTACCTCTTGTACTTATATATATCAAATTATTTATGAATTATTACAATATTCATTCGAACATATACCCTTTCAGTTCGAATTGATACCCTTTCCGTTCGAACGAATTTACGTTATTTAAGCCACGACACAGTTTCTTCTCCGGTCATTCATGCATCCTCTCATTCAAACCATCCGATCGAATCCTTCGCCGTTCGTAGCCCCAACGCCGCCGCAAACTCCGGCCAAGTCCTCAAATTCCCTACAACAAGAGGTATGGGTTAGATTTCATTTACTTTTACCGATTAAATCATTGGTTTTGGGGGGGTTTGGATTTTGAATCAATCCGACCCCATTTTGTTGTTTTGGGGTTAAATGACACAAAAGTAATCGGTAGAAATGATGGGGTTTACTCTTCAATCATTTCTACCGATTAAAATATTGGTACATTGAAGATTTTGAATTTGTAGATTCGGGACTGAGTCGACTCAGCCATGTCTGTTTGGCTCAGTCCCGTTCGAATGAGCTTAAATTCTATTCGAATGAAATTTATTTCAATTCGAATGGAATTTATGCTCATTCGAATGGAAAAGAAGTTCATTCGAATGGACTTCTTGCTCATTCGAATTAATGTTTTATGAGGTCATTTGAATTAATTTTATGGTCATTCAAATGACGTTAAATTCCATTCGAATGGACTTTTACTTCATTCGAATGAAAATTTAGGCCATTCGAATTGAATTTTAATCATTCGAACTAAACATGATATTTGGCAGCCCTTATTCGAACGGATTTGAATCCATTCGAATAAGGCAAGTACAACATTTATGTCCAATTAATTCGCTTTAATTAAATTACACAATTATTTTGTAGATCAACAGTATACTAATGGCAAGCAACAGCGGAAGAAAACGTTCCCGACCCCAGACAGGCCAAAGTAGCGAAGCAGCTCCTTCTCAGCCTGCCGTGCGGCCTATACTTGTTGAGCGGGAGATCATTCTGGATGACTTCTGTGATCTCACTTGGGAGGGACGAAGCATACATGACATCATCACCGATCATGGATGGACCCCGATCTGTCGGCAAAAGGGCGCAGCATATCCTGAGATGGTCGGTGAGTTTTACTATGCCATGGGAGAGCAGTCTGGTGATGCTCTGTGCTACAACTTAGTAGTCCAAGGAGTGAGTATTATCTTCTCTCCCCGCGTTATTGCTAAGTTTCTTGATTTGCGGCGAGAGCCCGGTGCATATCCTGCAACACCAGCACCAGAGAGAGCAACGACTGCACCATATGGAGAGGACACACCAGTCGCATCCTCATCGCCAGCACCGGATGTATAGACTGCAGAGCTAGATGCTGGCTCATATGATAGTGAGAGCCGCGTTGAGGTACTTGATGATGGTCTCACAGATGATCAGGTTCGTGACATTGTGCGAGAGCCTTCGGCTCCTCCATATGATGGCAGTAAAGTGATCCGACAGGCCGACTGTATAGCATTTTTCAAAATGCTTAATCTGATTGTCGTATATAATATTGATCCGCAAAAACACAAGACTGATTTCGGGATCGAGCAGGCCAGATTTTTGTTACTGTTAGCATAGGGGGAGCCGATTGATCTGGCATTATATTTCTTCCTCCGCATTCAATCAGAGTCACGCTATTCGGGTGGAGGTAGTCTACCATTTGCACTGCTGATATCTAACCTCTTACTCCAATCGGGGGTTCAAGTGACTTCGAGTGAGCGGAGGACCCCACAGATGGGGCCCGTTAACAGGATCACATTCAGCAAGAGCAGGGGTCACTTGCCGAAGACTCATGCAGTACAGGATTAGCCTCCGCCTACTGATCCAGCTTCTACTTCTGCTGCCCCTGTTGAGAGACAGCCTGCTGGGGCTACTCCGGATGAGGTACGAGCTATATTGGCGGAGCACCACCAAATTATATTCAGGGACTTCATTCAGCCTATCATGGATAAGTTTAAGGACGTGGAAGTACGCTTACATACCTTACAGGAGGATTTTGATTTACTTAATAAAAAGATATTGTTAGTTATTATTTTACTTTTTTTATGTTGTATAGAATGTTTAACTCTTTTTGGGATGTGATTAATGTATGATTTTTATTTTTAGTGTTTGCTAGCCTCTTTATTGTTAATTATATTTTCTTCTCATTATACTTAATGTTCAGATTAATTGAAAAAATGACACTATCTTTAAAGTAATATTTATTTAACTAAAATATTTTTAAAATAATTACATAAAATTAATTTATGAATTCGTAAATATTTTAATTCATTGTAAATCATAATATATAATATATAGAAATTTTTATTGAATTTGAAAATGATAAAAAATTAATAGAAAAAATATGTATTATTACAATTTTAACAATATATCTTTTCAATTAAATAATACCGTTCGAACGAATTAATACTAATTCGAATAGATTATATTGCATTCGAATAGATTAATTATCTCTTCGAATTAAATTTTATTAGTTCAAACGGTTTCAATTTTTTGAGACGATCTAATTCGTCCCAGAATCTTCGGTTCAAACTAATATTTATTAATTCGAACGGATTTATAAGGTTCTCCCTATTTTGAGACGAAATTTAAATTTCATCTCTGAAAAGTATCTTTAGGGATGAAATTTATTTCGTCCCTAACAAATTGCGTCCCTAAAAAGAAAATTTCTTGTAGTGAGCCCAGCTAGATGACCATAGTCTCACTTGTCTATGGTTTTTTAGACTGATTCTATTATATAACTCCTTATAATTTCTTGATGTTGGATTGGTAATTCTTTTCAATGCATATTGTTCAAAAATATTTCTCAATATGGCTGTATAAATGTGCATGTAACATGCGTTTTTTAACCATTGGTACATGTCTCCCTAAGTGCTAAATTTTCTCACTGCTGGTCATGGATCTCTACTATGGTTTGCATTCATTGACTTTCTATGTTCATTAACAATTCAGTTGCAATTGCATTACATGGTTTTATGATTCATATATCCATACTCATGAAACAAGTTTTTCTCTTTAAATAACACAAGCCCCATTTTTTCTTTGGCTTGATGTTGGAATTTATGAAAGCGAGCTTGTTCACCGAAGGTGAAATAAATAGTTCATGTTAATCTTAAAAGCAGTACATGCCAAATCCCCATCCCTTGTTCACCTGAGGTGAAATATTCTTTATAATTTCCATAAAGATGGAAATCTAGCTTTACATCTAGTTACTCTTAAATTAACGTCTTTTCTGTTTATTAGTTTAAAGTGAATTTGTTTATTTCTTATGATTTCATTTTGTTTTATGTTGAATGTCTTCATAATGCATAACTAGTTCTTTTTACTATTAGTTCTAATCATTTTTTATAATTCATTGTATGTGATCATTTTTTTATAGTTTTTGGGCAATACTTCCCTCTATTGTTTGTCTTGGTTTCATGATTGAGAGGTAGCTCTATGCTTTACCTATAGGGAGGCAGTCTTCACATTAGTCTCATAGGAAGCATATCTTTCACCATATTTGCTCTTAAATGATGTCACCCGGCTTTATCTTTTATCATATTTTAATAATTTAAAAATCTAATATTCCTTCTTTGTTAGTTGTAGTTGCTAGTGTTAGAAACTTTTGCCAATGTCAGTAATTGAATTGGATTTCATGTCTTTATTTTGTGCCATAAGTTGTATAATTTTCTATTCTTATGCAGGGGATACTTAAGTTATCTACTTTCCAATATCATTTGAAGGGTACCATATCTCTTGGAAAGGTCCCCTTAATCGAGTAAAGGTACATCCGACTAGACTCTTTCCTTTATAGTTATTTTCTAACCTTCCAAAAGAAGCTATTTCTAATTTTGAGCTTGTGAATGGACTAATTGTGCACATTTGTGCTGGTAAAATCTATTTTTCTCAATTGGATGATTTAGTTTTGTAAGGAAGTTTGTTGTAGAGATGTAACATGCAGTTTTGATTTATTGGTTAAGGCTAGGGTTGTTCAAAAAAACTGTAACTTGAACTTGACCGAACATTCTGACCCTACCTGAACTAAATTACCTGACCCAAAACTCATCGGGTTAGAACTCGAGACATACTAAATCCTTCAAAAAATAATCAGTACATGAATGGGTAATTACTAGATTTAAGTTTCTTTTTTAATATTAACCAATCCTCTGTTAATAAATATTGCCGTTTATCATAACCCACTGCATTGATTCATCATTCATCTCACATTTTGTAACCCTAAACATCCTGTACTGACCCTCTCTTGTAGACTTGCTGCTCATGCAGTTATAATTCTCTCTAGCTCTCGAATCCTCTCGCATAGTTGGCACATTGACTCTCTCTATTTCATTTGAATCTCGGCATAATTTCCTACAATATATGTAATCTCTCAATAATTCTAAATCTTCAAGAACATGGATTTCAGGAAGAATGTGGGAGTTGTGAAGAAGAAGGGAGGAATCTTATTTCTTGTTGGTTCAAGCATGGTCTGCTAATTTGTTGGAGATTTGCTTATAAAAGAGTGTGGGATTTGGGTATTTATAGATCATTTGAAATTTTTGATTTTTGAGTATGTGTGTGGTTGTCAGCCTATATGAATTCAGGAATTTAGTTTGGCCATTTGGGTTTAATCACCATTTTATCAATTTTCTCCGATTAAGATATTTGCATCTAGAAGTTTTCCAATTTTTCTTCATCTCGTCAAGCCATTTTTGTTTAGTAATGCCACTCAACTCAGTTAATGCTTGTTCCTTGATGATATTCTACTGCCTGGTTATTTTTAAAAGAATCTAGCATAGGATGTTTATTTTCAATGCTCTTTCTGAGTGCGGGGAAGATGCTTGTGCTAGTTAGTTTAACTGAACAAGAAAATGACGATTTGGGTCGAAAATAGTGGAATAGTGCAGTTCAAAAATTCAATTATACCAGCTCGAGTCGGGACTATTTCTAGGGAGCAAAAAAGTTTCGGGTCGAGTAAAAACGAAAAAAAAACATTTTTTGGGTCAGCATGGGTTGGGTGAACAGTGCTAGTTAAGGTTGGTAACATTTAGAAGTCAATGTGTAACACCCAAGTCTTGCCAAGTCTGCTTTCTAAAAAATTTTGGGTTTATATGTATGAAAATCCAATTGAGTTTTCGAGATTTTTTTTTAAATCATTTTCAAATAGATTAGGGTGGCAACTCAAGAGTTACATTTTCTCTTTAAAAACTCTTAAACCCACCCTTACATGTCTCCATGAGTCAGTTTCCTCTTCATGCACATCCGTTTTTCAGAACTGCATGCACAACTTCATCTCATCCCAAATTCCTCTACATGCACATTTGTTTCCTGCTAGGGTTTTCGGCAAATACTTTATATTGATATGATTTCACCTCACAGATTGCATAGTGTTTTCTGCACCTTCAATCATGTCTTGTTCCCCACCTTGCACGTCTCTGACTCTCTTTCCGTTAGGGTTCTTAACATGCTCGTTTCCTCTCCTTTATCTGCTTAGGGTTTCTAGTGCTCCTTATTTAAATACACGTTTCACACGTTAACCTCCCAGTTCATAGCCTTTATGCCCAAACAGCCCCTACAGTCTCTTCCTTCGTGTTGCCACTGTTGTAGCACCACCACAAACCTCCTTGCAACACCACCGTCAACCTTTACCGAAGGAGCTCTATTTTTGCATCTCAAAACAGAGCAAGCCTATTACGTTAGGTGCCACCAGCCATTGCACAGTGAGCCCAAGACCGTGACCTTTCCTTCACCCATGTGCCACTCTGCGGTCTTCTGTCGCACCAACCACCTTGACGCCACCTCTTGCAGCCTCTCAATGAGTATCTTGCATGGCTTTTCTACCTCTCTCGCCTCACTCTTCATCTCCGTATCTCTCTCTCACTCTCCTTCTTCTCTCTCTCATCTATCGCTACCTCGTGTTTAACCACCCAGATCGATGGCATCTTCGCCACACCACCTCAGCTCAACCGCGCGCATCTTCCCCATGGTGTCGCTACTGCAGGTCCTCTCTTTGGGTAGACTGTTGCACGATTCTTCTTCTCCTGGGTGAGTTCTGCCACCACCCTATGTTTTTATTTCTCTGATGTGAGTTGCCCTTGTATGAAAGAAGAGTCTACTTTATTTTTTAGTAAGCTCGGTATTTTTCTTCAGAGGGTATAGGCTTTTAATTTTTTTGTTACATTTTTTTATCCCTTTGTTGCCAAGCAAACTAAGAATGTTTTGAACTTATGTTTTTATCATGAGTTGGGCTTATTCTTTAATTGAAGTTGGGTTTAAGTTGGGTTTGGGGGTATTTTGGTAAGCTTATAAATCTTATTGTTTGTTTTTTTTTTTTTTTTTTGAATTTGACTTTCTTTTAAGAAAATAAACCGATTCTTAAGAAAAGAGTTTTTTTCACTACTTATTGTATTTGAATTTAAAGTAACCAAAGTATTCTATTTTTTATAATATATTATTGGTATTTTAAATATTTTTAAATATCTGTATGATTTTTTTTCGTGTAGAATAGAGTATGTATTCGATTATGTGCTTCAATAGGTTTTTGATTAAGAAAATATTGAGGAATTTAGCAAGTGATAGTATTTTTGTAGTTAAGAGAAATTTTAGGTTTTTGAGTAATTACAATAGGTATTTCAGGTGTAAATATGAGGTATTTGCTCAATTGGAGATTTATTCAAATTACATGAATTTTTGTTGGTGATGATTGATACTCGTTTGGCACTGTTATGAGGGTATTCTAAAAAGCTAAGAAGTTCAGATAAGCGGGGTTCCTATGCTAGACTTTGCATAAAAAGAAAAGTGAACTGTGGTTGGTTTTAAAAATGTACATGATATGTTTTAAAAGGAAAATGTGAAAACAACATCAGTTATGTATTTATGCATTATTCATGAATTCTATATGAAAGAGGAAAATGTTTTCTGATATGACTGGTGTAGACATGAGTAATATTTGACGTGTTTTTGAAATGTGTGAAAGAGCGAATATGATATCTAATAATTTTGTACATGTTATACGAAAATATTTTGGATCTGTTTTGATCATATGGAAAAGATATGAATATGTTTAGCATGTGATTTGATATGATATGCATCTGAAAAACATTTGGCATGATTTATCTATTTTATTCTAATTCTAATTCTGATTCGGGTTTTGATATGAAATGATATGGCCCTGCCATGGGAAAGAATAGTGGTAATATGATATGATACGATATAAAATGATATGATATAATATGACATGATATGATATGAAATGATATGATAAGATGAAGAAAGATGTGCAATTTTGAATATGAATAAAAAGTCTTTGATATGATATGAATTGTTGGTATTAGAACAAAGTCAGGTATGGTTGGTAAGCAGGGACAGTGGTAAAGTCCCACATGATGATTCTTGATGTCCAGGAGCTGTGGGGATGGTGGTAAGGAGGGACGGTGGTAGAGTCCCGCTTGTGATTCCTGCCTGTGATTCTCGCCTACAATGCTCTAATAGGTACCCTCTATAGTCGGTCTTTGAATATGAACAAAGGATGTTGAATATGAACAGCTGGGTTTTTGATTATGAACAGTTTGAAAAGTCGCTCTAAAATGTTTTGTTTCAGCATACAAAGATGAAATGTTTTGTTTCTGCATACTGAATTTTCTGAAAAGGCTTATGTTTAGACACTAGTATATGTGCTTAGTTTACTGAGTTGTTGATAACTTACCCCTTATCTCCATAATATATTTTCAGATGATTTTGAATAGTTCAGCCAAGGATCAGGATTATGGAGCATGTGTGAGATGAATATTTAAGCATAGTGGATTCCTCATAGAAGATTTTTTAGGATTGGCGAATTTTATTAAGATTTTGTAGTGTTTTGATGACTTTATATTTTGGAGTATATGAATATCTTGATGAAATATAAGTTTTAAGTCACAGGAAGTAGCTCTCCAACTCCTGCGAGATCGGGGCATTATACAATGATGCCAAAGTGATTTAGATTTTGCATTCAGCAATGACTGGCACTTTGGCTGATATTTTTGTGATATGACTAGCTTAGTTTGGCAGTGGGGGTATTTTACTATATTAGTTGGGACATGTTCAATGAATTTTTAATGTTAAATCTAGTACAACATGGCAAAGAGCATAAATGCAAGTTGCAACAAACAATGTTACAACTTATATTTAACTGTTAGATTAACGAGCCTTTGAAGCATTTTTGGGAAACTTGATTTTGACTTTGTTTCACAAGATGGATATGTTGACCAAGACTAATGACTATAAAGTATGCATACTATTAGTGTCTTTACTCAAATGTTTCTTCCTTAATGACTCCATGTAGAAAAGCATGTCTTGATTTAATAATTCTCTCTCTTTGTTTGCTGAATTTTGGAGGTCCTGTTTTGCCATGCAAAGTGAGTTTATATTTGTATTGAGAAGATTGCAACAAAAACACAAACACAGGTTGAGGCAGGAGCAATAAACCAAGGGAACATCACAAGATTATTGGTAGTTATAGACTTTTTTCAAGATCGTTCTCCTATCATGGTCTTTAATATATGTAATTAATGATTTTTATTAGTTGCTTTTTGGGTAGATTAGAGTTGTTTTGATAATATTGAGTTGGTAAAATGGGTAGAGCATAGTTTCTACATATTTTTTTGAAATTGTTATATAATGTTTTGTTGAACCTGGATCTCCGATATTGCCTTCATATTTACATTTTTAGGCTTATATTACACCATTCATTTTCTACTTTTGGATTCATTTTCATTTTATTGGTTTTATAGTCTATAATTTATTTTGGACCTTTCTTTTGTATTGCGGCAACATGTTGGGGCCGCAATATATATATATATATATATATATATATATATTTATAACAATAACTTATTTCCGACATAAATATATTGTCGCAAATACTTATTTGTGACAATCTCTTTCCAAACTCTTCTTTTTAGTTTTTAGAAAAGTAAATTCAAAGCTTTTCAAGACTAAAATTTATACCCAAAAAGAGCATATGAAAAACCAAAAATTCTTACAGCTAGTGTTCCTTAATGGCTAAAAACCTGTAGAAAAAATAAAATTGTTAACAAAATCTATACAACACAAATCAAACCAAGAAGCAAGAGAAACTCAAGAATCGATTTTTCCAATGAAACATGCATGAAAAAGCACTGACTAAAGAACTTGTCTTCGGCTTTGCTTCCAAGTTCAAGGATTATAGACTATATATGTTAGCTCAACATGAGAAGCAAAGACAATTTTACAAATGGGAACCATGTGTTCAACTTTGCTTTCATTGGTATGGCCTTTGCAAATTCTTGCTCGAAACAGGTTTTGACCCTCAAATGGAAAGCTAGATTTGACCTAATTTAGTTGTGATGAAGAATTATAAGTTCGACATGCAAGTCATCTTTATTACTTGATCAAACAATGGAGAGGGCGTAGATCTATATCATGGATTCAATAACTTGTCAACCGTTTGATATCAAAGAAAAGCGAGGCAAGATATGAAAATTTGAATTTTTTTTTTTTTTTTGAATACGGTTAATTATTTTGTACATCTCAATTATTTGAATAAAATGAGAGACTAACATATCAAGTTCCCATTACATGTTTAAACCCAACTTGAACCTACATTTCGATCAAAGATGCCTTCTTTGCATAAAACCATGTTAAGGTGAACTCCATATAATTAGGAAGACAAGAGCCACCCCATGAGGGAGTGAAGACCCTCTTGATGAGGGTTGGCCACTTGAACTCTAGATCTCCCATTTTATTATTCATGTGTTGTTTAGTTTTATTTTCTTGTAATTTTTTTCAACATTTTTTCCCTAATTTTCTTGATGGCTAAGGCTTGGATAAATGCCATGATTCTGTTAATTACTTGATGCTAATTGCTATTGTAATGTACCTAGGAACCAAAGAGTACTACTTGTCATGGAACCATCAGTGCTTGTGGAAGATAGTACAAGTTATACAACCTTTATTACATTAACATGATTCTTAAATCATCAAGAATGGAAAAATATTGAGGGAAAAGTACTGAATGATCTATGGTATCAAACTAATTTGTTCACGTGAAGGAACACAAAAGAGGGACAACCAGAAATAGAAACTGAATGATCTATGGTAGTCTACAACATTATTACACAACATTAATATGCATATAGAAGCTCACGAATGGACCTAATTGATTTATATAAATCAATTATTGTCAACTTAGTTACTTATCGGCCATCATCTAGGGTTTTCAAGAGTCGGTTCGTCATGCTATCATGTCCACCAACTGCACTTACAGAAGAACTAGCACCATTATCAATGTTGAAAGAGAGTGTAGGTGTATTAAGCAAGTATTCCATTTCTTCTGTGGTTTGATTATCCTTTTCCAATGGATGCTTTTCCATAATTCTCAATCCTTCTAGCTCCATTGCCACTTCCATCATAGTGGGCCTATCCTCTCCTCTTAACCTTAAGCATCCTTTTGCAAGATTAGCAACTTCCTTTAATGGCTCGATATTACCCTCATTGACAATGTGATCCTCAAGAATGTGAAAAAGACGATCCTCTTTCATTGCAGAAACAAAATACATTGCTAGGTTTTTATAAGTTTCAGGCCTATAGATTGAAATTGCCTTTTCACCTGTCAGCAGCACTGCCAACACAACACCAAAGCTGTACACATCACTTTTTTCGGTTAGCTGGCCAGTTTGGAAGTATTCAGGATCTAAGTACCCGAGAGTTCCTTGCACCAAGGTGGTTATTTCTGTTTGATCAAGAGCTATCAACCTTGAAGCTCCAAAGTCAGCCACTTTTGCTGTGTGGTTATCATCTAATAGTATATTAGTACTTTTCACATCTCTATGTATAATTGGCATAGAAGTTTCAGAATGTAGGTATGCAAGGGCTCTTGTTGTTTCTATTGCTATCTTCAAACGTTTTTCCCATGAAAGAGAAGAAGCACGACTTATATCATGAATATGGTCAGAAAGAGTCCCATTTGTAATGAATTCATAAACAAGTAAGGGAACTTCTGTTTCAAGACAGCAACCTATTAGTTTAACCACATTTCTATGATTGATTTGGGAAAGCAAAATCACCTCATTTATGAATAGCTCAATTTGGCTCTTTTCACAGATTTTGGACTTTTGATGGCAACCTCTCCGTTATCGGGTAATACTCCTTTGTAAACAATTCCATAACCCCCTTTGCCAATAACTCTACTCTCATCATAATTGTTGGTGGCCTTTTTAAGCTCATCATTGCTAAAGATTTTTGTTGTCTCCATAGACCTTCCATGATTCAAAATATGTTCTTGTAACAATAGGCCACCATTTTGTTGGAAGTACTTTTCTTGGAGTTTGATGAGCTTCCTTCTTTTCAACCCAAAAGTACTGAAGAACCTCCCAACAACAAGACTAAGAGACTTATGCTGATACCTGCACAAAATGAATTCTTAAGTAAAATTGTGACCAAGATCCAATATTTTATTTTTTATGTTTGAAAAGTTCTACAACCATAAAGAGACTCACAAAAGTGAACTTACAAACTGATTTGACATCATGCGATACGGTAAATCTATTGTACAATAAAAACTAGTTTTACAATCTGATCACATATTATATCAAGCTCTGCCAGTTTGTAAGTTTATTTTTATAAAATCATTTTGTGACTAAAATATTTCTATTCATGTTTACTCAATACTAGTATTATCTACTTTACTATTTACAATAATCATTTTGAATCAAGTTATTTAAAAACAATATATATTTAGGAGGACTTAATGAATATTTGAACTAGAAAATATTTTTACGAGTGATTACCTCACAAGTTAGCATAGATATATCTACCATTGACAATTTTCAAATGTAGTTGATGTGGAAGCCAAGATGATAAATTATTTAAAATGGATATGGTGAACCAATATATTTTTTATTTGCCTTTAGTCTTTCTTCCAGATACTTAGAATGGCACCATTTTATTTTTAAGAATTATACCAATTGGCATGTATAATTTTCACTTTCTACTTTTTATTCTTTGCTCTGCATCGGCTGATCCGGATATCTTTTTATAAGTACTACTAGATTTATCTATTTTTAAAAAAAAAAACTTGCACAACTTAAAACTGTACAAATGATTTATATATATATACTTACATAGTGCAATCATGATTTTCCTAGAATCGCTTCCTTGAGCTCTGCAAGCAGTTCCTTCTTTTCGCCCATCTCCTTCGTACTCTTTGGGGCATAAACAGGTGTAAAACCCCACATGGTTGACGCATGTAGCATCAGCAGCGCACCCATGATTTTGAGTTCCACACTCATCAATTATATCTGAAACACCATGCATTTAGACCATGTCAAAACTCACATCTATCGTGGCAATAAAAAATCTTCAATATCATGATGTCATTTTGTAGGAAAATTAACTAACTAATTAACTCGCGCATTCCTAATTAATAATGTTGTATTTTGTTCCTTAAAGACTTGTATCATCAAAATTCATTTTTTCTATTAATTTACCTAATGATTTTCACAACATAGTTTATCTATTAAGTTTGTCTACCTCATTTAAATATTTATTTTAAATATTTCTTCTAACTACCAATAAATTAGCAATATCTTATTTATCTTTTAATATTTATAATATTTTTCTATATACAATATTCATATAATTATGCCAATACTTTATAATATTATATTATGAGAATATTATAAAGTATTTTCGAGAATATAAACAAGTATTGTCATATAATATTTATTTTCGAGAATTGTATAAGAATATTTTATGAAATATTCATTTTAATAGTTATGAAAGAATATTTTTAAATATATTATAGAATATTCATTTTCGATATATATTTGTAAAAAATTATTCTTGGAATATATATGGATTTGACGGAATATCACATGAAAACTCAGCCTAAAGAAAATGAAGAAATTAAAGAAGATCTAAGAAATTATCAAATTAATGCATATATAGAGCATTAATTACGTACCCTTGCAACCACCAGAGAGGTATGGGTTTCCGTGATAGCCTGAGGAGCAGTTGCAACGATACCCATGACCGTTTATGGAATTGTAACATTCACTATTCGCTAACTTACATGCATATCTTGTATGATCCTTCTTAGCATGTTCGCATGTCTGGTTCCCAATTGCTCAATCCAACATCAAGGGAAAAACATCTTTATTCTGCATATTCTGAAGATCTAAGGTTGAAAATTTGTATTCTTTTTTTTCCACCACAAAGGCGAAACCACATGGATTGAATTTTCTCACACTGGAGTCGTTGTTTTCGTTGCTAACATACACAGTAAAATTTTTCATTCCAGGTGGGATAGAAGCCTGGCAACAGCCTCCACCAGAGCAAGACTCATCAACTATACCGTCATTGTTGTCACATCTTGACAAGCATCCAACCGCATTCAGCTCCTCGTATGATTCTTGCATAATCAACGCCCTAGTACCGCAACCGACAACGATGAACACATTATTTTTATCTGACATGGGAAACTCTAGCTGGATATCAGTAAGGTTATACATGGCATAATTGTCCAATTTCTGTGAGCAGTCATGGGCTACAGAAGCTGAGACTCGCAGTTCACCATCCAATGATATGCTGAGTACCTTTATGGTACTATCACCCAGAAATGGTGTTTGAGTACTCTTCCCAGAGGACGAGGATGATTTATAAGTAATGAGAAAAGATGAGTTAAGACAGCAGCCTTCGGATGTTCCAAATGGATAGGGGATGCCATGAAGTGATCCACATGTTGTGACGCAGTTGGAATTGGGTTCAGCTACTGCTGTTGCTACAAATATTGCTGCTGACAATATTACAAGTACCCCAAGCAGGAGTTTTATAGCTTGTTGCTGCAGAAGAACAGTTTCAAGCAAGGAGGACATAGTTAATTGCCTGGGTTTTTGTGTGATCTCTAATCTGATCTAATATTCTTTCTTCGCTCGTTTGAAGTAGTTAACTTAGAAGAAGATGGACTTCTCTTTATAGAAGGCAATTATTAGTACTCATCATTGAATTAGTACTCAAGAATTCTTATTTTTATTTTAAAAAATACTACTCGTCCCACGGACAACTACGGCGGGAAGTTATCGCTGTGACTTTTTAAATTTATTATTATTATTTTTTTACTTAATGATTAAATAAGTTTTCTTTTAATAATATTGTCAATATTTTTTTATTTTTTAAAAAATTTAAGTGTTAAAAAATACATATAAAAAAAAAAACAACTACATTAAATGAACTAGAGAAGCCCCAACGGTGACTATAAAGCCACCCTTTTATTTAATTTTTTTTTTTTTTCCTTTTTAAGCTAGTCAAGAAAATATATTCTTTTCCTAAGCTAGTCTCCATCAAGAAGCGCCTTTTATTTATTTATTTTCCCCAAATAAAAAGTCAAGAAAAACACGTTTTTAAAGATAGTCAAGAAAATTAATTATTTCTTGTCTGATGATGTAGTCAAGAAAATTAATATCTCATTTCTTTGAAAGGTATTTGGGTGGCAATGGCGGAACCACGTTGATCCTTAATTAGGGGAGCCATGGCCTCCCATTTTTTAAAAAAATAAAAATATCCTTTAGATTTTATTCCTAATTCTATAAATATAGAAAATGACTCCACAAAAACTTTATAATCCCTAAACTAACTTACATACTAAAATGATATTTTACTACAAAAATAATAATAGATGGGTATTATATATCGTATAAAATATTATCCTTCAAAATCTAAAACAAAAATTAAATTGTGGTTTCTGAATTTTATTTCTACGTAAATGTAGTAAATTATTGAGATCTAATTTTATATATATGTTTTTATATTTTTTTTTAAATATCTTTTTATTTTATATAAACATGTCATAAGCTAGAAAAGTTTACTATCTCAAAAAAACTGCTCGTTCCGCCACTCAGCTTGGTTAATACGTTGGAGCCAACTTACGTATATATCGGTGGCATGGAAAAAGTCGAGATTTGCAGAAATAATATTTTAAGCTTATGGAGTCGGTAATATTGTGTTATGGACATGATAGATGCTAAAAAAAAAAAAGACCAAGATACGTAGGAATTGAGTAAAGAAATTAAAGGAGTCTAGGACAATCATATTCGGAAGGTTGACGAAGACTTTATCAGACACGTGCTTATCAGCTATGTCCCAATACAAATTTTTCTCTTGACTTTTGTGGCAGCCATCCGAGACCAATAGGAATTGAGTAAAGCAATTAAAGGAGTCTACACTAGGACAATCATATTCGGAAGGTTGAGGGAGACTTTATTAGACTCGTGCTTGTCAGCTATGTCCCAATACAAATTTTTCTCTTGACTTTTGTGGCAGCCAAGCACATTTCCAACTTTGGACTTTAGCATGGAAAATAAAATAGAAATCACATTACGTATAATTTAGTAGTAAGATGAGAATTTTAAGATTTAAGAAAAAATATTAAAAATTATATTTTAATATTATTATTGTTTTGAGATTTGAAAAAGTTAAAAAAAAATTGAATAATTTATTATATTTTATATGTGAATTTAAAAAAATTGTAATGATAATATGAGAATTTTAAATTTGAGATAAAAATTTTAATCAACCAAACCGAACCATGCATGCATCATCCAATTTTATAAAAAAATGTCTATAAATTTAATATAAAAGTTAACTCTTTAAAAAAATTGGATGCTACATACATAAGTAACAAATCATAATGGAATGCACTCTTTTTAATATCAATGAATCAGATAATCTACACGTACTTGAATTTTTTATATATATACAGCCCCTATGACATCTATAATTATATGATAACGAGTTTTTTCGCTATTCAAAATTCAAGCCCTGGATAAAAGGTTTATGTATGTTCAAATAATATATTCCTTTATCCGATGGACTCTCAGACAGTTGTTGATCTCTTGGTTAAAATAGATTGGATCCTAGAGGTGGGCTGAGCCTTTAGGGTCTCTCGGGCTAGTGGCTCGATTGGAGCAACAAGCCCTCTCCAGGATGTTGTGGCATAGCTGGAATTGGGTTTTGCTGCTTCCACAAATATTACTGCTGAAATTACAAATATCCCAAGCAAGAGTTTTACAGCTTAATGCTGCAAAACTACTTATTAGTTATTAGTTGTACTACTTACAATGAAAATACTTACTATCTTTCGTTGAACAAGTCACTCATCTTTACAAAGAAAATACTTACAAAGAAAATGGCCTTATCTTTACGGGAACACTTCCCATTTGCCAACATCACTCATCGTTGAACAAGTCAATAATTTTTATTTTTATATTTATATTTTTTTTTGAGCTAGCTAGTCATCGAGTCGACTTGTCAAGAAAATATAGTCTTTTTCCTAAAAGCTAGTCTCTATAAAGAAGTCCCTTTCATTTTTATTTTTATTTTTTCCACTATGAAAGCCTAGAAAAATTTATTATTAAAGATAGTCAAGAAAATTCTTTGTTTCTTTTCTGAACTAGTCAAAGAAAATTAATATCTTATTTCTTTGAAGGGTATTCCGGGGGTAGTGGCTGAACCACGTGTTGATCCTTATGGGGGCATGGCCCTCCTAAATTATTTGAAAAGTCAAAATATCCTTAAATTTTATCCATAATTCTATAAATGTAGAAAATACTTTTCTAAATCATTTCTAATTCTCCTTTGCTCTTCAGAATTTTTTCAAACTTTAATATACATAGAATTGCCTCTACCTTTTTTTTTTTTTCTATAACTCCAAAATTTTGAATATTTTCTATATATTATCTATTTTTAAAGATATGGTACCACCAAAATTAAATTAAAATTAATTTAAAAATAATAATAAATTTATTAATATAGATTTTAAAATTTTTATTTTATAATATTAGTCTTTTTAATATAGAATCTAAAGTAAAAATACAAGGAAAATCATTTAAAGTTGATGATGATATATATGAAAAACTGTTTAGAAGTTTTACCTCTAGATTAAATAAAAATTTTTATTTAAAATCTCGATTATATATAATATTATGTGTTTAATGTGATTGATGTCATTTTTATTTGAAAGTGACTAATTGGAGAGTTTGAAATATTATAGAGATTAAAAAAAAAACACCCTAAAAAGGGACTCTTATTAGTCCATAACCCTTTTTTTAGTAGCCTTTTCAATGACCCCAACCCGACGAACACGAACATGACCCTTTCGGTCCTCTCGAAGTCTTGTCCTTTTTCGGATGCTTTTCCTGTCTATTTCACCATTTGTCATCTATGAACAATTACAGCTTCCAACTTAATTGACACGGTACGCTATTTTGATCTGAAAAATATTATTTGAATCAATAATTATTCCTACTACTAAAATGGAGCAATTGCTTTTATTTTTTATTTTTCAATTTAATGGTTAAGCAAAGAATTAAGTAAAGAAATTAGAGGAGTCTACGTGCACTTGGACAAGCATATTCGGAAGGTTGACGAAGACTTTATTTGTCACATATGCCTGTCAGCTCTGTCCTAATATAAATTTTTCTCTTGACTTGTGCGGCAAAATGAAAAAGAAAGCCAAATACATTCAAACTTTAGATTTTAGCATGGAAAATAGAAATCAGATTAGAGTCCACGTGTTGCACCAGCAATGCATGCGGCATCCAACTTTGTAAAAAAATATCTATGAATTTAATAGAAAAGTTAACTCCTTAAAAAAAATTAGATGCTCCATACATAAGTAAGTAATCATAATGGAATGTACTCTTTTTAATATCAATAAATCAGATAATTTATACATATTTGAATTTTTTGTATATATAGAATCCGTAGAACTTTTATAATTATATGATAGCGAGTCTTTTTATTATTTAAAATTTAAATCTCGGGATAAAAAGTTTATATATATTCAAATGATAAATTCCCTTATTCGATGGATTTTCAGGCATTTCCTCATCTCTTGATAGTTAAAAAGGATTAGATGTTAGGGGTCGGCTGAGCCATTATTGTCTCTCGGGCTAGTGGCCTAATTAGTGACCCAGGATTATTGGTTAGCCCAATATGCTCCTAAAGAACAGCAAGCCCTCTCCAGATGTCAAGCCATCCACATATTGTGGCGCAACTGGAATTGGGTTCAACTGCTACTGCTACAAATATTGCTGTTGAAATTACAAGTACCCCAAGCAGGAGTTTTATAGCTTGTTGCTGCAGAAGAACAGTTTCAAGCGTGGAGTACATAGCTTGCCTGCTATTTTTTTTTTTTTTTCTTTCATAAAAAAATTAATTTTCTTTAATTTCTGTCCCTCTAATCTGATCGTTTCTTTCGTTCGTTCATGATGCTACTTACAAAGAAAATGGCCTTATCTTTACAGGAGCCAACTACTACTGCCCATTTGCCAACATCAGTCATCGTTGAACAAGTCAAAGAATTTTTATTTTTTTGAGCTAGCCAGTCCGCGAGTCAACTAGTCAAGAAAATATTGTCTTTTTCCTAAAAGCTAGTCTCTATAAAGAAGTCCCTTTCATTTTTTATTTACTTTTTCCATGAAAGTCTAGAAAAAATTATTGAAAATTCTTTATTTCTTGTCTGAACTAGCCAAAGAAAATTAATATCTTATTTCTTGTCTGAACTAGTCGGTCTACTGTCTCAGTAAAATCCTTAATCTGAGTATCATTATCCTTTTAATATTTCTGTTTCAGCAAAGTCTATGCCAATAGTCCCCGATATTGCTTAACTTCTCTCACCTCAAAAATTTTGATAAGCATATTCGGAATGGTGATTGAAGATTTTCTTGGGCACATGTGCCTATTTCTGTCCCAATATAAATATTTTCTTTACTTTTGTGACAAAATGAAAAGAAAGTGTAATTCTGTATTGGGAAGTTAGTTCCCGTCAATTAAAATCACATTCCAAAAATACTCATAAAACTCATTTGTTCAAACCAATTATATATGTTCATCTACAATATGAATAACATCAATGAATTGTTTTAACGTAATTAACAAAGAACACAACAAAGTCTCAATAACAACATCAACATCCCAAAATAACACTCAAAAGAAAATAATTAGTTTCTTAAATAATATCCTCTCATGACTCTTGGAACATTTGGCACTTATTCCACTACGCCCAATTAATCTCACTTATGTTTTCTTATTTTTTATCCTTAGCTGAAACATCTAAATCATCTGAGAAATAGAGGAGATAATTGAGTGAATTATCAATAATTCGGTAAACAGTGAACCTATTCTAGTTTGTAAAGATGAGCAAGTTATAGAATGCAAAAGTAAACAATTCACAAAAATAGCAGTGATAATTATACAAACATTCTTTAGCAATAATAAAATATTTACAAAAGACTTTTGACGCAAGCATAATTGAACAACATCAAAAACAGATGTCTAGGCCATGTTTACTGTTATGAGCTTGAGGAGATACGGTGCTGTATGAAGATGGAAGAATAAAATGTTGTGTTTTGTTATTTTTAGTAAAACTGTGCTTTTGGTTTTGAGTGATGCGTTTTGGGAGTTTGTATGGAAGAATAAAATGTTGTGTTTTGTTATTTTTAGTAAAACTGTGCTTTTGGTTTTGAGTGATGCGTTTTGGAGTTTGTCTGTCACTTAGCTTCTATTTTCTTCAGTCACATTATCTAGTTTCCATTTCTATTAGTCGGTTATGCTGTAAGGCTCTGAGAGGTATAAGGCAGAGTGGGGAAGAAAGAGAGGACTTATTTTGGAACCTGTGAAGAGCTTGTTTTCCTTTCCTGGAAGTTTGGGTCCTTGAATAGCTATTGTATTTACAGCTTTTGATGAATCTATGATAGTATATTTCCATTTCCATAGCCACTGTTTGTCTCTTTGATTTACAATATATGGCTATATTCCATTATACAAGAAGGAGAATCCAAACATTTACCATTAACCCAACACGAACACAGCACGATAAAAGCGGGTTTGGGTTTAGTCTTATTGGGTTCGAGTTCAAACGAGTCGACCCGTTAAGACATGATTGTTTAACAGGTCACTAATGGATCAACCTGTTTTGACCCGTTAAGCTTAAATTGAATTTTTTTTCATCATTTTCAAGCTTAAATTGAAATTGAATTGCAAATTTACACACGAAATGAAATTAGGGGACCAGCGGGATTTTAAAATAGTTAAAGGAAATCAATTGAAATTTACTAATTTAGCCTTTAGGCATTCGGTCCCCCGTGAGTGCATGACCCGTCCCTACTTCAAGTTCTGGTTATATCTAAAAACATGAAAAAAAAACCCTAACATTCACGGTAACTCGTCTGCTCATCACTCACAGACTAACATCACAGATTCACAGATTCATCATTCACGAATCACGGCCTCAGTGGCAGTGCTCACCTCACGGCACACGGGCTCAGCGGATCACACGGAAAGTTTCAGCCTTTCGCACGGTATACGGTAAGTCTGTTTTCCTTTTCCCTCTTATGGCGAATTGGCTCTTCCCCCGTTCCCCGTTCCCCCATTTTTGTTATTTTTGGCCTTTCATTTTCCTAGTTCACACTTCACAGTTCACACACGGACCAGTGTCTGCGTCGCCACTCACCAGACCTGCACTTCTATGTAATTTTATTAATTTCAGCAGAAGTAGTGATTGTGAATCACAGAATCAGATTAGCCGATTCAGCCCCTCTTCTCAGTCTAATTATTTTCGGTTTCTCTCTCAGACTCTCATTCTCATCGAGCCATTGAGGATCTTCGGGTGAAATCTGCAAGTTTATTTTAGGCATAAGTCACTAATTGTTAAATTTGTTTGTTTATCTCTTAGTGTCTGACTCTAAATCTCTGATAGCTTCTGGAATTATTGTGTGAAATTTGTGAATGATAGTTGTTAGATCTGTGAGTGAAATTTGTGAGTTATTGTGAGGAATTATTGTTCTATCTCTGATAGCCGCAAGACTTGCACACGTTAATTAGTGTTGTATCTAACATTTAGGTGATCTCTTATATATATATATATATATATAATATTTATTAAGTATTTAAAATATCTAAAAAATCAATACAAATGAAAAATAAATATTGTCGAGTAAAAATTAAACTTGAAAGCACCTGTTTATAAAAGTTTGGATGGAATCTTCATGGCTATAAGCTGTCATGATGGATGATCAGGAACTCACTTTCTTTTTTCAACTAAAAGGGAAACCAAACACATGATAACATTGACGAGTGGTACTTATCCCTTTACACTACAACAAAAATAGGTTTTAGTGACAGATGAAACATCTCACAAGAAATGCAAAAAATGTCACGAAATATATTTGGTGACGGTTTCTGACCGTCACCACAACTGTCACGTAATGTGCGTCACGGATTATATTTTGTGACAGTTTACTGTACAAACGTCACTAAAAATATTTTTAGTGACGGTTGGAGATGTGCCGTTTGAAATAACGTTCGAACGTATTATTTTCTGTGACGGTTAGAATCTGTCACAGAATATAACGTTCGAACTTAAAATTATACGTTCGAACGTAAAAAAGACAAGCTGACATCCGAACGAGAAAAGGTAACGTTTGTTGATTATAGTTCGGACGTATAATGTAAACGTTCGAACGTTTATACGTGCGAACGTTACATTCGAATCTCGAATCCAACGAAAATGAAATAATGTCCGAACATTTGTATCATGACGTTCGGACGTTAATTCGAATGTTAAGAGAGTAGAGTTCGAACGTAAAGTGTACGTTCGGATGTTTGTAACGTTAAACTTTTTTGACATTCGAACGTTTTTTTAAATTGGGTTTAAACGTTCGAACGTTTTGTTACTATTTTGCATGGTTACGTTCGAACGTATTTTTGAACGTTTAATACTGTTGAAACGTATTTTTTTTACATTCGAACGTACATATCAGAAATGCTAAACTCATCCACTTAATAAACAAACCAATTGTTTCACATTACAGTACATATTTCACAACCAATATTGTTTGAAACTGTTTTCAAATTAGATGTTAAAAACGTAATATAGAAATAAGATTCATTTCTTTTTCTTTCCTCGCCCAGCACGATTCTGTTGCAATGACATAACACGCTCCATTTGCAGCATCATCTCCCGCTGCACTTGCTCTTGGACCTCACTACGGATTCTTTCCTCATGTTCTCTTTGTTGGTCCTGCAAACGCGTCTCTAAATGAGACTGTCGCTCTAAGAGGGACTCCAACTCTTGCTGTCTAGACCTCATATACTCATTCTCGCGTCGTGCAGCTTCTAAATCTTTGGTAAGATTATTAATTTGTGATGTCGATGAGGTTGAGGAAGATGAACCGGAATGCTTGAAAGATCGTCCCAAACCTCTTGCCATACTAGAGTTGGGCCCAAGCACCTGTGAAAAAATGTCCAAGTCACTAGGAGAGGAATCCCCAGAAGCTGACTGCATCTCCATCATTTTTCCTTGCAGTTTGAAAGATCAAAACACACAATAAGTAGCATATTAAAAGAAATACAAATAAAAAATAATTTAATCATGTGTTACATAATTTATTCAACAAAAGGAACACCGCTTACATAATTAATTGCAGCTGCAGGATCCATCCACTCACTATGCTCATTAGTGTGAGCAGCAGCATAGACATGAATGAGGGAAAAGTTTTCAGGATCATCACGTTTCTAAGAAAACGACATTAGCAATTTGAAAAAGACAATATTAGTACTTATATAAAAGAATAATAAGAAAAAATATGAATTATTGCGTTTATTAATTACCATTTTTTCAGCAAGACGATGAAATGATCTTGAACCAGCACGATGGTGAATAGTCAGAGCAGATCTATTATTTGCATTTGTAGAACTTAAGTGCTACAAAAATAATTCTCACCGTTAATTGTAATATATGTACATACATATAATATAAACAACAAATATAAATGTAAATAATTATAGAAAATAAATCTAGAATACCTGATATTCTGGAGAGGCAAAAAGATCACAACACTTTATCCAGTCGTCTAATTTCATCTGCTGGAAAGGGGATTGTGCAGCCTTTTCAAACGACTCAAATTTCTTGAAATGGTCGTGACATCGTCCCTTGTGAAGTCGGAATAGTGTAGCCATTAACTCATTCACAGTTCTCAAATCCTCGCTACGACCAAAGTCGAGGTCAAATTCATCCTAATTATAAATTAATTACGTTAAAAATATAATAAACTAATGTAGGTGAAAAAAATGATATAATAAGTAAACGCACCAGCACACGACTCCGAATGTGTTCCTTAATCTCATTCGGCACATCTCTCCAGGAGCGCACATAAAATGGAGCGTAAGCTCGAATTACTGTGCCAATATAGGAAGAAAGCGCTGCTGCACTATCATTCACTCCTCCAGTGGAATTATCAGGAATTGTGATTTTCAATTTACCATGCCTTCGATTTTTCTCAAGTGAGATGCCGCGTGTATAGCCACGACCGCGACGAGCCAATTGTTCATCAACTAATAGATGATAGTATAATTTTGAAGGTTATATATATTATTTATTGAAACAAACATCTTCAAGTATATATAGTATTAACGTAAACATTCCTTACCGGTAGGTGTCGACTGTGCATCGTTCTCTGTAATGTTAACTTCATCTACGGGAACAGACTCCTCAGGTGGGGAGTCCTCAATGGGTTCAGGACTTGGACTCGGTGGAGGAGGCACATTTCTACTTTGTCTTTTTGGCGGCATACTTGGAAATGATTATATATAACAAAAAAATATTATTAAAATAAATTTATATTTATTATAAAATTCTATAATGGCTGTATATGAATAAACTTTTAGTACTTTTAGTCTTCATCTTCGGATGTATTTTCCATGTTTGTTTTAGAATCTCTCTGTATAACATCTTCGTCATCATCATCAAGCTCTTGTTCGTCATCCTTATCCACTTCCCCCCCGGATTCTTGTTCGTCTTCTTCTTCTGACTCTTTTTCTGTACTTTTCTCACTTTCTTCAATTGATTGATAATTTAATGAAGACGGGTCGAGATGGATGAGTGAGACGTCATCTCTACATAAGGGGAGCAACTCGAGTGCACTGAGGTCAACAAATAAGTTAATACCCCCTCCTCCATCTTCCTGGTAGGCCTCTACATTGAAAAAGTCATCTTCATCTCCACTATTATCGTAATCTGCACTCGTTCCTACTTCATATATATTTCGAGGGATAAATTTTTGTATAACTCGCCAAATTATCTCTCCACTATCTTCATCAGCACTTTTCATTGGATCAATCAAGTAATAGATTTGAGTAGCTTGACAAGCCAGTACGAATGGATCATCTTCGTACCATTTAGATGCAATATTGACACTCGTAAAATGATTATCCCTATATATCGAATCCCGACCACCGCCTAGATCCCACCAATCACATTTGAAGACATATGTTATAGACCCACCCAGATATTTCAATCCGATAATATCACGAATGACACCATAATAATCAATATCATCTGTTCCATGACTCCCATCGACCAAGACACCACAGTTTTGAGTTTTTCTATTACGTTCACGGTCCAGAGTATGGAATCTATAACCTCGAACTGTGCATGCAGTGTATCGAAGTGCTCTGTTTGATGGACCACGGGCTAATGCATACAATTCAAAAGAGACTGATTCGGGATCACGAGCACGTTGTTCCAATATCTAACAAAATAAATAATGTCATTTATTATATATGCTCTAGAGTTAAAACTTTCATCATGTAACATATAGTATAGAGTTTAGTTCATACACGTTGTTCAAACCATCCAGAAAATTCTGACTCGTGTCTTGCCACTATATCCTCGACGCCTTCCATCTTAAGTTTGTCCATGTGCTCACTGTATGGTATATATTATCATATTATTTTACATAACAATAGTTAAAGTTGTATATAATCTTTAGAATTATTTAAACCTTGTACAACGACATACCTAAGATAGTGATCAATCTCCTGAAAATTATTTAGTACGTACCGCCGAACTTTACCCAACTCTGTATCAAGTAAATCGTAACCCGTTTGTGCACCCAAAGGTCGTACATTCTGAGAAAACACTGATAGCTCACGAGAAGGCGGAGCAGCAAGATCAGCATTTTGTTCTTGACGAATAAATCGTGTCTCAACACCACGAAGATATAAAGAGCAAAATGTTAACCATTCATCGTGTATATAGGCCTCTGCTATTGAACCCTCAGCTCTGGCTTTATTCCCAACAGTGCGCTTTAGTCGACCTAAATATCTTTCAACTGGATACATCCAACGGAACTGTACTGGTCCACCCAACATGATCTCCCGGGGTAAATATATTGCTAAATGGACCATGACATCAAAAAATGACGGTGGAAAGATTTGCTCAAATTTACATAGTATAGTAGCAATGTCTTCTTCCAGTTTCTGCAGCATATCTCGCTTCACTACCCGAGCACACAAATCCTTAAAAAACATACACAGTTCAGTTATGGCAACACGTATAGCAGATGTTAGCTTCCCACGAATTCCCACCGGTAATAACTTCTGTAAAAATACGTGACAGTCATGACTTTTCAATCCACCAATTTTCCAGTCATCATGACTTACGCATCTACTGATATTTGAAGCATAACCATCTGGCAACTTCACACCTTGCAACCATTTGCAGAAGTCCATCCTCTCCTCCCTTGTCATTGTAAAACATGCATGCGGCATGACCACCCTCTCACCATCCACTCGTAAATGCAAATTATGTTTAATTCCCATTCTCTCAAGATCTTTCCTTGTCTTAATCGTATCTTTCATCTTTTTATTGATGCTCATCAATGTACCCAGTATATTATCACAAATATTCTTCTCAATATGCATTACATCCAAACTATGTCGCAACATGCAGGACGACCAATACGGCAACTCAAAAAAAATACTACGCTTTGTCCAATTCAATTCTGCTACGCCTCGTTTTCTCTTGTTCTTTCCCTGACCTTTGCCAAAATTGTTCGCTGCCACATGTACCAATTGTTCCAGGATCTCTTCCCCAGACAACTCATTTGGCGCAATTCTATCTTCTACGCGTCCATCAAACTTAGCGGATTCTGTTCTCCATGCATGATTAGTTGGTAGATAACGTCGATGACCCATGAAACACAACTTTTGAGAATATTTTAACCACTCACTAGTAGTTTCTTTATTACACGTCGGACACGCTAACTTTCCTTTAGTACTCCAGCCAGAAAGATTCCCATATGCCGGAAAGTCATTTATCGTCCACATTACCGCAGCATGCATCTGAAAAGTTGTTGATGTGGATGCATCATAAGTTCTGACGCCTGCTTCCCATAACTCTTTCAACTCTTCAATCAACGGCTGCAAATATACGTCAATGTCATTCCCAGGTGATCTCGGGCCGGGGATAAGCAAAGTTAACAAAAAGTTGGGCGCCTTCATGCACCTCCATGGTGGAAGATTGTACGGAATCAACACTACAGGCCAAGTGCTATAACTTGTACTCATATTTCCAAAAGGGTTGAATCCATCAGTTGTGAGTCCGAGACGCACGTTCCTTGCTTCTATCCCAAACTCTAGATACTGATTATCGAAAGATTGCCACGCAAGTGAGTCAGCAGGGTGCCTCATAAATCCATCATTTTGAACTCTTTTCTCTTTGTGCCACTTCATATCGTGAGCTATTTTCTTACACATGTATAATCTTTGCAACCGGGGTTTCAATGGGAAATATCGCAATACTTTAACCGGAGCGCTTTTCTTATCCTTCCACCTCGACTCTCCGCATATAGGACATGCTTGTTTCTCCTCATTCTCATTCCAAAATAAAACACAATCATTCTTGCACGCATGTATGGACTTATACTCAAATCCTAATCCCTTTCTCAACTGTTTCGCTTCATAAAAGTTCTTCGGCAATGCAGATCCTTCGGGAAGCACTTCGTTAAATAAGTCTAATACCATGTTAATTGCTTTGGTTGACATTCCACACAATGATTTTATGTGAAGCAACCGCACAATAAACGACATTTTAGAATGTTTTGTACAACCTGGATAAAGCTCACGCTTTGCATCTTCCCACATTTCTGGAAAATTATCTGAATCATTCCGTCGCCCACTTGAGCCATTGTCGTCAACCTCATCCATAAACATCCCAGCTCCAATGTCACTCAACATCTCCTCCATCTCATCTCGCTCATAATCATCATCCACGTTGTGTAAATTTTCCCGCTGACTGAATAAGTCATCCGCTGATTCAGCATACGGCTCACCATGCAGTACCCATCGAGTATAGCCCAAATCCATACCATTCACAAATATATGACTTTCAGCATCATCCAATCCTATCGCACACAAATTTTTACAACCTCGACATGGACACTTAATCTAACCACGACTATCAGCAGACGCCTTTGCAAAATCAATGAAGGCCCTTACTCCACGCGCATAGGGTATGTAATCTTTTCCAAGTCTATCGCGTAGACGCATCCAACTTTTATCCATTTCTAAAAACATAATATTTTTTAGTAATTAAGGTAAAGTTAAATACACATGCATGTCATGATACATCATGTTCAAAGTACTCTTTCTCAAGGTAGTTGGTTCTATCCCATTCGAGATTATATTCTCCATATTGCACAAGTCCCGTCACTTTACTACTTTGAACGTTAGTAAAAATTTCGGCAGCACTTCCCCATAGTTCTCCAAGTATACATGTTCACATATAGGGATTATGACCCTAAGAACAGTATACCCGAAGAACAAATGAGGAAGACACCGAAACTTCATACTAAACGTTCAAAGTAGGAATAACGTTTATGTGCAATACAGATAATATAATCTCAAACTGTCCACACTAGACAATTCAGGAATTAATGTACACCTAAATGTACACTAATTCCCAAACGGGTCTAAGGTTATTTATGCAATGTTATACAATATCTAACAAAAAAGTCTACAAATAAATTAGCGCACATTGTTTGAATTATACGGATGTACTAATAATATTTATATTATTAATGATTGATAACACTTAGGAATTATTTGTAGACTTATATAATTCCTAATTTATTATATTATATGTCATTTATCAGCTATATAATATATAACACTAGTATAACAATAAAATATATATTACTATTATAAGTTACTAATAACACTTATATTTTATTTGTTATTATATAGCATAAAATGACAATTTTTACTTATTTATCTCGTATTTAATATAATAGCAAGTAAATTAGATTATAATTACTAGTGCCACTATATATTGATAACACTTAATTGTTATCAGTTATTATATAATTATTACTATTATTGCCAAAATTATTATAATTATTATAATAATTTTTATTATTAAATAAGTAATCCATATTATAATTACTTATCTATTTCTTATTAATCATTTTTTAATACTATACATTACATGATAATTATTATTATGGATTAATATTAATATATACTCTATACTATATTTTATTAGATAAAATATTTAAAAATTATTGAGCTATTAGATAAATAAGTATTATTATTTGATAATACTTATTTATATTATCATTTTAGTAATACGATTTTTTATATATACTATATAGTTATGCCTTATAATTGACACTTAGGGTCATGTGATAATTTATTATATTAGTTATTTAACTAATTATATATATAATAGTTATAATTGTAATATTATAATTTATAATTATGATCATCCAATAAATTATATACCAAAATTGTTATTCTTACACAAATAATCACACTATTTATTTATTAAATAAATTGTTATATATATTCTTTTATAACAACAAATTATTAAAATAGACACATAAACTAACAAATAATTATTATTCAAAAACATACACTATACTAAAACATTATCACATTAAGAATAAACATATTCAATAACAATAATTTTTCTTTTTAATTCATCCAAACAACACAAACTTAATCACAAATTATATCCACAATAAAATATAACAATAGAGTTTAGTATATATACCTTGTGCTTTAAATAAATTCTTCTTCAAAAATCACAACTTCTCAACAATTCACAACAAATGATCCTTCAAAAAATACACAATACTAGTTAGTTAAATATATATGAAATAAAACATTGATAATTATCATGTATATTACAAATAAAAAATGAGAAAAACCATTTACCTTAATGCTTAAAAAAATACCTTTGCAAACATATACTATCTATATACCCTCCACTTCTTCTCTTCCTCTCTCTAAAACTCTCTCTCTCCCCACTGCTTTCCACTTCCCCGCTCCGTCTCTCTAAAACTCTCTCTGTCTCTCACTCTAACACGCACGGAGGAAAGCAGAAATGAATCTGCTTTCCCGTGCGTGAAAGTTTTATTTTCTGCTTGTTATGCGATTAACGTTCGGACGTTCATTAATAAACGTTCGGACGTTTAATTTTACGTGCGAACGTTTAAGCATTAACGTTCGAACGTAAACTTATCCCGCCCCATAATTATACAGTACGTTCGCACGTATGTACGTCCATCCAACGTATTCGTCATCAACGTTCGAACGTTTATATAGTACGTTAGAACGTACTGTGCAAATTTGGTTTAAGCGGGAAATTTCCCTCCGAATTTATTATAACGTCCGAACGTCCGAATTTAAGTTCGAACGTTAATATTATTATTTACATATTATATATTTAGTATATTCCTCATAATATACTTATATATTAAATTATAAATTATACAATATTAATTAATATATAATTTGTACTAATTATATAATATATAAGTCTAATATTATATAAGAACGTATATATATATATATATATATATTATAACTTTATATAAATATAATATATATAAAATATATATTATATTATAACTATAATATATAATAAGTATATTATATATTATAGTTATAACAAGTATAGTTTTAATATATTATATTGGAAAAATTGTATATTATCCTAGTATAGTATACTTTAATATAGTATATCTTATAACTATATTACTTTTCTAATAACTATATTAAAGTAATATAGTTATTAGATAATGTAGTATAAATATTATATAATATATTATCTATACTATACTTATAATATAGTATAAGTATTATATACTATATTATCTATATTATAGTCTATAATATAGTATAAGTATTATATAGTATGTTATCTATATATAATAACTATATAATATCGTATAATATATTATATAGTAAATATATTATAGATATAATATAGTACTAGTACTATGTTATATATACTACTTGTATATAATATAGTATATATACTACAAATATAGTGTAATATATAGTATACTATACATATACTTTATATGTATATACTATATATATTATATACTATATAATTACTATCTAAGTATCTATAGTTATTATATAGATACTATAGTATATACACTATAGTATTGGATATATAAAATTACTATATAATATACTATAGTTATTATATAGATACTATAGTATATACACTATAGTATTGGATATATAAATAACTATATAATACTACTATATAATATATACTATATATATTAACATATTAAATAGTATTAAATATATATTAATATTATTACAATAATATATACAATAATATTATATAAGTATACACTAGATATAATATAATATATTAGTATATATAATATAATATATAATAACATACGAATATATATTATAATATTATATACTATATAATACGTATATAATATACGTATATAATATAGTATACTATATTATTATATACTATATAATATAGGTTTCAATAATACGTATATAACACTATATACATATTAAAACTACATACTATATAACACTATATAGTATACACTATATAGAACATAAGTGTAATATACTATATACTATATAGTATAACACTATATAGTATATAGTATACACTATATACACGTATAACAGTATATAGTATACGCTATATACACTATTAACACTATATAATATATAATATACGTATATTATACGTATATAATATTATACATTATATAATATATAATATCATATTATATAGTAATATATAGGTAATATAATATATATTATATTATATAATATATATAATATAATATATAGTGTAAAAACGTTCGAATGTTATGACCAAAACGTTCGGACGTTTTGATTGACGTCCGAACATAATAGACGCACGTTCGCATGTATACGTGACGTCCGAACGTAAAAGTTATACGTTCGCACGTATGCTTTTAAGTCCGAACGTAATCTACATAACGTTCGCATGTGGAGTTAATGTCCAAACGTTCGGACGTTAACTGTATATAAGGCCAGGCACGACGGTTTCCAGGCCATAACTTGTACGAAACCGGTTATAAAACTCAAACTCTCTCATCCTCTCCGCCACGCACGCCGCCGCAACCGTCACCATCCGCCACCGCAACCGTCACTAAAAGGTAATGTACCCTCTCCCTCTTCTATTTTCTTGCTTTTAATCGGTGGGTTTCAAAAATTCGAAACCCACCGTAGCCCGGTTATAAACTTGCATTTCCGGCCACCATTCGCAGTAAAATGATAGAATAGGACCGTAGAAACATTTCCCATCTTTTGAAATGCATATTTTGGTTGTTTGTGGCTTCAAAACATGCGTTTCGAAGCTTTCGGTAATGGCTGAGTCGACTCAGCGATTCCGTGTCGTAACGTTCGGACGTCACGACACAACGTCCGAACGTGTGACCTTTTGTATTCTTTACGTTCGCACGTTATATTGTTACGTGCGAACATATTAGTTTTACGTGCGAACGTATTAGTTTTACGTGCGAACGTTTTTATCCAACGCTTTAACGTAACGTTGGATAAAACGTTCGAACGTAAACCGTTGATCTTCTTCGGCTAATAAGAACGTCCGAACGTATGACGGTTCAAATTCATTACGTCCGAACGTTTAGGTAATACGTTCGGACGTAATGAACTTATTCGCACGTTTTTATCGAACGTTTAAATGAAACGTTCGATAAGAACGTCCGAACGTAGCATCTTTGTATATTTGGACCTATTTTAACGTGCGAACGTACATTGTATTAACGTTCGAACGTTTCCTATTAAAATTTTTTTATATTGTTTCTTTTAGGTATTATTATTTTATATATTGAAAAAGTGAGTTTCTTTAAAAGTTTTACTCACAAAATTATGTAAATTTATAAGGATGATATTTTAATTTTTAGTATAATCTATATATGTCATAATACGTATGTATCTGTGATTATAATCATTTTTTTTAAATGTTATAACTTATATATTTTTTTTTATTTTCAGGATATGGCTCAGTATATGACGACAAGGAAGCGAGGGAGGGATGGAGGCAATCCGGACATCGCTCGACTGGGGGCACGAACTGTTATGGGGGAACGAGAAATCCTCATTAATGAGTTTGATGAGCTCAGCTGGGAGCAAAAGACGCTGAGAGACGTCTTCGTCACCAGAGGCTGGGGCCCCATATGCACATTGAGGGGAAAGATTTACCCCACAATGGTTCGAGAGTTTTACATTGGGATGGCCACCATGCCTAACGATGCATCATCCCATACTCTCAGTGTATGCGGTGTACAGTTTCAGTTCTCGGCGGATGTTCTCGCCGACTTGCTCCAGATTCCGCGTATGCTACCTGAGTCGACAGCTGCTCAGGCTGATGACATAGCAGCTGCATTTTCCCCGGGCATATTCGAGGCAGATCCAGCCGCTTCTGCTTCATCTTCGGGCCCTGTTGAGTTTATGCCCAGTCACGAAGAAGATCGACCCGAGGGCGATCCTATTGCTGCTGAGGTTGGTGAGGATGAGCAGGACCAGGATTTCTACATCCTCACTGGCACGGACCGCACAAAGCTCGATAGGCCGAACTCCTTCAGCCAGAATCAGCTGCTGCCTTTCTTTCGCATGTTGCACATTTTTGTTGCAACAAATGTAGACCCGGTGGCACATAAGAGCACATTCAGTCGGGCTCGTGCACAGTTCCTGATTGGCTTGGCACGTGGTGAGTCCATTAACTTGCCCCTTGTTATATTTGAGTGGATCCGTTACAAGGCCAGCATCGTTACCACGGATAATCTCCCGTACGGAGTCATCATCAGCCGCTTATTACTAGCCCGGGGAGTGCCACGACAGGCGGAGGAGATGGTGATAAACCAGATGAGCCCTATCGACATAACCACACACCGCCGGAGCATTGGACAGGGGAGAGGCTCAGCTCGGCGTCAGTCTGGTCCTACGCCAGATCTTGTTCCCCCGACTGAGTCTGGGGCCGATGTTGCTCACCCGTCGGCGAGTACTAGTCAGCAGCCGGGAGTTACATCTGCTGGGGATGTGCGACCTGCTTGGGTTGATACAATGATGACAGATATGAAGGCGCATATAGACCGACAGATCGATAGACAGATTGCACATATAGATCAGGCTGTCGCACATCTTGCACATCATGTAGATGTGCTAAACAATAAGGTTGAGACATTGACTGAGGAGTTTCGATCTTTTGTAAACCAGCAGTTCTGAAAGTGATTTGTAAAAATTTATCATTCGATCATTTTTTATTTTCGACATATGTAATGGACACACATATTTAATGTATGTATTGTGTAGCTTAATTTCTACTCTTAATTTTTTTAATATCACGTTACTCAACCTTACTATTAAAAAAATATATATTATGGTTAATTTATGTAATTTAACATATAACGTTCGAACTTTATCACATTAACGTTCGAACATTGGCGCTAATATATTCACATTCGCACGTAAATAGTTAAAACGTTCGAACGTTCGCGCTAATTTTTTTACGTTCGCACGTAATTTATACATAACATTCGAACGTTACTGTGACGTGCGAACGTATTATGTGAAACGTCCGAACGTTTTGAAATTCTTGCCCAACATTTAGTGACAGTTCTCACAAACCGTCACAGTAAATACGTTTTAGTCACAGTTTGGAAACCGTCACTATTTATAATCTGTCACTAAAAGCCATATTTGTTGTAGTGTTACTTTCTAACAATAGACGGACGATAGTGCATGCTTCTGCATGCTTTTTATAACATGAATAAATACGAGTAATGAGATGTTTGCACAAGCCCAGCTGAAATTTGATGAACCTCAGTTCCTAAGCCAAGCCCAAGGTTTGGGCTAGAAGGTTTCTTTGACCTTTGCATGCATTATTTCTAAATGAAAAACATCCATTACAAGAAATCAGGTCATTTGCAGCGCTTAAAATCGTTACAAAAAACCATCTAAAATGCTGCATATACGCATTTCCAGCGCTTTTAAATTCTTTGCACATTCACCGCTATAATCGTGTCTTTTTTGCCCAAACCAACGACAAAAAAAATTTCACTGCTTAAACTACTTTTAGCAGCGATTATTTTTCCTTGCTAACTCTCCCAACATCGCTGTAACTACCCTCATGCCCATTAATACATATCGCTAAGAAATCTCAATTGCAGCATCTAAAATCCTTGCAAATACTCTCTAAATCGCTGCAATTGATATCCGTTATTTCCAGTGAAATTTTAAAAATTTGTTGGAAATAATATTTTCCAACGTAATTTGAACGCTGGAAATATACAAAAAGCGCTGCAATTAATGTTATAATAGCAACGATTTATTTTGTAATTGTTGCAAATAATCATTAACAGCGTAATATAAATGCTGAAAATTGAATCAAAAGCGCTGCAAATATGAAAAAACTGTTGCAATTGTGATCATACTAGAATGGAAAATCGCTGTTAAAGTGTAATTGCAGCATTTTGCATCGCTGCAATTAATGGATTAATACCAGCAATTTATTGTAGAATTGTTGCAAATAATCATTTGCAGCGTAATATAAATGCTGAAAAAAGAACCAAAAGCGCTGGAAATACTAAAAACTGTTGCAATTGTGATCCTAATAGCATGGAAAATCGTTGTTAAAGTATAATTGCAGTATTTACAACCGCTGCAATTGCTCTAAAAAGCGCTGGGATTAATGCATTTATACCAGCGATTTATTGTAGAATTGTTGCAAATAATCGTTTGCAGCGTAATATAAATGTTGAAAAAAGAACCAAAAGCGCTGCAAATACTAAAAAATTGTTAAAAGTATAATTGCAGCATTTACAATTGCTGCAATTGCTCTAAAAAGCGCTGAAATTGACTTTTTCTTGTATTTTGTCTTTCAATCTCGCCAGTTACGTTGGTTATATATGTAACCATCATTTTCGAACTTGAACTGAAATGCTGTTTTTATTTATCCTGTTCATGTCAATCACTAAATAATTATTTAATCAATTTATTACCTAGCCTGAAATAATCAATTATCGTTTTAAATATACCTTAAAATTTACTTAATTTAAATCATTTAATTGTTGTTAATTCATCATTCATTGGCATCACCACAAGTTTTCAAATCCTACATGAAACGATCACACATAAACCTATGACCAATTCTATTCCATTGCTACAAAACACTTATATTTTATCCAACACTCAATTTAGAAATAGGAAAAATAAATATAAATTCTAGGCACTTTCATTATAAATCAAACACATTTATCCATCTAAATCTAGTGGGAAATTCACATTAATGTAGTTATGGGCTATATACATTAGGGTGGACCAATTTCTTCCTACAACTTTCAAACTACTAAATAAATAGCTGTCATTTCTTGCTTCTAAACATTAATTGAAAAAGGTCCACATTCATTCAATTTTGTTCAACTGTCCTGCTCCTCTATGGAATAAAATTAGTTCATGTCATCTATAACAATATGCACGTGGGCATTGTGGCTTGGGTAGAACAGCTTCAACATGTCTGAATCATGTGGGGGAGGATTCATACTAAATCATTTGTGAGCCTTTCAATCTCTCTCTAACTCCAATCTGTTAATGAATGAAGAGAGCCGTTACGTAAACCAATTAATTTAATAGATCAAACATTCTATTTAAAGAAGAAAATCATACTCAAATTTGTAAACTAACTTTAATGTTCTTTCATCATTGCCAAATGCCAAAATAAACCTAAAGTATGCATTAAAACAGTCATATTTTACAGTCATGAAAAGCAAAACACTCTTCACAATGCCCATAGCAATTTTAGCAATGCTGCTTGTAAATAAATAGACTGTAAATTTGTTGTGTAAATTATTTTGTTTATCTTATCAAGGTAAGGCCACATGTCAAAGATAATTTTGTTTAACCAGTCAACCTGCACATTTGTGTAAATGATCAACATGCTAATGAAATTTAATTAGCATAGAGCAACCATAGAAAGTATGGTATAAAAGTTCTAAGATGGCCATATGGCAATACTAACCAAATCATAATCAGGGTTCTTCACCCAGGAAAAAATTTTCTGGGTAGCAATCTTAAGTCCATATTACACACCATAATATCTATCCTCAAAAACTTTAACTAGCTCTTAAGCTTAATAAAAAATATGAAAAGAAACAGCTTATTACATCTAAAAGTGCATAACAACATATGAAAACAAAATTCTCCATTTCTCAGCATTGAAGATGTTGCTTTTGCCTGTGTGAGTTTAAAACAGAAAATATATACTTAAAAAATAGAGAAATGTAAAAAAGGGCCCATAAACATATTACTAAATCTGCCTGCTGTCAGTTTAAGTAAGAAAGATAATGTTGTCTCTAAAATATGAATAATCTGGTATGAGTCTGTAGAGTTTTAACTTATTTGTCAAGTTTGATAAATAATCTTCTGTCATACACACAATTGAATGAATACTCAAAGAAATTACAGTTATAGTATATATTTTTAACTATTAACAACAAAATGCATAAATACATATGCATACAAACATATACAACTTTGAGAATTGACTTACACAAATTTACAGTCTATAAAGGTCAACTTTTTATTTATGATATTTCATAATTGTAGACTATTCTTGATAAATTTTAGCATTACTATTAAATTCTCTGTGCGATTTTTCCAGATTAAATGATTTTTGCTCTCATTTAAATCTTGGAGACCAAACCAGATTTGAAGGATGGCTTGAAGCTTACTCCTGTAAGAAATAAGTTTACAACTTTTAGAACTATTTGGTTTTTGTTCATGGTCAACTTAGTTCTCTCTTGTTTCTTCTAGGCAAACACACTGGAACGGATTAATCTACTATCTCTCAGCTTGGAGAATGAGGGGAATTGGGGGCATAAATTATGTTCAATTTTTATGATTTTAATTCATTGCCATCTAGTTTTCTAGTTTTTTTCCTTGCAATATAGTTATGATGCAAAGTTTTCTTAAAGAAATATTGGCTACTTTTCATTTCCCTTTAGTTTTTCCCACCCTTTTCTCACTTGTTGGTACTTTTTGTTTTATTTGACTCATCATCTAAGCTAAGTATTTTTTCTCCTAATATTAATTTCTACTAAGCGGATGGCCAGAAAAGCCAAAAAATAAAAAGAGTTCTCTCTCTCTCTCTGTGTTTAAGTAAAGAGTTAATAAATTTCTTAACTATTTTGTCTCACACATACTTTATAATTAACAACATATTGGTTTCTTTGTTTATATTTTTAGTAGTCTGTATGTGTATGTGTTTGATTCTTACTTTTACTAAAATTCTTGACTATCTGGGGAAATCTTCGGACATGGACTCTTCCTCACCTGCTAATTTATTTTTCCTTGAGCAGAAACAGGTGGTGGATGTTAGCTAGATTGGTCTTGGAAAATGTCAGTTATTTCTTATGTTATCTTAGATGGTTTTCCTTTATGTTCATTTCAGCCGAAAGACAGTGATCTACCTGGTTGCTACCCTCAGTCACATGTATATTGATTATGACTTCAGGTATCTCTGTTGTTATGTTGTACGAGGCATATTCATTTCACACAGAGTTTAAAGGAGGATTACGGATAATGTCATTGTCAGGTTATTGGGCGACTTGGCAACCCACTAAATAATCCTTCTTTGCTTGTTACGAGAGTGTTGTCAAAGGGTTTGACAGACAATTCAGAGGACTGTTGCTCTAGAAGGAGCTGAGAGTTGGATTCTCTCCATTTCCCAAATCTAATATAGTTGTTCATACAGTTGGTTTGTTTACTCGTGTTGGTCCTATCAAGTGCCTGCTATAGATGTTTTTTCTGTGGGGATTTATGTGGTTTCCTCATGTTACGATGTTGCCTACATCCTTGTGGTTTTCTAGTGTGGTGAAAGCTCACCTCTTCATAGAGGAAAGCTGGGATAGTTTTAAGCAAATTGTTGATACCTACATGTTTGAAGCCTCAAAGGTATTTGCCATAAATACATATGCATACAAACATATACAAACCAGCAGGCATGTAATCATCACCCACATTCAGCCCCCCCAAATCCAAAATTCTTGTTCCCATCCACTGGCTAAGCAAATTATCATAAAGACCCACAAGAAGAACGTGAGAAAGAGAGGATAAACTGTAAGGAGAGATGCAATCTTGTTTTGCCTACAATTTTTATCTAAACTTGATCCAAAACTTCATACACTCTGATATATTCTAGTGCAATGGCAGGCTTAAAACCAACAACAAACCTTAACTATATAATTGCATATATATAACTATGTATACAATAACATTAAACAAGTCCCAATTGGCTAGATCTTTGCAGGCTTATAATGCTACTGATGATATGTGGCCCACATATAAGAGATAAGTTTGTGGCACCAGTCTACCTGCACAATAGGTGCTAATGATCAACATGCTAATGAAATTAAATTAATTCTAAGAGCAACCACAGAAAGTATGTTATATAAGTCCTAAGATGGCTGTATGGCAATACTAACCACATCAATAATCAAGCAGCTTCACCCAGGAAAATCGTTTCTGCTAGTAATTACTTAAATACTAGTTACACACCATCCTTTGTTATCCTCAAATCCTTTAAAAAGCTCTTATGATTATTCAGAAATATGAAAAGAATTGCTAATTTCATCTAATCATCTAAAAGTCTAAGTCTCCAACAAAATATTAGTTACATAATTCACATTTTTCAAAACTGGTTGCTGCTTTTTCCTGTGTGCGTTTAAAACAAAAAATATACACTTAATGTATATTAAGTGTATAAATAAAACCCATAAAAGTACAGAAAAATTAAACTATTATCGTGTAAGACTAGCCTGGAAGTTGGAGATACATATCTTTCTCCAAAGCATTAGGCAAATGGTATATGTTTTAAAGACAAGATGCTAGAGCTTTGCATTAAGCATAACGAGTCACGGTTGCATGTTGCTTTAATAAAGACTTACGACATAATGCTAGCAACAAATCATCCACACTACTATAATCTATAACCAAAAGGAAGAATTTGATCACTATCAAGAGGAAGAATTTATAGTCCAGTTCCTCGATCTCTGTCTTTGCATCTTCCAATTAATTTATTGAAGTTTCTAGTTAACTTTCATCATCACCAAACAGAACTTCAGACATCCACAGTTTAGATTTAATAATATCTATGAGAATTCTAGATCCGATCGATCAATAAAAATAACTTCAAATAGTTTTGTTTCGTGCCAATGAAAATTAACTAAAAGTAATTCAAAAATATATAATTTGTAAATATTGTAAGTCAAGCTCAGTACTTTTACATCCCCAGCCACCTTTTCATGTCCATTACTTTTCATGTCCATTACATCCCTAGCCACCTTTTCAAACTCCTAAAAGTCATCATGACCATTTAATAACTCCATAACCAAGTCTGTAATTGTTTCAATACACATTCTTCCTTAAAATTAATCTTATTATTATTATTATTATTATTATTATTATTATTATTATTATTACATATAATTATATATATATATATATATATATATATTTTTGTGTGTGTCTTAGTATTTTCTGCTACTTGGATGGAACACAGCAAGGGAGAGACTTAGAAAATCATGAACACTCATGGAGAAATATGGGTTTCAAATAAACCCATTTGAAACCCATTCCAAATAAATCTAGCTAGATTTTCTGTAGGTGTAATCATCTTTCAAACCATTAGGATGGGATTCTTGTCTTGTCTTGATCTTCTAGGTAGGCTGGTAGCTAGCACTCAATAATGCAAAGGTTCACAGCCATGTGGTAGACATTATCTATTTGTTTAACAGAAAAAATTAAGCATCTGCCACCAGCTTTGCAATAACCAAAAACCATCATGCGAGTCTCCAGGACCAAAGGCATGCTAGCATATTGAAAATAACCGGAAAATTTTGAATTAATCCAGGTCACAAACAGTTTTAAAGGGATCTACTGTGGCTCTTTCTTATGTCCAAACAAAACTAGCAAATTCAATTATTGAATAAATGAACTTTCATTCCTATGCTCTACACACATTATCCACTTAGCCCATGTGACATTCAGATCCCATACTATCATTGTGAGTCATCAAAATCAAATCAACCATTGTGAAGAGCAGCAAGAGGAATGCATATATCCACTCTTTGAGAGAGAATGAAGTGGGAAGTGTGTACCTCAAAAATTATCCATGCTCAACAGCAATCCGTGACATGATCCCAGCATCCCCGTTCAAGATCTTGTAAAAATAGCCCATTAATATCACAATCATAGTCTTAAACGACGCTGAGAAAAATAAATAAAAACACACGAAACGAAAGAGCATATGGGCTTAATGGAGAGGGTCACAGCCATGTATTTTCATCTAACAAATCAGGAAATAATGCCTAAATCCACTTCTGACCATGTCAAATAAACACATATGATATGTGTTTTCATATCAATCTCTCCAACTATCTCGTACCTAATCATATGTACATGGCTCAATCTTTTCGCATGCGAAAAGATTTGAAAGGAATGACATAATAATACTCAAGGTCAGAAACCCTCAGCTTACACACAAATGCTAAGTGATCCAAGCCCATTTACTATTGGATAGCATGCTTACACACATGCTATCTCACATAAGAAGTAATATTGGAAAAAAAAAAAAAAAGCAAGGGAAATTATTACAATAAAAATCAGTACTCAGAAACCTCTTATCCCCAATAAAATCCAAGGCAATAAAAAATACCTCATTTCCATTCGATTTTACATGCAAAAGGAGTTTATCATTTGGCGTATGCTACTGCTATAATACTCAAAACAGAGGAGACTGCCCCATTATGCACTATGGGTGATCAGCTGTATTTTTTTTCTTTCTTTACTTTTTTGCAAATAATAAATTCTATTTTTCTGAGTAAGAAACATAAACTGTCCAAACTATAAATTAATCTGAAACCTATGCATCATTGTTCAGCATATCATTCAACATAACAGCAAAGCAACCTTTAATATAGGATAAAACTAGAGATTATAGATGAAAGAAATTGGTCACCCACATTAAGCTAGTGTGCATCCATGATGGCATAACCAACTACTCCATCAATAATTGATCCTGAATGAAATGAACGGTTTCTTAAGTCCTGTTAGTTTATTAGAAAATTAAATATTAATATAATCACAAAAAATATAGTGGGCATAGGCACAACTTAATGTGTAAAATAAAAGTATGAGAAGGGATAAAGCAATTACATAACTTCTATAGAGTCTTCATCTCCTGCACGGACAATCAGAACCTTCTCTTAATGGCTGTAAAAATGTGCTACAATTCTTTTAAGCCCACATTTCCATTAACAAGTGTTTTTATTATTATTAAGGTAATAATCTACGCATTAAAATAAAACCAGGGCTGCAAGAGGAGAGTATGTGGAAAACATAAACAAAAATCCATTGTACATATAGACAACACAATGTGTAATGAAAGAAAATAAAATAAAAAACCATATAACGTATTAAAAAAAGGTTAGAACCCATGTTAGTAAACACAGTCGAAGAGTCGACATTTTCAGTGGTCCATTGGATAGATTGAGGAGATGTGGTTGGGAATCGAGAACATGAAAACTTTCGTCAAAATTCAGACTGTCTTAGAGGGAGATTTTCATGCTTTCAAAGTGAAAAACGGGATATGTGTTATTAGATCTGCTATCAATATGTTTGTTGCCTCATTTAAATATCATTGACTTATAACTTTAAGTCAATGATATATAGTTTAGTGCACACAAGAAAACATGCATGTACTGTCAAGTTTTAGTAATATTTTTTTTTTTTTTTTTTTTGTCTTAGGATGTGTTTTGTTCAACTTGCACTCTAAAATTAATCGCCTACTCGTGCTGATCCAGAATTGTTGACTATCCTTACAATAATCAGGTTGGATTCACATATATATGACAGGCAAGGTTGATTACTTAATTGGTATTATGTAAAAGATTAGCATCTCTATATAATAAAAGAATGAGTTTGGACCCAACCCCATAAGACATCAAGACATTGCTACACTAAGTCACCAACTGAAATGTCCCTCTACAGATCAAGTAGGTGAAAATGACCCTTTACAGATCCCATTTTTATATGAAATGACCTTGTTACACATAATGATTTGGCCCATGTGCCCTACAAGCAATATCAGTTACAAACAAATGCCCCTGCTGCATATCCAATGGAGACTATACTAATGAAAATTAATTAGGTTAAGGTGTCTGGGTTTGGCAAGACATAAAAGATGTATGGTACTTCTCAAAGATTGCATTATGCCTGCTGTCAAGCAGGATAGTGCTGCATAGCAATCATACATAGAAGCTGCAAAAATGCTAGGCCACATCTCACCTAAATGTTTTAAATTAACATAGACCCCAATATCAATTCAAACTACTTTTAGTAATTTTTTTAAACATAAAAAGATAGAAACCTCTGTTATATACAATTTATGGTATAAGCTAGATATGGAGACAGACAGCTAGCTAGGGTAACTGAAGGAGTCATTAGGGTTCTAATGATTACATAGGATTGTGTAGAATTAGCCATCCTTTGTTTTATCACCATGAAAGTTTGTTCCATATGTATGCAAGTATCAAGGGGTAGCTAGCGTTGCTAAAGTGAGAAAGTATTTAAGGTATGGCTGTTTTGGGTCATCAGGTTAGTGTTTTAAAACTGGTAATGATTTGCTAGTTTTGGGACACTAGCAAACATGTCAATCTCTCCAACAAAACAGTGGGACCTGCCATGTTTTATTAATTTTAGTCAAGTCCTTCGATCTAGGAACAATGTTTTGGTGACCATGTCAAATCAAAAATGTAAAATTATTGAATGAGGAATGACTACATGATTTTACACATTACAAAGGCATTGGGAAATATAATTGAACATCTTTTATCAGGATTCTAAAACTTGTAAAAATAAGAAAATATTATATTATATATATATATATATGAAAAAGAACAAGCATTTCTATACTAAATGAGAGGCTGAAAGGTATCATAGAAAGTGGTTTAATCAAACTATTCTGGTTTAGGTTGATAAGACTACAAAGGTTAGGACATAAAGAAATATTCAGATAAATTTCTGTCTTTTATCTTTTGAAAAGTCAGGATAAACTGTAAATCTGGCCCTAAAACTTGATTGTTGGATGATGATGGGGATCATCAAAAGATGGAAATGAGTTAATACCAGTGAGTTTGACAGTACAATAAGTAGGTTTGACAGATGGAAAATCGATGCATAATGGCTTGACCATTTAGGTTGTGGTTCGAGCTGCTCAACAATGCCCGTAATTACTAAAATCAAAGAAATTAAGCATTTAATTTCCCTTTTAAGTTTCATATAGCATTTTATTTTCCAATTTTCTACTAATATAATAAAATCTTTCCCCTACTTATAGGAGTTTATTGAAGAAATAGTTTTTTTCTCTACAAACTAGAAAGCCTAGTTTATCATTTCATTAATTATCAATATTGATCACAGGAATCAATATGGATTGTCATTTAATTTCATCTAAAAGTATGGTTTTAGGAAATGGTTGAGATTGTAATTGTTAAAGCCTGTATGAATTCGTAAGTGCACTTGAAAGGAAGACAATTGGGAGTGTTTATAGAATCAAGTCTTGCTCTGAAGCCCAGTCAATAAGAGATTGTACTCATTAGAGTCCTCAAGATTAAATTTGGCACAACTGCAGGGTTGCCAGTACGGTAAGTGGAGGTCCAAGTTAAGAGTGTCAAAAAAAGCTCTTAAAGTAATGGAGGCTCTAATGAAAGTCCCGAGTTTATTAAAGAAATTAATGGGTGGAGGCTGTCACTTAATGTATATGAATGTACAGGAAGAAACAACCTCCATGTAATATGCTTACTACATGGAAGCTCTTCTAATATACTACATAAGTTGAAGTGTAATTATGTAGTCATATGAATAAGATTATTCATCCCTGAATACAGGCAGCTTCTTACTGCATGGGAGTTCTAAGTGATCTGCATAATAAGTATGCTAATATATACTGGTTAAGTTTTCCTTGCCATCTAACTCATTCATTGGACTAAATTATGCTCTTGAGTTTGAGTCCCCACAAGCATTAATATCAATTCAAATTAACGGGCATGAAAAGAGATTAGATCAGAAAAAACAATAAAAAGAAAATAAAATAAAATGCAAGAGTCTTGGTCAATGGCAAATGACAGCAACCAACTACCCCCACAACAGACCCACAACACAGATGCACAGAAAAGAACCACAACTCAGATGCATTAAAACAGAACCATAACTGTTTTGTGCACTAAAATCCCACTGCACATCCACAAAAACAACACAACAGATTAAGTTTGTAGTGCAAGCTGTCACAAAGGCTAGTAGAATGCAGAAAACACAAGCTGAAGGCCACTAATTGATCTTTAAGTTTTTTTGTTTTTTTCAATATAAGTTTTAGTAATTTGAAATATAAAACTTTCATTAAACACATGTAGAGGATCTGAAGGCATGACATTCATTGCTATAAAAATAGAGAAATGCACTAAAGATATTACTAAATATCGATGGGTGGAAACTTCCCATTATATATGTATAATGGGAAGCACTAATATGAACAATATTTAGTAATATTATTCATCTGAAAAGAAAATGTGGCAGCTTCTCACTGCATTGTGACTTTTCAGTGATAATCATAAAAGTTTGTAAATAATATGTAAGGGTTTTGTTTTCCATTAGTTTTAAGGCAATCATTCTAGGATTTAAAAATATGAGAATTGACTGTTGGACTCTAGCCTTAACAGTTTTTGCTACAATTCATTAAGGAAGGCCATAATCAGGCCTGTATGATAAAACTACATATAATGACACGCACTGAACCTTCCTATATTGATTGAAAGAGATGCCCATAGTGGGGGCAGAATGATACATCTTACTCTACTTTATTCATTCCCAAAAACTCTTCAGCCAATGTTTATTTGTAAGTATTTAGAGCAACATAACACCCAGCAAACAATGAAGATGCTCCTATCTTATTTATAGAGTATGGTAGTTTGATAATTTTGGAAAGAAGTTGGGGCTTTCCACATTTCATTAAAGAGACATTTAATTGCTTGGCTCTATAAATATATCACTAAGTTACTTATTGCAAATAAGTTGGAAAAACAGGACCAAATCCCACCAACCATGAGATGGAGAAAGGAATATTCTTTAATTAATTGGCACAACTTGTATTGCAGCGGTTTTTTTTTTTTTTTGTAGCATCTCTTATACATATTTTGATGTTATGTTATAATGTATCTATGTATAAATCTTCTGTCATACAAATTGTTAGAAGGAAAATCACGCTGGAAACCCACAGGAAACCTATGACCAAACACCTTTTATGGGTATTGTTGTTGAAATCAACATGCTTCTAGTTCAGCTACAAGAAGTTCTATTTTCTTAATACTCAAATTATCTAATACACACAACTGATTGAGCAATCCAAACACAAGAGGCAGATACACAACCAGTATACCTCAGGCAAACGCACATGCACATTAGTTTCACATCACCCAAAAAATACAAGTGTACATCAATGTTACGACAACTTTTGTAATGCAACCTACTCGTAAAGGGGTTTCATAAATTCAGTGGATACCTGGACAATCGTTTGATCATTCTTGCAAAACAGAGGACTGATAACTTCAGACTACAGATGGAGGGCTGGAATCGTCTATTCCAGCAAAGGTGGAAACGTAGTCCTTCAGCTTCCCAAACGGAGACAATAACCAAATAGCATGGAAGGCCGTGTGCACACTAGAACTTACGATTGGGAGATCAAAATTGGTTCTTTGAATTTGGTGAACCCAAAATGCGAATGGGAGAGAATGGGAGAAACGCGACAGTGGCTAGAGGTGGAGGAGCTCAAGCCACTCTCGAACGCGATAAATTTGTTTTTAGTTTGGTGGATTGAGCTATGATATTGTTGGTGGGAATGTATCGAAGACTCAAAGTGCAGAAGGTTGGGGAAATCGGTCGGAGTGAGCAAACATGGGGAAAAAAAAGTTGGGGGGAAATTAAAAGTGAAATTGGTGTTTGGCGCGACAGTCTCAGTTGTAGTGAAGATTAGTGCGCTGCTAAAACATAACTCTACCCCCGATGGCAAAAGTCGTTGTATTAACACAAAAAATGGCTGCAATTTTTGACAGTGAACAGTAATTTTCTTACCCAGCAAAAATTTTCGTTGCAATAAGTCAAAAATCACTGCAAAAAGTTTTAAATGAAAATTACTGTTTTAAAAGCTTGCAACGTACCGAAATCGCTACTTTTAATATTCTATTCTAGCGATTTTATTTGCAACAAAGATAAAATCATTGGAAAAGCCCCGATTTCTTGTAATGATCTCAACGTTTATTATTCAAAGCATGCATCTAACATTATTTGACAGATTTTTCTTTGTCACAATATTTTTGGCAGTCGTAATACTTGCAGTAGGAGATTTATTATTTGACCAGTTGATTTAAGTAGGAAAACACTTTATGACCGTTTGACCATTTGATTTAAGTAGGAAAACACTTTATGACCGTTTGACCATTTGATTTATTATTTGGCAGTCATAATACACTTTTTGTTGAAATCCACCCTTTTCTGCTTTTGCCGTTTCACCCTTTTTCAAAGTCATCAAAGATTATATTCATATGGATCCCTATTACATTCAACAGCTGCTCTTTTTTTTTTTTATATGAATTAAAAAATCATTCTTTCATTTTTCTTTTCTATAAAAAAATAACAGAAGAAGAAAATAAATTTGATGTCCCCACCTATATACCCTTTGTCAATAATTGACCAATTAGCCAGATTTGATTGTTTAGTCTCTTTGCTTGTTGCTCTTTTGTTTAGTCTCTTTGATTGTTGATTTTCATGTTTGATTTTTTAAAAATGTCAAATGAGTGAGACAACAGGGAAAATGAAAATTTTATTGACTTGGAAGGGATGGACTCGGAAAGTTTCGCAAATGAAGATGCTAAAACAAAACGAAGGAAAATGTCAAATGTGTGGAGTTTCTTTGAGATGGTTCCCGATTTTGATAAAGTTGGTAATTGTAAGGCACGAGCCAAGTGCAAGATGTGTGGAGCTACTAATTACTTGGCAGTGAGCAAATATGGAACTGGAAATTTGAAGCGTCACATTGATACATGCCCTAGAAGAAATACACGAGATATTGGTCAGTTGATGTTGGGGCAAAATAGTGGATCTATTTCGGTAAGCACTTCTAAATTTGATCCTAAACAAAATAGACAACTTTTGGTAGAAGCTATTGTGAAGCATGATTTGCCTTTCCGATTTGTTGAATATTTAGGGGTGAGAACTTTTATGCAATATGCGCGTCCAGAAATTCCAATTATTTTTAGAAATACTGCTAAAGCTGATTTGGTTAACATATATCATCGGGAAAAAAAAGGATTAAATACATGTTGAGTGATGCTCCCAGTAGAATTTGTTTGACATCTGACTTGTGGACTTCTCTGAGCACTGATGGTTATATGTGCATTACAACATATTTTCTGGATAAGAAATGGGTTCTAAAGAAAAGGGTTTTAAATTTACTATGTGAGTGGGGAATTCAAGACAAGATTTTTGCGTTAACTTTAGACAATGCTTCTTCAAATGATGTGTCGGTAGAGTTGTTAAGAACTCAGCTTAACATTAAGAGAGCCCTTGTTTGTGATGGTGAGTTTTTTCATCTCGTTGTTGTTCTCATATTCTCAATTTGGTTGTACAATATGGGTTGAAAGCAATTGATTGTGCTATCCAAAAAGTTCGTGATAGTATCAAGTATGTCAAGGGATCACAATCAAGGAAACAAAAGTTTTTAGATTCAATAAAACAAATGTCTTTGGTGGTAAGAAGGAGTTGAGACAGGATGTCCCCACTAGATGGAATTCAAGTTTTCTTATGCTTGAGAGTGCTATTTTCTATTGTCGTGCCGTTTGCCATTTGGAATTAACTGATTCCAATTTTAAACACTGTCTATCAACATCTGAGTGGGAAAAAGTGGAGAAGATTAACACTTTCTTGGGAGCTTTTTATGATGCCACTTGTGAGTTTTCTGGAACCAAATACCTTGCAGCCAATTTGTACTTTCCAACAGTGTTTATGATTTATTTGACATTAAAACAACACTCTGAAAGTGAAGATGACTACATGAAGAATATGTCTTGTCAAATGCTTGCGAAGTTTGAGAAATATTGGTCTGAGTTCAATGTGCTATTAGCGATAGTAGTTATATTGGATTCTCGATACAAGCTTCATTTTGTTGATTTTTCTTATACGAAGCTTTATGGAAATGGTTCCCTGGAGTTTTTAAATGTTCGTACCAAAATGGCATCTCTTTTTATGGAATATAGTTCTTCTAGTGCTCCCACAAGTTCTACCACGACTTTTGAAAGAAGTGCTAGTAAAACGGAAAGTGAATCTTCTTCTGGTAGATGGAATAGAGTCAATAAACAAGTATTTCAGGTAAATTCAAATAATATTTTTTGTTTAAAGATTTATATTATATTTTTTTATTATTTTATATAACATAATCTCAATAGGACTTTTTATTTTTATTTTTATTTATGTTTATTTGGTATAGGAATTTGATTCATTTGGAAGTAATGATCTCGCTGCCCCATATGCAAAAAATTCAATTGGAGCTATATTTGGATGAACCTAGGACAGATAGAAATGTGAAGATTGATATTCTTTCCTTTTAGAAAGGAAATAAATTTCGTTATCCTGATCTTGCTTGTATGGCTCGTGATATTTTGAGTGTTCCAGTTTCCACAGTTGCATCTGAATCTACTTTTAGTATTGGTGGGCGTATCATTGATCAGTTTAGGAGTGCATTGAAACTAGATATTGTTGAAGCATTAGTCTACACAAGAGATTGGTTATATGGCGAGAAAGCCGAAGTTGAGGGTAACATTATTATTATTATTTTATTAAATTCTATCTTAATTCTTTTACTAATGTCATTTTTTTTTTCATAGGAACACAAGAAATGAACGAGTTAACTGAAAATATAATGGAGTTGGAGAAAAAGACCAATGAGGACACCACACTTCCTTCAATCCCTTCTGTGGGTTCATAATTTATTTAGATTGGCGTGTGTATCATCTTATTTGGAATTGTAACATTAATATTTACAATGTGTGTTTGACATATTTGGTACCCTTTGATGTAATGTAACAAGAATAGTTGGACTTGGGTAGGTGTTCTAAGTATGCACTGCAACACTATTAGTTTGTTATTTTGTTGGGATTTTAATTTTGATATATTTATTTTTTGGATTGTAATTTGTAGTTGTAGTTAGTTTTATATTTTTTTTAGAGACATTGTGATTTTAATATTTATATAAAATTAATCAAGTTAAACGAGTTAATGGGTCGTGTTCGTATCTAGTAATATATACAGGTTAAACGGGTCATAACGGGTCGTGTCGTGTTAACTTTTTCGTAGAATTCATTAATGGGTCATAACGGGTCGTGTCGTGTCATGTTAATCTTTTCTTAAAATCCATTAAAGGGTCATAACGGGTCGTGTCATGTCAACTCATTATCTTAATGGATCGTGTGAGGGTTTAGAATTTTGACACGAAACCCTTAACGAGTCGTGTTCGGGTTGACCCATTGGCTGTAATACACATATCTCGACACGACACGAACACGAGCCGTTAACACGATTTGACACCCCTACATTTACCCCATGGTATGATTGTACATGTATGCAATTAGCCAAGTAGAACATAAATCACTATTTTGTCATCCAAATGATGCACTCATAACAAAGCCAATGTTTATCTTCATGGGAGAGTTGTGCATTCTACATATAGCCAAGTAGAACATAAATCACCTTCTTACAGACGTGATTGGATTAAAAGACCACTACTATAACATGTGGTAAAGCCAAAGGCCACTGCTCTAACCTGTGGTAGGGCATAACCAAAGCATAACATAATCTTTTGCCTTAGGGTGAATAGCTTGCTCCTTCTTTCTTTTATAATTACGAGCCTCGTTCTACGTGTCAAGCATCTATAGCGTGTTTTAAAATATACCAAGCGGATTTTAAAGCAAACCCATTATTTTAAAACTTACAGATATTTTAGATATTTTGAAAATATATATATGTGACATTTTCAGTATTATTAGGCTAAACATGTTTTTAAATAACACAATAATAATATTTTTAAAGAGCTCCAAAAATATTATGATTGTGAAAAATCATTTAAATTAAAATATTTTAGTCATTTAAAAATATTACGAGATTTAAATTTATATTGAAAGCTCTAAATTAATTTAAATAGTTTTATTCTCTTCAAGTGATTAACGAGACTTCATCATTTTAATTAATGATGAAGAAATATTATTTTATAAACTTTAGTTTATAAAATAATATTCTATCTTAATTCCTCTCATTGTTTTAATTTAAATAAAATCCTTACACATTTTCAAATCAGTATTTAAACTCACCGTTAGATCGTTTTGTAGATCCCGAAACGAAAGACCTGGATTAAATACCCAAGCCCCTCTTTTTTTCTCCTCACTTTTCTCTTTTCTCCCTCTCTCCCAGCCCGACGTGCACAGCCCTCTACCTCTCACCGTGCGGCTTCTCTCTTCTAGCCGGTGCCACCACACGCCGCCCAACCTCACCTCCACCACCGGCAAGTCCATCCCCACCTATTGTGAATCCCACCGGCAACCCACTATCTCTCCTCTTCCCTCCAACCGAATTGGTATGAAAACTCATTTATCTCCTCCTAGCACCACCGTACATGGCCAGTTTGGCCACCGACCACCACCAATGGCACCACCACTCCATAGGCTTCCCTTCCATGGTCTCCATTCCACCCAACTCTCTCTCTCTCCGTTGGAGCACCTCATGCACTCAACTCCTCATGCACGAGTTTCCCTCCATGCACCACCGTACACGTCAGCTCAAGCCACCAGCCTCCACCCATGAGCTCCCCTACCACTGTTGGACCTCCTCCACCAAACCCACCTCCTCTCTACCTCCCCGTGGCACACAGCACATGACCCATAAATGGGTCTCTTAAATGGGTTTCACGACCACTGACGGCCTTAGCCCCGCTGTATGTGGATTTTAGCCCCACCAAGCACTTCCCCTGACCTCCATGGCTCCTCCATGAGCCCTCCATACCAACCAAGTTCCCATCCATGGAAACCCATGGATTCTCCTTTTAGTCATACACGACCAAAATCTCCTCCATGAACCACCGTGGCTCCACCATGTACCATCTCGGCACCACCTCGAGGCCACCACTCTAGGACCATGACCAAACCCTTCCTCACTCAGATCCACACTCGTAGCCACCTCTAGTAGCCCAAACAGCCACCGTACGTGGTGTTAATCGCCACGTACGACTCTTCCTACATCTTTGACAGTGATGGGTAGAGGAAACGCACGGGTTATCCCGTCGATGGTATAAACCTCTATCCCTTGTTATTTATGATACATGTTAGTTAATAGGTTGTGGACTGTAATATTAGTATTGTAGAGTTCGTTATGAAGTGTGGCTGTGTAGTGAAGTGTTATGCGTAATTGTGTAGTGTTGTGGATTGTGCTATGAGTATGGGCATGAGGTGTATGCCGTAGTTGTGATGTGGCATAGTGTGTGAAGGGAGTACACGTGGAGTGTACTCCATGTAGTGCAGTGATGCACTGTCTGACGTGCACTGTGGTGACGTGTGGGGTAGAGTGAAGAGAGTACACATGGCATGTGCTCTATGTTGTGTAGCAATGCACCGTATGGTGTGTCAAGAAGGTTTGGATGGCATAGTTGAGGAGCGTAGAGTGTATGGTGTATCATCAGGAACTAGGTAACAACATCCTGAAATAGATGTGATGTGGCCTGTAGTCCAAGGTGACGAGTGTCACCTTGTGGTTGACTTATGGCTGGGAGTATGTGTGAAGTGGTGGAAAAGTGTAAGAGTAGTGCAGCGGAAGCATGACGGGCGTTGTGCCATAACTCAGGATTAGTCTCGAGCTACGTGACATGACATACGTGCATTTATGGATGCAATCCTCGTGCTAATTGTCGGGATGAACTCGTACAGGGCTGGGAAGTAGGAAGAGTCCTATCGACCGGGTCTAAGCAAGTTGGTATCGGAGTATGGTACTTGTTCATATAAGCAAGCTACCAATGGCATGTGTGTAGTCTTAAGTGATAAAGGGATAAGGTACATGTGCCTCTGGCGAGACACATATGCCAAACAGGTTTACCACATATAATGGGTAATCTATCCTCAGCATGGTTGCACGATGTTTAAATCTCAAAGTTGGTTTAAAGCCGTGTGGCATGTATGGATGGGAATGAGGATTGAGTATGGGCTAGGATACATGAAGGTAGTAATGGGTAAGTTGTCTAGGACTGTGATGTGTGACTTAGTCAGTCTGAGTCATGCATCGACATGTGGTTGATAGAAGAATAAAACAAAGGTCTTAGTGTCTTAACCCTAAGGTGAATCAGGGAGGTTCACTTTCAGGAATAAGACTCCAAAGGTTTTAGCATAATAAATAGCACGTAAGTACCCAGGGATGGACCGAGAGTGTTCAAAGTGAAGCATAGTTATATTTCTAGTGTAGTTGCTTATGCATTAGATAGAGAATGACGTAAGGTTATGTGTATGCATGTAGGTTGCCATCTAACACGCACACGAATGGACTACATGGAATGAGTATGGCATGAAGTCCAAGTAAGTATTACATTCATACTTTTCTAGAGATTACTAAAAGATAAGAAGATGAAAATGAAATGCTTTTCTTTATGATTCTTTACGGAATGATGGGAAACAAGAACGCTAAGTATAAGTTTTCAAGTATACGTACGTAACGGCCATCCTTGAAAGCCCCTTTTCACGCACCCAAATTACGTAAGTGTATGCATGTGAATGGATTCTATATGTGGTATGTATTGTATGTATTTTTACGAAATGAAATGAGAGGCCTCGACCCCAGGCTTTAAACGAAGCAAAGAAAGTGTTTTAAAATGCCCCTATGAATTGATGGTTTAAATGATGCACAAACTGATATTTTAAATGATGCCATGAAAGGTGTTTAAGCTTATGCTTTTTAAACGACTTTTATGAATGAAAGGACTGAAGGACTGTAAGAACTGTAAAGAACAGTAAGAACTGAATGAAAGGAATGTAAAGAACTGTAAAGGACTGATGGACTAAAAAGGAATGAAAGGACTTAAATGAATGAATTGACTGAATGCTTAATGTATGAAAATACATAATGGCCATATGAATGGAATGAAATGGTACTGAAGGAATGGACTGGGCAGATTGCAATACCAGGTAAGTAGTACTGGCAGTGCACCCAGTGCTACACCCTGACAGAATGGAATCTCAACCTGTGGCCACAGGCGAAAACAGGTTCAAAAGACCCCTAACCCCAGGACACGGGGCGCAACAGTGTGCAACGGCCAATGAAAGTGAAAAGAAAGAATGTATGCATGTTAAGAAAGAATACATATATGTATGAAAAGATGTATGCATGAACAGAGTCTTTAAGAAATAAAGGCAGCAAGGTGTGGGGAACTGTTTTACGAAGGAAAACCCTTTTTAAAGAAAAACTCCACCTCGTAACGCTTTAAAACGAATTGAATGTCTATCTATGATATGTATGGAGTGAATGCATGACTAAAAACCTATGTTATTCTATTTTAACTGTATGAAGTAATGCTTACGAGTCATCGACTCATTTTACTTTTAATGTGTGTCCTCCTAAGGACAAGATGAGAATGATGCATCAGGACGGGCACAATCCAAGGGGAAGAGCACTAAAGCCTAAGCATGTTATTTTGTACGAGAGACTTTAATTATAAAATTTAATGTTTTCTGCTATAACCTTTTAAATTAAGAAACAAGTTTTATTTATAAACATGGAATTTTTTGTATTATGGCTTGAAATAAAAGAAAAGTTCAAAAGGAACTGTAATTCCTGTCTATTTTCTTAAAATCATTTTCTAAAGGACCCACCAAAAGGATGGACGTTATATGGTATTCCTAGGCATGCTATTTTGTACGAGAGATTTTAATTATAAAAATTTAATATTTTTCCGTTGTAACATTTTTTATTAAGAAATAAGTTTTATTTATAAACATAGAGTCTTTTGTATCCTGGTACGAAAGGAAAGAAAATTTTCAAAAGGAACAGTAATTTCCATCTATTTTCTCAAAATCATTTTCTAAAGAACCCACCACAAGGACATTACATAGGGATTTTTTGATAAAATATCATATCATCATATCGCATTGAGCCGATAAATATCATATAATTGGATTAAATATTTCAGACTTCGTATTCACATTTTATGCAATAGAGAAAGAAAGTACAAAAATTATGTTTACATGACCAATCATAATAAAATTTCAGATTTTAAAGTTCAGAACTATAACGCACGTGTCCTTGTGGTGAGACTTTTAGAAAAATTGTTTTTTAAAATTATATACGGAATTAATGATCCTTAAAAAAAATTTCTCTTTCCTTCCCAAGATATGAAAGAGTTCCAAGTTTAAATAAAAACCTACTTTACAAATTAAAAGAGAGCTTGCATTGGAAATTTTAATTAAATAAAAATGACCTTTTACAAAATTATCCTTTCCTACATTACACAAAACTCTCATAGGCTTTAGTCGCTCTTCCTTTGGGCCATGTATGTCATGTTGCTTCTTCCTCACTTTGTTTCTGAGAGGGGAGGGACATACATAAAAACTAAAATGAGTCGAATACTCAGTAAACATTACTTCATACAGTAAAACTACATTAACACAGGTTTTCATTCATGTATTCATCACTCTATACATATTATACGTAAGAAATACATTTATTTAAAACATTATGAGGTGGGATTTTTCTTAAAAAGGGTTTTTTTTTTTTTTTCATAAAACAGTTCTCCACACCTTGTCTCTTTATTTCTTAAAGAGTCTAAGGACTCATATATTCTCTTATCAATTTCCTTTGGCCGATGCACACTGTTACACCCCGTGTGTGAGGCTTACAGGCTAGAAATCCCTTTTAGTCAAGGGGTAGCACTGGATGTACTACCAGTACTACTTAACCGGCATTGCAATCTACCTAGTCCTTTGGTACCCATTCATCCAGTCATGCCCGTTACGTATTTTTTATACACTAAACATTCAGAGCTTTCCTTGCCTTTCCTTGCATTCATTCATTCATTCCTTCAATCCTTTCCTTTTCACTCTTTTTCAATTAACAATCCATTCATTTCATAAACATCATTTAAAAACATAAGCTTAGACCTCTACATTTAAAAGCATCCTTTAAAATCATAAACATGAGTGTTGTCGTAAACATCAGTTCATAGCATCCTTGAACATCTGTTCATGGCATCATTTAAAATCCATTTTCTAGCCTCAGTTAAATATCATTATCATAGCGTTATTTAAAAAAACAACAACTTTTATCACGTTACTTTAAATGTCATTTAAAAGTATTGAGCATAAACTTTAAAACAATCATTTCCTTTTCATTCCTTTCATTCATCAGCCCATTCATTTTATAAACATCATTTAAAAACATACACTTAAACCTCAATATTTAAAACATCATTTTAAAAGCATAAACATGAGCATCATCGTGAACATTAGTTTATAGCATCAATCCATGGCATCCTTAAACAGCATTTCATGGCATCATTTAAATATCATTTATAGCATCAAGTATAAATCTTAATATTTCTCTTCATGAAAATAAGAACAATAGATACTACATATAATATCCATTCACGTACTTATAACTTATTACTTTGGGTGCATAAAAAGGGGCCACCACATAAGGCCTTTACATACATATTCCTTTGAATATCATACATATATAGCATACTTTCATAAAACATCATTCATTTTATAAATCATCATTCATTTCATAAATCATCATAAAGAAAAAATTTCATTTTCATTCATTTCATATCATCTGAAAACATAATAAAAATATGAACATAATACTTATCTAGGATCCATGCCATTTTTATTTCATATAGTCCATTCATGTGCGTGTCAGATGGCAACCTAAGAGTCATTCTCTATCTAATACATAAGCTACTAAACTAGAAATATAACTACACTTCACTTGGAAATACTCTCCTACTATCCTAGGATCTTATGTGTCCCTTACTATGCTAAAACCTTCGAGGTCCACTTACAGTTACTCCATTTTCCAAACTCAATGTTTTACCTTAATTGCTCATCCACTAAAGTGAACCTACATGATTCACCTTAGGGTTAAGGCACTAGTACTTTCATCTTACTCTTCCTATCAACCGCATCTTGATGCATAACTTGAACCGACCAAGTCATGCATCCTAATCCTAGTCTATACACATGTCACTTCCTTCCTGCATCCTAGCCCACACTTTATCCTCATTCCCATCCATGCATGCCACATAACTTTAACCTAACTCTAAGTACCCATGTTTAGGATAGATCGTCCATTACCTATGGTAAATTTGTCCAACACATGCGTTCAACCAATCTACACAAGATCAAAGTATAATTCATTAACATCTGCTTGTTTACACAAGCTCTATACTCTAATACCAACCTTCTCTAACACGGTTGGCAAGACTTTCCCTACTTCCAGAACTTTTACTAGTTCATCCCAACACTTGGCACAACAAGACTCCATCCACAACTACAACTCTGTCATGTCACGTAACTCAAGACTAATCCCAAGCTACACCGTTGCCACGTGACTTCTACACCAGCATGACTCCTCACATGCTCATGCCACTACATGACATCCTATCACGTTTCCACTACGTCACTCTTACACCACTTTCTGACTACATACATACTCCCACCCATACCCAACTACACCGTGACACCTGTCACGCTTTATGCTCCTCAACTATGCAACCATCCGAACCTTCACGATACGTCATGTGGTGCATTACGACTACTTTGCATGGAATACAAGCCACATGTACTCCTTTCAATCCACACTCAACTCTACGTCACAAAGAGTACACTCCACGTGTACTCTTTCCAATCCACTCTATGCCATATCACCATTATGACGCAGACGTCACACAATGCATCATATGTACACTCCATATGTACTCCTTTCACAACACACTATGCCATATACTACTACGACGGACACCACACGGCGCATCACTACTGTAATGCCTGTCCTTGTGGTGGGTCATTTTCAAAATGATTTTAAGAAAATAGACGAGAATTACAGTTCCTTTTTCAAATTTCTTTTCTTTCCATTCCAGTATATAAAAAACTCCATGTTTATTAATAAAACATATTTCTTAATTTAAAAGGTTATAGCGGAAAGCATTAAATTTCATAAATTAAAGTCTTTCGTACAAAATGTAATGCTTAGGCTTTTGGGCTCCCTTGGGCTGTGTCTGTCCTGACGTGTCATGCTCATCTTGTCCCTGAAATGGCACACATAAAAACTAAAATGAGTCAATGACTCTTAAGCACTACTTCATACAGTTAAAATATAATAACATAGGTTTTCAGTCATGCATTCATCACTCCATACATATCATACATAGACATTTAATTCATTTTAAAATGTTGCGAGATGGAGTTTTTTCTTTTAAAAAGGGTTTTATTTTCATAAACCGTTCTCCACGCCTTGCTGCCTTCATTTCTTAAAGAGTATTTTCGTGCATACATCCTTTCTTCACATGCGTATTTCTTTTTTATCGCTTTCATTGGCCGTTGCACATTGTTATGCCCCGTGTGTGAGGGTTAGTGGTCTTTTGGACCTGATTTCGCCCTTGGCCACGGGTTAGGAATCCATTTTTTTAGGGCGCAGTACTGGGTGCACTACCAGTACTACTTACCCAGCATTGCAATCTGCCCAGTCTAGTCCTTCGGTACCCTTTCCATTCAATCAGTCATAGCCGTTACATGTTTTTATACATTAAATATTCAGTCCTTTACAGTTCTTTCAGTCCTTCAGTCCATTCAATCATAAAAGCCATTTAAAAAGCATTGGCTTAAACATCTTCTTTCATGGCATCATTTAAAACATCAGTTCATGCATCCTTTAAAGCATCATCATTTCATAAGGGCATTTCAAAACTCTTTCTTCACGTCGTTTAAAGCATTAGACATAAGCATTGACATTTCTTTTTGTGAAAATACATCCAGTACTTACTACATACAGCATCCATTCACATGCATACATTTACATACTTGGGTGCGTGAAAAGGGGGGCCCGTTACATACTTATACTTGAAAGCTTATACTTAGCGTTCTTTTTGTAAAGCGTGTTTCGTGTCATTTCGTAAAGGAAAAACATTTTATTTTCATTTTCGTTTATTTAGAAAACTCTAGAAGAGTATGAACGTGATACTTACCTAGACTCCATGCCATACTCATTCCATCCAGTCCATTCATGTGCGTGTCAAATGGCAACCTACATGCATACACATAACATTAATGTCATTCTCTATTTAGTACGTGAGCAACTATATTAGAAATAGAATTACACTTCACTTGGAACACTCTCCTTCTATCCCATGTTCTTACATGCCATTTACTATGCTAAAACCTTCAAGGTCTTATTCTTTAAAGTGAAACTCCGTGATTCACCTTAGGGTTAAGACACTAGGACCTTTGTCCTACTCTTCTACTAACCACATTCCAATGCATGAGTCAGACCAACTAAGTCAAGCATCCCGATCCTAGACAACTTACCCATTACTACCTTCATGCTTCCTAGCCCATACTAAACCCTCATTCCCATCTATACATGCCGCATGACTTTAAGCCAACTCTGAGGCTTAAACATTGTGCGACCATAATTAGAACTGATTACTCATTATATATGGTAAATCCGTCCGGTACATATGTCTCACCAGATGTACATGTACCTTACCCTTTATCACCTAGGATCATCTTATAGTCCAATGAAAGCCCGCTTGTATAAACAAGCTCCATACTCTGATACCAACTTCTACTCAAACCCGGTCAGTAGGACCTTCCTACTTCCCAGCCCCCATTTACAAGTTCATCCCAGCACTTGACACGATGGGACTCTTTCCCAATATAGTCTACATCGTGTCACGTAGCTCGAGACTAAGCCCAAGTTACGTGACAACATCCGTCATGCTTCCACTGCGCTACTCTCACACTCTTCGCCACTTCACACAAGGTGACACCCGTCACCTCCGACTACAAGCCACGTCATAGCTATTTCAAGACATTGTTCCCAACGCTATACAATACACTCTACACTCAACTACACTATCCAAACCTTCGTGACATGTCGTCCAGTGTATCACGACATTGCACAGAGTACACTTCACGTGAACTCTCTTCCATCCACACTACGCCACACATCACTATGACGCATGCCTCACAATGCATCACCGCACTACATGGAGTACGCACCACGTGTACTCCCTCACAATACACCACACCGCAACTACGACACGTACTTCACACCCATACTTCAAAGCACACTACACAATCAAGCCCAACATTTCACTACACAACCACACTTCACTTCACAACTATGCAGTGAACTCCACAATACTAACAGCACAGTCCACAACCTATCAACTAACATTTAATATAAATAACAAGGGATAGAGAGTTATACCATCGATGGGATAACCCATGCGTTGCTCGCTGCTAGTTACGATCAAAGGCATCGGAAGAGTCATACGTGGCAGTTAAACTGCGTACGGTAGCTGTTTGGGCTACTAGAGGTGGCTACGAGTGTGGATCTGAGCGTAGGAGGGTTTGGACATGGTCCTAGAATGGTGGCCTCATGGTTGTGCCGAGGTAGCACACGGTGGTTCATGGAGGAGATTGGGTTGTAGGTCTCAAAGCATGGAAATGGAGAGGGAGAGCTAAGGGAGCTTGGCTAGGCATGGAGGAGTTTAAGGGAGGTGTGATAGAGCTATGGTGGCAAAGTGGTTTCTGGACGGTGATCCACAACGGCAGATCTGGGCACGAGGTGGAGGAGAGGCCGTGAAAGAGTGTGGGAGAGTGAGAGAGGTGAGGACTTCGGTTGGGCATGGAAATGGCTAGGGACGGTCATGGGTGGTCAGGGGATCATGGTCGTGTGGGTAGCCGTGTATGGTGGCACATGGTGGAGAAGCTATGTGTGCGTGTGTAAGGTAGTGCCACAGAGAGAGAGAGAGATAGAGAGAGAGAGAGAGAGAGAGAGAGAGAGAGAGAGAGAGAGAGAGAGATAGAGAGAGAGAGTTGCAGGGAAAGGAGGCTATAGAGAGGAAGCCCATGAGGTGGTGGTGTTGTTGGTGGTGCTCGGTGGCTCCGTTGGCCACGCACAGTGGTGCAAGGAGGAGAAATGGGCTTTAAAACCCATTTCGATTGAAGGGAGGAGAAGAGAGAGAGAGTTGCTGGTGGAACTCACCACCGGTGGGGTTGAACTTGCCGGCGTGAGGGAGAGTTGCCCATGGTGGAGGTGACCAAAGGTGGCCGGGAGTGGCTGAGCTGGGAGGAGGAGCACAGTGGAGAAGAGAGAGAGAAGGGCTTGTCGTGTACGCTAGGGAGAAGAGAGAGAGAGAGAGAGAGAGAGAGATGAAAGGAAAAAGTGAAGGAAAAAGGTAGGAGTTTGGGTATTTAATCCAGGTCATTCGTCTTGGGATCTACAAAACGATCTAACGATGAGTTCAAATACTGATTTGAAAATGCATAAGCATTTATTTAAATTAAAATACTGAGAGGAATTAAGATAGAATATTATTTTATAAACTAAAGTTTATAAAATAATATTCCTTCATCATTAATTAAAATGATGAAGTCTTATTAATTACTTGAAGAGAATAAAACCATTTAAATTAATTTAGAGTTTTCAACATATTTTAAATCTCGTAATATTTTTAAATGACTAAAATCATTTAATTTAAATGATTTTCCACAATAATAATATTTTTGGAGCTCTTCAAAAATATTATAATTGTATTATTTTAAAAACAAGCTTAGTCTGATAGCACTGAAAATATCAAATATAAATATTTACATGATATTTAAAACATTCATAAGTTTTAAAATACTGGGCTTGTTTTAAAAATCCGCTTGGTATCTTTTACAATACGTCATTGAGACTCGACATGCAGAACGAGGCTCGTAAATATAAAAGAAAGAAGGAGCGGGTTGTCACTACTACATAACATGGAGTACACACCACGTGTACTCCCTTCACATTACGTTACTCCGCATCACCACTACAACACGTACATCATACCCACACTTCACACCACAGTCCACAACATTACACAGCATACTACATAACTATGCCTAACACTTCATGTACACAGCAACACTTCACATCACCTCACTACACAATGAACTCCACAATACCAATAGCACCGTCCAAAACCAACCAATTTCACATAACTAACTAGGAAAAGGGAAAAAGAATTATACCATCATCATGATAACTCGTGCATTGCTCGCGATCTAACATGGTCCCGTGGCATCACGAGCCACTAGCTTGGGTAGTGGCTTCTCCTTTGTGGTCACATCCATGACCTTAAAAAGGGGCTATCTTGTAGGGGCTAGAACTAGGGTTTAGGGCTATGGGGGCATGGTGGTGGAGATTGGGGTGATGTGAGGTGGTTGAGGCAGTGAGGGGTTTTTGGGTGGTGGCTATGGCCCTGTATGATGGTGGAAGGGGTGAGGAGGCATTTGGTGGTGGTTGGGCTCATTGCATAAGGTGAAGGGAGATCTAGGAAGGGGTAGTCATGGGTGGTCCATGGTGTTGTCGATGGAGGGGCATGGTGGCGTTGGGGATGGTAGAGGCTGAGGGAAACATAGGAGAGGGAGAGAGACACGAATCTGAGAGAGGAGAGGGGCTGAGTCAAGGTGGACGATGATCACTCGACTTTGGAGAGGTAGATGTTGGCGCACGGCAGGCCCATGATGGGAAATTTGGGCAGAATCTGAGAGAAAAAAATAGAGAGCATTTGAGGGTGAGAAAGGGGTTGAGTGGGCTTCGGGTTAGGGAAAATAGGAGCTAAGGGAGGACGAGGGAGGAGAGAGGGTCATTGGTGGGCTTCGACAAGGCTCATTCAACAGCAGCAGCAACATGGGCTATGACGACAAGGGAAAACCAAAAGAGAAAGGGGCTGTTTCGGGGCTTGATTTAGTGAGGAGAGAGAGAGAGAGAGAGAGAGAGAGAGAGAGAGAGAGAGAGGCATAGGGGAGGAGATCTGAGGTGTGAGGCTCGGTGTTGGTGCTCAGTGATGATGGAAGGCCGCGACGGCACTGGAGGACGAGAGGGAGAAGAGAGGGAAGGGGAGGGAGTGTGCGGCTTAAGTGGGAGGGAGGGGAGAGAGAGAGAGACGTGTGGATTGGGGGAAAAGCTAGGGTTTGTGCTTTTAATCCCAACCCCTTCATCTTGGGGTCTTCAAAATGATCTGGCGGTGGAGATTAAACATTGAAATAAACTAAGTAAAAATAGCTAAATAAAATATAAATATTATATCATTAATGTAAAATCAACTTCAAATTATAAGAATAATAATCTTTCATCATTAAATAAAATGATGAAGTTTGCTAAATATTTTTAAGAGAATAAAACCATATAATTAATTAGAGTTGTCAACATAAGTTAAATCTCATACTATTTTTAAATAACTAAAATTATTTAGACAAATTGATTTTTTAAAATTATAATATTTTTGGAGCTCTCAAAAATATTATAATTGTCTTACTTAAAATCAGGCCTGGTTCAATAACACTAGAAATGCCCCATTTAAAATACTTTTCGGGCATTTGAAATATTCGAAGGCTTTAAAACATTAGGCTAGTTTTAAAAATTACTTGATATCTTTAAAAACACGCGATCAAGGTTCAGCATGTAGAAGGAGACTCGTGACCATTAAAGAGAGAAAGGAGTAGGTTGTTACAAGAACAGAGACTATTGCAGAATATCAACCTTAGTCAGTTTATACTAAAATATGCAAGTTTTCACAAAATCAACCTCAGTTAGTTTTAGGCAAAGTCTAGCATATGAGCACTTACCTAGACTTTTGTAACTTCTCTAAATTTCTACAACATTGTCGAGCGAATATTAATTGTCATCTATAAAATAGAATTAAGCACATTTGTCATTAAAATAGAATTAATCGTCACACCAATAAACCCATAACTAACCAGCTTTGTACTCATGTATCATTGCCCATGATATTGTCAATATCTACCAAACCTAACATATGCTAATCGCCTTGAGAGAGAGAGAGAGAGAGAGAGAGAGAGGGAGAGAGAGAGCATGGAGGCAAGACATGGAGCTAGCTGGGCAAGGGCAGTTTTCCAATGTCCATGGAGGAGCCATGGTTGCTGTGTTTGTGTGGAGGCTTGCAAACTGGGTGTTGGACAACGGGTGGCTTACGGTTGAGTATGGCTTAGCAAGTGCATGTGCAAGTGCAAGAATGAACCGTATCGAAGTATTGTTTACCAAGAACGAGGTTGAAGCCATAGGGAGTTGTAAAGTTGTAATATAAAATACAAAATCAAGAACTAAACCATGAATCAAAGCAAGAAATAATTTATTTAAAAAACTAGTCATACTAAAAAGAACTAAAATAAATTCTAATGATGCAAATTAATCTAAACAATGAACAAACTATTAATGGAGAATGAACTCACTACAAAAAAAAAGGGCTATTTGCGGCTAAATTTATTTCCGGCAGTAACATTTTAGTCGCAAATAGCCGGTTTTGTAACTTCGGGAAAATGTTTGTGTCAACTAGAAAATGTAGCCGGAAAAAATTACTATTTGCGGCGACATTTGTGAGCCGGAAATATTTTGGCCGCAAATAGTTCGTTTTCCATTCCAAAATCGACTTAATAATATTTTCGCCGTTATACTTACATTGTTAAAGCGACATTTTTTACTTGTTATGGCGACTTTTTGGTCGCCTTAATAAATTTTCCACTTATTTCCCTCCCGCGTCATCTTATTTTCCCAAGCTCGATTTTTCCCTCTCTTTCTCGCGCTCTCTCTCTCGCTCTCATGTTCTACAGGAGGGTTTCCGTTCAAAAGCCATCGCCGCCGTCGACTCGCCGTCTTCTCGCCATCTTCTCACCGGTGAGTTTGTCTTTACTACTCTCAGGCTCCATTAATCTCTCTCTCACTCTCTGTAACCCTCGCCACTCTGAGTTGTGCCATTTTATCTGTCGTTGAAACAAATTACAGAAATGATTATGAGTTTCTTCTCTCCTTCATTTATGTCATTTCTGTAATTTTAATGAATCAAAATTATATATACTTTAGGTTGCTTTAGTGCCGCATTATATATTTCATTGGGTTTGTGTACATGACGAGGCTCTGTTTGTGTATGTATCAGCAGCCTACAATGTTTGTGACTTTCATGGCTTTCTAGCTGATTCAAGAAAATAATGTATATATCACTTATAAAAAATAAGGTATTATCTACATAAAGTCAGAATAGAAAGCATTAATTTTCTTTTCTTTTATATATATATATATATATATATATATATATATATATATTAAGTAGAAATTTGAAGCAAATTAAAGCACTAATTGGGAAATCTCAGGAAGTGGAATCTCCTTTGATCTTTACAAAAGTGCCTTTGATCTTTAGGCATGTGAATTCTTTTTGGCTCATGGGGCCGACAGGGTAGTGTTCATAAGAATTATACCACAAAGGTCATGTACGTATGACCTAGCTCCTAAGTTTTATATATTAGTAAATTTTTCTAAGAATGTAATTAAGTGAAAATCGTACTGAATTAAAGCAATGAGATCTATATATGAGGTTGTTTTGTTTTGTTTTGTTTTGTGTTTTTTTTGTTTTTAAATGTAATGTTGCTTTAGAAGGAACAGATCAAATAAGGAGATCAAGCATATATTATTGTTACCCATAACACAAGTGTTGATAATTTCCAAATATCTTTTGTGTTTTATTTTGTTGAAATACTATAAATTATATTTGTAGAGCCAATATATGAGTATATGTGTTCCCTTTTTTTTTTTTTGAGATTATGAAACCTCATTTGAACAATAATCAATAGCCAAAATAGAATGTATGTACCTATTTTAGTAATTGCTTCTTTAGAAAAATGCAATTGCTTCTTTAGTAATTCAGTACATATTTTTTTCCTCTTTTATCTTTTTGGAGCATGTTGCAGACTCTACACCCTCGAATTAATAGTAGTATATATATATAGTTCCCCAAAGTTTCATTTGCATTGGGTTTGCTGATGTGTGTGTCTGCATTATGCATGCCTAGCCTAGTACTGGATTTAGCATATATGTAAGAAAGGAAACTACGGCTGCTTTTTAATACTCACAACCTTTTCATTAGACATATCAGTGAATAACTTGATTTTCTCACACGTGTGGGATTTAGCACTGTGGTTTTTATTCCATATTGATTCCTTTACAAACATTGGTGGGTGCTTATGGTTATATGTTGTATTATTATTGAATTGTTCATATTTCAATCTGTACTCTTATGATTTGTCAAATCTGTTGTGTTTATGGGGTGAAAAGCTAGCATACAACTTTCTAATCTCCTCCTTATAAAAAACTAGCATATACAACTTTTTGTGTCAAAGATGCATGTAAACTTGTGCCTGTTCAATCTGAGTGAACTTTAGAGGGACAGGCCAGGTTTAAATTGGATTAAGTTAATAATTTAGAAGAGCAAAAACTTGTTCACATGTACAATTATGAATTTTGCTTTCTACGTATACATTCTAAAAGCTTGGAGATTTAAGTTAGTGAAGACTTTGGCGCCATGATAAGGGTAGATATGTTATATGTATTTTCAGATTCCTTTGTAGTTGCTTATTACTAATTGTGTTCGAAATGTATTGAGAAGTTATTACAAGCATTGAATCCACCTTAGCTGCTGAGTGCCCCCCCGCTCAAAAACAAAAGAAAAAGTACAAAAAGTTCTTGTTGATTAAAAGATATTGTAGTTATTCTTGGGCTATGCCTACGGTTTTATTTATAAGATATTCTGGCGAGAAGGGATTGTTATCATCATACAAAATTGTTGGTGCATACTGATTTCCATGAACAAATTTTTTTCTGATAGATAAAATAAAATTTTATTGTTCAATTTCCGTGAAGAAAACTAAAACTTATGAGATGATGCAAGCCAATTATAATCAAGCAAACTAAGTATAAGACACCTTTCCATTTATAGTAGTGTCAAACCTTTATTGGTCCTTCCAAAACCTTTATAGTATCAGTGACAGAAATGGGCTTCATGCGCTGATCCAAAGCAGTGACTTTCGTATCAAAAGGCCCACTCTTTAACTCAGGTAGCTGAATAGTCAGCACATCAGGTCCTGCTAACCCCTCTTTCAAAATCTATAACAATAAATATAGGGTAAGTGACCAATTTAAAAAATGTGTATAAAGATATAAACCACATCAACAAATTATCTACCTTGTAAGTATCATCTTTCTCCATGCCTATGATAACACCAAAATCTGAACGCCTGAAGTAGTAAACAAAATAAATGCAAATTATCAGATTATTAGATTCAGTATTCACAGAAGGTTTAAACTTCAGGAGCTCCTCTTCAAATGGCTCAACGCCCCAGCAACTTAAAGAATCTGTTGGTATTTTCTTAAATAAATATCCACCCTCATTGCCCTCTCTTTGAATAAAGCTCACTTTCCATCTAAAATATGATGGAAAGTTTCTGCTGCAAAGCTTCCACCAAATGACTAGCACTAGAATCATCCCTTTCCCCCTTCCTTACTGCATCAATAACTCCCTTCGCATCCCCTTCAAACTGGACATCCCCTAACCCCAGGTCTTCACATAGTACCATGGCTTCCCACAAAGCAAAACATTCTACAACAAAAGCAACAAAAGCCCCCTCGTACACTAAGTCAATTACTTTAGTGGTCGTAATTGACTTAGTGTAATTTTTTGTTGTAGAATGTTTGCTTTGTGGGAAGCCATGGTACTATGTGAAGACCTGGGGTTAGGGGATGTCTAGCTCCAATCAAAGCAAAAAATATCTTATGGACTACTGGAATATTTTCTATTACATGTAGGCAAGTAAATATTAATATTTACTTTTTCAGTTAAGAAATCCGCCATAAATATTGCAGAGCGTTAAGTATGGATAATTATATACTCTCCCATTTTATACTTATATATATATGTATGTATGTATGTATGTAGTATATATACCATTGTCACATAAAACCTCTCAATTTTGCTGACCTTAGTATTCAGAAAATTTAAAGCCTGCACTTTCTATATATATATATATATATATAAATTGCATAAATATATATATATATATATGTATAATATATAATATATATACACTTATATAAGCTGGGCGATATTCATCATACTAGCAAGGTCAGAAAACATTTTCATGTAGCAATTTCAAGCTTGAGAATTTCCCTTTGTATCGTTAACATACCAGACCATACATATACAAAACCAACTCTAGGAACTACATATACAAAACTCACTGTCAATACAAAACAATCGCTTTATACATAACGAATCTGAAATCGATACACGGAGGGCCATCAAAGCCACATCATGGGGCTCATATCTCCAACGTGCCAACAACCATTAAGGCATCTATTGAACAAGTCTTAGTGTCTCAGCTAGTCTGCACCAGATTATTAATGTGTCTGAAAGGAACATATTCTATTGCTGATTCTGTTAATTTTGATGGTTCTATGTTAGAACTTATAAATATGGTTCTATTGATGATTTGGAAATTGAAGTATGCTGCTGAATTTGTTAGTTGTGCACGTTTAAGACTTATAGTTTTCAAGTTTTAAGATTACTTCTAATACCCGTAATATGTATTCTAATGCTTGTTGTGATGTTTAAAAATGGCCATTTAAACATATATATACATGTTTATAGTGGGAAAAGTGGCTGCTGGAGTGGCATAGAGAAGGCGATAGGCACAAAGGAAGGGCGGAGTTGCTTGCGCATACGATAAATCTCACTGCTGGCCGCTCGGTAAGCCCGGAGATTTTGTCCCATCCTTTGTACAAGAGATTGTCTGGCCTCATTAACAGAGTATACCACAAGCGATTATTCCTACCAAAAACACGTGTTCAGGTGACACAGACAACTATAGATATATTGAATTAAGTAACTTCGGCGTATGAACATCATGTCCTTTCTATAAATGCCTCTTTGGAATATGGACTTATTTTGGATGCATGTATGCAAGCTCTTTCTTACTATCAAACTGTCAATTTGCATGCTGTTAATTTGTATATATATATAACCTTAGGTAGTGTATGGTTAGGTTTTGTGGATATTTTATAGCTTATGCTATTGTACGTTTCTCTTGCCACCAACTGCTCACATGGAAGTTATTGGTCATTGGATGTCAAACTGCTACAACAAGGTAAGTAATATCCTACACCCATAGGCTTTTTTATGTTCTAATTTGAATTCTTAACGATTAGCATTGCATTTTATTTGCATGTTATGATTGACTTCGATTGAATAGTTTAAGAAAGAAAATCATCCCTCTTTGGTGCTACTGCAGTTTTGATTTCTCCTAAACCATCTGGAAACCTATGAAGTATATATGAGGCCTATTTCGTATCTCTTCCTTTTTTTGTATCACTTTGTATCTTTCTGTTAAAATTTCCTTGTTAAGAGCTTAAAATTTCTGTCGAATACTATTATAGACTGACTATTTGGTTTTATCAATGAAGTGTCGGACGATGGTTTACAAATTCGATGACGAGAAAGAAAATTCAGATGAAGAGGATCGACAACACTACAGCACGGCAGGTGACTTTCTCTAAGAGGAGGAAGTGCATATTTAAAAAGGCTTTGGAGCTCTCAACTCTCTGCGAGGCTGAAATAGCGCTCGTTGTCTTCAGGGCTACCGACAAGCTCTTTGATTACGCCAGCCCAAGGTTTCTCTCCCTCTCTCACTCCTCTTTACTTATAGAGGAACATATATTCTATTTATTAGAGTAAAGTAAGTACTTAGCTGTCTACTTGTTTATGAAGATTGACTTGTTCGTGCATTCACTAATTGGTTGAAAGAGAGATAGATGCTTAACTGAAAAGATTTATTTTTCTCTTTTTTTGTTGTTAAAGTTTCTTGAACTGATGGATGCTGTAGGTGAGTCCAGATTGCTTTGCATACAGAGTTTCTGTTGATAAAGAAAGATGTAAAGTTGGATTGGATTGGATATAGTTTTATTTATATGTGTGGGTGTTAGTTCTGAACAAAAACAAGCTAACCACTGCAATTTGAATGAGTTTTTAAGAATTAATTAAACCCTAATAGAAGAATATAGATGATTAATAACCAGTCACCATCCAAATTTTTCCTGACATCTGAATCGGTTCAAACCCAAGCTGGCCTCCATTAAACTTTTCCATTTTAGTCATGCGATGATTAAATAATTTATGCTCATTTTCAGGTTAGAAATCAGATAAATTATTCCCAGCTGTCTTCATTGTATATATGGGTTAATTCAAGTGAAAACTTGAACAGATTGTTTTTTTATTATAATTAATGTTGATAGTAAGTGACTGGAAAAATGATACTTATAATCTTGAGTAGCTCAATTAGGTGTTTAAGTTTTTCTTTAATGAATTACCGAAATTGAGGTATTGGTATTGTTGGAAATGACCATCTCATAAATCATAAAACAATTTCTAGAAGACTCAGATGTTTTCGTGACTATGGTGTTTGCCAGATTTTAATCATTTCTTAATATCAATGACATTACTTGTAGAAATAGAAAGATCAAAACTCCTAGTGTTATATGGAGAATTTCCTGTAGTGAGAAATTTGTTGCTACATTGTTAAAAAAAAACTCCCGTGATAAAGGCATGCATGAAATGCAATTGGTATTGTTTTGGGATGATAGGTATAGGTGGATGCACACAGTTTCATGCTTGGGATATTTAGTGAAAGCCTCAAACTGTTCTACTGGGTTAGTTTTAGACACTCGTTGTGATTTTTTGTTTATTTGCAAGGTCCTCTATCGATTCTTGCTTTGGGTTTTTATTCCTGTGTCCTAGAAATACATTATACTACATACTTTTTGGGTTCTTGCTGTTAAATGTCTAGAGGGTGAGAGCAAATGGGCTCATTAGTGGGATTACAACCAAAAACAATTATACCATATGCAGAACAAGTGAAACAAATATATACTTAGATGTGCTGCCATCCCTGCCCATTTGCTTCTTTATTATCTTGACATGGAGTACCAACTATGCATGGGGAAATTTATTGCTACATCGTTAAAAAATCTAATTAAAAAATCTGCATGCATAGTTGGTATAGAAAACATGTACAAGAAAAATAACAACATTGTTGAATACTTTGATTTATTGCATTTTGCATTCTATCTGGTTGTGCATGCTAGCTAGCTTGTGTTTGATGACATATCTAAAAGCTCATGACCTATTTTTTGTTCTTGTTTCTCACAGGATTGAACCAAGATATCAAGAAATAGAGCAAAAACATTTCATAAGTTGTCAAAGATTGATGGAAAAGCTAGCTAAACCGATATAGAAAAACTTTCACTTGTAAATTTTTGTTACATTGTGATATGTTGGATGGTTTTATGTAAAACTTAAAACAATGGCAGTGCAGTGGTTAAGTTTCAAATATGTACTTTGAGGTTATATGAATGATGTGTGCTGGCAAAAATTGAATTTCTCTATATATAGTATTTTTTGGTTTATTAACTTGCTTTGTTTATTAACAAGCAAGTATTCAGGAAAAAACAACGTATGAATGTATAAAACACGGACTACTTCCAAACATTTCCGGCGACAATATTCAGCCAGAATTAATTTCGCAACAGCAAAGCTTCACTATTTCCGGCTACAAAATTAGCTGCAAATACTTATTTCCGGCGAAAAATATATAGCCGGATAAAAAATTGTCCAGCCAACAAGCCAGCACTATTTCCGGCTTAAAATGTGGCTGCAAATACATATTTCCGGCAAAAAATATATAGCCGAAAAAAATTATCCAAGCAGAACAAGCAACAACTATTTTCGGCTAAAAATGTAGCTGCAAATAAGAATTTCCGGCTACAAATATATAGCCGGAAAAAAAATTGGCGACTAAAAACTAGCCAGTATATATTTGCGGCTTTAAAAATGTAGCCGCTAATATATATTTCCGTCTAAAAACTATAGCCGGAAAGTATTTTTGGCTATGGATAATGTATATTGGCAAAACTTATTGTGACAAAATTTTATTCATTTGCGGCTATTATTATTGTCGGAAATAATTTGTATATCTGGCAATTACCAAAGTAGCCGGAAAATGTTTTACTTGGCTCTTTAATAGCGGTTATTCTTTGGCGACTATAAATAGCGGGTAATAACTAATAGCGGCTAAACCATGTGTTTTTTCGGACTACCGGACCCGCCGGAAATGGAGTAATTTCCTGTAGTGACTAAGGTTTTGGAATCCATCTCATTAATTCATAATAATATATTTATGATATTTTATTCTTCCTAAATATCTAAATGATAATTTAGAAACCAATCTTGTTATCATGGAAAATATCATCATTGAAGGCCTTTTTAAAAAAATATATATCGAAAGTATGTTCTGTGACGCCCCCAAATCCCCACGCCCGAACACGGGAAAATCGAGACGTCCGGATGGTGACAACCCGGGTCACCATCCTATCGACGGGTGCCAAGTGTGTGCAAAGGCAACAAATGTGTACGAAAGAACACGCAGCGGATAACGAAAGTCATAACTAAGTACCAGAATTTTTCTTAACGTAATACAAGCTGTTTAAAACGTACATAGATAAAATATTACAAAACACAAATACAGTTTTAAACAAATATAAAACATAGAATCAGCAACCCGGCGGAGCCGCATCCTCGGGCTCAACCTCCTCCTCTTCGTCCTCTAACTCTGCACCAAAAGCTACGGAACCAAGAGTAGTACCGCAGGTAAGTAAAACCAAACAATACCAGATAAAAACACATAAAACTCAAACAAGATGCATGAAACATGCCCAATGCACAAAGCCCATAAAACACAAGTTTTCCACACACGCCAAAAACCCATCTGGCCCAACAACACGCCAAAAGTCACATTTGGCCGCCAAAAGTCCATTTGGCCCAATATCTCGCCAGAAGTCCATCTGGCCCACGCCAAAAGTCCCATTTGGCCTCACAAACCATTATCCAATTTTAACCGTATGCACCATGACCTCCCCTAGGGGTCATCCGCACACCCTGGCTCCAGTGTCACACCGTAGAGTACCACCACGCATGTGACACCTAACGAGCGATGCCCAGTTCCGCGCCCCGCGCGTTCATAGCCAAGCATCCTCTAGCCCTCGCCAGCGAAGGGCCACGGAGTCGGTGAGTAGGGCGATGCCCGGTTCCGCGCCCGGCGCGTTCGTAGCCAAGCATCCCCTAGCCCCGCTCCCGTCATCGCTCTCGACAACTCAGGGGACATCACTCAGTTTATTCCGCTCCCGAGTGACCAGAGGAGCTCCACCGAGATAATAACCCATCCCGGCTTGGGCTCGTGATACACACGCACCCGCAATACACTTACGCCAATACACAGGCTTTTCACATAAATCCACAAACACACGTGCATGCACCATGTAATGCCATAACAATGCATAATAAATTAATCCAATAATCATAAATCAAATAAACAGGCAACTCCGTCCTCCATCCATCCGACCCCCGAAACTCCTCGGACTCAGTCCGGAATCAACAACCAACAACAATAAATAAATTGAATGAGCGATATATATTTAAATCTGAAAATAGGGTTTGGAAAATACTTACAGCGCTATATGGCAATTTTTGAAAACAAGCGGCGTTGCAAACGGCGGAAAAACAGCAACGTCACAGTGAAAATTCACTGTGGCCGTGGGTTTGAAAAACCCACTTTTGAACGGGGACAAACTAGGACACGAGATTGATAGGGAATGGTCTAGGGATGGTTGTGAAGCTATTGGAAGTGGTGGTTGGCCGTGGGTGGCGGCGGAATCGCCGGAAATGGCCGGATTACCCAAAACGGAAAGCTAGCTCGTAGGAGCTGTTCCGGTGGTCGTTGGAGGCCGGAAATGGGTGGGTTAGGACGGCAAGGAGTCGGTGATGAAGTGGTGAAGAAGTGGTGGCCGGAGGTGGAGCGACGGCGGCGGATCGGAGCAAAATCCCTGCGCCCTTCTTGGAGCTTTTCCGGCCAAACGGCCGTCCGGTTGGGGGTGGGCTTTGGAGGGGTGGTGCGCCGGAGGGAGGGGAAGAGAATGGGACCGGTGGGGGGTCAAACGGTGGCCGGACGGTGGCGGTCTGGACTGTTGAAGGGACGTCCGGCGTGAGGGAGAGGGAGGAGAGAGAGAGAGAGAGAGAGCTCGGGGGGGGACCGATCGGGGAGAGAGAAGAGAGAAAAAAGAAAAAGAAGAAAAAAAGAAAAAGAAAGGAAAAAGAAAAGAAGAAGGAAAAAAAGAAAGAGGAAAAAGAAAAAGAAAGGAAAAAAAAGAAAAGAGATGTAGGGAAAAGAGGAGATCTAATCCTCATCCGGAAAACAAAACTAAACCGCCAAAAAGAGATTAAAACCACAAAACAACTAAAAGAAATAAAACACAACCTCAAATAAATTAAATTAAATTAAAAACCAATTTTAAAACGCAAATAAATTAAAATAAATAACTGATATATTAATTAAAATAAAAACAATTATTTCAGCGAAAATACACTCAAAAGCGGGTCATCACATGTTCTTCTTCACTCAAAGATATGAAATCAAATCATTATTTGTATATGTTAACAAATTACAAAAGATATAATTTAAAAAAATATATATATGAATCAAGCTCTCAATTGATTAAGATTATTTTAGATCATGAAGAAAATATGATTGAACTCTATCTCTCTCAATTGATATGAAGCAAGAATAATATATCATTGAACACATAATTAACTAGAAAAAAAAAATCTCATAAATAACACTACTAATCTTCGATGAGGTTTCATCCTTAATTTTAGTTGAAAACTTAGTTAGACATGTTCATGAAAATTGTATTAGGCATATTTATCTAACTTTGTTTATGAGCTACAGTGGTTTAACAAATTTGTCTATGCACAGTAACTTAGCCATTCATTTGTTTATATTATTTTATCTATCCAGTTATTTACTAGATATTAAGCATATCCCAAACATTATTTACTAGATATTTGTTAATAATATTATCTTATACTTCATTCCAGTGTGCTATATTACTCGATATCAATTAGCATATCCCTGACATTAGTTTCATGTTGTATAATTTTTCACAAGGATGATTAACTTAATTGTATAATTTTAACGTTTTAAACAAATATTTTTTAGAAGCTTTTTCAAATCTGCTTCACTAGTTATATATATAAACATGATTCGATCATCATTTCTCATAATTAGAATCATATTATTTAAAGCAAATGCCGTTTATGATGACATTTCTACTAGCAGAGAAGTGTCTAGGTTTGCTAAACATGTCTTTAATTACTGGATGTTTTCAAAATTGATATCAATGGTATTGCATAAAAAGTTGGCCTATTAATATATATATTTGCATGTTTTGAAGTTTCCTTTGATAATGAAACTTTTTTTCTTATCTGTGCAAAATTGCGGCACAAATCTTATGATGCCACTTGTTCGAAATGTTAATATAGTAATTTCTTCCTTCGTTGGACTATAAATATATTCTTTTCTCATATATTTGTCAACTTAATCAACAGTCAAACATTGTATCAAGAGAGAGAATCCTCTTATGAAGAATCCTGAGTGACCATTGGGTGTATTGTGCCTTTGGGATTGAGAATTTTGTGATTGATCTCTTGTACTCCACCTCTGTTGATAATGAATTCATTGAGACTGACACCGACAGTGAATGTAGGCTCACAATGAGCGGAACCACTTATATCTTGGTGTTCTGTGTGTTATTGCTATTATTTGTTTTGTTTGCTTCCGCTGTTATACTTCAAATTAGCCTTTGATAACTGGTCAATCCCAACAAACTAGTACTAGAGTGCCAGGCTCTGTGCGAGATCTTGAGGGTGGCTATGGCAAAGTTTGAAGTGGAGAGATTTGACGGTCAAAATAGTTTCAATTTGTGGCGCATCAAGATGAAGGCTTTGCTGCAACAACAAGGTTTTCAAAAGTATTAGATGAGAAGGTGTCTAATGAGTCTCCTACACTGTCAAGAGAATACGAAGAGAAGGCATACAGTGCTATTCTACTGTCACTATCAAATAGGGTTTTGAGGAGGTTGTTGATGAGAAGACCCCTACTAGTCTTTGGAAGAAACTTGAGAGCTTGCATATGAAGAAGTCGCTCACCAACCGTTTGTATTTAAAGCAAATATTATACACTCTCAAGATAAGGGAAGGTACTTCTATTTTTTTTTTATCATCTAGATGAATTTAAAAATATTATTATGGATTTGAGGAATATTGATATTAATTTTGATGATGAAGATCAAGCCTTAATTGTGTTGTGTTCGTTGCCAGTATCATTTGATATTTTTGTGAACTCAATGTTATATGGTAAAGATACTCTTTCCTTGGTAGATGTAAAGTCTGTTTTGAATTCTAAGAAGTTGAGAACAAAATTGGGTGTATAAGGCATGGATAATCAAGCTAATGGCTTGTTTATGAAATGTTCTTCTGGTGATAGATATAGATAAAGAAGTTTAGAAAAGACTAGGGGTAGTTCTAGTGTTCAAAATTTAACAAAAAAATGTTAAATGTTACTATTGCCATATGTTTGGTGATTACAAGAATGAATGTCCCAAATTAAAAAACAAGGAGGAAGGTAAAAGTTCCTCCAATGTTGTTAGCACTCAAGAACAATCTAACAACTTTGATATTGTCCTAACAGTCAGCGTCCCTAGCAACCATTTTGGTTACAAGTGGGTCATGGATTCTACCTGTACGTTCCATATGTGTCCCACGAGAGATTGGTTCACTACCTATGAATCAGTTAATGGTGATTTTGTTTTGCTTGGGAATTATATGGCTTGTGATATTGTTGCGATCGGTTCAGTTGAAATTAAGATATATGATGGAACCATTAGAACGTTGTCTAACATTTAGTATATTCCATCTTTGAAGAAAAATCTTATATCTTTGGTCATTCTTGATTCCTTTAGTTATCAGTATTTAGCTGCAGGTGGAGTAATTCGAGCCTATAAGGGCTCTTCAGTGGTAATGACATGGAAGAAGACAGATGGTCTTTATTTTCTTTAGGGCAATACAGTGATTGGTGGAGCTGCATCTTCAGACATTTCAGATTCAGATATTGCTCATTTATGGCATATGTGATTGGGCCATATGGGTGGACAAGTGTGGTCATTTATGAGTAGGCAAGTTTTTGCTTTGTGTGGTTAGAAGATAGGAAAGCTTGATTTTTTGTTGGCACTGAATTATTGTAAATAAGTGTAGAATCAAGTTTGCTGCAGTTTATTTCTTTCTGAGTTTTAGGGTACATGTTGTGTGATGTGGTGCCCTATTTCTACTCATATTTTTTATGACCATTTGAGAAAAAGTTTGGGTTGATTTATTTTTAAACTCTTTGTTTTGTGACATGTTTGATGTGTTCAAGCAGTTGAGAAGGCTAGTGTCAACAAACAAGAAGGTAAAGCATTTTTTAGATTGTACAGTCAGATCCACTCTATGAAAATAGGGTAACTGAATGAATGAATAGGACTCTTGAGAAGAGCTCATAGTATGCTTTAGGGTTTTGCCATGCTTGTCTACAGATTTGGGTGAAGCAATCAACATAGCTTGCTATTGGGTAATCTTTCTCCTTTCATAGCTTTGTAGTTGTTGTTTCCACAGGAAATGAGAGCAGGGTTATAACAAGAAGGTGGAGTTGCTAGGAGAGCTTCACAATAGAGTGCAAGTAGTACTCTAGATCATGCTATTGAAATTAAGCATGATTTTTATTTTAGAATTGGCTTACAGTGAGAGCAAGTCTATAGTTTCATCTGGTAGATAGAGGAGGCTATTTGGCCACCTTTGGGATATGCTCATTCAGACTTTGTGGTGTTCTTACTTTGATAGAGAATATTTGTTGTTAGACTTTGTATGTATTCAGAAGCCGTTGTTTAGGTAAGCAGTCTGTAAAATGGTGTGTTGACTTTTGTGTGTAGAAGTTGAGTCTCTTCATTAGGACCAAACTTGTGAGTTGGTCAAGTTGTCAATGAAGATTGAAGACTTTTGGGTGAAAATTGAGTTCTTCAAGGATATGCATTTGTTTGGGGTCTGTGATTCCCTTAAAAGATTTGTTGGAGGGGGTCGGTCCTGTGGTTAATGGGTTCTTTTGTTCAGGCTTGATGGAATCCATGCCAAGGTGGAGATTTGTTGAGTATGGCATGATTTCCTAGTGAAATAATGTTTTCACAAGTTGTTTGCTTGAGCAATGTCCCTTGCCACTCGAGCAAAGATTCAAATAGAGAGTTAGCGCATCTCCTGCTCAACAATCAGCTCGGGCGAGAGTACCAACCCAAGAGTTCGCTCGACACTCCCTCTCGGCTCGAGCCCAATGCCAGCCCTAATGTTTGCTCAAGCACCACTCAACATACTAGTCAAGCAAATGTTCAATGTTAGGGCTTCTTGCACTATGAACTATAAATACATGCTTTTCTCATGTATTTTTCAACTTAATCAGTAGCCAAACATTATAGAGAGAGAGAGAGAGAGAGAGAGAGAGAGAGAGAGAGAGAGAGAGAGAGAATCCTTTTGTGAAGAATCCTAAGTGTTCATTGGGTGTATTGGAGGCTTTGTGATTGAGCTGAACCACTTATATCTTGGTATTCTGTGTGTGATTATCGTTATTTCTTTTATTTAACTTCACTGTTATACTTCAAATGGGCCTTTGATAACTGATCAATCCCAACCACATATGCATTAAAAAGTTATATGAACAAATGTAAATAAAAAATAATAATATTTATTATATTATTATAGAAAATGAGTTTACATCCAATGTAGGACTCAAGTTTTGAGTAGGTAGTTAAAAGCCAAAAAGTTGTATATAAGCCAAACTTTACTTAGAAATTTGCCAGAATCAAACCTATTGCCGTTGAGGTTGATATGTGGTAATACGAAATATGTTTGTTTTTTTTTTAATCAACAAGTAATGCTTCTCATTCATTCATAATTGAAACTTATTCATTACAAGACATCTCTCTGATTACAATAGAATTAATCTCAAGTCCATCTTCTATCCAACAACGTTCTCCCTCTGTATGTACAACTCTCTTAGCAAGTTCATGAGCTACACTATTTCCTTCTCAGAAAATAAAGCCAAACTCCTAATGGATCTTTTACTTAAAATGCCTACGATGTCTTCTGCAATCTACCCCATCGAAGTACATATAGGAGCTTTTTTATTTATCTCTTTAATCACCTTTTGAGCATCTCCTTCAAAATTTTTATTTCTGATATTTAGTTCTAAAACTAACTCCATGGCCCTCCATGCTATAGTAGCTTCAGTAAATTCAGGGCTTCTTATAAATTGCTTTGAGGCACATAATGAAATTAGGACTTCACCATTATGATTCCTTGCAACAATACCCATAACAATTCTGTTATTTGCCTTATCCATAGCAGCATCAAAATTAACTTTAGTGAAACCTTCACTTGGTGGCTATCATTTAGTATCCTTTCTCCTTGAACTTTTTACCTCATTTTGCTCCTCTTCTACGTCATCTGTTTCTTGGAAAACTTTAAGGTTTGATAACACAACCTTTGAGTCTATTGAAAGCATTGTTGCATTCTTTTCCATAGCTATAAAAATTCGATCTCAACACTGCTCCACTTCTATACACTACTCTGCATTTCTGCCCACACATCACTTGCTACTAGGCATGACCATAATACCTGTTCTATTGTCTCATCTTCCCCACAACATATTGAACATATAGAATCTTTTACTATCTTCTTCTGATACAAAATTTTCTTTGTAGGTATAGTAGAGTTTAATGCTTTCCATATAAATTGCTTTGCTATGTTAAGGATACGAAATCTCCAAATCCCTTTCCAAACATGTTTCTATGACTATCTATTGGAGCTCTCACCATAAATTTATTTTGCTTTACTTATCCCTAAATGATACACTTCGAACTAAAAACTTTCCATCCTTTGAAGAATCCTAAATGGTATTGTCTTCATCCCCGTTTTTGCTCAGAGGTATATTGCATGTTTGGATGGCTTCCTCTCTATGGAAAATGTTGAAAACTAGCTCCTTATTCCATCATGATTGTCTTCTAACACCAGAGCATTCACTTTTGAATCAACATTCAAGATATTCACTCGATATCTCACTTTGAAACCTGTAGATTGAGGTAGCCACTTTTGGTTCCAAATAGAAATATTCTTACCATTCTCGACTCTCCACACTATTCCTTCTTTTAATAATTCTTGAGCAGCCAACATACTCCTCCACATAAAGGATGGTCTGTAGCTCAATTTTGCATAAATAAATTGAGAGTTGTTATAGTATTTTTCCTTGAACATGCTTGCTGCCAAGCTATTAGGATTTTGCTGTAGCATCCATCTTTGTTTAGCTAACATGGCCCTATTAAAGACTTCAATCTCACAAAATCCCAAGTCACCATCTCTTTTGTTTTCACCCATTCTATGCCACATCTTCAAGCGAATCCCTCTTCCCTCTTTCTTACTACTCCACTAAAACTTTGATAACATATAATTAATCCCAATGCACAGTCTTTTGGCAGTAAAAACACATTCACCATATATGTAGGAATTGATTGTAACACAGCCTTGATAAGAACCTTCCTAGTTGTGGATAAAAATGTATTTTCCAGCTATTAATTTTCTTCCACATCCTATCTTTGATCCCCTTAAATGTCTGGTACTTCGATCTTCCAATCACAATTGGTAGACCAAGATACTTGCCATAGTCCCCACATATGATAGCTCCAGCTTCTTGTATGATTTCTTTTTGCACTAGGCCACTGGTATTAAGAGTTGAACAATACAGATGCATTTTGTCTATTAAGTGCTTGACCTGACAATTCTTCATAGAGCTTCAACATGTCATGAATTCTCTTCTAGTTTTCACTACTGGCTTTACCAAAAATACACAATCATATGCAAATAGTAGATGAGTGATTTTAGTTCCACCCCTTACAGTAGCCACTCCACACTTCTTCCCACTTTGTTCTGCTTTACTCAGTAGAGAACTTAGGCCTTCTAAATACATTATGAATAGGTAAGGAGATAAGGGATCTGCTTGCCTCAAGCCTCTCATTGGAGTAAAACTCTGATCACCAGTCTTTCCATTGACCACCAAAGAGTATGAGATAGATTCCACACATTGCATTATCAGCTGAATATATTTTTAATTGAGTCCTATCCTTCTCATTATTAATCTTAAGTACTGCCACTATTCTATCGTAGACCTTAGACATATCTAGCTTCAAAGCCATTCTACCACCTCTTCCTCTTTTTCTTATGTTCATAGAATGTAGTAGTTCATATTCCATCATTACATTGTCTATTATGGATCTTCCTGGTACAAAAGCACCTTAGGAGCTAGAAATAATATGTGGTAATACATTCTTAAGCCTATTAGCCAAAGACTTATTAATAAGCTTGTACAAGACATTCCATAAAGAGGTAGGCCTATGGTCATTTACAGACAAGGGGGCACTAATATTAGGAACACGAACAATATTAGTATGATTTAGACTACTAGGCATACCTCCTCCATTAAATAACTCTAGCACAGCCTTGCATACCTTGAACCCCACTGAGCTCTAGTGATGTTGGTAAAACTCTGCTCCAAAACCATCTTGTCCTAGATATTTGAAAGGGCCTATTTGTTTCAATGCTTCATAGATTTCTGTAGCCGTGAAGGGGGACTCCAATCCTGCATTCATATGATCTGTCACCTTTCTGTCAATACATTGAAGACTTTCTTTAATAACTAATAATTGTGGGTCTAATGTAATATGATGGCAGTGGTTTTCAAAAGCATTGGCAACTTTAACCACTTCACACTTGTAATACCATCTGAGTCCCTAACTGTTTTAATGAAATTCTGCTTCATTCTTTGTGTGGCACAAGCATGGAAGAATCTAGTGTTTCTGTCACCTTGTTGATACTTGTACCTTTTTGCCCTTTGCCTCCATCTCAAATCTTCTTTACTTAATAAAGGCCCCAATTCTCTTTGCAACTTCATAGCTTCCTCCACATTGTGCTGTATTTCATCATCTTGCATCTACTTTAGCAAATTCAACTTTTCTTTTATAAGTTTATCTGAATCAGCATTAGAAAGCCTGCTTCACCCTGCAAAAGCTGTTCTTATTTTCTTTAACCATTCTTGCACCTCATATAGAGACATTCCAGATACACTCTCCTGCCTCCACCTCATTTACAATTTTCTTACGTCATTCTTCTTCAGAACCCCAGGCTACTTCATATATGAATGACCAGCTTAATCCACCCTTATTAAGCACTTCTACCAAAAAGAAAATATCAAGGGTCTATGATCAGAACAACTTGCTACCAGAGTCTCCACCTTAATAGTTTTAAAATAATCAAGCCAGCCTCTGTTAGCTACCCCATATCCAATCTTTCTGTAGTAAATGTTTCGTCATAGTACCTATTGCTCCATGTATACTTCGATTGAGTCCAACCCAGATCAAACAATGCACCCCTCTCAATGGCTTGTCTAAACTTATTCATTTGAGTTTCACTATGCAATCTACCTTCCTTTTTTTCCCCCCATCTTGCGAGAGTATTTCATTGAAATAATCACATACAAACTAGGGCACATAGTCTTGTGGTTTCAATGACACAAATATATATATATATATATATATATATATATATATATAAATATCCCATGTATCTTGCCTTTTACTTGTTTCTGGGTGGCCATAAAATCCTGTAAACTCCACTCTTCTATTCCCTCTCCATTCATAATTCTCACACTTATATGGAAACTCTAATAGGACTGAATTATGTTTGTTAATTGATCATTGGGGTGACCAAAAAAATAAATTAAGCATACCTTGGAAATACGTACAAATAAGAATTATTCTTTTGTTGCGGCCTGGACTCTAGATCTCTACAATGAAATCTTGTATAACGTTTTTCATTTAGGTAAGGTCCTAATCATTTGCCTTCATTAATGCTAATTGTGTCCCTTGCAAATTCTTAGTCGTAATGGGGATTCGATGATCCTCAAATGCATGGGTTCCAACCCATGATATCCAACGTAGATATATCATGGGTTCAATAGCTTGCCAAAGATTATCAAACCGATATAAAAGGGAAGTGAGGCGAGATATATGCAAATTAGGAATTGTATTTTTTTTTTTTTTTTGTTCTCTCTCTTTTCTTTTCTTTTTTTTTTAAATATGTGCAATAATTTTGTAAATCTCAATTTATTTGCATAGAATGAGAGGCTAATTATTACCTACCAGGTTCCCATTATATATTTATAGCCTAGCTACTTTACATTTGTTTTTTTAAATATGTGCAATAATTTTGTACATCTCAATTTATTTGAATAAAATAAGAGGCTAATTATGTGATATCCCGTATTTACATGTATTTTTATTAAATAATTATTTAAATTATTATAATTAGTGGTTCTCTTATTTTAAATTAAATGTATTTCTCATTGTACTGTTTTATGATTTTTAAGTTGTGAGATTTAAATAATGTGTTTTCTTGATATTAATAATTATTTCGGATTTAAATTAGTCTCTAGCTTAAATTATTTTATTGTTGGACTTTAATTATTTTATTTTATTAATGTCTAATTGTACTTTTTTACTTGACTTTTAGTTATTTTTATTGTGGATTTTTACCTTGTTGGACTTCAATTTTCGGATTGGACTTATTTTTGTTGAATTTTCCTTTGTTTTTGGGCTTAGCCCTTTCATTTTCGGGCCAGTCCATTTCCTTAGAAGCCCAGCCCGTGAGCAAGTGAACCCAGCCCCTTCTTTCTCTAAAACGACGCCGTTTTGCGTCCAGCCTCGCACTTTCTTCCTTCTCTTTTCTTCTTCAGCGCCGTTCACTTCTTTTTCTTCTTCCTCTGAATTTCCTCTGCCGCAGCTGTCTTCTTCTTCCTCTCTTGTGCTGCGTTTCTTCCACCATCTTCTTGTGGTTAGCTTGCATTTTTTTTACCTTGCATTTTGCTTCCTCCTTGCTGTAAACCGAACCCTCTCTCTTTCATTTTTCTGCATTTTATTTCATCGGTTTCTCTCCATTGTTGCAGGTCTGGTCGAGCTCCCTTTTGCGCCTCCTTCCTCTTCTTCATTTATTGTTTATTCCTTGTTAATGTGGTGTAAAACCCCTGCTATCTCCTTTGTTTTCCCACGAAATTATGCCCTGTTTTGTACCCGAAAAGCATGCTCTGTTTTTATTCCAAACTTGAAGCTCGATTTTTCCTCTCCTTTTCTCTAGTATTTTTCGTGTTCTAGCTTGTGAGTTGAACCTTGAATTTCGGGTGTTTTTCTGACTCAAACCGTGCCCTGTTGTTTGGTCCAGCCGTGAGCTTCACTTTGGATTTTTCTTGATTATTTTGCTCTTGCCGTGAACCTCATTTCCCAACCATTATCTTCTATTTTATTTCAGTAAAATCAGCCCCTTTATTCCAAAAATTTCACCTTAAATCATCTTGTTTTCAAAAACCATTTTAGTTCCAAAAAATTATAATTTTTGGTAGTTTTATTTTCGAGCTTGCTTTTAACGTTAACCGAGCATTTGATCTTTTAGAAATATTGCTTTTAAAGCATTGTAAGTATTTTCGAAATAATCTTAAAGATTTAAATATATTTTTGTATTAATAATACTTGTGAATTGGTTGATTATACAGGATTGAGTTGGTTAAATATTTAAACGAGGAGTATGAGAGTCAATTGGATTGGAAGATACAGTTGTGTATGTGATTGATTGATATTAGGATTTGTTGTTGTTGGATATTTTTGTCACTTGTCGTATGTATTGCATAGTACACGCACGTTCATGTTTGTAAAATGAAAACTAAGTTTTCAGGTAATTGCATACATATTCATGTGTATATTTGAAAACTGGGTTTTTAAGTGAGAAGTAAATTTTGGGTATGTTTAAAACGAATGGATTGAACGATTTGAGTCAGAGGTACTGTAGGAATGGTGGTAAGCAGAAACGGTAGTAGATTCCCTCCTGTGATTCTCGCCTACTGTGCACGCGGTAGGGATGGTGGTAAGTAGGAACAGTGGTAAAGTCTCATTTGTGATTCTCCCTTATAGTGCTCTTATAGTTGGTTATTGGGCCATTTTTTAGGGAAATGACGATTTTTTTAATGGAATAGAAATGTTTTGGGCCAAAATGGAATATTTTGGCGTGCGTGGAAAATTATTCATTTTGAAAAATGATAATTTTTGGATCTCATGTGTATGGCATCATGTTCATGCATATTGTTGTTACTTGAATGTATTTTTATCTTGTGCTTTGTTTAGATTATTACTGATCTGCGATACCGTTTCTTAGTACTGTAGACTTTGACACAAGTGATGAGGGGGTTGAGCCTGAGGATGCAGCTCCATTGGATGAGTGATCGAGGATCACTTTCTCATAGATTGATATTTATTTCTCGCTTTTGGTTTGTTGAACCCAAGATTTCAAAGTTTTGTGTAATTATATATTTACACATGGATTTTGATGATAACAAATAAATTCAAAGAATAAAGAAGTCTCAAGCTCAAGTTGTCTACACAATGCAGTCAAACACATCAAGGAAATAAGCATGAGCAAGAAGGGAACAAGTTCACATTAAAATTATAGAGTAATGTTGTAAATATCTTCAAAATTCGAAATTAGGATTAATGCTTAAAATTAATATTTTATCATAAAGTATTAAAATACATTTTCCACATGTGCATGAATATTTTTGAAAATTAAATTTGAAAATTTTGAAAGATGATTGATTGTCATCTTTTGCATGTGCATGCCTTGATTAAAGGGTTGAACTTTGAAAATATTAAAGATGATTGATTGTCATCTTTCACATGTGCATGTTTTATTTGAATATTTTCAAAAGTGATTGATACTTTTTTTGGACTTATACAAAAGGTAGATGATTTTGTTTGAAAAATTTGAAAAGTAAAGTGTGCTCATTTTGTCATATGCAAAAAGTAAAAGATTAGGTTTGAATTTTTTGAAAAGGAAAGTGTGCTCATTTTGTCATATGCCAAAAGTAAAAGATTAGATTTGATTTTTTTAAAAAGTGAATGATGTTGTCTTTGACAATTGAAAAAAAAGAACCTTTTATTTGAATTTTTTGAAAAAGTGAATGATGTTGTCTTTGACATGTGAATCTTTTTAAATTTGAATATGAAGTCTCATATGCCTATAAATAGATCATTTGAGAGCTTCACATTTACAATACCAAGAGCATACAACATTCATTCAAATCTTTCATTCTCTCTTCTCTAAGCATTGAGCCTTAATCCTTATTCATTTTGAGAGATATAGTTTGTGCTGTATTGTTCTTATTTCACTCATTGAGGAGTGTTTTCTGATAACCTACCCACTATCAGTTTTTGTATCAGAAAAAAGGGTGTGTATAACCCTTGTACGTGTAGAAAGTATTCTATACGGGGAATAGTTGAATCACCACTTGTAAGGTGATTGCAAGTGTAGAGGGTGTTCTACACGGATCCTTTGTAACGGTATTGTTCAAAGGTGTAATAGGTTTCTATCTCCACTTGAAGGAGGTTAAATAGTGAATTTGGGAATCCTCAAGGGGTAGCTTGAGGCGAGGACGTAGGCAGTGGGGCCGAACCTCGTTAATATACTGAGTTTGCTTCTCTCTTACCCTTACTCTTTATATTTATTGTTATTTCATATTTTGTTTATATTTTATATTATATATTTGATTTATAATTGTTATTTTTTTTAATACAACTCAATTCACCCCCCCTCTTGTGTTAGTCATCTGGGCAACAATTGGTATCAGAGCTAGTTGACATGTACTGTTCATACAGGCAGATCACTCATGGGAACTCTCGCTTGTGACTGTGTCACCGAAGCAAGACTCTCCGACCATAGGTGACGGTGCACCGGTAGAGACGGTGGCCGGCTAGTCTGGTAGGTACAATTGTTAGGTGACATAGGTGCGACCTATGATCAGTAACAATTGGTATCAGAGCTAAGAGCTCTATTATAAGATTAACTATCTTTTGAGTTAAGATCTTATGGCTAACATTGCAGCTTCATTTGGTGAAGGTCAATCTAGCAGTCGGCCTCCACTCTTTTGTGGAGATAATTACTCATTCTGGAAAGTTAGAATGAGAATATTTCTTCAAACTCAAGGTAGAGAAATCTGGAAATGTATTGTAAATGGACCTTATATTCCAACAAAAGTGGTTGATGGAGTAAAGGTCAAAAAGGAAGAAGAAGAGTTTGATCGTGAAGACGATAGACTTTATACTTTAAATTTAACTGCTATGAATTTATTATATAATGCTCTTAATGGAAATGAGTTTAATAGAATAATGAATTGCGCTACGGCAAAGGAAATTTGGGATAACTTGGAAGTAACTTATGAAGGAACTTCGCAAGTCAAGGAATCAAAAATTTATATTCTTACTCATGAATATGAAATGTTTAAGATGAATGATGATGAATCAATTTCTAGTATGCACACTCGTTTTACTAACATCATAAACAGCTTGACAGCTCTTGGCAAAGTTTATTCCAAGGTGGAGATAGTAAGAAAAATTCTCAACTCTTTACCAAAACGTTGGGAATCAAAAGTTACAGCGATTCTTGAAGCTAGAGACCTCAAGAAGCTCGAAGTCAATGAACTCATCGGATCACTTATCACCCATGAGTACACATTGAAAATAGGAGAAGAAGAAGGAAAGCCAAAGAAGAGCTTAGCACTTAAAGCTGTTCCTCATGAAAGTGAAAGTGATGAAGATGAGGAAAATGAAGATAAAGATGAAGAAGTTGCGGTGATAACAAGAAGAATTCAGAGGTTCTTGAAGAAAAATAGAACTCCCCCGAGGAAATCCTTCAAAAAGTTTTCCAAGAAAGATTCAGGTAAAAATGATACTTTAATTTGTTATAAATGCAATAAACCTGGTCATATCAAGCCAGATTGTCCTCTGTTAAAGAAAGATCAAAACAAGGGCAAGAAAGCAATGAAAGCTACATGGGATGATGATTCAAGTAGCTCGGATAGTGAAACAAGCAATGAAGAATCATCAAATCTTTGTCTTATGGCTAAAGATGACATTGAGGTAACAAATCTTGATAATATTGAAGATCCTTCATATGAAGAATTGCAAAATGTTTTAGAAGAGGTATATGAGGAATTTGAAAAATTGGGTATCAAGTATACTGCTTTGAAAAAGAAAAATTCTTCTTTAACAAACGAAATTAAAATTTTAAGAAAAGAAAGTATCATTTTGAAAGATGAAAATCTTGAATTGAATAAGAAGAAAACCGATTTAGAAAATATTGTTGAAAACTTTACGAATGGAAAAAGAAATTTTGAAAAACTTCTTGGTAGTCAAAGATGTGTTTTTGACAAGGCAGGTTTGGGATATATGCCAAAACAAAAATACAAACCTTATAAAAATTTCTTTGATAATCATTCTACATCAAAGACTAATATTCAAAATTCTTTTCATAAAAATAATTTTGTCAAAAAATGATATTATTATAATCATTCAAGTTTTTCATATATGTCACATGCTATTTGCAATTTTTGTAATAGAAATGGTCATAATTATCATACTTGTCCTATTAGAAGAAATCATACAATGACTATTAGGGCCATATGGGTACCTAAAAATCTTGTTTCTTCTAATACTAATAAATAAAGGACCCAAAGAATTTGGGTACCAAGAAAAATCATTTTAATTTTTTTTATAGGTATGCATGAAGTCTTCCACAAGTAAAAACAAATGGTTTTTAGATAGTAGATGTTCAAGACATATGACGGGAGACAAGACTAAGTTCTTTGATCTTAGATCTAAAGAAGAAGGACACGTGACATTTGGAGACAACTCGAAAGGGAAGATCGTGGGAATAGGTAAAATTGGTAATGAATCTTCTCTCATAATTGAAGATGTTCTACTTGTTGAAGGTCTAAAACATAATCTTTTGAGCATAAGTCAATTATGTGATAAATGATTTACAGTTACTTTCAAAATGGATAAATGCATTATTTTGAATGATCATGATTGTAATATTTGTTTTATTGCTTTTAGAAACAATAATGTTTATACAATTGATTTTGAAGAAATTACCTCACAAGATGCTATTTGCTTTTCAGTTCAAAATGAAACTAGTTGGTTATGACATAGAAGATTAGGTCATGCCAACATGGAACTTATTTCCAAACTTTCAAAAAATGATCTTGTGAGAGGTTTACCAAAAACAAATTTTCTTAAAGACAAAATTTGTGATGCATGTCAATTTGGTAAACAAACAAAAACTTCTTTTAAAACTAAGAAACATATTTCCACTACTAGACCATTGCAACTGATACACATGGATCTTTTTGGACCAAATAGAGTTGCAAGTCTAGGAGGAAAATATTATGCATTTGTTATTGTTGATGATTTCTCTAGATATACTTGGGTCATCTTTCTTGCTCATAAAGATGAGGCACATAATGCCTTTACCAAGTTATGCAAGAGAATTCAAAATGAAAAGGGCTATACTATTTCAAGTATCCGAAGTGATAGGGGAAAAGAGTTTGTTAATAAAAATATTGAAACTTTTTGTGATGAAAATGGTTTTGTGCATAATTTTTCTGCTCCTCGAACTCCTCAACAAAATGGGGTAGTAGAGAGGAAAAATAGATCTCTTCAAGAGATGGCAAGAACAATGCTCAATGAGAACAACTTGCCTAGTTATTTTTGGGCCGAAGCGGTAAGTACTGCATGTTATGTTATAAATAGAGTTATGCTAAGGTCTAAGTTAGATAAAACCCCCTATGAGCTTTGGAATGAGAAAAAGCCCAACATTGGTTACTTTCATGTATTTGGATGCAAATGTTTTATTTTGAATGACAGGGATAATTTAGGCAAGTTTGATGCAAAATCTGATGAAGGTATCTTTCTCGGGTATTCTACTAATAGTAAAGCTTATAGAGTATTCAATAAAAAGATTTTGACTGTACAAGAATCTATGCATGTAGTATTTGATGAATCTAATTCTCCACTCTCCAAGAAATCTATTGATGAAAAAATAGGAGGTATAAATAACACGGAAAGTCTCAATCTCAACAAAGAGAAAACAATAGAGGAAATTCAACATGGAACCATCAGGAAAGATCATCAAAATTTAATACAAGATGCAACCAAACAGTGGAAATTTGTGAAAGATCATCCAGTGGAACAAATTTTGGGAGAACCTTCACAAGGTGTAAGTACTCGATCATCTCTTAGAAATATTTGCAATCATACTGCTTTTCTATCTCAAATTGAACCCAAAAATATTGATGACGCACTTCTTGATGAATCTTGGATTCTAGTTATGCAAGAAGAGTTGAATCAATTTGAAAGAAATGATGTTTGGACACTTGTTCCTAAACCCAAAAATCATACTATTATTGGAACAAAATGGGTTTTTAGAAACAAGAAAGATGAGTCCGGAGTCATTACTAGAAATAAGGCTCGACTTGTAGCCCAAGGTTTTAATCAAGAAGAAGGAATCGATTATGATGAGACATATGCACCTGTCGCAAGATTAGAAGCTATTCGAATGCTACTTGCATATGCTTGTTATAAAGATTTCAAACTTTTTCAAATGGATGTTAAAAGTGCTTTCTTAAATGGTTTTATAAATGAAGAGGTATATGTTGAGCAACCTCCAGGTTTTGAAAATCATATTTCCCCAAATCATGTTTTCAAACTCACAAAAGCACTATATGGACTTAAACAAGCTCCTAGAGCTTGGTACGAAAGACTTAGTGGTTTCTTGATTGAAAAAGGTTTTTCAAGAGGAAAAATCGACAACTCTTTTCATTAAATATGAAAATGATGATATTCTTTTGATTCAGATTTATGTTGATGATATAATATTCGGTGCTACTAATGAAAATATGTGTCAAGTTTTTGCTAAGACTATGCAGGAAGAATTTGAGATGAGCATGATGGGAGAACTTACATTCTTTCTCGGATTGCAAATTAAGCAAGCAAAAAGTGGGACATTCATCAATCAATCAAAATATATTAAGGAATTACTGAAGAAGTTTGGGATGGAAAATGCTAAGGAAATTGGAACACCAATGAGCTCATCAACTAAACTTGATAAAGATGAATCCGGTAAGCCAGTTGACTCGAAGATATATCGAGGTATGATTGGTAGCTTATTATATTTAACAACCAGTAGACCAGATATTATATTTAGTGTGTGCTTATGTGCACGCTTTCAATCATCTCCAAAAGAATCACATTTAATTGCAGTTAAGCGCATTTTTAGATATCTTAGTGGTACAATTAACCTAGCGTTATGGTACCCTAAGCACACATCTTTCGATCTAATCAGCTACACAGATGCAGATTATGCTGACTGTAAAATAGATCGAGAAAGCACTAGTGGAGCATGTCATTTCTTAGGTCATGCACTAGTTTCCTGGTTTAGTAAAAAATAAAATTCTGTTGCACTATCTACTGCTGAGGCAGAATATGTTGCTGCGGGTAGTTGTAGTGCTCAAGTTCTCTACATGAAGCAACAACTTGAAGATTTTAAACTCATGTATAATCACATTCCAATCAAATGTGATAATACAAGTGCTATAAATCTTTCAAAGAGCCCAATACAACATTCTAGAACTAAGCATATTGAAATAAGATATCATTTTCTTCGAGATCATGTGCAGAAAGGCGATATAGTACTAGAATTCACAAACACACGATCAGTTAGCAGATATTTTCACAAAGCCTTTACCAGAAGATAGATTATGTATGATCAGAAGAGAAATAGGTATGATGCATGCTATGAATATCTCTTAAAAGATAGACTAGAGTCAATAAAAACAGAGATAGATTTTTTAAATACTTTTACATAAACTTGAGATTCTTAGCCTCATGTTTGAGACGCTCATTCTCTTTATACAATATCATGTCATTCTTATCCATGGGAACCGGCAAGCGGAATGAAGAATCTAATAAAGATTTCAACTGTTTATTCTTCTGCCGAATGATTCCTTCCCTTGTGTGAGACTCTTGAACAATTCGTTGAAGTACAACAATTTGTTCTTTGAACTTTTCAACTTCATGATTTTTGGCTTGTAGCCGCTGAGAAAAAGCAACAATAGAAGAAGAGTAGCGAGTCCCAAGACTCATCAAGTCATAAATAGTATCAGAATCTGACTTATTAGTCAGATTATTATTTTCTTGCTGCAACATGGCACCAATGGCAGCTGCAGAAAGGACAGGAGGTTGAGATGCAGAATGCCTCATGGATGGATCTAGAGAAATGTTAGAAGAATGAGCCATTGAGAAAAGAATAAAAGGCTTAAAACGAGAATGCTGAAGGAATGCAGATGAGTTATAGAGATGAGATGAAAACTTGATGCGGATTGGATGAACTTCAGGACTGATTTTATAGAGATAGCATAAAGAATAAGACAAACTATTTTCTTTTCAAATCTTATTTAGTCAAAAGAAATACAAGATATGCTGGAAACACATTGTCAAAAGTTTTCTTACTAAGCCAGCGAGATTAATAGTAGATTGTCCCTATTTTTCTAGTAAACGATGAACCTCTGCTGTTATCTGCCGATGTTGACCTTGTATCTGAACCCTTTCTCGTTCCAGCTCCTCTATTCGTGGTTGCAGATCATGAGCATACCAATCTGTAAATTTTTTCAACTCTTGGTTTTCTTGCTTTAGCCTTTTATTATCACTATCCTTATTAGCAAGCTTCTGTCGTAACTCAAATATTTGCATGTTAAGATGATCAATCTCACTCACCCTCGCCATTAACCTCCGAGACATGATCGTAACAGAGGCAACATATTGACTACTGAGCATTCTTGATTCTGCAATAATCTCAGAATCAGCCTTACTAGAAAAACGATTCACTGCTCCTATCATGGTATTGACGGCCTCAGGAGAGAAGATTGATGATTGATGCGTCAAGGGTTCCTGATTCAAGTCTGGAACATTAGTGGAAGAGAATTGCTCAGCCATTCTATCGTTGTGAAAAAACAGAACTCAGGTCAAGAAGCGATTATTTTTTTGGCATCCGATAGATGAAAATGATCATTTTTTTATAGAAACTCGGAGCCTTCAATCCCGTTTGTCAACAATATCAGGCGATTGTTTAAATCTTCAGCCGTATTAAATTCATAAAGTTAGGCCTCGAGGCTTTGCAGCACTTGTCGGGTCACGGACGGCTCCATTTTTCAACTATCTATAGTGTCTACTAACGCACCATTTTCTTCCGTTTATTTACTTGTTGCGGATCCTTTTTAATGATGCCAAAAGGGGGAGAAGTGTTAGACTAGAACATTAACACTGTTTAAATTACTAAACTTGTTATATATGCTTGGAATTATATTTATACTTTTGCTTGAAAGACTAACGCACATTCTCAGGGAGAGCTTAAGTATTAATACAGGTTTCAGGTTCTATCAAGTATTTGTCATCATCAAAAAGGGGGAGATTGTTGAACTCAAGATTTCAAGTTTTGTGTAATTATATATTTACACATGAATTTTGATGATAACAAATGAATTCAAAGAATAAAGAAGTCTCAAGCTCAAGTTGTCTACACAATGGAGTCAAGCACATCAAGGAAACAAGCATGAGTAAGAAGGGAACAAGTTCACATTAAAATTATAGAGTAATGTTGTAAATATCTTCAAAATTCGAAATTAGGATTAATGCTCAAAATTAATATTTTATCATAAAGCATTAAAATACATTTTCTACATGTGCATGAATATTTTTGAAAATTAAATTTGAAAATTTTGAAAGATGATTGATTGTCATCTTTTACATGTGCATGCCTTGATTAAAGGGTTGAACTTTGAAAATATTAAATCTATGGAACACCAAGTTGTTACATAGCTAATCAAGAAGTTGTTGCCTTATCTTAACTTCAGTTATTTGTAATTATCTTTAGTTTCATGTACTTGTCTCCACTTATCTGCAAGTTGTAATTCAATCTGTTTAATCGACTATATATATACAATCAAATACAATATGACTGGTATTGTTGTTGAACCAGGATTATTTCATTTTTTCTAACTCATAGTGGGAGACTTAGAAGAAAAAAAAATATAAAAGAAAGATGTCTTTTGCAAGTCGAGCTCTTAAATTATTGTTATGGGTATCTTTTGCTTTGTATTCAGAAATTAACTTGGCGGCATTCATTTTTTTGGCAATTTTTATCTTTGGATAAATATCTTTTGTCTGATCAATTGCTTGAATTTTTTTTTGTTTTTTTATTTTGCTACTTTTGCATATCTACCTCTCTTATTATTTGGGTAATTTTATTCCACCTGCATGTGTTTCTTTTCCTATTTTTGTTTTTATTTTTTAGAAAAATTTAGTTACAAATACAATTACGCAGTAATATTTATATTAATCTAATGTGATTCGTTAAAAAATAGATTTTATTTAAAACAATATCAACTTAAATTTTGAATATGAAAGAATCAGTATTGATATGCAGATTAATACATGACTTTATTTGAACGTAATGAAATTCTTATTTTTCTGTCTTTTCCTGACACATACGGGAAGTATTTGTTTTGTATATTTTAAATGGTACGTACTAAAAGTTTTACAATTCCTACTCTAAATTATTAATACTGATACATTATTTTGAAACTTAAAAAAAATGTATAATGTAAATATCTCATTTAATTAGATTTGACCGTCAGCATTGTACAACTCTGTTTTTAATTGATCTTAAGGTATAGTTTGATAGTAAGATAAAAATTTTGAATTTTAAGATAAAATATTAAAATATATTTATTATATTTTATATGAAAATTTGAAAAAATTATAATAATGAGATAAAAATTTTAAATTTAAAATAAAAAATTTTTAAGGACCAAACCGAACTAAGTGTTGAAATTCGATATCGATACTATATGTCTGTTTTTCTTAATTAAAGGCTATTTTTGTCGGTTTTAATAATCTGATGCATAAAAGGATAAAACATTCAATTGGAGTATAAATGTATTGGCTTCACTTAATTGCTTAAATTGGTTCTACCTTCTTTGTGCTTGCTGTGTGCATACTATATTTACTTTATAACAAAAATAAATTAAAAAATTAATATAATTTTTTATAATATATCAGGTTATAAATTAATTATTTTTAATATAAAATAATTTTATTCTATAACAAAAAATTATATCTATTTATAAATTTACTTCTAACTTTAACAATACACTACTTTATATACCACAATCATGATGAGATTGAAGAATCTTTTACTTATTCAAAATTAAAAACATTGTTTCGTACGTACTTTCTACTTTTCTTATAAAAAAGAGTTCATATTTTGTCGGACCATTATTAGGTCTCTGTCTTTTAGTATATTTTGCAGACACGTGGGGTCAAAATAATTTGCGTTTCTCACACGTGTTTCCGTTTTCTATTATTTGTTTCCCTTTTTCCACATTGTTTCCAACTAGAAACGTCAAGGGGCCCCTTGTTCACGGATTCATTCAGTATCCCTAAAATACGTAACCTCTTATAATAGGAACACAGTGAAAAGATTGAAGAATCTTTTACTTATTCAAAATTAAAAACATTGCTTTCGTACGTACTTTCTACTTTTCTTATAAAAAAGAGTTCATATTTTGTCGGACCATTATTAGGTCTCTCTCTTTTAGTATATTTTGCAGACACGTGGGGTCAAAATAATTTGCGTTTCTCACACGTGTTTCCGTTTTCTATTATTTGTTTCCCTTTTTCCACATTGTTTCCAACTAGAAACGTCAAGGGGCCCCTTGTTCACGGATTCATTCAGTATCCCTAAAATACGTAACCTCTTATAATAGGAACACAGTGAAAAGATAGGCACTTTTCAGCTACCAGCTACACATGATATACATGCACACACATAAATTTCTAGATATCATCTCTTGTAAGAATAATGATAAAAGGTTACTATCTTTTTATTATTTATTTATTTTTTTTATATTTAATTTTTTATTATTTTTTTATTTTACTTAATGATTAAATAAGTGACTATTAATAAAATTTTATATATATTTCTTAATTTTTTTCTTAATGATTAAGGATATTAAAAAAATATTTAAAAAAAATTAATAAAAAAACAAATACATTATAAATAGTAAATGGATAGTACACCTATCACTACCCTTTAAAGTAAAAGGTAAGATCCAAGAAGAAAAGCGATACTAGATCTTTCATTGGTATTTTCTTTGATACTATTTGATATATGGAAGAGAGATTTTAGTCAATTATAATGATTTTTTTGTTTTTTTCAATTAGATAATTGGCCCATTACATCCATACAATCTCCTTTACTCTTAACACTTAGATTTTAAATAAAATTTTTAGAAATCTTAAAAACCATACAAATGAGAGACTTGTTTTACTGGTCATTCCATGATTGAGATAGCTCTTCAATTATTGTAGTGGGAGACTTGTTTTACTTGGTCATTCCATGATTGAGATAGCTCTAAAATTATTGTTGTGGGGCTAGCTCTTAAATTATTGTTTGTTGGAATTAGCTTTTTCTTTGCCAGTGATAAACATGGATGATGACATTCATTGTTTGGCTAGTGTTTTATTTGGATAAGATATCTAGCTAGTTTAATTCGTCTGGCCAATTACTTGAATTTTTGTTTGTTGTTTGGCTACTTTTGCTGACCTGTGGAATCAAAATTATTTCCACTATATTCCACCTCATCATGTGTTTCTTTTTCTTTTTTCACATTGAAAAATATTTGTTTTGTATATTTTAAATATATAGTACTCTATTGTAAATATTTTAAATCAATCAAAATAAAGAGATTTTCAAACATAGAGAAAGAATGAGAGAGAACTCAGAGAGATTGAGAGAGAACGAGAGAAGAGATTCTCTTATTGATCTGTATATCAAACTATATATTTCTTAAAGAATTCAATGATATATATAGGCGTACAAAGGGGACTATGCTAGTACTATGCACTATGCATTTGACGACTAGATAAATATGGTCATACAATTCAAGATAGTTTATAACACTTCCCCTTTGGATGACCATATTTAAAGAATATGCCTCGTTAAAACCTTGCCAAGGAAAAACCCTGTGGGAAAAAACTAATGGCGAAGGAAAAAGAGTACAGTATTCATATGTATCGCCGAGTGCTGTTAGGATTGCCTCATTAAAACCTTGCAAAGGAAAACCCAGTGGGATAAAACCTTAGCGAAGGAAAAAGAGTACAATCAGCACAAGTCTTCAAGACATTACTTCCCCTGAAAAGTGTATGATAACATGTCTTCAAACCTCCGCATTCCAATGTTCTGCATAATCTTCTTAAATGTTGCAGTTGGTAATGCTTTAGTGAATAAATCTGCCAGATTTTTACTTGACCGTACCTTCTTGATATCAATTTCAACTTTCTTCTCATGAATTGCAATGATCTTCTTGTGTGTATCTGAAAGATAACTCGCATTTGTACATCCAACTAAATGTGGACCTTATTTTTAATAAAAACGGTGGCCAGCCTTTTAAGATCAGACAAGCACCGCAGATTTTCAACTCCTCTGTAGGTGTCAGGCGTGCTTTCAGGTACTGTAGCTGTCAGGCGTGCTGTTAGGTGCTGCAGCTGTCAGGCGTGCTGTCAGGCGCCTCAGCTGTCAGGCGCCGCAGAGCTATGAAGCTATATTCCATCTCTTTTCTCTTGCTTCACGAGAGATGTTGTATCATAATTTTCTCTATAAAAGAGATATTCAGCTCATCTTCATTCGCATCTCATCTTCTTCACTTTTCTGTAATCATACTGCAATTTTACTCTGCAATCTCTTTCTGCATTCTTATCCTGCAATCTCTCTCTACATTTTTACTCTGCAATGGCTCAGCGATCTTCTCATGGCCAATATATGAGGTATTCTGCACCTCGTTCATCAGCTGTTCCTGCTTCTACCACAGGTGCTATCATGCAATGTAATGATCTGACTCATAGGTCAGATAATGAAGCTATCTATGAGCTTGTGAGTCTCGGTACCCGATACTCATCATCCATTGTCGCATTTTCTCAGCGACTGTAATCCAGAACTTGTGGAGTTGACTATCTCCACGAGAATATTGCTATACTTCAGCGACTTCTTCTGGAGTCCAACATGAAGATAGAATCAATAAAGAAAGAGAATAGGAATTTAAAATCTTTGCTTAAATCTTCTTTTCGATTGCCCACCGCTTTAGATAGGGATGACATGCAGATTCTTGAAGAACAAGAGCATTTGAAGAATGAGGCAAAGTGCCTTAAATTTCTGTAATTCTTGCTTCAAGATAATAAAATAATATTTCACAAATATTCATATTTGTGTTTCTATCTTCTGGTAGATGTTCTGTGTGCTTCATTTTATTTCTTCTTTAATAATGCACACTCCTTATCAAACCTATAATATGAATCTGAAATACTAATTGTATTTAAAAGATGGTATTTCATGACTAATAACATCATCCATCTTCCCCTTGAAGCCGCAAGGGTTTCAGATTTATATTTCAAATATGTGCAGTTTCATGAGCTCTTCTGGAGCCTCAATGACATTTGAATCATATATATAAACTGCAATAATAGCTTTTTTTTTCGTTTGGATTGCTTTAGATTATATAAGGATCTCTGAAACTTGATTAGAAGCTTCAGACATTTTCTATCCTTCAGGGATTTTCATATATATATCATGATCCAATGATCCATATAAATATGCAGTTAATCATGCATATCCAAACTCTCGGTAACTTTCAAGCTAATAAAAATCTCAATATGATTTCAACCATTTTAAAATCATATCAATATTGTTTCTTCGAGAAACTAACTTGTGATTTCTATATCACATTTTCATATTAAAAGTTTCAGACTTTTTTTATATCATGTATATAAATATCCACTGGTATTTAACAAAAATCACCTCTTTAGGTGTTTGGACTTCAAGTCCATATTTATCACATTTTACTGAGTGATATCAATTCTGCAGGAATTGAGAAACTGACTCGTGATTTATATATCACATTTTTATTTCCTTTCTATAAATACCCACTGACATTCAACAAGCATCACCTCTTTAGGTGTTTGGACTATAAGTCCCGATGCATCATATTTTACTAGTGAATCAATTCTGCATGAATTATTTCTTTCGAATATTGGTCAATATTTTACGTCGGTATTCTTCGACGGTTCTTGATTCACTTGCTACATTACTTCTGGTAATGTCAATTGCCATCTCATATGGAAATACGTTGTCGACAACGATTTTATTTCTATCCATAATTTCTCCATTATTCATGAAATGTAACGAGATCTCGTTATTTTCAAGTACCTGTCCCTCTTCAAGGGAAGACATTTTCATGATAAACCTCTTCAGGAGGCACTCTTCAGGAGATTTGTACTCTTCAAGAGTTTATATAGGAGAATTTTATACAGAAAATCTGGATGGACTTTATTGCTTGTTTCGTGGGTATGGCCTCTTCAGGAGCACCAATTATTTGTGTCTTTCTCTTTTTGAGATGCTCTATCTTTTGTATCAATAAGTCTCACATGCCTTTAGACATGTCTTATGTTCATTAGACTGCTGAATTTCTTAATTGTCCTTCAGGGACTTCAATCATCGCTGGGATTTTAGCAGCTCGAATATGAGACATTTTTATCTTATTGCATCCATAATTTAATTATCATATGAACTTCTGGTTCACATATGATAATCAAGATAATGTCGAATTATTTCATCTTATTTACTTCTGGCAAATTTTTCTTTCCACTTCTGATGGTAAGACTTTATAGTAAAAGAATCTTCTGGTTCTTTCATGGACGTCCATATGAAAATCATTCGACTTATCGTAATTCATTTTAGATTATCAAGATAATCATGAAAAGATACAAATATTTTGAATCATATCACTTTTTGATGCATCATAATATTTGATTCAATAATTGTATAATATCATCTCAAAGAGAAAGCTTATAGCTTTTCCAATACGAGCTTCTGGCCCGAAAAGATATTCATTATCACGTCCAATCTCTCAGTTTCTTTAAATGAAACGCATCATTCTTTTCACTTCAGGAAATAGAATGATATAAATTCATTATCATTCACTTCAGGGAATGATATAGATCTAGTAAGACGTGACTAATGATTTTTATCAAAAGCTCATTATTTTGCTTAGTCACTGAAAGACCAGATATAAATTTAGAATATATTGTGAACGTTTGCATTTCATATTGCTACTTCAAGAGCACATTCGAGACGTTCATTCAAATATATATTCTTTCCACAATTTCAATTATGCAACTTCAAGTGCATAAATCATAATGAGCTTTTGGTACAAGTATCAATCATTTAAACTATGAGATACTCAAAAGCTATTATTTTAGGGCGATCCTTCAGGGATGCTCCATTTCTATTCTCAGATAAATCATATCATCAATAAATAAAACTTGTATCTAAACTATGTAAATAAACATAGAGTTTATCAAGTAATAATAATGAATATAATCATAAATATTCATCTCAACAATAATATATTAAAAACTTACTTAAGTTCAGAATCATTAGAACCATACACACGCAGCGTACTGAATGATTCCTCACAGCCCCTTTTCCTTGTTGATCAGTCTGTCTCCATGCTTTCTATCTTAATACAAAATTTTATTTATAAACAAATAATCAAATAAGATAAAGAAAGCATATAGCAGGCTGCAGGAGTGTAGGCGGGCAGCAACCATCATAGGGCCAAAAAAATCCACCCACCAACCTATTATATTTATTTTATTTTATTATAAAGATAGTTAGTCAGTTGCATGCTTTGAATTTGATCATAGTTCTATTTTTGTCATGTGCTCAGCAACCAAAAAAAAATGAGAGAGATGTTAGTTCACATGCTCAAATTGCATGCATGGACCTACAAAATAAAATATAAAATGTGATAGTAAGATAATTGAAATAAAATCTTATCATAAAATGTGGACTTATCTCGTCGGGTAGGATGTGCTATAGTACCAAGCACTAGCACCAAAGCCACTTCCCTGGACAATGACAAAATGGTTGGTGAAGTGGGGTCATCTCCAGCAACCAGCATGCAACTCTTCTCCATTCTTTTTCTTTTCGGACCCGCAGTTTGTCCTCTTCATCAATCTTTCTTTTTACAAAAACCAAACGCTTTCCCACTACAATAGTATTCCAGCTGGCCAAAGAGAGATGAGTGCTGGAGTAGGTAGAGTTGGCCTGGTAGGTGGCTTGGTAGGCTGATTCTCACCCAGCCAACTAGCATACTCAAGGTCGATTTTTTTTTTTTTTTTTTGGCAGGAATGCTAGCATCTATGAGAAGAAACACAGAAACTAGCGTTGGTCGGTTCAGGAAATAGTCTTTAGTAAACTTCTCCCAGTCTATACGAAGTTCCTGTGGTGCAGCTGCATACCCATATCCAGGCAGATCCACGAGGTACCAGCTATCGTTGATCTTAAAATGGTTGATGCATTGAGTCAGGTTTCTTGGACGTAAGAGCGAGGCGCTTGCGGCGTACAAGCGAGTTGAGCAGCGAGGATTTGCCGACGTTGGAGCGACCGACAAGGGCAAACTCGGGAAGTCCATCTGAGGGGCAATCCTGGGTCTTGACACTGCTTTTGATAAAGTCGGCTTGCATAATCTGAGCGTCCCTCGCGTACTTACTCAGCAAAATATTCGAGCCCTTCAAGATTCTCGAACTCAAGCTCAATGTGGAAGTATCGGAAGAGATGTCTGTTTCCGGAGGGATGAAGAGTTTTTCAAGCGAAATTTGGACGGGAGTATCTTCCTCCGGTATTTCGATACCGTGGGTGCATTCGGAGGCCGTTGAGAGGGTGGATTTAATAATGGGTATTTTGAATTTAGGTAGAAAGTTGAAAGGGGTTTTGCAAAGAGGTGGTGGCCTTGTCAGAAAGATGGACGGCTGAAATCTGGTAAGCTGAAGAAGCACGACAAGAAACATATTTGTTTTCCAACGAAAATACCAACTTCACAGCATATATACCCAATTAGCAAGTGAAATTAGTACGTACACAAATGGGTTGGAGACAGGCAGGGATTCAGGGACGAGCTGACCAAGACCAACCGAGAGCCCCAAAGAAAAACTGGGTTGATGCTGAGAGATGGCCTCTCTTCCGGGTTCGGATTCATGGCTGTGGCTCCATGAAATCTGCAGCTCAGCAGCAAGGTGAAGAAGAAAGAAGAACAGAGAGATGGAGATAGAAAATCAAGAACCATGCGGCAGTAGAATTTTTTTTTTCTTCAGCATCGTGCTGATAACGTATTGTAAATATTTTAAATCAATCAAAATAAAGAGATTTTCAAACATAGAGAAAGAATGAGAGAGAACTCAGAGAGATTGAGAGAGAACGAGAGAAGAGATTCTCTTATTGATCTGTATATCAAACTATATATTTCTTAAAGAATTATATATAGGCGTACAAAGGGGACTATACTAGTACTATGTACTATGCATTTGACGATTAGATAAATATGGTCATACAATTCAAGATAATTTATAACATACTCTAAATTATTAATACTAATGCATTGTATTTGAAACTATTAACAAACATGTCTCGTAATTAAATACACATTTATAGGCGTTTGCATCAACATTGATAAAGTAGATAGGATTTAGTAGTGTTTCTATTACCCGTGTCATGTATAGATATGTTAGCAAAAATAATCATTTACCGGCGTTTAGTTTTTATGCCAGTAATTACCTGCGTATATGCCTTAAATTTTCTTGCATTTGCATAAATATCGATGATTGACTAGAGAGTAGGTCTACATTATGCAAAGGGAAAGATTATTTCCACAGAAAATGTATATCAAAAATTTATACGGAATTGTGTTTTATTTTATTTTATTTTTTTTAATTTAATGATTAAGAAACTATTTATAATAATTTTATAAATTTTATTATTTTTTTAAAAAACTTTTCTAAAAGAAAAAAATGTGTAAATAAAAATAAAAAAATGATTTACACTATTCAATATCCATTCCGTACCGAATTTTTGGCGACCGTAGTGAAATAATCTTTAAATAAGTCAAGGTAGTGAAATAAAAACAGACTTCTTTTTTTCCTTTAAAACAAAATATTGTTTACTTGTGTTGATCTACTTATATACGACGGAGGGAAACCGTATACATCTGAAGATTTAGATGTCATTTATAAAGAAAAACGTACATGTTAAAACTTACATCTCAAATATTTTATTTTTAAATATATATTAAGTATTAAATTAAAACAATTTATCCTTTAATTATAAAAATCTGACAAATTTCTCTCATTTAATTCCAACCACTAAGATTGATAAAAAAAAAAGGTGAGTCGTACAAAATTATTGATAATCAAATCAAAGTATTTCGAATACACTGTATTACTTTTAGAGTACAAAATCACTGGATCAAGCACCAGCTAGCTGCTAATTGTTGGAGGCGACGGGATCGAGCAGAAAAGTGGTGAATAACCGAATTGTATTCAATCAATCATTGATCATTTACAAATGTATATCGCTATTTATAGATTACAAACTGTAATGAAATAATAAAATGAATAAAAGAATGAAATGACAGCTTACAGGCTCTAACGGAATTATATTCCTCATTTTACTACTTTATCTTTATAGGGAGGAGCCGTAGGTATCTTGGGTCCAATTCCATGGTGCAGTTTCATCAGCCGGACCATTAGCTTTCTCTTTTTTAGTTTATTTTGCAGACACGTGGGGTCAAAATAATTTGCGTTTCTTACGCGTGTTTCCATTTTCTATTATTTGTTTCCCTAGCTTTTTCCACATTGTTTCCAATTACAAACGTCAAGGGGCCGCTTTACTTTTTTATTTTTTATTTTAAAACAAACATCGAGTGTCTTGTATTCATTCCTCTTCAGTAATTATGTCACTTCATTTTTTTTATTTCTAGTTTTTATAATTAAAGGATATAATAATTTGTCACATTATTGATAATTTATAGCATAAAATATCAAACATTAAATAATTTAACGTGCCTAAGAAAAGTTTTTTTCTTTTTTTTTTGTTTCCTTTGAAAAAATCTATATAGCTTTGGAATGCCGGCTCCATAGCTACATTCTAAAGCTGGAAAAGACAAAACTTGGTCCGGTAGAGGACACAAGTCTATATATGTATTTCTTTCTTCTTTAAAGAAGAATAGATTGTTTTAGAAATCTTAAAAACCATACAAATACTAGTGGGAGACTCGTTTTACGAGTCATTCCATGATTGAGATAGCTCTTTAATCATTATTGTGGGAATCTTTTTCTTTGCAAGTGATAAACATGAATGATGACATTATTTTTTTGGCTAGTCTTTTCTTTCGATAAGATATCTAGCTACCTAGTTTCATCTTATCAATTATTTGAGTTTTTGTTTGTTGTTTTGCTACTTTTGCTGACCTGTGGAATCAAAATTATTTGCATTTTATTCCACCTCATCATGTGTTTTATTTTCCTTTTTCACATCGAAAAATATTGGTTTTCGTTGTAAAATTAATGAAAATAGAGAGAATGAAAGATAAAGAGAGAGAGAATGAGAGAGAGAATTCTTATTTGTTTCATATGTACCTTAAATGATATCTATATATATATAGAAGTACAAAAGTCTTAATTGACTGTTAATGTCTGGTCAATTATGACGGTTAAATGTGGTCATACAATATAAGTTGGATTATAACGCTCCCCCTTTGGATGACTATATTTAAAAAATATGCCTCGTTAAAACCTTGCAAAGGAAAAACCCTGTAGGAAAAAACCAATGGCGAAGGAAAAATAGTACAGTATTCATGTGTATCGTTAAGCGCTTTAGGATTGCCTCATTAAAACCTTGCAAAGGAAAACCCAGTGGGATAAAACCTTAGCAAAGAAAAAAGAGTACAATCAGCACAAGTCTTCAAAACATTACTCCCCCTGAAAAGTGCATGATAATAAGTCTTCAAGTCTCTTCATTCCAATGTTCTGCATAATCTTCTTAAATGTTGCAGTTGGCAATGCTTTAGTGAATAAATTTGCCAAATTATTACTTGACCGTATCTGCTTGACATCAATTTCACATTTCTCCTCGTGAATTGCAATGATCTTCTTGTGTGGATCTGAAAGATAACCTACATCCGTATATCCAAGTAATTGTGGACTTGATCCATGTTGATAAAATAATCACATATTTAGGGCTTTAATTGCAATGAGATAAGGTATTTCAGGACCAAGAATTTCTTTATCGTCTTCACAAGGACAAAATGGATCTTTCTGCTCATCAAATGATCGAGCAACCATTGGTGTACTTAGGAGAAGTCATCAAAATTAAGCCGCTAACCTCCATATTCAACAAAAATGGTGGCCATTTTTTTAGACTAAACAAACACCGCAGATTTTACAGCTCTTTTTTAGCTGTCAGGCGTCCAGGACTATGATGCTACATCTCTTGTCCCTTGTATGGAGATACTTCACGAGAGATACTATGAAGCAATAGAGATGCTTTGTCATAATTTTCTCTATAAAAAAAATATTCAGCTCATCTTCATTCACATCTCATCTTCTTCACTTTTCTGTAATTAGTCTGCATTCTTACTCTGCAATCTCTTTCTGCATTATTACTCTGCAATGGCCCAACAATTTTCTCGTGACCAATATATAAGGTATTTTACACCTCGTTTACCAGTTGTTTCTGCTTCTACCGTAGGTGCTATAATGCAATACAATAATGATCTGACTAATATGTCAGATAATGATGCTTTCTACGAGCTTGTGAGTCTCAGTACCCGATACTCATCAACCATTGTCGCATTTTTTCAGCGACTACGATCCAAAACTTGTGGGGTTGACAAACTCAACGAGAAAATTTCTATCATTCAGCGACTTCTTCTGGAGTCCAACATGAAGATAGGAGCAATAAAGTAAGAGAATAAGAATTTAAAATCTTTACTTAAATCTTCTTTTCGATTGCCTACTCCTTTAAATAGGGATGCCATGTAAATTTTTGAAGAGCGAGATCGTTTAAAAAATGAGGCAAAGAGCCTCAAATTTTTGTAATTTTGTTTCAAGATAATAAAATAATATTTCACAAATATTCATATTGTGTTTCTATCTTCTGGTAAATGTTCTATGTGCTCTATTTTATTTCTCATTTAATAAAGCACATTTCTTACAAAACAGTAATATGAATCTGAAATACTAATTGCATTTAAAAGATGGTATTTCAGAACTAATAATTTCATTCATGTCCCCCTTGAAGCCGAAAAGGGTTTCAGATTTATATTTCAAATATGTGTAGTTTTCATGAGCTATTCTGGAGCCTCAATGACATTTAAATCATCTATATAAACTGCAATAAGTTAATATAGATACTGAAAATATATGGAAAATAGATTGTTCCACGTGTGTTTAGATTGTTTTTAGATCATATAAGGATTTTTTAAACTTAATAGAATACATATTTCTGGATGTATTCAGATTAGAAGCTTCAGACATTTTATATCCTTCAGAGATTTTCATATATATGTCATGATCCAAGGATCCATATAAATATGCAGTTAATCATGCATATCCAAACTCTTGGTAATTTTCAAGCTAATAAAAATCTCAATATAATTTCATCAACTTCAAAAGCATATCAATATGATTTCTGCGAGAAACCGACTCGTGATTTATATATCACATTTTCATTTCCTTTATACAAATACTCACTAATATTTAACAAGCATCACCTTTTAGGTGTTTGGACTACAAGTCTATATGTATCACATTTTACTAGTGATATCAATTCTGCAGGAATTATTTCTCTATATTTTGGCCAATATTTCTACATCGGTATTCTTCGATGGTTCTTGGCTCACTTTCTTCATTACTTTTGGTAATGTTAAGTGCCATTTTATATGAAAATACGTTGTCGACAACGGTTTTATTTCTATCCAGAATTTCTCCAATACTCATGAAATGGAACGAGATCTCATTATTTTCAGGTACATGTCCCTCTTCAAGGGAAGACATTTCATGAAAAACCTCTTCAGGAGGTACTCTACAAAAGGATTATACTCTTCAGGAGTTTTTATTATGAGAAAATTTCATACAGAAAGTTTGGATGGATTTTATTGCTTGTTTTGTGGATACGGCCTCTTCAGGAGCACAAATTTCTTTTCTTTGTACTTTTCTCTTTCGGGATGTTTTATCATTTGTATCAATAGGTCTCACATGCTTTTAGACATGTCTTATGTTCATTAGTCTGCTAAATTTTTTAATTTTCCTATGAGGACTTCAATCCTCTCTGGGATTTTAGCAGCTAGAATATGAGACATTTTTATCTTATTGCATCCATAATTTAATTATCATCTGAAATTCCAGTTTACCTATGATAATCAAGATAACGTCGAATTATTTCATTTTATTTGCTCCTAGTAAATTTTTCTTTCCACTTATGGTGGGAAGACTTTATAGTAAAAGAATCTTCTGGTTCTTTTATAGACGTCTATATGAAAATTTATTCGACTTGATATTCCCAACGTACCCCTGTGGATCACGAAATTATCTACCAATTTCCTTGAACAAATATGTTAGATCTCAATTATCAAGATTATAAAACGAATAAAATACTTTAAAATAAATAATCAACTTTGTAAGATACAACGATTGGTTACGAAGGGAAACCCTTTAAAGAACTCTTTAAAGGTAAAACCCTACAGGGCAGCCAAACCCAGGAAAGTCAATCTTATTATTTGAAGAACAATTACAAGCAATAATCAATTACAAAATCTTTGCAATTCGACTCTCTTACTTGCCTAGTAGCCAGAACCTCTGGCAATCTTCAAATGTTGACTTCCCTTCTGGAACTCCAGAGGCTGAAATCCAATCGATATTCCTTCACACTCAAAGCATGATCACACTCAAGAAAAGATGAAAAACTCAATGAAAATTCTCAAGTAAATTTTCTCTCATAAATGCTCAAAATATATTCTCTGAAATTCGTGGCTCCAAGTCCCTCAAAAGATACAAAACCGAATCCATTTAAATAGAAAGTCTGGAAAGAGTTTTAGTCACAGTAGGATTTTGCTGACAGGTAGAGACAGTTGCGAGAACGCTTCCTGACAGGTTGTTGACATTTCGCGATAACTCTTCACTGTAGTTTCTTATCTGTGTTCAGTTTCAGGTCTTGATAATTCCAGACTTTTATGGATTTAAAATTCATGTAACTGACTTATCTAAACAACCTTATAAACATCTAGATAAACTCAATATTGTTTAAAGATAAAGTCATCTCTTATTTTACATTCATCCAAATTTAATCAAATAATGATAAGATAAACCTTATCATTTAGTCATCTAATCCTAGCCAATTTTTGCCATTACACGACTTATCGTAATTGATTTCGGATGATCAAGATAATTATGAAAAACATACAAATATTTTGAATCATATCACTTTTGATGCATCATAATATTTGATTCAATAGTTGTATAATATCATCTCAAAGAGAAAGTTGGTAGTTTTTCCAATACGAGCTTCTGGCTCGAAATAAGAGAAGTACTATAAATATATTCATTACCACGTCCAAGCTGTTGGTTTCTTTGAAGAAAAAAATGCACAATTCTCTTCTAAGAATGATATAATACCAATACCATTCACTTCTAGGAATGATGTGGAACTAGTAGGACGTGACTAATGATTTCTTAACAAAAACTCATTATTTTGCTTAGCCATTAGAATACCAGATATAAATTTAGAATATATTGTGATCTTTTACACTCGATATTGCTACTTCAGGAACATATTCGAGGGATTCATTTTAAACATATATTCTTTAGTGGCTTTTTTCTACACAATTTCAATTATGCAACTTCAGGTGCATTAATCATAATGAGTTTTTGGTACACGTATTGTGACGCCCCTAAATTCCGTTTGGGATCGGACGGACATTTGAAGCGTCGAGACATGCAACACAAGGTTACCTGCCCCTGTTCATGACATATAAGATGCAATATTCCTAACATGCATCTAACATTATGCAATATTCGCAGCGGATAATAATTTTTTCTTTAGCAATACTATGCACCAAACTGAAAATATCTCAAATACTTAAAACATACTTTATATATAAAGATCCATTGAATAACTAAGATCACAGCACTAGTCCAAAATAGTTATGATTCAAAAGTACTGGAGATGCAACTCCATCGTACAAGTAGTAATTTAACTACTATATTAACATTAACGACGCACCGTCGTTCAGTCGACTGTGTCTAGTTGGTCAGCTCCTGATCCTCCTTCAGGTCCTGTAACAGGATCTACCATTCGGGGGGAATGGTAGTTGGGACTACCACAGTGAGATTTGATTACAAATCTCAGCAAGTTAACAAAAAAACTTCCACACAGGCTAATGATGCATGGATGATAGTAAAAGCATAAATGAATAATTAAATTCATAAGTAATTAAAGCATAACTTAGCGTACAACATAGCATAATTGACATAACTTAAATTGAAACATGAACTGAACTTGACTTGACATGAACTTGCTCTGAAACTTGAATTAACATGAAAAATACATACTCCATAGTTGTTGTGGCCCCATGTATTCTACGTGTAAATACATACTCCACAGTTGTTGTGGCCCCATGTATTCTACACAAACTTGACTTAACATGAAAAATACATACTCCACAGTTGTTGTGGCCCCATGTATTCTACGTGTAAATACATACTCCACAGTTGTTGTGGCCCCATGTATTCTACACAAACTTGACTTAACATGAAAAATACATACTCCACAGTTGTTGTGACCCCATGTATTCTACATGTAAATACATACTCCACAGTTGTTGTGGCCCCATGTATTCTACACGTCACAATGTAGTTAAATACATACTCCACAGTTGTTGTGGCCCTATGTATTCTACACAAACTGAATGTACTCAAGATGAAACGTGACTGGAATATGAAAGGACTGAAACCCTGACGTAACATAACGTGACTTGAACATAACTTGAAATACATGACCAACTTGAGATAGAAACATTTCGTAACATGGCATAACATATAATAGACAACATATTTAACATGACATACTTGTAATGTACAGTAATACATGACAGAATATATTATGTAACAGATAAAAATTGATGACAGAATAAATTCTGTATAATAGACAATTACGTGATAACTTGGCATGGCATGACATATATGATAACATACATACATACACTGTAGCTCTTTTACTTAACACACATACACAGTAGACTGCTAGTAAGTTAAAAGCTAACTTACCTCGATCTCCGCGTTTCTTACAAAACCTTAAGCGCGATCATAAGGAACTGTAATTAGTGATTCTAAAAGTTAGCACTAAATCAATAATAAATTGAAATATGGAAAATACTAACTTAAAGAGTAAAATTTCTATTTTACTCTCTGCATGTAGGAAAATGACCGTTTTACCCATAACTTAAGGATTTTGCATACTAACTCCAAAAGTCACCAAAATTTACATGCCTCATATAAATTTTATCCTCAATTCAAATATCAATTTAGAAAAATTTAAAACTAATCACAACTATTAAAACTCCATAGGGCCGAAATTCTCATATGCTATTTCTATTGATTTTTGTTTCCAACTTGTTTTGATCAACCTTTTGATCTATGACTTATAAATATGTGATCTTCAAACCAAACCATCACATGGTTTAAAAATATGTCCTAAAACATATATAAGCTTCTAATTCAAGATCACATGGTTAAAAATTAACCAAAACATAAATTTAGCCAAGAACATCCACACTTTGGCTTATCTGAATATCTCTTTACATAAAATTTCATATCTTTGAAACTAATATCAAATATCTTCAAAATAATAATATAACATGTATATAAGATGCTTAGGATCCTCCAATAAAATTATCAAAGTCATTAGAATAGGTTTAGACCACCAAAGAGTTAAACTTTCTCAAAACAGAAACTGTTTTTCCTCTTCCAGTTTCTAAGTTTCTAAATCTAAGAAAATCTTTCATCAAAACCTTTAATCATTCAAAAATCCTCAACCAATAGTCATATATACATGTTAAAAATACTCCATAAAAATTTCGGACCAATATCTATCCATTAGCTTGGTCAAAAACTCCAAACTATAACATATTCTCCAGTTTATCTCCCAGAATGACCTTTTATAGTTTATACAATATTTGACTGACCAAATGATCTTCAAATGGGGCAAATAAGATATCCATATAAACTAGACTAAAAAAGAAACAACTTATATGAAGGAGACTTTATGATAAAACACTTACAAAAGCTTCTAAATAGGCGTGCAAAAGAACTCCTAAAAGCTGTCCGAGAGAGAGTGTTTGATAATCTTTTATTGGAAGGTGTAATTAAAGATAAGTTCGTGGGTGCTGGCTGGAGATACTTATGGACGAGATAAGGGAGATGATAGGCTGGAGTTGAGAGTTGAGTGTGGTTTTCTCCTACCCAAAATATCTATAAAAGATTATCTCAAAATATTCTATTCAATAATATTTATAAAAATCAGCTCAATATATTTTCCAAATGTGGAGTAGACTTGGAAGAGTAAGGTGGCTAAAATATTTCCATGTGTCCAAATAAAATTTCGCTAACCTAATTTGGACATTACACACTGTGATTTTGAAAAACACAGCGCTTAGTACGTTTACCGAGGTTACTATTCACTCCAAGAATAAACGTAACAAACTTAGTACTGAAAAATCCTAAATATTCAATTAAGCCTAGTGGTGTAGACTATAATGTATTCTGACACTTCTAACTATCTCAAATAATTAAAAACGCATTTCTAGCACCATAGTGAGTGATAACACTAACTATATTGACAGGCTAAAACCTATGCGATTAGTCGATTCGTGTAAACTTACGGAGTTTTCACGAGGTTCCTAAAGTCAATAGAAATTCCACAATTGAATTTTTAGTGGGTTGTTACACGTATCACTCATTTAAACAATCTCACAGAATCAATAGATCTTTTATTATGAGATATTCAATAAAATTATTGGTTTAGAACGATCCTTCAGGGATGCTCAATTTCTATTCCAAGATGAAACTTAATATGAGATATCCAATAAAATTATTGGTTTAGGGCAATCCTTCAGGGATGCTCCATTTCTATTCCAAGATGAATCTTATCATCAATAATTCATAACAAGTATAAAAAGTAAATAGAGTTTGTATATAAATTATGTGAATAAAAATTTACCACAGATATAATTGAGATGTAAACTATATGTATAAACATAAAATTTTATCAAGTAATAATAATGAATATAATGTTTAATACTCACTTTAGGGATTGCAAATAATATATTGAAAAACTTACTTGAAATAAAAAACCACTAGCTTCAGAATCAACAGAATCTCGTGCTAGTACAACTGCATTGTCGGACCCGTGGTGGATCGTGAAATGGGTGATACGCCGTTTATGGGCAGAGTTGGGGACAAAGACTCAAGGGTTGCAGATGCCAATAGGGGTGGTTTTCATGGGTTTCTTGGGTTTCGCCATGTTGAATATATAGGCGAATTTGGTCTGCAACAAACAAACGGAGGACTGGGCAGGAGATTGGGGAAATCTCCAAAAATTACCCACGTGAAGCCACTGTTGTTGCAGAGGGCGAAAGAATCTCGGCCATGGAAACCCACGCGAAGCGATTGTTCTTCCAGAGGGCAGAAGGCCATCGGTTGTGCTTGATGGGTAACTATGTATAATATATTATTTCAGATTTCAGATCCTATCGACCTTATCAGCCTTAACCAAAGGATTAGCCTTCGCAATGGCGTCACGACCCAGGATTTGAAGTCAAACGTACAGTCGTGCTTCTCCGGGTACCAGTGGACCCCACAGAAGGTACTGTCGCACTTGCACCTGACTCCGGTCAGAGCCACCTTCTTGTTACAAGTGAGGCACCAGTTTGCCACCTTTGGCGGCTGCGCTTCACGATCATCAACAGCTGCTGACACCAACGAAGTTGACGGAGACATTGGGGAAGAGGTCACCAAGACGAGGCTGTCTGCGGAAGAACCGAACAGTGGAGCCGCCTGATGATTGTCTGGTTGCGTCGGCGTAGGGTTGAAAGATTTCTCCATGGCGACTTTCGCCAAAGCCGCTTGCTCCTCTTTCATGCAGTAGTCTCTGTAGCACTTGGAGCAGAGGTTTATAGTCGCCGCGTTGCCGAAGAAGCCGCAGTTGTTGGCGCAGAGCTTCGGCTCCGATGGCTGGTAGCTCGTTCCGTCGTTTTGTTCAGAACCCACCTCTGATCGTCCCTCACAATTCGACTTCATTATTTCAATCGGGAATTCTCAGAGCCCTTCTCGTTCTATTGCTCAGGATTCTTTTTTTCTTTTTCCTTGATATCCGAATCACACATCCTCCATTATTCTAATCTCGAAAAACTTCAAATCCGAAGGGTCGAAGAGAAACCAGTGCAACACGGAATTGAGGAGGAGATTCGCACGGCAAAGCAAAGATATGCTGCAGGCACAGCTGGCGAAAGTGAGATGAATAGCTCCCTAGGCAACACGGGATGAGAGAGGAGTCCGAAACGGCTAGGCTTTTGATTGTTTATCTAATTTCTAAAGAAGACGGAATGGCAGGTAGCCATTTGTGTGAGTGGAGTTGGCCTGGTAGGTGGTGGGGAAAAAATCGCTTTGTATTCGTCACCGCTGCAGTCAATTTCTAAAGAGAGAAATGGGAGCTGGGAGGTGGAAGAATCTTCCGATCGTGCTGATGTGTTGTAAAATTAATGAAAATATAGAGAAGAAAAGAAAAAGAGAGAGAGAGAGAATGAGAGAGAGAGAATTCTTATTTTTTTCATATGTATTAAGGTCTGGTCAATTATGACGGTTAAATGTGGTCATACAATACAAGTTGGTTTATAACAGTTTTGTATATTTTAAATATATAGTACTCTAAATTATTAAGACTAATGCATTGTATTTGAAACTATTAACAAACGTGTCTAGAAATTAATTACACATTTACGGGCGTTTGCATCAACATTGATAAAGTATATAGGATTTAGTGGTGTTTCTGTTCCCCGTGTACGTCATGTATAGATATGTTAGCAAAAATAATCATTTATCAGAGTTTAGTTTTTACGCCGGTAATCACTAGCGTATATGCCTTAAATGTTCCTGCATTTGCATAAATGTCAGTAAAGTACATAGAATTTATTGGTGTTTCTAGTATTAGCGTTTATAGATATGTTGGCAAAATTAGTCATTTACCACTAAATGACTAATTATATATATTGGCATGTATGCTTTACGACAATGACTTTAGGAGGGGGAGAGACTAGAGAGGACAACATGGACTCACAGCGAGGGGGAGAGAGATGGGGAGGGGTGTTTGAGGCATGGATAGTGGAAGAGGGAGGGAGGATCTCTGACGATTCCCCAAAAGATGATTCCCCAATCCCATCATGGATGATTGACTAGAAAGTAGGTCTACATTATGCAAACGCCAAAACTGGAATCAATTTAAACAAGTTAAGGTAATGAAATAAAAACTGACTTCTTTTTTTCCTTTAAAACAAAAATATTGTTTACTTCTGTTGATCTACTTATATATGGTGCAGGAAAACTCTATACATCTGAAGATTTATTCAAAAGAAAAGTAGGAATGACCAAAACAACGTTTTTAACATTGAAAACACTACACTACCGCCCCAAATGTAATGTTTCAGTTGACCACTCATAAAAGAAGTTATTTTTTTAATTTAATAATTAAGGAAGTGATTTTTAATATATTGATATATTTTTTTTCATTTTTTAAAATTATTTAAAAAATATAAAATTAAAAATTAAAAATTAAATTTAACCTGTGGGGCACATCTTACCGCTGGGCAGCATAATACCAGGACTCTTTTAACTTTGGATAAACAAAAGATTCCTCAATCCCATCATTCTCGATTACAATTAGTTAGCTATACATCCATTTTGCTGGTAGTTGTTGAATGTGTAAAGGGCCTGATTAGGTGGCTGTTTGTATCAAGGGAAAAGTAATGGAATGGGGATAGAAGGCTATTGCGTTGAAAATGCAGTATGCATGCGATGTGTTTGACAAAAAGTAAAAGAGATGACCACAACGAACAAGATGATGAAAGTAAAAGAATCACGCTGGAATTCTTCATGGGAATTCCTTCCTCCAGACAAACAAAACAAACTTAGATTCTTTTAGATTCCAGATTACTCCACAATCACCCCCTCCCCTAAAAATATACCAGAAGACGCCCCTTCATTCAACAACTACCAGCAAAAGGCCATGGGCCACTTATCTAGACCCGTGGGCCACTAACAACTCTAACAATCTTATCGGGCCACTAAAAACTCAAACAATCTTATATAGACCCATGGACCACTAACAACTCTATCTATCAATTATAATAAAGAAAAACATTGGAGGCAGTCAGCTGGTGCAAGCATGGGGCAAACGGCGCTGAGGTGGAAAAAATAAAAATGGCACCGTTTTAATTTTTTGATGTTTGCCCCAATTTCCCCAGCTCGCCCTCCTTCTCTTTGTGTTTCGAAGCAATTCTGAAGACTTCTCTATGTCTCTCTACCTCAGGTCCCTACCCAACAATTGTCTACAGAGCTTAAAGCCATACTTCTTTTTGAGTTTCTCGATATTATTTCTCAAATACAGTCAGCCATTTGGTGAACCACCTTAGTAAACCCTACTTTGGGTCCATTGTTTTAGCTCTACAAAGTTTTATATTTACTAAGGAAACTGATGCAGAAACCTAAGGGAGGAGAAAATTGAGAAACGAAAACGCCAAAACCTAAAGCCTCACTGGTTGGAGTTGTTTGACTCTCTCTCTCTCTCTCTCTCTCTCTCTCTCTCTCTCTAAATAAGCTAGTTATTTGTGGTCATTGTGTGATTGGTGTCTGTGAATGGTTTGGTTGGTGAAGGATCTTCAAGCCAAGTCTTTAGGAGATGGCATAGTCGCACATCGCACGCATAGCAAACGGAAAGTAGACGTGCAAGTACAAAAAAAAAAAAAAAAGTGTTGTGTTGATCTTGTCTTGAATTTGAAGATGTCCTGGATAAAGTGGGCTTAGTCTCAATACATATATATGTATGATTGTTTATTTGGGTTCAGAACTTCAGATCTAACGATGAAGAAGAAGTAGACGTACAGACATGTGGAATTGAGGCGTCCGGGATGATGACAACACGGGTCACACATCCCATCGCCATGTGTTAAGTGTGTCTACATACAACACGTGTACAACAAAACAATGTAGCAGATAATTAAAGTCGGTCAACTAAGCACTAGAATTTGTTTAAATACAAGCTCGCTTAAAAATAAGCCTACTAAAAATATTACAATTAACCAGCATAAATATAATACAAATCAAAACAATAAACAAAAGGAGAAAATAAATCACAATCAACCAGTGATCCCCGATCACTCCTCTGGCGAAGCCGCCTCCTCGAGCTCAGCTTCTTCGTCCTCTACCTCAAAATCTACTGTACCAAAGATGGTGGATCTCTGACGATTCCCCAATCCCATCATGGATGATTGACTAGAAAGTAGGTCTACATTATGCAAACGCCAAAATTGGAACCAATTTAAACAAGTTAAGGTAATGAAATAAAAACTGACTTCTTTTTTTCCTTTAAAACAAAAATATTGTTTACTTCTGTTGATCTACTTATATATGGTGCAGGAAAACTCTATACATCTGAAGATTTATTCAAAATAAAAGTAGGAATGACCAAAACAATGTTTTTAACTTTGAAAACACTACACTACCGCCCCAAATGTAATGTTTCATTGACCACACATAAAAGAAGTTATTTTTAACTTAATAATTAAAGAAGTGATTTTCAATATATTGATGTATTATTTTTTTTATTTTATAAAAATATTGAAACTTATTCAAAAAATATAAAAAATAAATTTAACCTGTGAGGCACGCCTTACCTCTAGGCAGCATAATACCGTGACTCTTTTAACTTTGGATAAGCAAGAGATTCCCCAATCCTATATCCTCGATTACAATTAGTTAGCTATACATGATCCATCTAGCAGTGACTGTTCTTTTTGTTTTGAAGCCAATACGTACGTACGATGTTCCTTTTCTTTTCTAATAAAGATTTGATTAAAACTAAATAGGATTAATACAAGAATATATTTTTCCCAAAAAAAGACTATTAGGGAAAATATTTTTTCCATTAAAAAAAAATTCCATTCAAATATTTTCAAATAGAAATAACAAATTTGTCTCAAAAATTTTTTTGGGACAGGATTATGGGAACAAACTGGCCGGGGACGAAAAATCTTTTGGGACAAAAATCTTTAAAGGTATTTTTTGTTTATTTTAAAAGCATTTTTTATGTATTTTGAAATAAATAAAAAATAAAAAAATGTAGACTATTAAAAAATAAGTAACACATTAAAAAAAAAAAAAAAAAAAAAAAAAACCCTCATTGGTTCAAATGATAGTTACACCTATCATTAATAATTTTCTCCATCACGAGGAAAGCTACTTCTGCGTGCAATATTAGTCATGAGTGGTAGGCTAGAATTGGTAGCTTATCTAATTATAATTTACTGAAGAAAAGTCGCGTATTTGAAGGAATTCTTCTTTGAATAATATTGCTTTACAGACTATAGCTTCAGCCTTTTCTTTTCTACCATACAGTGACCATTCTGGTCCTATATATAGGCAACAACTAAGAAAAAGTGTAGTGGACCACACAAATATTTCTATTATTAATTCTTTTATATGCAGCCGCCATGTGACCGGTGCGGATCCATCCACGTCAGTTGATTAAAAAAAAAAAAAACCAGATGAAGGTGTGGTTTGTGGTACAGTTTGCAATATAAGGGACTTGACTCGACTGGAGGGTAAAAGAGGATCTGAAATGTGAAAGAGAAATGGTGAAAATGGCCGGCAGCAGAGTGGAGACGAAGACGTCAAGCCTCTTCTTCTTTCTCCATTCTTTTTAAAGAAATCCAAGACTGGTCGGGCTGGTTATACTCAAATAACAGCCCACCAATCACATCCCGCCACGTAGGACTTCCACCGATTAATTTGTGGACCAGCATCTTATGTGAAAGTGATTTGGGCGTGAAGAAATGAGAAGCTACCCGAACGTCGAAGCCCTCTGCCCTCCCTCACGTTGAAGCCCTAACGCGATCTCCACCAATATTCATCTCCGATTTCTCCCAACTCGTGGCTTGCGATTTTGGCCTGTGATTTCTCCAAACTGATTCTTTGCGTTCAGAAATCAGAAACTGCCCTCACGTTCAAGCCCTAACGTCTACTCTAATTTCTCCAATATTCATCTCCGATTTCTCCCAGCCCGTGGGTCGTGATTTCGGCCTCCGATTTCTCCACGAAGTGATCCCTCACGTTTGCACGACCGGACCGATTTCTCCCTGCCGTCGCTCGCCATTTCTCTGATTTCTCAGCCCTCGCGATTCTTCGATTTTCGGTGATATTATTTACTTAAATGATTTTAACTTTATATTCATAGCAATGATTTTCTATTCTTTTGGTTTCAAACAAAATACATACTGAAGTAATATTCGGGAGCAATAATGGATTTGTTTGATGGTATTCATGGCAATGAAATATATCTCGCCCAAGCCTGTTGGATTTGTTTGATGGTGTTCGTAGGAAATCTACATTCTACATTCTGAAGAACTGGATTTGTTTGTTGTAATTAAGGGTAAAAGTAACTAGTATATATATATAGGTTTTGTTTGATGTCCACTTGCTTGCCAACTATTTGTGTATACGACTAAAAGAGGTTGGATTTGTCCACTTGCTTGCCCGACAACTCTTCTGAATTTCAAGAGATTTCAAGTTAGAAATGCTTTCTGGAAGATTTCTAACTTTCTTGCAATCTCTTAAACTCAGTCTGACCAGCCCTTTCAGATGTTTGATAGACTCATGTAGTTCAACCAATTTTATGCATTCTTCAAGTGATAGTATCTGTAAGAACTTTAGTATGGTAAAAACTGTTGAGTATCTGTAAAAACTTTAGTATAGTAAGAACTTTAAAATTGTTGAGTATCTGTAAAAAAAAAAAAAATTATCGTTAGTCACATACTCAAAAATGGAGGTCTTGGGTTCAAAACCCCCTCTCTCCAAATGTATAAAAAAAATAACATGAAGAAAGAAATAAAAGTATAGTAAAATGCAGTATACCCTGTTCCCTTTCCAGATTTGTGTGAGATTGTTGTCCTGCATTTCAAGAACAACAAGGTTCTCTAGATGAAAATTTTGAGGTAGAAATTTCAGAGGGCAGACATGCCAATGCTTCTGTTTACAAATGTTCCAAATCTAAGATGAAACCATTCGCTTCAAATACTTTAAGCTCAGGTGAATTTAGCAAATGACCCTTCCCAACAGATGCTTTGGTCCTCAAACGTTCTTCATGTTTAAGCTCATAAAATGGATTTAGGATGAGACCCTGCACTGCTTCCGATCCCTGGCAAGATATAAATTTAGTTCATATAGTTCTTTTTACTAACTTAGAATGCCTCTTAATTGTTGTCTAATATATACTGATCTGATTATGTCCTTTTTAGCAAATGAGTTCTGCTTCTCATTCTTGCACAAGTTTGGAGAGACCATTTTGCTATTGTGGTTGCCAAGCGAAATTACGGATTTCTGGAAAAGTAAATACTTTTGGTAAAAGATTTTTCAATTGTCCAAACTATAAGTTGAATAAACAATGTGACTTTTTTGAGTGGATTGATCTACAAAGTGAGCAAAACAATTGCTGTAAGATGACATTGGAGTTAGCTGAACGGAGGCACGAGAGGGTACTTCAGGAGCGGCTACGCATCGAAGAATCCAAATTTAAAGCATTGGAGAAGAAGTACAGGAGAGTGTTAAAAGTATTAATCTTGACATGATTTTTTTAATAATAATTTGTAGTGTACTTTTTATGAATCCAATAAATTATAATATATCTCGGCCACTGCTACGACTCATGTAAGCCGCTGTACTTTTTCTGCCATTTTGATCAGTAAATGTACTAAATGTCTCATATGTAATGAGAACATCCTATGAGTTGAATGCATTTGAAATTTCCTTAGTTTATTCTGAGATCAATTGTAGAATGTATTTGGAATGTATTTCATTTTCGTTGTCCAAAACATGCTATAAAGGGCTATCATTTGGAAGGAAAAACTGAAGAAATTATGAAAAAAAGGTAAAATTCACTTTTCACCACGTGTTCTTCAAAGTATGTCAGATAGCTAATTTGACTAGATAAAGTGCCACATTGGTACAAAAACCTTCTACCAAAATCCCATTACAATAAAGTGCCACAAAAATCTTTTACCAAAATCCCAAACCAATAAAGTGCCACAAAAATCTTCCACCAAAATAAAGTGCAACATTGGTACAAAAACCTTCTACCAAAATCCCATTACAATAAAGTGCCACAAAAATCTTCTACCAAAATCCCAAACCAATAAAGTGCCACAAAAATCTTCCACCAAAATAAAGTGCAACACCATTACAAAAAAATCGTGTACAAATATCCTATTATAAAAACCTGCCACTTCTGAAGAAAGGACCATGTAAAGAAAGCGAATCTGCTACATTCCCTATCACACGCAAAATAAAGACGGATTAAATTAACCGATAAAATAACTTCACATTTAATCACTTACAAATGACATATAAATCACTTACAAGATATTTGGAAAGTTCGATTTTCATTCTAATTGTATCGATATGTTGTCAACTGTTTGCCCAAAATCCCTACATAAATAACAACAAAACACAAACTTGCTTAATTTCATATCATGATAATAAGTTGATAAAATACAACTAGAAAACTACTATACCTCACTGAAGGACAATTGTTTTTAGCATGTCCCTCATTCTTGCAAATGCTACAACATCTTTTCTTTGTTGTTTGTGTTTCTTTTGGGTTTTTCGATCTTAAAGATTTTGGCCGTCCTTTTGTTGGCACCCGTGGAGGATCTTGGACCGTTTGTGAAAAATTCGATACAACTTGACTTCTTTCCATTTGGATAATATTGGTTGACTCCCCTCTTTGTGAACATCCTACATGATCTTCCATTGCAAATAACTCTTTATGAACCTTCTCCAATGCAAGACATGGATGATTGTGTACTTCGGCGTCGGTTTCAGACTGAGATGGTTGAGTCGGCGTCAGGCTGAGATACTTGCATTGGCGTCGGGCTGCGATGGTTGCGTCCGTCGGCGTCGGGCTGAGATGAATGGCAGAAGGGAGAACAGCTAGTACTCGCGAAGGAGAAGGGTGGACGGAAAGAGTTCCGTTTGTTTCAAGCTGCTACGTTCTGATTCTCTGCTTCACGGTCTACTTACCTTCTAGTCTTTTTTCCTACGTGGCATAAGATGATTGGTGGGCTGTTTTTGTGTGATTAACAGCCCGACTAGTCTGAAGCGTTTTTGTTCTTTTTAATCCAAGCATATTCTTCTTTCGTATTCATCTCTTTATTTGTTTATTTTTCTTTTTAATAAAAAAGTAAACATTTCCACGTTATCTTCGGTACACGGTTTGTTACGCAAACTGCTTGTACCTAGCAGATCTCATGTTTCTAACTTTGGACAAGTAAAAAACATTGGACAAGTAAAAGATTCCCCAATCCTAATAAATAAGAGCGGCTATAATGACCGTCGAATATAAGCGAAATATTTACCTTCTACGTTCTTTAATAGTTACAAAGACAATGTATGAGTATTAATAATCTAGAGTATAAAGTGTAAAACTTCTAGAATTTTTTAAAATATACTATTAAAGCTAGTTAGCTGGCAGTGTATTTAGTAAAAACATTTTGTATTTGGTTAAGTTAGGCCCAGACTATTTTGTAACTTGTATATAAGTCGGGCACTTATTCTTTGTATTTTACTACTTTTTGACCAAAACTTTATTTGACCTTGAAATACATCCAGAGAGCACAAAATGGGAGTTTCCCCCAATTCTCGTGTTTTAGGTTTTCTACATGGTATCAGTAGCGAATCAATTTCTTCCGCTGATCTCTTCGTTTTGATCTTCTTCGATCTCACAATATGTCTTCTTCTTCATCTTCTTCTCCTTCTTCGCCGACTGTTATTGACAGTCAATACACAATCACTCCAGCCGATCTTTCCAACACTTCAATCGTTTCTCCCAAACTCAACGGCAAGAACTATTATTCTTGGAGCCGTGCGATGCTTATGGCGATTGGCTCTCGGAACAAGATCGGGTTCATTGACGGCAGTATTCAACCTTTGTGTTCTACTGATTCGAATTACAACGCATGGTTTCGCTGTAATTTGATGGTCTCTTATTGGATTTGTGCTTCGGTGACTCCAGAAATTGCATAGGTAATCCTTTACATAGAAACTGCTGAGAAAATATGGAATTTGTTGAAACATAGATTTCAACAAAGTAACGAGGCTCGGATCTTCGAGATCCAGCAATCTCTTAATAGTATCACTCAAGATCAGTCATCTGTGAGTGATTACTTCACTCGCCTTGAGTCTTTATGGAATGAATGGCATCAGTTTTCACCAATTCCTGTTTGTACATGTGGAAAATGTGCACTCTGCACTTGTAATGTTCTTGAATTTGTTGCTGCTCGTGAGGAAAAGAATCTTACTATGCTGTTTCTTATGGGATTGAATGAGAACTATCTCACTACTAGAGGCAATATTCTTCTTATGAAGCCTTTTCCTTCATTAGATGAAATTTATTCTCTAATTATTCAAGAGGAGCGTCAGCGTGCTTTTTCTCGCACCTCTTCTTTGAATCAAGAGAATATTGCAATGGTAACCTCTCAAGTACCTTTGAATTCGGTTGTGGCTGCTGTCCCTAGGAGGAATTTTTCTTCCACTGGCCAAAGGGAACCTCCTCACTGTACATATTGTAACCGAAAAGGACATACTCGAGAGAAGTGTTTTGAACTTCATGGATATCCACCAGGCTGGATATCAAAGAGAAAGAATTCAAGTGATGCAAAATCTGGTTATCACCGTCCCTCTGCCAATCAAGTGTCTACTTCTTTAGAGGCAAACACAGTTCCTAATCCTAGTCAAGTTCTTTCTCAAGAGCAAATTCAACAACTTCTCAATGCCTTGCACACTCAACTTAAACCAGACTCTCCTCTAGGCTTTCCTTCTCCATCCAATTCATCACAGCCTACCAGTTATGCCAATATGGCAGGTATTTCCTCTTCTTTTTCTTTTGTTAATTCTACTTTCTCATCACAATTACATTCCCCGAATATTTGGATTGTTGACAGTGGAGCTACAGACCACATGGTCTGCTCTTTATCTCTTTTCACTTCAACTCCTAAATCTGTTAATGCCACTGTTAGCCTACCAAATGGTCAGTTTGCTTCCGTGACTCATATAGGTTCAGTTAAGCTTTCAGCAAGCTTAATCTTACATCATGTCCTATATGTTCCTTCATTCACTTTCAATTTAATTTCTGTGAATAAACTCACCTCAACTTCTAATCTTGCCATGATATTTTTGACTAACAAATGCTTAATTCAGGACCTGCTTGCTTGGAAAACGATTGGAGTGGCTGATCAAAAGAATGGATTATATTTGCTGAACTCTAGTTTTTCATCATGTCTTGGTTCTCAGCTTTTACCTTCTCAGTTTTTCCATTCTGTTTCATCTTCAATTTCTGCAAATAAACTTGCTTTATGGCATAGTCGATTAGGACATATGTCTTTGTCCCGAATGCATTTGTTACATGATGTAATTCCTGATGTACAATTTCAGCATAATAATGATCAATGTCAAATCTGTCCATTAGCTAAACAGCATAGACCTTCCTTTCCTAGAAGCTCAATTAAATCCACTCTACCTTTTGAGCTTATTCATTGTGATCTTTGGGGACCATTTGCTGTTCCTACTAATAATGGTCATCATTATTTTTTAACAATAGTTGATGATTTCACTCATTGCACTTGGATTTATTTGCTCAAATTCAAGTCCCAAACTCGCAGCACCATCAAATCTTTCTTGGCTATGGTTGAAACACAATTTTCATCCAAAGTCAAGATTTTTCGTTCTGATAATGGGACAGAATTCAACCTGTCCACTCTCTTCTCTTCCAAAGGCATTATACATCAGCATAGCTGTCCATACACACCACAACAGAATGGAGTTCCTGAAAGGAAACACCAACATTTATTAAATGTTGCTAGGGCTCTCAAATTTCAATCTAACATTCCTTTATCCTATTGGGGTGATTGTATCATGACAGCTACATACTTAATCAATAGATCTCCTTCACCTTTGTTAAACAATAAGTCTCCCTATGAGCTTTTGTTTTCCAAGAAACCTTCTTATTCTCATTTGAAGGTATTTGGCTGCTTATGTTTTGTTACTAATGTCTCTTCTCATAAGACTAAATTTGATCCTCGTGCTAAGAGATGTGTATTTCTTGGCTATTCATACGGTACCAAGGGATATAAACTCTTAGATCTTGATAATAAATCCATTTTTGTATCTCGTGATGTTGTTTTTCATGAGACTTCATTTCCTTTTCAACTTCAAAGTCAGACTTGTGATTCTTCATCAGATCTTGTTCTTCCTGTTTGTATTGATGATATTAATTCTTCTCTGCCAGTTCATGTTCCCCCTTCTAATGACATTAGTCCAGACCATCATGATCTGATTGATACTATTCCTAGGAAATCTTCTCGGATCAGAAAGCCACCCTCTTATTTGCAGGACTACCATTGCAAAATGGTCCAAACTTTTGATCAATCTTTACTCCCTTCGGGTTCCACACAGCAGGCTTCTAATAAAGCTTTTGATATCTCAAGGTATCTTTCTTACACTCGTCTTTCCCCTGCTCACAAAGCCTTTAGCATCTCTATTTCCACTCATCCTGAACCCAAAACTTACAAACAAGCAACCACAGATCCTAAATGGCAAGAAGCCATGAAAGCAGAAATTTTAGCTCTTGAAAATAACAAAACTTGGTCAGTTACTGATTTGCCTCTAGGAAAGAAAGCAATTGGTTCTAAGTGGGTGTATAAAGTGAAATACAAGGCGGATGGTAGTGTTGAAAGATACAAAGCACGTCTTGTAGCTAAAGGTTTTACCCAAAAGGAGGGAATTGATTATGCTGAAACATTCTCTCCTGTTGCTAAAATGACAACAGTTCGCTGTTTTTTGGCATTGGCTGCAAGTCAAAACTGGTTTTTAGAACAACTTGACGTAAACAATGTATTTTTGCATGGGGATTTAGAAGAAGAAGTTTATATGGTGATCCCACCCGGGTTTGCTAAAGAGGGGGAGAATAAAGTGTGTCGTTTGTTGAAATCTCTCTATGGGTTAAAGCAGGCCAGCCGGCAATGGTTCCAGAAACTAACCACTGCTCTTTTATCCCTTGGTTATAAGCAATCCAAAGCTGATTACAGCTTATTCACAAAGGTGCAAGGTTCTTCCTTTACTGCACTTTTAGTATATGTTGATGATGTCATTATTACTTCCAATACTATGTCCTGTGTTGATCAAGTGAAGTCTTATTTTCATGATCAATTTCAAATCAAGGACTTGGGCCAACTGAAATATTTTTTGGGGTTAGAAATTGCACGTACTACTACTGGAATTTCTTTATCTCAACGTAAATATGCCCTTGAAATTTTAGAAGATAGTGGTTATCTTGGTTGTAAACCTGTTGAGTTTCCTATGGATTCCAAGCTTAAATTGACAAAATCTGATGTTAATGTTTTGGAAGATCCATTTCCATATAGGAGGCTTATTGGGAGATTGCTATATCTCACTATAACTATGCCAGATTTGTCATACTCAGTCCATTCTCTGGCACAATTTATGGACAAGCCTTGTAAATCTCATTTGGATGCTGCCTACCGAATTTTAAGATATATCAAAAACACCCCTGCACAGGGTTTGTTTTTTCCAGCAGCTTCCTCTACTCAACTCAAGGGTTTTTCCGATTCTGACTGGGCTGCTTGTGTTGACAGTAGAAAATCTGTTACGGGATTTTGTATATTCCTTGGTGATTCTTTGATTTCTTGGGGGTCTAAGAAGCAAACTACAGTGTCTAGAAGCTCAGCTGAAGCTGAGTATCGTGCCTTAGCTTCCACCAGTTGTGAAGTCATTTGGCTATTACAAGTTCTTCATGATTTGCATATTTCTCATTCTTCACCTGTTTCTTTATATTGTGACAGCAAGTCTGCTCTTTCCTTGGCTGCCAATCCAATTCATCATGCTCGTACAAAGCATGTTGAAATAGATTGTCATTTCATACGAGAACAGCAAGCTAAAGGTGTTATCAAAACTTTTTATATTGCTTCAGCTCATCAGTTGGCAGATATTTTTACTAAGGCTCTCGGTAAAGCTCCATTTCAGCATCTCCTATCCAAGCTGGGCATTCATAATCTTCATGCTCCATCTTGAGGGGGAGTATTAAAGCTAGTTAGCTAGCAGTGTATTTAGTAAAAACATTTTGTATTTGGTTAAGTTAGGCCCAGACTATTTTGTAACTTGTATATAAGTCGGGCACTTATTCTTTGTATTTTACTACTTTTTGACCAAAACTTTATTTGACCTTGAAATACATCCAGAGAGCACAAAAGGGGAGTTTCCCCCAATTCTCGTGTTTTAGGTTTTCTACATATACAAAAAAATATTTCCTTGTGGAAAAAGAGCAAAAAACAAAAAGAGAAAAACGAAAACAGGGAGAAGGAAGACATGATGCAGGCCAGTCTGCAAAAGTTGGCAACAAATGAAAATTGGGTAATGATACACGTACCACCCTTTTACCACTATTTTACCACTTGTAGTGTATTTATTTTTTTATTATTTTCTTTTAAATATTTTTTTAACATCCTTAGCCATGAAGAAAAAATTTTAAAAATATATAATTTTAGTGATAGTCACTTGCTTAATTATTAAGTAAAAAAAAAAATTTAAAAATTAAAAAATTAAAAAAAATGATAAAAGAGTGGTAAAATAATGGTAAACCTATCATTATTCATGAAAATTAAACAATTGATTAGACAAAAGATATCTCATCCAAAGAAAAAATTAAAGATTCCTACCTACGACAATAATTGAATTGTGCCACATGTTATTTATGACAAATTAAAGATTCCTACCTACTACAACACTAATTGAAGAGCTATATCAATCATGGAATGTCGACTGGTAATTAAAAAAGTCTTTTTATTTTTTGTTCTTTTCTTTTTTTTCTTCACGCATGCCCATGTTGAGTAGGAAGAGTAGTTGTCCTTGTTGGACTAACAACATTAATTAAGGAAGCTAGCTAGGGTGCCGATTCAAAATCAGTTATTCAAACGAAAAATAACTGAGTAGTACGTACTCTGTTGTAAAGATGGCAGAGAGTTGCATTCATAACAGAACAACTTTATAGGGAAAGATTTCAGAAAATACATTTGTATTCTGCTTTTGAGAGGCTTTTCTTGCATGATGCCAACTACCACTATATATGGTGATGAACTAATAAATTTTTTATAAGGGAATTATGGGGGAAGGGGGATCCGATTGCCAGATATCCTTCATTAGAGAGGGATGTGTTAGATATTTTAACATGAATATTAATAATTAGATCTTAGATTTTCTATGACCCACAATAATAAAATAATAATAAATAAACATGTACATTTTTTCATCAGTTTGATGAAAAATTAGATGTGACTATGAGAAAAGGATCACCCTAGTAACTTTACCTCAAAGTATCTCCCGATAGCTAGAGGCACAATAATGTTGTAGGTGAGAACTCTTTAACCCCTTAGTGCTATTTATAGATTTCTGACCATCAAGAAATTTCAGAGTTTGTGTCTGACTATAATTAGAGATATAGAGTTTTAATCTTATCTCTTAAGAATTTTTTTATCTCATTATTACTCATCTTTTAACTGATAAGATTTGAGCTATTTCAAATTATGTTAAGATGGGTGTGTGGGACATAGAGTTTAAATAAAACTCTTACATTCTCCCACTTGGCCCATAAAATAATATTTTCTGTTCATGGGTTTATTACAGGAAATTAACCATACTGTGCAAATTCATTTCCTGAAACTTTCATAGCTTAAAGTACATTACATGAGTTCCGTAATATCAAGGTCAAATCAACTACCGATGCGAGTCATGGCGGTCCTTTGTTATATAATCAACAAATTCCCTTCCATGTATCACAACACTAGTAACTAATTTTATATGATCTTTAATTGGGATAATTAAGGCTAATACCGTGCTGCCTTGGGTTCCATTTCATGTCTGTTGCAAATATTATCTTGTCATCATTCTTCCAAACTATTCAATGTACAAATAAGTGAAAAGACAAGAAAACAGAAACAACCATAATAGATATATTTCAATGTCCAGTAACAAAATACTCAGCATATCAATGATCTATATAATATGTTCACATTATGGGTATAAGCATTGAACCCATCTTTTCAACATGTTTTTAAATTATAATCATTTACACACTATTGATATGGACATATTTGTTTCTATACTTTCTCCTTAACACTTGGGTATTTAAAATTTCATTAAATACTCATCATTCGGAGAAAAATACTCTGAGGAATACTTGCCATACATTCTTAGTAGCTTGGCTATAAGTCGACAATTCCAAGTTCTAAGATAAATTTCCTCAGTCAGATACTATAAACTGTGCCCTCAAAACATACCACAAACTCTGTCCCCATTGCACATGAAGCAGTAAAAGATTTGCATCATATTTTTCCATAAATAACTCTACTTGATAGCAAAATACATAACCATAACTGTATTTTCTATCATTAGAGTAATCACATAAAATAGGGTCTGAATATTCAGTTACCTTAAGAATATCAGTTCTTCTTAAGACAATAATATAATCTTTAATTTCTTACATATAACATTGTACTCTTTCCACAACTTTTGGGTCAAGTATCCTTGGGTTACTTTAGCAACAACCAAGGATGTTAACGATAAACCGATGTTCAGCTGTACACAAATTTGTGCAACCACCAAGTTCCTTATAACCATCTTATACAAATTTCTTTAACAACCTAATCAATTCGAGAACACTATAAATACTGAACATGTAACATTTATTTTTAAAGTATCCATTTACCCGTAATTTTTCATTCAAAATCTTTTTAAACTTTATGCAACTATACTGAGGCAATCTTAACAGTCATGATCTTGGTATTAAATTCAATCTCAATTATGAATAATGTCTCATTTATAAATTTCATTTAGAGATGTAACTTTAATGTCATACTACTAACGATGATTCATACTTGCCAAAAAGTCATATACATGCATGACCAAAATGCAAATATACTCCCACTGACTTACGGGTATATACATTAATAATAAATATTTTTCTTAATCTCAAAACAGTATTGGTATTATTAAATTTCATATACCAATTTTTTTTTTAAAACTGTTACCTCTTCTAGGTAATCCTTTTATTCATTTCTTGTAGACTTCAGACTTTTACTCTACAATTATTTTTCACATTCATTTGATGTAACTCTAGACTATAATGAGTTACTAATGTTATAGTGATCCTCAATGAGTTCTTTCAGATTTAACAACAACAAAAAAAAACTCTAATCAATACTCATTTCTGAGTGAAATCCTTAATTACAAGTTTAACTTTATATTGTTCAACATTGCCCTTGAAGTCAAGATTTTGTCTCCAAAACCCATTTCCATTCGACTTTTCATACATTTCAGACAACTTAAACGAAATTGCAGACTTTACATTGATCCATGGATTTCAATCACTCTTTTATGCATCAATCTTTTATATAATCACTTATTTCTATAATTTGTGAAAACATACGTAAACTTTTATTTATTTCTATATCACATTCAAATTTTGAAGATACACCACATAACTTAACCAAATAACAAATCAAGAAGATTGCATGAGGTTACCTGTTATGATGTCTCTATGGCTAATTCTTTAGTGGTGTTTCTCTGATGATGATCATTTGCTTGTTGTTCCATATTATCATTAAGATAATATTAAAAGGAAACTACACAAATTTTCAAAAGTACGAGAATGCACTTCACAATAATCACATTTCTAGTTTCCATATCCCCACTGATTTTGCCAACCATAAGAAATTTGATATTTCAATTTTCTCAAAATTCAAACCATAAGTAGAAACAATACAGCCTAGATCATTTGAATTTCCTTAAGTAATCAGTAATAATAATGTACCCAATAACGATTCAACAATCTTTCATTTGGGTTATAAATTATTACTTTAATTTGACTACCCATACATGAATATGCCTTAAAACAATTCATACATTAAAATAAATAAATAAATCATTAAGGCTAAAAACACAATATAAATTCTAAAGCATTATGATATAAGTTCTAAACCATTATAGTCCAACTCTTAATATTTTTCATGACACTATTTCAATCCAATTCAATGAATTTCACATTTCTATCTAACTGCAATTCCTCCCCATGAGAAGTACTACAAGAATTATTAATGGCTTGAGACTTCTCATGTAGCAGATAGATATATTCATATCATGAAAATCATCTATAAAAATAATGAAATACTTATATCAAATATTATAGGGAAAAAGATTTACATGCGTCTATATGCATTATCTTAAGAAAATCTCCATTTCTTTGTGGCATCTTTTATTGATATGTTTGATTTATTTTCCTTTTATACAAATCAACACACATCCTGAGATTAGAAAACCTAAATGCAGAAAATGTTTTATTTACTAATCTTTTTAACTTTTCTTGAAGATATTGTCCAAACTTTTATGCCACAAATTATTTTTTAAATTCTATGCCATAAATTGTAAAAATTTTCATAAATCATTTTTTTTTCCTTTGGCTCCTGTACATATCTCATGAGTGAAAAAAAAAACTTTTAACAAAAATATTATTATGAAGGTATGACCAATAAAATTTTATTGGAAGGAAAAAAAAAAAGAACCACATAAAAATAAGTATCAACATTTATAGAGTGAAACTTATACAGACAAAATAAAACTTTTGTACTCGAGTTTAACCTAAAAGTATGTATAAACATGTATAAGATATGATTCAAAACAAACTTACTTGGTTTACCCTTTCCTTCAAATCATGTTTTATGCTTAGGGCACATAAACCTTCATGTGTCACTATTTCTTTCAAACCTCAATTGATATAATTCTTATATTTTCATTACAATCATTTCATTCCTTTCCCAAAAGATACAAATTAGCAAAATGAATTTATATCTAACTAACAACCATGCTACTAATTTGTTCATATCTCATTATTTTAATGAAATAATAATGCCTTTAAAGTAAACAATTATGTACAAACAATTCATACAGTTTAATATGTAAGTAGTTAAATTTTGTACTTTTCTGATCTTTATCACTATTCTCAATGATAATTGATGTTTAAACATAAAAAAAAAAAAAAAAAATCGTAGTGTAAATTTGATATGCTCATGTTTCTCTATATTAGAGTCAATTCTATACATGAAACTTCTAATGATATTCATATACTTACTACAAGAAAAGCATTTTAATCACTTTAATGATTTGAGTTTGACACTCATAAACAATAACAAAATTTAAACCACTATAGATGAACTAACAGTGTCATCGAAATCCCTCATTTTAGAAGTGGATCCCAACGCACAAAATGTTTCCTCTAATTTTAATTTCAGAATTTAAACCATGCATTATCAAGAATTTAAACTATTATGAATGAACTACTAGTGTCATTGAGGTCCTTCCTTTGGGAATGAGCCCCAACACACAAAGCGTTCCCTCCAATATTAAATTCCATGGATGAACTAGCTGTATCATTAGAATTCTCCTTTGGGAGTAAACTCTAACATACAAAGTGTTCCCTTCAATATTAAATTCTGTGGATGAACTAGCTGTATCATTATAATTTTCCTTTGGGAGTAAACTCTGACATACAAAATGTTTCCTCCAACCTTTCTTTAATGGATGAACAAGTAGTATCATCAAGGCCCTCCTTTGGGAGTGAATCTTGATACACAAAATTATTCATTCCATCATATCTACCTTATTATGAAATTTAATGATTTTTCACCAAAATTTAAGAAAGTCTTTTACCTTTGGGCAACCAATCTTTTCTTTAATTTTAATATGAATCATTTGATCCATATTGAATAATATATATATATATATATATATGGCATGATAATAAGAACCAAAATAAACAATTCATACATGTATTTAATAATAATAATATGTACATAAGATTTAATGCTCGTAAATAATAGCATGCATATGACATTTAATACATGTATTTGACAATAATAGCATGCATATATGTAGATAACAATAATAACATGTATATAAATTTAATAATTTCCATACATGTAAATAACAATAATAACATGTATACAAAATTTAATAAACTTTTCATACATGTACATAATAACATGTATTTAGGAATTAATAAAATTTTCATATATGTACATAATAACATGTTTCTAATAAAATTTTCATACATGTAAATAACAATAATAATATGTATATAATAATAATTTAAATAAGAATCATAAATTTAAACAATTCGTACATGTATTTAATAGTGAATACATGCACATAAAAGAAAATAAAATTTCAAGTTTTTTTTTATTTAATATTTTTTTAATAAATAATAATAAAATAATCTTACTGGTTCGGGTCTGAACCGGACTGGTTCAACAAACCTGACTGGTTCAACAAACCTGACCGAGACCCAAGTCAACTGGATGTGTTGACTTGGGCTGAATCTACTGTACAGGCCCATTCATTCCTCTTTTTTGTTCTTTTATTGGGCTGGGCCACATCCGTGGCCCAAAGGCCCGTTGCTTTCTTGGTCTTGGACTGGACTAAGCCCAGTCAGCCCACATAATAACCTTTTTTTCAGAAGAATTTGTACATTAAGCAAAATGGGTTGGGCTGGGCCAAAACCCATGGTCGAAGCCCAAACCCTTTACACACTTAATAAAACCCTAAACTACTTCTCCTTCTTCATCAGATTGTGAGAGCGCCGCACAGGTAATTCCTTCTTCCCTCAACAAGCTTGCAGCACTTCATCTCACAGCAACTCACAGTGGTCCTCTCCGGCGAGGAGGAGAACGGCAAGGCATCCCCAGCCTCCACCCGCCGCCGAGGTCCACCTCCTCTCCACTTTTTTTTTTTTTTTTTTTTTTTTTTTTTTTTTTTTATTGTTCTTGCCATTAACTGCCGCGACTAGTGGGCTGGACAACCCCTTGCCACCACTACAGAGATGCCGGCGAGGAGGTTCACTCCTCCTCCCAGTGCCGACCTCACCATACGTAGCCGACGAGAACCATTAATAGGTAGGGGCGGCACCCATTCGGGACTTCACAGTCCCACCATGCCGCCGGCCACCTCCTTTATACCACCGGCTTGTTAAGCCACTGACCACCATACACAGTGCCCTGCCCCACACCCAGTGGCTTTTCAATACTCCAAGAACATGCAGCAGCTTAAATGGTCTTTTTGTTTTTTTTGGCAGACACCCAATATCCTTTTCAAACACAGTATAAAAGGGAAAATAAAATTTGCAATAGGGTATAAATAATTCATAATAGAGCAGAGGAAGTTGAATTCAAAACCCGAGCAATCAATACGTGAGAAAGTTCCTTTATCCAGCACATAATCTTTACGGCAAAATTGAAATCAATACATTCAAAATCTAAACACGTTTTAACTAATATGTAGGTTGTACAAATACATGTGAGTAATCCGAATGATGTATCGGACGAACTGTATGCACTGGCACATGGCCCCTCGAGACGAGCTACTCGATATGTTGTATGTATTTCTCAAAGAAGTAGATATCACGCAATGGATCATGCTATAGGAAAATACAAAATAGTGGTGTCCTTGTTGAAAGGAGTCAAGACGGAGAGAACGTTGATTTATAAGGAGTTATCATCGATATAATTGGAATGAAATATTTGGGAGAGCTTGTGGTATATTTGTTTAAGTGCTATTGGTGAGATTTAAGCAATCCTCGAAGCGGAAAACACCATGATGAATATTTTTTTTAATATTAATACATAAAAAAAAATGGTATGAAGATAATTTTTTTTTATTTAGGCTTCTCAAGCATTTCAAGTATTCTACTTAGACGATCCTAAGTTAGGAAATCAATAACAAGTAATACAGAATTTTTCTCCAAGAAATATATATTACATTATCCCCGAGGCAGAGGGACAAGATGAAGATCAAGAAGATGATTGCTCTACTCAAGAAGCATATCAAGGGAGTCAACCCATCTTTAACTTATTTGTCGATTTGAGCCAGTATGAGATGATCTCATTACATAGGAAAGATATTGAGGCTGAAATAGTTGATACGATAGTTGAGCAAAATGTTGCGTTATCTGATGTATCTACAGATGATGGGAGCGAATCTAAAAATGAAACTGATATAGATGATTGACCGGTTTTGTGTTCACATTATGCAGTATCTTGAAATTATGTCACCAAAAATAAAGGAAGTTCGCATCCCATCTCCACCAGTTCCTAGCTCTCCGTCCGACTTACTACTAGAAACTAACTCTACAGAACAAGGTAAATAGTTAATACTCATTTTTTTTTTCAATTAAGATAATTGATAAATGATATAAAGTAAATAACTAAATATTTTAGAGAGTTAACAGTACAATCTCGTCAAGGTCGAGGTACTACCAGAGGCGTGACTTTAGAGAATTATTGTAAAGTAGGTAAGATTAAGATTAATATTCTGACGACCATATCGGAGACTAGGGACAACAAGTAGCTTGGGTTGCATCACATGTGGGTGCACTTACACGAACTTATGCACCTTGGCTACAAGTTTATGGCATAAGGTCCCGAAAGATGTGAAAAGAGCTTATAAAGAAGCGTTGTTTGGTACGTAATATTCAAATAATAAATTTATATTTATATTATTTAATTTTTAAATTGACAATAGCTTTGTGTATATACCTTTTCAAGGATAACTTCGAACTAAATTTTGGTTGAGGAGAGGAGTGTAAGACTGTCAATGAGCTTATGAGTAATACATTCTGCAAGTATAGGATAAGGTATCATGAGCATTACAAGAAGTATGAGGACATGGAAGATGCACACCGTCATCCTTTCCAAGATGTTCGACCTTTCGATTGGAAAAAACTTTGCGACATATTTGAATATCAATCATAAAAGGTAAATTAAATGAATTCTTCATGTTTCCTATTTATAATTTTCTATTACTAATAATGTTTATAACTTCTATGCAAGAGCGAAGTTCTATAAACAAGACAAATAAATTGAAGTTGAAGATTCATCATCATGTAGGTTCAAAATCTTTCCATTGCCTCTCTCTGAAATTGGTAACCTACTTATTATTATTTTTTTTATTCGATATAGTTTATTTTTTAGAGGTAATTATTTTAATATTCACTTCATATGTTAATAGTGTCTCTTGTAGAAAGAGTTAGACACTAATTATAATCTGACAAAATTATATGCTACATCATATACAGATCGTAATGGAGTGGACTCATCCAGATGCTCATGAAAATTATGTAAGTATTATAATTTGTTTCAATCAAAAATATTTTAACTTTTGTCACAATATTAATTTTTAATATTTTGTGTAGGATAAAATGGTTGCCCTCCATGTTGAAGCTAAGTCAAATGAGAATTCATGAACAAGTGATGTTGATATTTTAACACAAATTTTGGGTCAACATTCAAGATATTTGAGGGGTTTGGGTCATTGTGTAAAGCCTTCAAGCTCTTCATCAACGTCAAGTATTGCCTCTAAAAGCTTAGATGATGCAAATTTCACTATCAAACAATTAATTGCAAGACATCAAGAATTAGAGGCACAATTGGCGAAATATGCAGACATGAAGATGCGCATGAAACATAATGAAGAAAAACAACAAGAGTTCAATTGAGAGATGAAACAATTTAGGCTTCCAAGCAACTAATTTTCTTGTTTTGCATAGATTTTAAGATTTACAAAATTCTGTACTGATAACAATATTAGTATTATTACTATTTTATTTTATTTTTTTAGTGCGGAATTTTTAGACTAGTTTTATTTGTATTGAACATATTTTTGAAATAGAAATGCCTATTATCTTTTTAATTTTCTACTAAAATAAATTATGGTTCGAACAAACAGTCATTACGTTCGAATGATTGTCTAAGGAAAACTAATGATTTGGTTTAGACACGTTCGAAGGCCAGTGGTAGACACATTGGCGGTGGTCGCATGCACGTATAAAGCGTAACTTTTATCGTGCCTTACTCATGGAGTATCTACTAGCTAGGGGCGGGGCCACTCCAAAGAGGCAAGCGCCTTTTCTCGTTCAATTGACTTGTATATTATAAGTATGGACAGTGCTAGGGATCCCGCTGGGGATCCCGTTCACTTGTCCAGCTGTATTTTTTTTTTAAAATTTTTTTTTACAGAAAGATTAAGAAAATTATATTAATTATATTGTGAATTTTATTCATTTTTTCAAAATATTTAAAAGTGTTAAAAAAATGATATGAAAAAAACAAAAAAAACAAAACACTTTTAAATACTTTTTTCAAATCATTTTTTAACACTTTTAAATATTTTGAAAAAATGAATAAAATTCACAATATAATTAAATATAATTTTCTTAATCTTTCTGTTAAAAAAAAATTCAAAAAAAAAAATAATGCAGCGGGACAAGTGAACGGGATCCCCCAGTGGGATCCCTAGCATTTTCCTATAAGTATATAATGTTCATGCTCTATTGGAATATATACATACATATATATATAAATTAATTATGAACCCTTAAAAAAAGGCATTTAACTAATTAATTAGATTCCACTACTCTGCCAAGGAAAAAGCAAACTACAAAAACATGGACACTAAAGATAAAAACCAATACTGGAGTACCAATGCTGGATTTAGCTAAAAGCTTTAATTGTAAAGTGTGAAAAGGCTAATACTTCATTTCATTAAATACTCACATGAATAGCTTTAAGGATCAATAGATAGAACACGTATGTTACATTGAAATCACTCAAAAGAGAATATCAAATATATACATATCACAGCACTGAACCACGTCGTACATGAACATGCATGATAAAGCTATGATGATCACATTCTTTCAATCTTAAAACATGCATACAAGGAGACCGAGAGAGACCTAGGGGGTGCGAAGAGGTCGGATTGGAGGAAAGAAGGGAGTTCTGAGCCAGAAAGAGAGAGTAAGGTAGCACTAGTAGGCCGTGGTCAGGGGCAAATAAACAACTGGAGAAAATGAGTGTGGATGCCTATCGATGAGTGGTGATCATGATGAATGTCGACAAGAGATAGGCTATGCTAGCCTTCGATGAGGATGAACAAATTATCTAGCATCATTATCTGTTGGTTCCACTACTTGATTTCTCATGCTGTCATCCGCAACAGTGGTACTGATAGAAGAGCTGCCGATGTCAACATCAATTCCCAAAGAATGTGTAGGTGCATTTGGCAAGTGTTTAGTCTGTTGTGTGTCGGAATCAACTTTTTTCAACAAGTGTTTTTCCGAAAGTCTTAATCTCTCCAGCTCCATTGTTACTTGCTTCATACTAGGTCTATCCTCCCCTTTTACCTTTAAACAATTTTTTGCTATATTAGCAACTTCCATTATTTCCTCAAAATTACCTTCATTGAGAATGCGATCATCAATAATTTGAAGTAGGCGATCCTCTTTCATTGCAATTTCAAAATACATCGCAAGATTTCTTTCACTTTCAGGCCTAAACATGGAAACTGCCTTCTCACCTGTTAGTAGCTCTGCCATGACAACACCAAAACTATAGACATCACTTTTTTCAGTTAATTGGCTAGTATGGAAGTATTCTGGGTCCAGGTACCCCAAAGTTCCCAACACCACGGTCGTTAATTGTGTGTGGTCAAGAGGAACTAGTCTTGAAGCTCCAAAGTCAGACACTTTTGTTGTGTGTTTATCATCCAAAAGTATATTTGTAGTTTTCACATCTCTATGTATAATTGACATATAAGTCTCAAAATGTATGTATGCTAGGGCTCCTGCAGTTTCTGATGCTATCTTCAGACGCTTTTCCCATGAGAGCGAGGATGATAGGTTTTTATCATGAATATGGTCATAAAGTGTACCATTTGTGATGAATTCATATACTAGTAAGGGTACTTCGGTCTCAAGGCAACAACCTATTAACTTAACTACATTCTTATGGTTAGTTTTAGTAAGCACAAGCACTTCATTTATAAGTTGCTCTATTTGGCTCTCATCAACAACATTGGACTTCTTAATGGCAACCACTTTGTCATATGATAAAACTCCTTTATAAACAGTTCCAAAGCCTCCATGACCAAGGACTCTACTTTTATCATAGTTGTTAGTGGCCTTTTCAAGCTCTTCTACACTAAAGATTTTGGTTGGCTCAACAGATTCTTTGTGACTCAAGAGTTGTTGTCGTAAGATTAGGCCACCATTTTGTTGGAAGAACTTCTGTTTCAGTTTTATTTGCTTTTTTCTTTGCCTTACTGAATATACCCATGAACTTCCCACAACCAGGATTAAGAGGCTTATCAAGCTGACACCTGTAAATGTTCAAGCATGCATTTCGACAACATAGAATGTATCTCAATTTCTCCTTCAGTCAGTAACAAAGACTTCAACAAAGTTAAGATTTCAATATGTAATATATAAAAATGTCCTACAAGGAGTATAGTTGAGTTTCGAGTTTTAAGTACTTACTTAGCGATCATGATTAAAAGGAAGAAAGATTTAAAGCCTAGCTGTAGCTAGTGACTGTTGGAGAAGCAATGATATATCTTCCATTAGCGGATTTCAACCACGTTTCATACTAAAGCTAAGGTTACAAATTAACTTACCCATCTTAAAAGATTAATTTTCTTATCTTAATCAAAATGGTTCATTTTAGACCAAATTATAATTATTGCATGGGAAGTGAGTGAGGTAATTGGGAAACCGAATCCATCATGCATGTATATATGTAGTTAGTAAATTAACAAGAAAAGAAGAAAGTAAAAGAGACGAGTAGTACTGTAATAGCACCATTCCGATATATGTTATACATACCGAGGGCAATAATGATGGTCATGGATTGACCGAGTTTTCCACGAGTAGTACATCTGTAGCTCCCGTCAGTGTTGGTACATGTTGCAGTAGCATGGCAGGGATTCGGACTATCTTTGCACTCATCAATATCTGAAACACATGAGCACCACAACTTGCCCCTCATCATCGAAATACAGCCTTGATAGTTGATAGTTTGCTCATTTAACAAGTACAACAATTGATTAATTTTCTCATCCAAAATGAGTTCAAATTGAGAGAGAGAGAGAGAGAGAGGATTTAAACTGAATGAGTACAACATTAATTAATTACCTTGGCAACTATCATCATGCCCATCAGGAAGGTATGGGTTCCCTTGATAACCTGGGGAGCACTTGCAAATATACCCAAGACCGTTGCTGGATTCGGAACAATTACTATACGTTGCGTTGCATAAATAGCTTCTCATATTTTTCCGAGCATCTTTGCACGTCTTATTTCCAATTGCCCAATCAAGCACCAGGGGTACAGTCGCCCTGTTTGTTAAATTTTCAAAATCTAAGGTGGAAAAGTTGTATGCCTGTGTTTCCCCTATAAAACCGAAACCACATGATTCGTTATTGATGGTTCCATTAATGGAAATGCTCTCAAAATTCAAATTATAGTTCGTTGCTCCTTTCGGGATGGCAGAATGGCAACAGCCAAGGCCGGAGCAGGAGCCGTTAACCAAAATGGTACCGTAGTCACAGAATGATACGCATCCGGCCATGAACATAGATCGTTGTCCCTGCGAGCCACTTATGTGGGCAAAAAAGCTGCAACCGACGGCAGAGATACTGTTCTTCTCAGGTGAGATGCGAAAACTCGAAAAGTTGAGCAAGGTAGAGATGTGCCGGCGGAGACTTGGCCCATCATCTTGATACCGATAATTATTATATTTGCAAAGACGGAATACCAAGTTTGAGACTCGGAGTTCACCTTCATCAAGAGAGATGTTGAGGACATCTATATTATCAACGCCCAGAAATGGTTTTGGGGGCTGGAAAGAGTGGTTACAGATAATGAGAAAAGATGGATCAAGGTAGCAGCCCTCGCCTGTGCCAAATGGGTAGGGGATATCAAAAGATCCGCATGTGCGGTTGCAGCTCGGTTTATTGGGTTGAGATGCTGCTAAAACTACGACCCCAATAATTAGCAGTAGCAGCACTACTTGTTGCAAAAGCTTTCCATGCAAAGCCATGGCTTACCTCCTTTTATGTCTTTCTGTGCTTCGATCCGAAATAAATTTATCTTTCTATGCGCCTCCCTCTTATAAAACAAGCTGATATAGGGAGACTTTAAGTCTGGCCTGATGAACAGTTAGAAAGGACCAAAGGTAGATAATAAGAAGCATTAAAAATATTGGTAGGAGGATTTATTATATAAAAGAAAACTTAACTTATTTCTCCAGCCAAAGTAAAAGTTGAAAAAATCTAGCTTTTCTATTATTATTAGAGGGTTAATTAATTTCACTTTGATGTTTGATTTGTATCCTTAAAGAGCTTATCAAACTTCCAAATTTAAAAAATATTTTCAAAAGAAACATTTATAAACTATACATTTATTCATGATCAAGATATATATCTCAATACTTAATAGTTGTACAACTAGACGTGTACATTTGAGGGCACTAGACTAGGACAGCAGAACAGGTCATGAACATCCCCAAAACCAGAACAGCAGTATTCATGGAGCAGAATAATAAGCAGGGCGCCATGACTAGCTGTAAACATCTAACCTTGCACAACCTAAGAAGAATGATACTGATTTTGACAAAATGAATTTGGGATTGAAGAAGTGTATGATGTTCACAATAAGCAGCTCGAGTTGCAGAAGAGAGAAACAGAGAAAAACAAGCAGTTATAACTTCAGACTAACCACAAACAAATCAGTGAACTTTTGACACATTGAACATAGAGAGCAAGACCTGAGAAAGACTGCAAGGGGCAGTGTTCTCATGAATAGATACTTTAGCCTTTAGATTATTTGACTCCCCATTTTCAGGAAAGCAAAACGGAGTCTTTTTCTGAGCACTAAAAGGAAAAAGTCATTAATTGCAGGGAATCAGATTAACTTTCACCATAGCAGGTGATTTATTATCCTCACCTCTCGCTGTTGAGCAACTCTTTGGAATATCATGTGCCACTATGCTTCCTTCAGCTGCCACGCTTTCTCTTGATCTTTCGCTCTACGTTTTCTTAAGAACTTTAAACAACTAACTTTCATTAAATAAGACTTCGTTTTCCCCCTTACTGGCCGTAGGGGCCGAGCATTCGGAAGATATCAATATCATATATATATATATATATATATATTTAGAAAAACACGCGTTTCAAAAAACAAAACAACCTCAAATTTAAGTGTTTTAAACTTGTAAACAATCCAAATTTACATGTTATACTAGTTAATAATATAATACAAGAAATTAAACCTATATTTTTTTATCAGCTTAAATTTTAGAATAATAATAGGTCATTTCACAAAAAAAACCAAGCCTTTCGTTCAACAAGTACGCAGGCTTTTGGAAGGCGCACAACACAGCATGGGTTACGGGCACGCGGCCTGGTTTGATAACAGATGAGATAAAATAATTTTAAATGAAAAATAAAAATAAAATAAAATATTATTATTAATTTTAAATTAAAATAAAATAAAATGAGATTAAAAAAAATTGAATTTCTTATTATATTTTATATATAAATTTAAAAAAATTATAATAATAAAATGAAATAAAATAAGATTAAATCTTTTTGAATCCAAACGGATCCTAAGACTCTGGCTTTCTCGGTTTTCTGCAGTGGCCTCCCGTATCCCAGTGGAATATAAAAAAAATAAGTAACTCGAATAAAGAGAAGAAAAACCGGATGAAGATGTTATGCCCAGTGGAATGTTTTTTATTTTTTTATACTATTAACACAATTCTTTAATTTAAGAATTTTTATAAGTAAATATATTATTTTTTATTAAAATTCTTTGATATGATTCAACCATCATTCTCAAAAATTAATCTGATCTTTAATCAGAATCTAATCTTTATCAAAAATTAATTTCTTTAAACAGAATCCACCATAGAACAATTTATATATATATAAAGTTGATTTTGCATGTTTTTTAGATTTTTATCTTAATTTCTTTATACATCAACAGTATACTAATGGAATGCAGCAGCGGAAGAAAACGTTCCAGACCCCAGACAGTAGAAAGTACCTCCGCATCTCCTTCTCAGCCGGCCGTCAGGCCTATACTAGTTGAGCGGGAGATCATTTTAGGTGACTTCCGTGACCTCACTTGGGAGGGGCGGAGCATATATGACATCATCACCGATCGTGGATGGACCCCGATCTGTCAACAGAGGGGCACAGCATATCCTGAGATGGTCGGTGAGTTTTACCGTGCCATGGGTGAGCAGCCTGGTGATGCTCTATGCTATAACTTAGTAGTCCGGGGAGTGAGTATTATATTCTCTCCCAGCGTTATTGCTGAGTTCCTAGATTTGCGGCGAGAGCCCGGTGCCTATCCTGCAGCAGCAGCAGCGAGAGCAGCAGCGAGATCAGCGACTGCACCATCTGGAGAGGACACTACAGTCGCATCCTCATCGCCAGTGCCGGATAGACAGACCGCAGAGCTGGATGCTAGCTCGGATGATAGCGAGAGCGGTGATGAGGTACCTGATGATGGTCTCACAGACGATCAGGTTCGTGACCTAGTGCGAGACCCTGAGGCTCCTCCATATGATGGCGGTAAAGTGATCCGACAGGCCGACTGTATAGCATTTTTCAGAATGCTTAATTTGATTGTTGGGTATAACATTGATCCGAAAAAACACAAGACTGATTTCGGGATCGAGCGGGCCAGATTTTTGTTACGGTTAGCACAGGGGGAGCCGATTGATCTGGCATTATATTTCTTCCTCCGCATTCGCACAGAGTCACGCTATTCGGGTGGAGGTAGTCTACCATTTGCGCTTTTGATATCTAACCTCTTACTCCATTCAGGGGTTGCAGTGACTTTGACTGAGCGGAGGTCGCCACAGATGGGGCCCGTTAACAAGATCACATTCAGTAAGAGCAAGGGTCACTTGTCGAAGACTCGTCCAGTCCTACAGGATCAGCCTCCGCCTACTGATCCAGCTTCTACTGCTGCTGCCCCTATTGAGAGACACCCTGCTGGGGCTACTCTAGATGAGGTACGAGCTATATTGGCGGACCACCGCGACATTTTATTGAGGGACTTCATTCAGCCCATGATGGAGAAGCTTAAGGACCTAGAAGGACGGTTGCAAACTTTACAGGAGGATTTTGATTTATATAATAAATAAATATTGTTAGTAATTTTTTTACTTTTTTATATTGTATAGAACGTCTAACTCATTTTGGAATGTAATTAATGCAGTATAGTTTTTATTTTTAGTGTTTGCTAGCCTCTTTATTGTTAATAACACATTTCTTCTCATTATACTTAGTGTTCACGATAATTGAAAAAATGACACTATCTTTAAATTAATATTTAGTTAACTAAAATATTTTTAAATTAATTACATAAAATTAATTATTTATGAATTTGTAAATATTTTAATTCATTGTAAATCATAATATATAATATATAGAACTTTTTATTTACTTTGGAAATGATAAAAAATTAATAGAAAAAATATGTATTCTTACAATTTTAACAATATATCTTTTCAATTAAATAATACCGTTCGAACACGTTAATACTAATTCGAACAAATAATATTGCATTCGAATTAATTAATTTTCTGTTCGAATTAAATTTAATTAGTTCGAACGGCATAGATTTTTGGAGACGACCTAATTCGTCTCAGAATCTCAAGTTCGAACTAATTTTTTTTAGTTCGAACGGATTTATAAGGTTTTCCATGTTTTGAGACGAAATTAAAATTTCGTCTCAGAAAAGTACTTTTAGGGACGAAATTAATTTCGTCCCAAAGAAATTTCGTCCCTAAAAATTAAATTTCTTGTAGTGTATATATATAAAGTTGATTTTGCATGTTTTCTAGATTTTTATCTTAATTTCTTTAATAACTAACTAGGTTTTCTTTTTAAGATATAATAACCCACTTGAATACATAGAGCAAAAGGAGGAGGAATCCATGGACCATGCTCCCTTGCCTAAATATTATATCCAACATATCACCCCCTTTTGATCTTAGACTTCTATCCCACTATTCTTTGTATTTATGTTTTTATTTTATCAAAAGAAAAACATGTATTAGAAAGTGTCAGACAACCAGCTCTCTCTTATTATCCATATTATATTCTACAAGTATTTTTTTAAATGTGAATCTCCATACTCAAGATCAAGAGGAGAAAGAGAGGTTCAGAGAAAGAGAAAGAAAGAGGGTGAATACGATAGAAAGAAAATATACATTTCTATTATTTTTCTATTGTTGACATGTCTTCATGTACAGATACATGTATTTATATTCTCTCAATAAATTACTATGTGACACGTCTTTTATACAACCGATACTCTTCCTCAAGATGGAGTGTATAGATCAATAACACCCATATTAGAAAGTAAAAAATGAAACTGCACCGATCCAAGAGGCGTAGTAAGAAGATCACTTAGCTGATGAGGACTTGGAACTTGTAGAGTTTTAATGTTGCCAGCTTGAATTTTCTTATGAACCAGGTGACAATTGATCTCTATGTGCTTAATCCTTTCATAAAAGACCGGATCAAAAGTAATATGAAGGGCTGCCTGGTTATCACAAAACAAAAGGGCAAGCTGTGAATGAGAAATACATAAGATAGCAAGTAGAAAAAGGAGCCAAGTCAATTCACATGTAGCTGATGCCATCGCCTTGTATTCAACTTCTTCAAAAGAGCGTGAAACAGTCGGTTGCTTCTTAGATTTCCAGGAAATAAGATTATCTCCCAAGAAAACACAATATCCAGTTGCTGATCTACGAGAATTAGGACATCTCGCCCAATCCAAATTAGTAAAAGCCTTAAGATGAAGTGAAGTATGTGCTGAAAAAAATAAACCTTGACCAGGAGATTATTTGTATATGAGAACTCAGTGCACAACATCTAAATGAGGTTGTCTCAGCTTATCCATAAACTAACTAAGCACTTGCACAAAGTATGCTAGATTAGGTCGAGTAATAGTAAAATAAACCAAACGACCTATAAGTCTTTGATAAAGAGAAGCATTTGTCCAAAGGGGACCATCATCCTTGCTTAATCTGATATTTCGCTGCATTGGGAAACTTAAAGGCTTAGAGCCAAGAAAACCAGATTCTTCCAAAATATCAACAACATATTCTCTTTGGTTCAAAACAATTCCCTTAACTGAACATGCCACTTCTAGGCCAAGAATAATCTTCAAATCTAAAAGATCTTTAATCTTAAATTTTTGATCAAGAAACAATTTTAAATCCAAAATGGACTACAAATGATCTCCAGCAACTATTATGTCATCGACATAAACTAGAAGAACAATAAAAGTTGTTCAAGTTTGAAGAGTGAAGAGAGAATAGGCTTGAGATTGAACAAATCCATAAGAAAGTAAGGCAAAAGACAACTTGGCATGGATTTATGTCGATGACATAATAGTTGTGTCGATGACATACAAGGATTTATTCAGTTTACATACACTGTGCTTCCCCTGTCTAGAAAAATTAGGAGGAATTTTCATGTAAACTTCTTCATCCAAATGGCCATGAAGAAAGGCGTTATTAACATCTAATCGATGAAATAACCAATTCTTTGAAGCTGGAACAACCAAGAGACAGCGAACACTCACTAGCTTGGCCAAGGGAGAAAAAAATTTTTGGAAATCAAGACCTTCAATTTGAGTATAGCCTTAGCTACCAATCTTGCCTGCTACCTCTCAATGCTGCCATTAGACTTATATTTGATTTTATACTGCATATCACTTGCTTTCCATTAGGTAAAGAAGTAAGAGACCAAGTATGAATGTTTTCTAAGGCATAGATTTCTGCAGCCATGGCATCACGACAATGAGCATGCTGAATAGCTTGTCTAAAAGTTTTGGGATCAAAATAAGAGGAAATTGAAAGTACTAAAGACTTATAAGAATGAGAAAGTTTGTTATATGACAAAATAAAGTTGAGTGTGTAAGCAATTGAAGCTGTCTTACCATGTCTTGCATTTGGTGGATTGGAAAAGGCATGAGTGTTAACTAGTCTGTAGTGATAATCTTGCAAGAAAGATGGTTGCTTACAAACTCTAGAAGATTGTCCGATAACTTAAGAAGGAAAAGAAGAAAAAGATGTAACATTTTCTATGGAATAGACAAAATCTGCAGATGAATTAGAATTAGGAATATATGCAGGAGTAAGAGAAGATGAGGAAATGTCAAGGATAGGATGTGGTAAAACAAGAGATCTATGTGAAGAAGAAGAAATTGGAGTGGAAAAAGAACCAAGCTGAAAAGGGAAGATATTCTCATGAAAGAATACATATATTGAGATAGACAAAGAATTAGTATTTAGATTAAATACTTTATACCCTTTGACACCAAAAGGATATCCAAGAAATAGACATTTCTTAGCACGAGGATCAAGTTTATGTCTATGGTTGAATATGGAGGAAACAAAGTAGAGACAACCCACACTCGTAAATAGGAATAAGAAGGTGTTTTAGAAAACAAGACTTCATATGGAGATTTATTGGAAAGAAGAGGTGTAGGAGTTCTATTTATCAAATATGTAGCTGTCAAGATGCATTCACCCCAGAATTTAAGAGGTAGAAATGCTTGAAACCTTAAAGATCTAGCTACATTTAATAAGTGTTGATGTTTCCTCTCTACGACCCCATTTTGCTGTGGTGTTTCTTATACACAGGTCTTTTGATTTATAACTCCCTTAGAAGCATAAAATTCAGGCATATGAAACTCAAGACCATTGTCAGACTGAATGTGTTTAATTGTTCTATTGAACTGATTCTCTGTTAAGGCGAAGAAGGAAAGTTAAAAATGCCTTGTTTGACTTTTATGACACATGAGATAGACCCATGTGCACTTAGAATAATCATCCACAATAGTTAAAAAATATCTAAAGCCATTAATAGAAGATATCGAAAAGAGACCCCATATATCACAGTGTATTATTTCAAAAGGAAAATGAGATACACTTTGACTTGAAGGAAATTGAAGTCTGTGTTGTTTTGCTAAGGGACAGACTGTACAAGGAGAATTGTTGACTTGGATAGCTTTATGGAAGGAATAGTTTTATTAAGAAGAAGTAATTGAGGTAAAGAAAGGTGATCTAGCTTATAGTGCCACAAATCAAAAGAAGAGAAGTTGATAAAAGCAACTTTGGGTGTCAAACCAAAGGAAATGACATCAATCTTTGAGCTAGCTAGAAAATCCTGTAGCAAGTAATATAGACCAGCTTTTTGCTCACCTATCCCAATAATCTTTCAAGAGTGTAGGTCCTGAATAAGATAGATATTGGGTAAGAATATGAAAGAACAAGATGAATTGATAGCATGACAATGAACTGAAATGAGGTTGAAGGAAAAGGCATGAACACATAGTACATTCTTTGGTACTAAGGAATCTGAAAGATGCACAATACCTATATGAGCTACATGTGCAATAGCTCCATTAGGGAGTTTAACTAAGTGATTGAGAGGTGAAGAAGAAGAAGTAAGCAAAGAAGTGGAACATACCATATGGTTAGTTGCTCCACTATTAATGATCCATTCGTGAGAAGAGAAATGAGAATAATAAGAATTAGAAGCTTTACCTAACAGATTAGCATGATTTTGGATATCTAAAATGGTTGTTGGTAGTAAATTAGCCTAATTTTGAAGTGAGGCAAGCAACTACTGGCATTACTGTTGTATAGTTGAAAGTTATGCACGATCAATCGAGCCAGCGTCCAGAACAGAAGCACTAACTTGATTCACAACTCCAAAAGAGAAATTCTTGGCTTTGGTAGACTTCCAATTAGGGGGATAACTGTGAATCTTATAATATTTATCTACAATGTGACCATTATAACCACAATGACTGCAAATCACTTTATATTTGCGAGCAAAAGATTTACCACCATTCTTGGACATAGAAGCAGGAGCACTAACCTTAGTGTATAAGGCAGCAGAAGTGTTGAGATGTTGTGTGTTACTCATAGAAACACCTCTCTGTTTCTCTTCTTGTAAAGTTAGGGAGAAAACTTTACTAATGCTAGGAAATGGCTCCATTAGTAAAATCTATTCTCTAAATTGAGAGTAGCTATCATTCAACCCTATTAAAAATTGAAGAACATAGTCTTCTTGTTGATTTTTGAGTGAGGACTTTGTGGCAATGCAAACACACGTTGGTTTGCAATGACATGCCCCTAATGGTTTAAGAATCGATAGTTCATCCTAGAAACCCTTCAATTGAGAATAATATACACTAACATAATGATTTTCTTGCATTAAAGTTGAAAGATCTTTCCTTAATTGAAATCCTAGAGCGATTACTTTGAGCAAAACGCATATGCAACTCTTTCCATACATCAGAAGTAGTGTCCATGAATAAAATTGTTGAAGCAATGTCTGGAGAAAGAGAATTGATAAGTCAAGAAATTACCATGTCATTGCAGTGTATCCAGGCAACCAAGCAAGGATCATCATTAGCTGATTTGAGGAGACTACCATTCATAGAGGGGTTTTGTTCTTCGCACTAATGGCCATGGACATGGATCTCTTCCATGTATGAAAATTATCCCCCGTAAGCAGCAATATAACCAACATAGATCCTGAATTTTCTCCATCATGAAGAAAATAAGGACTAGAGGAATCAACACAAGGATTTGAATGGGAGGAATTAGACATCATGTCTAAAAAAAAAAAAAAAAAAAAAAAAACCTAAATCAAGATTCTTCAAGAAATTGAAATCTTGAGAAATTGTGGAAAACGTGGAAATAAAAATAGAAAGATACTATCTGATACCATGAAATGTGAATCTCCGTACTTGAGATTGAGAGGAGAAACGAAAGTTCAGAGAAAGAGAAAGAACGAGAGTGGACACGATAGAAATAAAATATACTTTTATTGTTATAAACTATCTTGAATTGTATGACCACATTTATCTAGTCGTCAAATGCATAGTGCATAGTACTAGCATAGTGAGTTGGTCGACATATGCACAGTGTATAGTGCTAGCATAGTATTAGCATAGTGAGTTGGCCGACATATACATAGTGCATAGTGCTAGCATAGTACTAGCATAGTGAGTTGGCCGACATATGCATAGTGCATAGTACTAGCATAGTGCAGTATAGTAAGCTAGCATAGTTCCCTTTGTACGCCTATATATATCGTTGAATTCTTTAAGAAATTTATAAGTTTCATAACCTTTCTGAGCTCTATCTCTTTCTCTCTCCTTTTAAAAGTTTTATAATACGTTATGGCTCTCTCTTTTCTATGATTTCATAACACGTTATCAGCACGAAAGTTCTGACGATTTTGAAGCTAGTAGTCCTCAACTTCAAGTAAGTTTTTCAATATATTTTTATATTCCTGATTTATATATGTAAAAAATGTCAAATCTTACAAAATTGGAATTCGTTGCTCTTGACATTTCTGGAAAAAATTATTTATCTTGGATCCTTGATGTTGAGATCCATCTGGATGCGATGAACCTGGGAGATACAATTAAAGAAGGAAATCAAGGGTCCCTGCAGGACCGTGTTAAGGCAATGATTTTCCTTCGGCACCATCTTCATGAAGAATTAAAAACTGAGTATCTAACGGTGAAAGATCCACTTATTTTGTGGAATGATTTAAGGGGGAGATATGAACACCAGAAAACTGTAATCCTCCCAAAAGCTCGTCATGATTGGATACACCTGAGGTTGCAAGACTTCAAGAGTGTTAGTGAGTATAACTCTGCACTCTTTAAAATTAGCTCGCTATTGAAATTATGTGGTGAAAAAGTCACTGATGATGACTTGTTAGAGAAGACATATACTACTTTTCATGCCTCGAATGTGCTCCTGCAGCAGCAGTATCGAGAGCGAAAGTTCAAAAAATATTCTGAACTTATATCTTGTCTTCTATTAGCTGAGCAAAATAATGAGCTTTTGTTAAAAAATCACCAGTCACGTCCTACTGGTTCTATATCATTCCCTGAAGTGAATGGTACTAGATTTACATCATTCCCAGAAGCGAATGGTGCATCTTTTCAAAGAAAACGAGGGCGTGGACGTGGTAGGAAAAACTATGGAAGTGGAGGTCCTAGAAGTGACCACACTAAAAGGGACAATAATAGATATACACCATACCACCAAAAGTGGTTCAACTCAGAGAAGTGCAAAGGTCCCCAAAACAAATCTTTAAAGAAAGATGAAGATGGATGCCATAGATGTGGTATGACTGGACATTGGGCTCGTATCTGTCGTACAGATAAGCACTTGGTTGACTTATATCAATCTTCTATAAAAGAAAAAACAAAGAAATTTGAAACAAATTTTACTGAACCATCATATGCTTTAGATTCTATAGATGGAGAAGATATTACAAGTCTTGATGTTTCTGATTTTTTTGAGGATTCTAGTGGTAGAGTTGATCATGAAAGTGTTCCTTTTTAATTAATGTATTTCCTTTATCTTATTATAAAATATTTTTATATTCTGCAATGTTTTGTAGTAATGAAAGTTTTATTTATTCTTTTATACTTGTTATAAATTATTGATGATATGATTTATCTGAGAATGGAAATGGAGCATCCCTGAAGGATCGCCCTAAATCAATAATTTTATTGAGCATCTCATATGAGTGATACTTGTACCAAAAACTCATTATGATTTATGCACCTGAAGTTGCATAATTGAAATTGTGGAAAGAATATATATTTGAATGAACGTCTCGAATGTGCTCCTGAAGTAGCAATATCAGTATGCTCCTGAAGTAGCAATATGAAATACAAACGTTCACAATATATTCTAAATCTGTATCAGTGACTGAGCAAAATAATAAGCTTTTGATAAGAATCATTATTCACGTCTTACTAGATCTACATCATTCCCTGAATTGAATGATAATGAATTTATATCATTATATTCCCTGAAGTGAAAAGAATGATGCGTTTCATTCAAAGAAACTAAGAGATTGGACGTGATAATGAATATCTTTTTGGGCCAGAAGCTCGTATTGGAAAAGCTGTAAGCTTTCTCTTTGAGATGTTATTATACAAATTATTGAATCAAATATTATGATGCATCAAAAGGTGATATGATTCAAAATATTTGTATCTTTTCATGATTATCTTGATCATCCAAAATCAATTACGATAAATCGAATGATTTTCATATGGACGTCCATAAAAGAACCAGAAGATTCTTCTACTATAAAGTTTTACCACCAGAAATGAAAAGAAAAATTTGCTTGAAGCAAATAAGATGAAATTATTCGACGTTATCTTGATTATCATATGTGAACCAGAAGTTCAGATGATAATTAAATTTTGGATACAATAAAATAAAAATGTCTCATATTCTAGCTGCTAAAATCCCAGCGAGGATTGAAGTCCCTGTAGGATAATTAAGAAATTCAGCAGTCTAAAAACATGTATAAAGGCATGTGAGACTTATCGATACAAAAGATAGAGTATCTCAAAAGAGAAAGACACAAATAATTTGGTGCTCTTGAAGAGGCCATACCCACAAAACAAGCAATAAAGTCCATCCAAATTCTCTGTATAAAATTCTCCTATATAAACTCTTGAAGAGTACCTCCTAAAGAGGTTTTTCATGAAAATGTCTTCCCTTGAAGAGGGACAGGTACCTGAAAATAACGAGATCTTGTTACATTTCATGAATAATGGAGAAATTATGGATAGAAATAAAATTGTTGTCGACAATATATTTCCATATGAGATGGCAATTGACATTACCAGAAGTAATGATGAAAGTGAATCAAGAATCGTCGAAGAATACGACGTAAAATATTGGCCAAATTTGAAAGAAACAATTCCTGCGGAATTGATTCACTAGTAAAATATGATGCATCGGGACTTATAGTCCAAACACCTAAAGAGGTGATGCTTGTTGAATGTCAGTGGGTATTTATGGAAAGGAAATAAAAATGTGATATATAAATCACGAGTCAGTTTCTCAATTCCTGCAGAATTGATATCACTAAGTAAAATGTGATAAATATGGACTTGAAGTCCAAACACCTAAAGAGGTGATTTTTGTTAAATATCAGTGGATATTTATATACATGATATAAAAAGCCTGAAACTTTTAATATGAAAATGTGATATAGAAATCACAAGTTAGTTTCTCGAAGAAACAGTATTGATATGATTTTAAAGTGGTTGAAATCATATTGAGATTTTTATTAGCTTGAAAGTTACCGAGAGTTTGGATATGCATGATTAACTGCATATTTATATGGATCATTGGATCATGATATTTATATGAAAATCTCTGAAGGATAGAAAATGTCTGAAGCTTCTAATATGAATACATCTGGAAATATGTATTCTATCAAGTTTCAAAGATCCTTATATGATCTAAAGCAATCCAAACTCAAATGAAAACAAGCTATTATTGCAGTTTATATATATGATTTAAATGTCATTGAGGCTCCAGAAGAGCTCATAAAAACTGCATATATTTGAAATATAAATCTGAAACCCTTGCGGCTTCAAGGGGAAGATGGATGATGTTATTAGTCATGCAATACCATCTTTTAATACAATTAGTATTTCAGATTCATATTATGGGTTTGATATGAAGTGTGCATTATTAAAGAAGAAATAAAAGGGAGCACACAGAACATCTACCAAAAGATAGAAACACAAATATGAATATTTGTGAAATATTATTTTATTATCTTGAAGCAAGAATTATAGAAATTTGAGGCACTTTGCCTCATTCTTTAAACGCTCTTGTTCTTCAAGAATATGCATGGCATCCCTATCTAAAGGGGTGGGCAATCGAAAAGAAGATTTAAGCAAGGATTTTAAATTCCTATTCTCTTGCTTTATTGATTCTATCTTCATGTTTGACTCCAGAAGAAGTCGCTGAAGTATAGAAATATTCTCGTGGAGATTGTTAACTCCACAAGTTCTGGATTGCAGTCGCTGAGAAAATGCGACAATGGATGATGAGTATCGGGTACCGAGACTCACAAGCTCATAGATAGCTTCATTATCTGACCTATGAGTCATATCATTATATTGCATAATAGCACCTGTGGTAGAAGCAGGTACAGCTGATGAACGAGGTGCAAAGTACCTCATATATTGGCCATGAGAAGATCGTTGAGCCATTATAGGATAAGAATGCAGAAAGAGATTGCAGAGTAAAAATGCAGTATGATTACAGAAAATTGAAGAAGATGAGATGCGAATGAAGATGAGCTGAATATCTCTTTTATAGAGAAAATTATGATACAGCATCTCTCGTGAAGCAAGAGAAAAGAGATGAAATATAGCTTCATAGCTCTGCGGCGCCTGACAGCACGCCTGACAGCTGCGGTGCCTGACAGCACGCCTGACACCTACAGAGGAGTTGAAAATCCGCGGTGCTTGTCTGATCTTAAAAGGCTGGCCACCGTTTTTATTAAAAAATGAGGTTAGCGGTTTAATGTTGATGAATTCTCTACTAACTGTGTTATTTACAAGAACTCTAGAAGAGTACAACTCCAGAAGAGTAGTGATGAGCAGAAAGATCCAGTTGTGATTATTTTATCAACATGGATCAAGTCCATAGTTAGTTGGATGTATAGATGTGAGTTATCTTTCAGATACACACAAGAAGATCATTGCAATTCATGAGAAGAAAGTTGAAATTGATATCAAGAAGGTACGGTCAAGTAAAAATCTGGCAGATTTATTCACTAAAGCATTACCAACTGCAACATTTAAGAAGATTATGCAGAACATTGGAATGCGGAGGTTTGAAGACCTGTTATCATGCACTACCAACTGCAACATTTAAGAAGATTATGCAGAACATTGGAATGCGGAGGTTTGAAGATCTGTTATCATGCACTTTTCAGGGGAAATAATGTCTTGAAGACTTGTGCTGATTGTACTCTTTTTCCTTCGCTAAGGTTTTATCCCACTGGGTTTTCCTTTGCAAGGTTTTAATGAGGCAATCCTAAAGCACTAGGCGATACACATGAATACTGTACTCTTTTTCCTTCGCCATTGGTTTTTTCCCACAGGGTTTTTCCTTGGCAAGGTTTTAACGAGGCATATTCTTTAAATATGGTCATCCAAAGGGGAAGTGTTATAAACTATCTTGAATTGTATGACCACATTTATCTAGTCGTCAAATGCATAGTGCATAGTGCTAGCATAGTGAGTTGGTCGACATATGCATAGTGCATAGTGCTAGCATAGTACTAGCATAGTAAATTGACCGACATATGCATAGTGCATAGTGCTAGCATAGTACTAGCATAGTGAGTTGGCCGACATATGCATAGTGCATAGTGTTAGCATAGTGCAGCATAGTAAGCTAGCATAGTTCCCTTTGTACGCCTATATATATCGTTGAATTCTTTAAGAAATTTATAAGTTTCATAACCTTTCTGAGCTCTATCTCTTTCTCTCTCCTTTTAAAAGTTTTATAATACGTTATGGCTTTCTCTTTCTATGATTTCATAACATTTATGTTATTTTTCTATGTATTTATACTCTCTCAGTAAATCACTATGTGACACGTATTTGATACAACTAATACAAGTACTGTACTATCACAAGGCATTTGAGTGATATCCCTAATTTCCTTGTGTTTTTAAATGTTATTTTACTAATTATTTTTATTGGTTCTTTTATTTTAAATTATTTGTTATTATTTTGGTTAGAGTATTTTATTGTTATCACTGCTTAACTTGTGTAATTTATTTTAATGTACCCTTTTTTGTTATTAATTATTGTCTATTATTTATTTACTTTTTATTTCAAATTATATTTATGGTTGGGTTTTACTATTTTATTTTAATATTTCTAAGTTGTTGTGTTTTACTCATCTTTTCATCTATTGTGAGTTAATTAACTCTATGTTTTTTTCCTCACCATTGGATTAGATTGGGAACCCTAGGATGAAGGGTCGAGATTAATTACCCAAGCCCTTAAGTTTTTTTTTTTCCATTTTTCCTTTTCCCTCTCTCTCCTTCCTCCCTGTTCGAACCTCCCTTTGTGTTTTCGTTCGGCAGCCCAACCCCACACTGCTATGAGCCACCAGGCCCCGCCGACCACCACCACTAGCTACCCCTCATGTCGGCTATTCACCTCCACCAAACCCAATCCCACGACGTAGCTCTCTCTCTCTCTTCATAGCACTTAAGAACCCATGGATCTTCACCCAGCGCCGCCATCCACCATCCTCCGGCCACCGCACCACTATCTCACCGGCGACCTTTCCCTCCATCGAACCTAGCCACCCAAAGCCCCAATCCCCTTCTCACGCATGCCCTCCCTCTCTCACATAGGTTTGCCTCTCACGATCTCTATCTGTCGCCACCCATGGCCTCCAGCCGCTACCACCAGCTCTATCAACCTGCGACCTAATCCCCTCCATGCCTAGCCACGACCACCCCTTAGCTCCTCCTTCATTTTCCATGCTTTGAAACCCACAGCCAGCCCTTGGAAACAATGTCCACCGCTGCTCTGTCACCTTTGGCATTAACTGTGTGCTTGCGCATTTTGATCTTCTAGAGTTTCTCTTTTCGTTGTTGTAAGTAAATTTTCAAAGAATTTTCTTAAAATGTAAATTTATTTTTACACTAGCTTGTTTATGCAATCTGATTAGTTGTGATGGGCCTTAGTTTCGTGAAGTGTTATAAAAATAAATGTAGTTGATTCGGATGTTGGGCTTTGGGCCTGATTGGAGGATAAGTTTACTTGTGGAATTGGTTTGTAAAATTTAGCTCTTTATGACTGTTTTATTGATTTATTTTATCTAAGGTGTGTTATGCCATGTCATCCAATATACTATCTGCATGCATTTGCATATTTATTTATTATGTTTGTTTGGTGTTTTGTCTGTGATGTGTAAAATATATTAATTTAATATTATTTTTAATTAAAATTTGAAAAAATTAAATTATTTATTTTATTTTGTATGAAAATTTGAAAAAATTATAATGATTAAATAAGATGAGATATTTTATAAAAGTGAACAAAGCCTTAAAGCATCCTTAGTGGATTAACCAAATGACACTTTTGATGAATGTTAGATAAATTTTAACTTTTGGTTATTCCATTCACATAAGTCACATTGGAATAGCTATTTTTTCATTATATAATAATAAAATAATATAAAATAAATTTTACTTTGACTATTCACATTAAATCTCTATATTTATTTATTATATAGTAATAAAATAATTAATAATTAAAAAAATATTTAATATTTTCTAAATATATATTAATTTATTTTATGTTCTCACTTTTTACCCTTTTATTATTTATTTTAATTGAGTTGTATGCAGTAAAGTTTTCATGAAAACAATGGTTGGAGTTGAGTAGAATGGCGAAGGGAATGATGAAGAGAGAGAAATAATAGATAAAATAAATATTTGATGAAACTACAGTAGCAATCAAATTTAGAAATAGATTTGGTGTTTATTGTAGTAAAAGTCTAAATATTTAGATTCTGATTAATCTATTGTGATGATATTTTGAGGTATAATAACTAAATAGGAGATGAATTTAGTATTTGATTAATCTTATTGAGGATGCTGTTAGTAGGGGTGGGCAGCGGGGCCCCGTTACCCGCTGCCCCGCCCCGTTCACCCCGCCCCCGCATAGGGCGGGGAGGGGCATCCGCACCGTCAGGGCCGGGGCGGGGCCCCCCGGCCCGTATGGTTTTTCCCCAGCGGAGGCGGGGGACGGGGACGGACCCCCCCCGGTCCGTTTTTCCCCCGCCCCGCCCCTCTCGCCTACCTTCGTACTCCGATCCCCATGACTCACCCTGACGCTGATGCCACGGACTCGTCCAGCGATGAGGACGATGATTTCTTGGGCCGGCAACGTGTGAAGCGGTACCTGGGATTCCACCAAGACCGACTTTAAACTCCTGGGCTTCTGTTCCGTTCCAAGTTCCAACCATTTCTGCTTTTTAATTTGTCATTTTTAACCCTAAAAAAAGGGCTATTTATTGTGGGTCTTCTGTATGCCGATTGCTCTCTCGGTGGGCATCAACCAGAGGGAAACAGCCGCAGCGGCAGCAGTCGAGGAGATCAACATCGAGTCCGGCCAGCCGGAGGCCACTGAAGGTGGCTCCGTCGAATTGCAAGAAGTTCCGAGGAGTGGGCCGCCGAGATTCGAGATCCCACAAGACGTGTACGGGGGGCCGGACGGATTGCCCCCCCCACCCCGTACCCCGTCATGCGGGACGGGGTACCCCGCCCCCGCACACTGGGGGCGGGGGACAGAGGGGATTTTCCCCATCCGCCCCATGCGGGGGCGGGGGGGGGGGGGGGGGGGGGGGGGGGCTACCCCGCACCGTATGGTGCGGGTAGCACCCCTAGCTGTTAGACCACAAGTGTAAGGTCCCGTTTGGTTATACAGATGATATGAGATAATATGAAATATTTTGAATAATAATGAATAAAATATTATTATAATATAATTTTTTAATATTAATTTTGTATTGAGATTTGAAAAAATTAAATTTTTTATTATATTTTATATAAAAATTTTAAAAAATTATAATAATAAATTGAGTTGAGATTTTTAATATTATGTAATCAATCCAGACCTAAAACTTTTAGTACTATTTAAAATATACCAAATAAATATTTTCCGAAGTGAAAGAAAAATGAAAAAAAACACAAAATCAGGAAGGGAAACACATCACGAGGCGTAAAAAAATGCAAATAATTTTAATCCGATAGGAGATATCTTGTCCAAAGAAAAAAAGTAGAAAAAAAACAGAAAAAAATGAATGCAATGTTTATGACCGGTAGGGCAACAGATTTCGATGTATAACAATAATTTAAATGCTCATAATGAAAAAGTAGAAAAAAAACAGAAAAAAATAAATGCAATGATTATGACTGGTAGGGCAATAGATTTCGACGTATAACAATAATTTAAATGTTTAATAATGACAACAAAAGAAGTCTTTCTTTCTTTTCCTAAGAAGTCTCCCTCTAGCGGTACTATGGCTTTTAAAGATCAGTGGAATAAAAAGCAAATTATTCAACAACATGTAGGCCATCATGTGAATTTATGACTGACAGACCAAATTAAAGCAGCTTCTCACCTACGCCAATAAGAGTTCAATCATAAAATGATTCTTAAAAAAATTCTTTCTTCTCTCTCTTTTTCTTAAGAGTCTCCCGGCTGCACTCCTTTTATGGATTTTAAAGAGTTCAAGTAGGTTCAAAGATAAATGTAATCAGTACTGATCCAATTGGAAAAAATGATAAAATCTTTATCAATTCGTTATTTAATTTTGAAAATGAGATAAGTTGAGATTAAAATTAATAGTTGAATAAAATATTATTAAAATTAAAAAAATTTGAATTATTTATTTTATTTTGTATATAAATTTAAAAAAATTATAATGATTAAAATGAGATGAGATAAGAATTTTTTGAAAATAAGAAAACCCTACTTGCCCCATGCTAAATAGGATGAAGAGATATAGCTCATGTCCTTATTGGATTAACAATTTAATTAAGGAAGGTGAAATGAATTATTTAAACGAAAACGAATATTCGAAATTGCGTTAAGGAGTATTTGGAGATCATGTCGTGCAACGCATGATGTTAATTAATATATAGCTCATGTCGTTTTGGCATCCTTATAGTCATTAAAGTCTAACATGAGTGAGCTTTAAAGAGTATTCCCAATTAATGCTTGATTATGGTCGCGATATATGCCATGTCATTACAATTACTTATTTAAATATTAATTTTTAAAAATAATACTATATATAATTATGAAATGTACAAATATTACGTAATTATTTTAAAAAATAATGAGATCTATAATTAAAAAACTAATTTTCTTCATGTAAGTCTTCATGTATTTACTCACTTTTTTTAAAAGTGATTGCGTAATATTTGTCAACTCAACGATTGTAAATATCATTTCTCAATTACTAATCACATGACATCCGCTAGTCTGTATATTAAAATTATTTAATAATTGAGAGAAATATTAATTTCATTGTATTCTTTTACCCAACTATCTAATCATATGATTACTCATTTGAATTTTGAAGCATTTGAGAAACCTATAGCGAATGAAGAAAAAGTGGATCGGAGCACCTTTAACATGAAAAGGGCCAGTATTAATTGCAAAGTGGTGCTCATGAGGGAAAGGTTATGTAGGATCATGATGGGGAATTTTTTGCTTTTCCCATTTTAGTGCAATATTGTTTTATCTCAGATCTTCATGATGGGAAATCGATCTTTTGCTTTTAATTTCCATAATTATAAACATGATACATAATGCTTAACAAACCGATAAACGTACCAACCGATGTTATTTGATTTTTATTTTTTTAAAAGGAAGTTATTATTAATAAATTTCTGTATTTTTTAAAACATTTGAAGATGTTTAAAAAATATTTGAAAGAAGAAAATTACAAATAGCGATCGGTCTATTGCATCGATAAGCAGCATTGTCCTAAACATGATTTCCGTTGTTCGATCCTACTTTTGGCTTTGGGGTAAGGGATCTTTTGACGGATCATTTGCTTTCTTGTTTCTTATTATATATGCTAGCTAGCTTTTTCCAAGTCCTAGAGTCTTAGGATTGTTGGGAGTAATTAAGCAATTGATTAATAGGAAAATCTTAATCTCACTAATTAGTGTTTTAGAAAGTGATAATGTATTTTAATCTACTTAAGTGCCTACACCACCATGAATAAAGTATGAGCAAGCGAAGTTTATTCTTGAACTTTTAGGCTTGAAGGAGAACTATATATATTACTTCTAAAAGTTTATATTCTTTATCATTAAATGCGCTCTTGTTATGGGACCTATGATAATCCAAGCTCGATCGTAATGGATTTCCTTGAGGAAGTTGGATGCATGCGTGATGTGACTAATCATTAATTCAATTCAGCTTGATCAATAAAAATGGTGGTTGCCGACCATGGGAGGTTCAGAGGACTTCACAAGAAAGAATGGGAGATAGTGAGTAGAGAATGAGAGAGAGGAGGAAAAGAAAGATAAGAGGCAAAGAGTGATTTTTAGGGTTTGGTTTCAGGGGCCAAAAATGATGTTGCTTTGGGAGGGGTGGGCTGGACCTCTCTTAAAGGGTCTTGGCTGAAACGGGCTGGGCCTTACTCCCTACTCAAGATGCATTTCAAGCGCATCCTAGGTCTTTGTAACTATCAGCTACGCTCAGATTTCTGCCTTGTTAAAGCGACCAAATTCTTGGATCTTAGAAAGGGAAAACAAGATCACATCTGTCTGCAGCGGTTGTCTATACAGGAGGTAATACTGAACACGAAAAATACTTCTTAACTGGATGCTTAACTTTCTGTAACAACAGTGCCAACGATACCATCAACATTTCTTTCTCTGGTATTGGCTCTTGCCAGGCTTCTGTCCCTAAAGGAGTGAAGGAGTTTAATTTAAATGTTTAGAGCTGGAGTGACAGCTTTGTACCAAAGATCATAGATGAAAATGATTACGATTTTATCTTGATGAACAAGCATACAAATTGTCCTACCTTGATTTTCGAAGATTAAAGAATAAAGAGATTGTACCCTTGGTGCTTGATTAGGCAGTTGGAACAAGACATGAGAGGTTGCAAAGACAAATAAGGGAAGCTACGCATGTAAGGCAACACAGTTACTTTTACAACTCCGTCAATAGCCCTAGGTATCGATTTATCTTCTTCACGTGAAAAATGATCGAGAATACTAAGAATTGACGGCGTTAATTTGAAACAATGAAACTAAGAATAGAAAACTCTCTTAGCTTGATTTGGATAAAGAGATGCTTCTAACTCATTTCATCTCAATATCCAAACATTACAAATACAAACACTTTTAATTTTTTTTTATAGCAAACCAAGAACTTTATTAATAAAAAGGACATTACAGACATAAATCAAACCACAAGGCTTGAGATAAAAGGGACAAGCACTTTTAATCTAATATCACTTAATTACAATAACTTTTATAAACACCACAAACACAAATACTTTTCTTTTAATATTATTTAATTATTACAACTTTTCCAAACTTTCAAAAAAAAAAAAAAAACAAAACATAATTCAACTTTTATAAATCCTAAAACAAAAATTATATTCTAACAATATTTTAATTTTATAATATTTTTATTCAACTTTTTCTTTTTCATTTATCAAAAACCCATAAAATATTTTAACTCAAACCATTTCACTACTATTCACACATCATCTGATCACTATAATTTACAAATCATCTCATTACTATTCATAAACTATCTCAATTCATCTGATCTAAACTCAGTATCCAAACTAGCTTGTAAAGAATCCTAAGACTCAAGGACTGTGGAAAAGGCTAGCTAAATAAAAATAAAGGAGAAAGTAAATTATCCGTCAAAAGATGATCCCTTACCCAAAGGCAAAAGTAGGAATAACGTCAGAAATCATGTTTATAACTTTGAAAAAGCAAAAGATTTCCCATAATTAATCAAGATCAATTGAAATAAAAAATTGCACTAAAATGGGAAATTACAGAGAGGAGGGTGACTTCATTCATAGTAGGCCATAATCTATCATCCTACGTTATACCTAACCTTTAGCTGAGCATCACACCACTTTGGAATATTAATTAGTTTAGCCCTTTTGTTAATTTAATAAGGTCTAACGATCCACTTTTTCTTCATTCGTTATATATAGTGTTATAATTTCAGACCTCTCACAAATAAATACTTAAAGAATCAAATTAACGTAACTGATTGTAATATACAGTTAATATTGAACAACAAACAACCAAAACACCAATAAAATATATGATTAATGTGATTGATTTAGTTTTCTATTTTAAACACGTTAGATACTTGAAACCACATTATATACTCATGCAAGATCAAAATAAAAGCAAGAATAATAAAAAAAAAAATGCGAAATCAACATAAGAAATTACGTGGTTTGACCGTAATGGTCTATATTCACGACACAAACAGTCTAGGAACCTTTATTATTGAAGAATGCATCAAAACTTGAGTTTACAATCACTTACAACCGTTGATCACCGCACAACATATGGATTGACTTCATCGTATTATCCTCTAACGAAACCATACCATAAAACAGACTTAATCTTCTCCTCAAGCTCCAATTTGATTTTGGTAAGACTAGGGTTTGAAAACCCCTTCTGTTTCTTTTCCAGGATTGTGGCTTCAATTTAGTAAAGTAACTTGCACTCATTGATTCACGAAGGCACACTTGCCTTATATAGAAATACATATTTACAAATTTGCCATTAATCAAATATTTACAAAAATGCCATTACTGAAATACAAATATAATGAAAAGGGCAATGTCGTGCTCCATAAACGACATCTTCATATACACCCATTCACTTAAAAAAAAAAAAAAAAACAAAACTTGACAGATCTTCAACATATAGGTTTCTCAAATACTTATAAATTCATAGTAGGCCAATGGTAGGCACTGGCGGTGGTCGCATGCACGTATAGAGCGTAACTTTTATCGTGCCTTACTCATGGAGTATCTACTAGCTAGGGGCGGGACCACTCCAAAGCGGCAAGCGCCCTTTCTCGATCAATTGACTCGTATATTATAAGTATGAAATATTCATGCTCTATTGGAATATATATAAATTAATTATGAACCCTTAAATAAGGCAATTACCTAATTAATTAGATTCCACTACTTCGCCAAGGAAAAAGCAAACTACAAAAACATGAACACTAGAGATAAAATCCAGTACTGGTACAAAATCCAATACAGGATTTAGCTAAAAGCTTTAATTGTAAAGTGTGAAAAGGCTAATAATTCATTTCACTAAATACTCACATGAAAAGCTTTAAGGATCAATAGATAGAACACGTACATTACATTGAAATCACTCAAAAGAGAATATCAAATATATACATATCACAGCATTGAACCACGTCGTACATGAACATGCCTGATAAAGCTATGATGATCACATTCTTTCAATCTTAAAACATGCATACAAGGAGACCGATCGAATTTCCTTTCATTGAGCAGAAAACCCAAAAGAGGAACGTCTAGAAAGTTATTGTTCAGGTTAGAGAGATAAGAAAAGATGGTGAAGCTAGAAAGCATGTGAAGAATCTTAGAGAGAGAGAGAGAGAGAGAGAGAGAGAGAGAGAGAGAGAGAGAGAGAGAGAGAGAGAGAGAGAGAGAGAGAGAGAGAGAGAGAGACCTAGGGGTTGGGAAGAGATCGGATTGGAAGAAAGAAGGGGGTTGAGAGCCAGAAAGAGAAAGTAAGGTAGCACTAGTTGGCCGTGGTGAGGGGCAAATAAGCAACCAGAGAAAATGAGTGGGGATGGCTATCGATGAGTGGTGATCATGATGAATGTCGACAAGAGATAGGCTATGCTAGCCTTCGATGAGGGTGAACAAATTATCTAGCATCATTATCTATTGGTTTCACCACTTGATTTCTCATGCTGTCATCCGCAACAGTGGTATTGATAGAAGAGCTACCGATGTCAACATCAATTCCCAAAGAATGTGTAGGTGCATTTGGCAAGTGTTTAGTCTGTTGTGTGTCGGGATCAACCTTTTTCAATGAGTGTTTTTCTGAAAGTCTTAATCCCTCCAGCTCGTTTGTTACTTGCTTCATACTAGGTCTATCCTCCCCTCTTACCTTTAAACAATTTTTTGCTATATTAGCAACTTCCATTATTTCCTCAAAATTACCTTCATTGAGAATGCGATCATCAATAATTTGAAGTAGGCGATCCTCTTTCATTGCAGTTTCAAAATACATCGCAAGATTTCTTTCACTTTCAGGCCTAAACATGGAAACCGCCTTCTCACCTGTTAGTAGCTCTGCCATGACAACACCAAAACTATAGACATCACTTTTTTCAGTTAATTGGCTAGTATGGAAGTATTCTGGGTCTAGGTACCCCAAAGTTCCCAACACCACAGTTGTTAATTGTGTGTGGTCAAGAGGAACCAATCTTGAAGCTCCAAAGTCAGACACTTTTGCTGTGTGTTTATCATCCAGAAGTATATTTGTAGTTTTCACATCTCTATGTATAATTGACATAGAAGTCTCAAAATATATGTATGCTAGGGCTCCCGCAGTTTCTGATGCTATCTTTATACGCTTTTCCCATGAGAGCGAGGATGATAGGTTTTTATCATGAATGTGGTCATAAAGTGTCCCATTTGTGATGAATTCATATACTAGTAAGGGTACTTCAGTCTCAAGGCAACAACCTATTAACTTAACCACATTCTTATGGTTAGTTTTAGTAAGCACAAGCACTTCATTTATAAATTGCTCTATCTGGCTCTCATCAACAACATTGGATTTCTTAATGGCAACCACTTTATCATCTGATAAAACTCCTTTATAAACAGTTCCAAAGCCTCCATGACCTAGGACTCTACTTTTATCATAGTTGTTAGTGGCCTTTTCAAGCTCTTCTGCGCTAAAGATTTTGGTTGGCTCAACAGATTCTTTGTGACTCAAGAGTTGTTGTCGTAAGATTAGGCCACCATTTTGTTGGAAGAACTTCTGTTTCAGTTTTATTTGCTTTTTTCTTTGCCTTACTGAATATACCCATGAACTTCCCACAACCAGGATCAAGAGGCTTATCAAGCTGACACCTGTAAATGTTCAAGCATGCATTTCAACCACATAGAATGTATCTCAATTTCTCCTTCAATCAGTAACAAAGACTTCAACAAAGTTAAGATTTCAATATGTAATATATTTTCTTTGATAAGTATTTCAATATGTAATATATAAAAATGTTCTACAAGGAGTATAGTTGAGTTTCGAGTTTTAAGTACTTAGCTAGTGATCATGATTAAAAAGAAGAAAGATTTAAAGCCTAGTTGTAGCTAGTTACTGTTGGAGAAGCAAAGATATATCTTCCATTAGCGGATTTCAACCACGTTTCATACTAAAGCTAAGGTTACAAATTAACTTACCCATCTTAAAACATTAATTTTCTTATCTTAAAAGACTTTTGCATTAATCAAAATAGTTCATTTTAGACCAAATTATAATTATTGCATGGGAAGTGAGTGAGGTAATTGGGAAACCAAATCCATCATGCATGTATATATGTAGTTAGTAAATTAACAAGAAAAAAGAAAATAAAAGAGACGAGTAGTACTGTAATAGCACCATTCCTATATATGTTATACATACCCAGGGCAATAATGATGCTCATGGATTGACTGAGTTTTCCACGAGTAGTACATTTGTAGCTCCCGTTAGTGTTGGTACATGTTGCAGTAGCATTGCAGGGATTCGGACTATCTTTGCACTCATCAATATCTGAAACACATGAGCACCACAACTAGCCCGTCATCATCGAAATACAGCCTTAATAGTTTGCTCATTTAACAAATACAACAACTGATTAATTTTCTCATCCAAAATGAGTTCAAAATTGAGAGAGAGAGAGAGAGAGAGAGAGAGACTTATAAAGTAAACTGAATGAGTACAACATTAATTAATTACCTTGGCAACTGTCATCATGCCCATCAGGAAGGTATGGGTTCCCTTGATAACCTGGGGTGCACTTGCAAATATACCCAATACCTTTGCTGGATTCGATACAATTACTATACGTTGCGTTGCATAAATAGCTTCTCATATTTTCCCGAGCATCTTTGCACGTCTTATTTCCAATTGCCCAATCAAGCACCAGGGGTATAGTCTTCCTGTTTGTTAAATTTTCAAAATCCAAGGTGGAAAAGTTGTATGCCTCTGTTTCCCCAATGAAACTGAAACCACACGATTCGTTATACATGGTTCCATTAATGGAAATGCTCTCAAAATTCAAATTATAGTTCGTTGCTCCTTTGGGGATAGCAGAATGGCAACAGCCAAGGCCGGAGCAAGAGCCGTTAACCAAAGTGGTACCGTTGTCACAGAATGATACGCATCCGGCCATGAACGTTGATTGTTGTCCCTGCGAGCCACTTATGGAGGCAAAAAAGCTACAACCGACGGCAGAGATACTGTTCTTCTCAGGTGAGATGCGAAAACTCGGCAAGTTGAGCAAGGTAGAGAAGCGCCGGCGGAGACTAGGCCCATCATCTTGATACGGATAATTATTATATTTGCAAAGACGGAATACCAAGTTTGAGACTCGAAGCTCACCATCATCAAGAGAGATGTTGAGGACATCTATATTGTCAACGCCCAGAAATGGTTTTGGGGGCTGGAAAGAGTGGTTACAGATAATGAGAAAAGATGGATCAAGGTAGCAGCCCTCGCCTGTGCCAAATGGGTAGGGGATATTAAAAGATCCGCATGTGCGGTTGCAGCTCGGATTATTGGGTTGAGATGCTGCTAAAACTAGGACCCCAGCAATTAGCAGTAGCAGCACTACTTGTTGCAAAAGCTTTCCATGCAAAGCCATGGCCTACCTCCTTTTATGTCTTTCTGTGCTTCGATTTGAAATAAATTTATCTTTCTATGCGCCTCCCTCTTATAAAAGAAGCTGATGTGGAGAGACTTTAAGTCTGGCTGATGAACAGTTAGAAAGGACCTAAGGTAGATAATAAGAAGCATTAAAAATACATAAATCAATAAAATTATTTTCAGGTTGGTAGGAGGATTTATTTATTTTTGATAGGTAGGTTGGTAGGAGGATTTATTATATAAAAGAAAGCTTAACTTATTTCTTCAGCCAAAGTAAAAGTTGAAAAACTCGAGCTTTTCTATTATTATTAGAGGGTTGATTAATTTCGCTTTGATGTTTGATTTGTATCCTTAATAAGCTTATCAAATTTCCAAATTTAAAAAATATTTTCAAAAGAAACATTTATAAGCTATACATTTATTCATGGATCAAGATATATATCTCAATACTTAAATAGTATACAACTAGACGTGCACAAGACTAGGACAGCAGAACAGGTCATGTACATCCCCACAACCAGAACAGCAGTATTCAGGCAGCAGCATGATAAGCAGGGCGCCATGGCTAGCTGTAAACATCTAACCTTGCACAACCTAAGAAGAATGATATTGATGTACTTGACAACATGAATTTGAGATTGAAGAATTGTATGATGTTGACAAGAAGCAGCTCGAGTTGCAGAAGAGAGAAACAGACAAAAACAAGCAGTTATAACTTCAGACTAACCATAAACAAATCATTGCACTTTTGACACATTGAACACAGAGAGCAAGACCTGAGAAAGACTGCAAGGGGCAGTGTTCTCATGAATAGATACTTTAGCCTTTAGATTATTTGACTCCTCATTTTCAGGAAAGTAAAACGGAGTCTTTTTCTGAGCAATAAAAGGAAAAAGTCATTAATTCCAGGGAATCAGATAACTTTCTCCATAGCAGGTGATCTATGATACTCACCTCTCGCTCTTGAGCAACTCGTTGGATTATCATGAGCCACTACGCTTCCTTCAGCTGCCACGCTTTCTCTTGATCTTTCGCTCTACGTTTTTTTCAAGAACTTTATACATTAACCCAGTTTCATTAAATAAGAACGAAGATATATAACTAGCAATACTTGTGTGTCCTCCAGCCAATTTATTCTTCTTTTTCCCCCTTACTGGCCGAAGGGGCCTACCATTCCACAGCTATCAATATAAATTTTTTCTTTTTTTAAATAATAGAAAAACACGCGTTTCAAAAAACAAAACAACCTCAAATTTAAGTGTTTTATTAGTTAATAGAGGAGCCTCCAGGCCGGTCGGGTGTTTCGCTTCATTTATACAAGCCAATGACAAGATGCCACGTAGGCGTTCCAGCAAATTACAATCTACACTCGCATACAGGTGAATATCTTATTTTGACAGCTCTTTTCCCCTCTCCCTCCCTCCCCCCACCCCGTCACCTGCTCTGCCCCCACCCTCTGTCGCTCTCTTTCTCTCCCTCTAGAATACGATTTGTGGTGATAGAAAAATACTGGCAGCTTCTACTATCTCAGAACATGTAAATATCCATATATGATTTGCATAGTTCTTCCTTCAAATTGAAATCCAGTTGTATGCATTTATAGGATGTGATGTACATAGCAGCATCAATGAAAAAACCCATAATAGGCATGCATGTGGATGAAAGACGAAAAATCAATTTCAGAATGCCTTTGTCTCAATGATTAACAATTACTGGCAAGCATCAAATCTTATGGAAAATTGTGGTTTTAATATACAATCAGAGCTCAGCTTCTGGCTTTGGCACCAGAGATACATTTTGAGTTTCTGGCTTTTGCACAAGATACCCACTCTCAATCCAGGCAAGATAACCTCCTTCCACTCACTGACTAGAAGCAGAATAAACCATACAATATATCACAAGATAAATAACTTTATATGTAGAATAAACAAATAAACAACTTACAGATCAAGTGGGTTCGAGTGGGTTCCAGATCCAAATTAATCTTTTGACGGAGATGGGTTCAACAGAGACGGGGAGAAAGGGAATATCTCTTGAAGATTGTTACGAAGGTGATGCGAAACGATGAGGTTCATAACAGAAGGAGACGAAGATGGGAGAGCTTCGGGGAGGAGAGGGCAGAGAAAAGGAGAAGAAGGGAGAAGAGGGGTAAATAGAGGCAGCCACCGTAAGTTTAATGCTGCGTTTGGTTAGCTAATCCAATTCAATTCAATTCATTTTATCTAATCATTATAATTTTTTTTCATTTCTAACACAAAATATAATAAATAATTTAATTTTTTTAAATTTTAAAATAATAATAATATTAAAAAAATAATATTTTAAATTTTCATCTTACACATTATCAAAACCAACCTCAGTGTTTTTAAAATCGTACCGTACCGGCCGGTACGGCCGGTATATTCCGTACCGGCCACCGGACCGGTACAGAAATTTTGTAATTTCGTACCGGTTCAAATACCGGCCGTACCGGCCGGTACCGGCCGAGATTTCGGCCTGTACCGGCCTATGTACCGGCCCGTACCGGCCGGTATTTCGGTTTCCTTTTTTTTTTTTTTTTGTCATTTTTTCAAACTACAAATTTATTTTTTTACCCCCAATTTAGACTAAACTATTTATAATTTATATAGATATATGTATTTATGTATAATTTATTTATATATAAATTATTATTTTGAAATATAATTAATATATATATATTTATATATATAATTTATTTATATATCGACTATCCCGAAACGGTACACGAAACGGTACCGGTACCGAAATATTTCGTTCCAGTGCCTTGACCGGTACGGCATCCGGTACGGTATTCAAAACATTGCTTAGTCCTCTAGGTGTTACAATTTGACTGGTGGGTCTAAGAGTGAAACGGACTCTGGACCGGTTTGAAGCTTTTTTCTAATTAATAATATAATACAGTACAACTAATTAAATTTATATTTTTTCACCGGTTTAAAGTTTTCGAATAATAAATTTTTGAATTTTTTTATATTTAGAAATGAAAAAAATCTAATAGTAAGCAATTCTATATATTAATATGTGCACTCATCTGATATAATTGATTAGAAAGTATGTTTTATTAAAAATAGTGTCAATTTAAATTTTAAATATGAAGCCATAAATATTGGTACGCAGATTGATATGTAAGTTTACTTGTACGTAACTAAACTCTTTAGAAATTATACGATCTGGATGTATTGTTGAGTGTTGTTCTTATGTAGAAACTAATTCCACCCTTTGTAATATTGCTCGTATATTAGCAAATAATAGTATTTAGGGATAAGTACGTAAATTAGTGAAGGGAGTTATGAACTTTTAAAACAGCAAATGGGGTACTCAAGAGGTAAACGCAAATTACTTTTATTCCACATGTCTGTAAAAGGCTAGAAAAAAAAAAATAAACGACAAAGCAAATGATTCAATAAAAGCTGTCTTTATAGAAAGCCAAAAGTAGGAAACTGCAGGGAAATTGCAAGCATGAGAGGAACACAGACTTCCATCACAGTAGGTCAATGATCCTCGCACATGAAAACTGTTTTGTAACTTTGAAAAGAGTGATGCTACGCTTACCGAAAAAGCAAATGATCCAATAAAAATTGTCTTATAGAAAGCCAAAAGTAGTAAAGTAGGAATGAAGGCAGTTTAATAATTTTGGATAAGCAAAAATTCTCCATCATGATGGACTGGCATAGAAAAAGTACAGGAAAATTGCTTGCATTAGAGGAACACAGACTTCCATCACATGAGTAGGTCAATGATCCCTCGCATTTCGATGTCCAGAATCTCTTTAGAATATTAGCCACATTCATAAGCTGCCCCACTACTTTTCCTTCAAGGCTTCTCGAGAACTTTAAATATTCCACTCTCCTCTGGATTAAAGTAAAGAAATACGTAACTTTAAATATTTCCTCGCCGTGACCCACACGTAATAAATTTTCGGTCTTCCTTGTGTTTGCCGTACCCAACGTGGTTATTTCTCCTCGGAAAATGATATAAAACATTTTAGATCACTAGTAATAGACTAGTTAAAATTAAATTTTAGTGAAAGAATAATTAAAATATCAAATAAAATATAGTAGTAGGCTTAATAAATAAACAGTATTTTTAATTTCAGATCATATGGCTGGCCAAATTTGAGTTGAAGGGACTGATCAAATATTATTTTTAGACTAAAAAATTATCTTTCTAAACGCCAACGCTAGGATTCGGTTTGATTCTTCTCTGTTTGATTCCTTTTATGCCTGGATGATGTGATTTTATTTTCTTTTACCACTTCTTTGTTTGGTTGATTTTTTTTTTCTTTCTGTGGGCTGCGATTTTTTTTCCTTGATTCGCTGCGATTTTGTTTGCAATTTATTTATTGATATTTTCCCTATCATACATCATTTGATTTTGCCTCTTTCTAATTTGAAAGTTAAAAATCAATATTTTAAAAGAATAACGAAAGATTTATTGAGTCTATTATTTGGTTTAGTAAAAAGTAGTTAGTTAAAATTTATAAAAGTGAATTTTCTAATTAAATTTTAGCTAAAATTTATTGAGGCCACTACTAGTGCTCTTACATTACAATGTTTAAAATAAGAGATATTTTTGTAAATTAACTTATAAAATTAACATTACATTACAAAAGTACCCTTATTTTATTTTTGTCCAAAGTTAAAAACTCCTTACTCCTTAGCTGTTCTATTGATTCTATTGTTCTATTGGATTTCATTTCGAAATTTTTACAAGTCCAGTTGAGTTCCACGTAGTTTGCATGCAATATGCAAGTAAATGAACTCGGAACCTTTTTCTTTTTGTTTTCCTTTCTCTGATTAGTCAATGCTCTTCTACTTATTAAATATTTCCAAAATCATACGTAGGTATATATTATGAATATGAGCTTCTAAATCAAATCATGGGAGCTATTTTTGAGTTGGGTACTTGATTCTTATTGTCAATTGTAAGTTTTTATGACATCATGTGGTTGCTGAAAGATGGTATTTATTATGTTAGAATTGAGAGGATGGAGTTGGAGCAAGAACTCAAGTGGAATGAAGCGCAAAACATTGAGATAAGTGTGGACCTTGTAGCAGCAGCCAAACGGCAGCTTCGGTTCCTTGCCACTGTTGATTCGAATCGTTAACTCTATGATGGCCCTGCCCTTGAGAGGCCCATCTACAGATAAAGCATCTGACAATCATTTTTTAAACTTTTTATTTATTTATTTTTAATTTTGTTGCTTGTTTCCATTCCATATTATCATGTGAGTATGCATAAATCTCAGATTCTGCTGTTACTATTTTGTAGAAGGACATCTAGTTCGTAAAGGATTATGAATTCCTCCTTTACGAATTTCTTTGAATCCTTTTTTGCGCCGAACCGAAGAATTTTTAATTTTTCTTCTCCATTTTCCTCCCGATGGCATATAATTTGTCCGCATCAAATCTCTCACCTACCCTCAACGAATCTCTCAACAACTCTGTCTTTCTCGACCTTATTGATTCTCGTTATTTTTTTCTTTCTCGGACTAGCAACTCACCCAGCACCATCGAGCTGCACCTCCCAGTCAAAAGCCTTTGTTCTACACTACACAAAGCAGAGCACACACGAACCACCACCTTAAGCACGTCCGACGGCAAGATTCATGCTCCCTGCAAGCACCATCATGAGATCCAGCCGAATCAACCAGCTTTCTGTTTTCTTTCTAGGCCTGCCAACCAAAGCCCTCCGTCCAACCATGCTTGGCAGCTTGCAAATAACATCAAACCTCTGTTTTCGCCGATTAAAGAGCAAAGAGCATTGGCATTGGCTTGATAAAAAACCTAATCAAATGCAAAATATGACTTAGTTCATCAAAACACAGCTGCATTGGTTTAGCCAAGGGAATAAGTGAGAAACTTTGAGCTACGGTAAAACTATGAGTTCCTTCGTTATTATCTGTGAATTTGCTGATCTATCTTTTTTAACTGAGCTAGAGACGGGCAACTATTTTATCTTTTTTCTTTTTCGTTTTCATTATTTTTCTTTTTTAAAATGTTTTCTTTCCATTTAAGCCATAAATAAATTATTAAATTAGCAAGGGAAGGACTATACAAATGAAGTCTTTGGCGAGCAAGGATGCTTTTCTCATGATGGGCCACAAGGAAAAGTTATCATGAACACATACACGTACTAGTACTCTTAGATCAAGGTATTCCAATTAATATAATGTATTTAATTTGTGTATGGTATTGATGATGAATATTGTCAGAAAGTGTTACGAGGTAATTTGTCATGTCGATTAGGACCATTCTATATAGGTTATTTCCCCCAAGAATATCATTATATTGGAGTACCAATACTGGATTTAGCTAAAAGCTTTAATTGTAAAGTGTGAAAAGGCTAATAATTCATTTCACTAAACACTCACAAAAGCTTTCATGATCAATAGTACTGCACATCTCATATGATAGATAGAACGCGTTACATTGAAATCATTCAAAAGAGAATATCAAATATATACATATCACAGCACCAAACCACGTCGTACATGAACATGATAAAGCTATGATGATCACATTCTTTCAATCTTAAAACATGCATACAAGGAGACCAAATTTCCTTTCATTGAGCAGAAAATCCAAAAGAGGAACCTTCGAAAAGTTATTGTTCAAGATTTTGAGGTCAGAGAGACAAGAAAAGATGGTGAAGCTAGAAAGCATGTGAAGAATCTATGGAGAGAGAGAGAGAGAGAGAGAGAGAGAGAGAGAGAAACCTAGGGGGGGTGGGAAGAGATCAGATTGGAGGAAAGAAGGGGGTTGAGAGCCAAAGCCAGAAAGAGAGAGTAAGGTAACACTAGTAGGCCATGGTGAACAACTGGAGAAAACGAGTGTGGATGGCAAGCGATGAGTGGTGATCATGATGAATGTCGACGATGAGGATGAAAAAATTATCTCACATCATTATTTGTTGGTTTCAGTAATTGATTTCTCATGTTGTCATCCCCGACAATGGTATTGATAGAAGAGCCGCCGATGTCAAAATCAATTCCCAAAAATTGTGTAGGTGCATTGGGCAAGTGCTTAGTTTGTTGTGCTAATCAACCTTTTTCAATGAGTGTTTTTCCAAAAGTCTTAATCCCTCAAGCTCCTTTGTCACTTGCTTCATACTAGGTCTATCCTCCCCCCTTACCTTTAAACAATTTTTTGCTATATTAGCAACTTCCATTATTTCATCAATGTTACCTTCTTTGAGAATGCAATCATCAATCATTTGAAGTAGGCGATTCTCTTTCATTGCAGTTTCAAAATACATTGCTAGATTTCTTTCACTTTCAAGCCTAAACATGGAAATTGCCTTTTCAGCTGTTAGTAGTTCTGCAATGACAACACCAAAGCTATAGACATCACTTTTTTTCAGTTAATTGGCAAGAATGGAAGTATTCTGGGTCCAGGTACCCCAAAGTTCCCAACACCATGGTCGTTAATTGTGTGTGGTCAAGAGGAACCAGTCTTGAAGCTCTAAAGTCAAACACTTTTGCTGTGTATTTATCATCCAGAAGTATATTTGTAGTTTTCACATCTCTATATATAATTGACATAGAAGTCTCAAAATGTATGTATGCTAGGGCTCCTACAGTTTCTGATGCTATCTTCAGATGCTTTTCCCATGAGAGCAAGGATGATAGGCTTTTATCATGAATATGGTCAAAAAATGTCCCGTTTGTGATGAACTCATATACTAGTAAGGGTACCATGGTCTAAAGGCAACAACCTATTAACTTAACCACATTCTTATGGTTCGTTTTAGTCAGCACAAGCACTTCATTTATAAATTGCTCGATTTGACTTTGATTAACAACATTGGACTTCTTAATAGCAACCACTTTGTTATCTGATAAAACTCCTTTATAAACAGTTCCAAAGCCTCCATGACCAAGGACTCTACTTTTATCATAGTTGTTAGTGGCCTTTTCAAGCTCTTCTGCACTAAAGATTTTGGCTGACTCAACAGATTCTTTGTGACTCAGGAGTTGTTGTCATAAAATTAGGCCACCATTTTGTTGGAAGAACTTCTGTTTCAGTTTTAACCACATAGAATGTATCTCAATTTCTCCTTCAGTCACTAACAAAGACTTCAACAAAGTTGAGATTTCAATATGTAATATATAAAAATGTCCTACAAGGAGTATAGTCGAGTTTCGAATTTTAACTTAGCCAATGATCATGATTAAAAAGAAGAAAGATTTAAAGCCTACCTGTAGCTAGTGACTATTGGAGAAGCAAAGATCTTCCATTAGCGGATTTCAACCGCGTTTCATACTAAAGCTAAGGCTACAAATTAACGGTTATCTTAAAACATTAATTTTCTCATCTTAAAAGACTTTTGCATTAATCAAAATGGTTCATTTGAGACCAAATTAATTATTGCATGGGAAGTGAGTGAGGTAATTGGGAAACCAAATCCATCATGCACGTATATATGTAGTTAATACCATCATTCCTATATATGTTATACATACCCAGGGCAATAATGATGATCTTGGATTGGCCTTTTTCGACTACAACCTGTTCCAGGCGGCATCATCCCATCGCCTTCATATCCATTGGGACATATACATGCGTAGCTCCCGTTAGTGTTGGTACATGTTGCAGTAGCATTGCAGGGATTCCGATCAAGATCTTTGCACTCGTCAATATCTGAAACATGTGAGTACTACAGTTAGTCCGTAATCATCGAAATACAGCCTTAATAGTTTGCTAATTTAACAAATGACCCAAGTCATATTTATAACTTCGAATAATTAATTAAGCAAAAGATTCCCCATCATAATACATGGACTATGATCTTGACTTCCCTCATAGTTTATAGGTCTATGGACCATGATCCTCACCTAATTACGCTCTTGAGCAACTTCTTGGAATATTAATTAGCCTATTCCTTCACCTCCCTCATGACTTTTTCCTGTAAGGTTTGAGAGAAAAATTTAATAATAAAAGAATTATTAGAATACTAACCTCTCGTCATCTTTAATCAAGTATTCGCAAGAACTGATTATTTTTTAATTGTGAACCCTTACAGATTTCTACATAGAGGTTTTCAACCTATCTCTTTATTTTCATTAATGTATGTGGCTAATGGTGGTCTTCCTTACTTGCGACTTTCGTAAAGCCATGCCGGGTAGGGGTGAAACCCCAATCCGAAACCCTAAATTGATTTAGGGGTTTCAATCATTGAAACCCCTAAAAAAAAATTAGGGTTTCGGATTGGAACCCTAATTTAATTTAGGGTCCCAATCCGAAACCCTAACCCCTAAATTGATTTAGGGGTTTCAATCATGAAACCCCTAAATCAATTTAGGGGTTAGGGTTTCAATGAAATTTACAACAAAAATGGGCAATCCGAAACATCCAAAATGCTTGAAATCCGAAACAATCACACAATGTCACAAACAACGAATCCACAGCACACAATTCACAAATCCCATCTTCCATCTCCGATTCAACCCCATCCTTCCTCCAATCTCCGATCAAAACTAAAAATATATATATATATATAATTTAACGGAGAAAATCAATGACCGGAGGAGAAAATTATACATACCGTGCGTCCGGCGTGCGTCAGCTAGGGAGAGGGAGGAGGGACGGCGTGCGGCACTGCGTGTGGGGACTTAGGGTCGGAGGGGAGGGGATTGGGGGTTTCGGAGGGGAGGGGAGTCGGGACTCGGGAGAAGGTAGTTTCTGGGGGTTTCAGACGCCGGGGGGGGGGGGGGGGTGTTAGGGTTAACAGCTTAACCCACTAAATGAAACGGCGCCGTTTTGTCTATTAATAAACCCTTACCCCTAAGATGAAACGGTACCGTTTCATTTAAGTATAACTTAAACTTATTAATATATATATATATATAATATATTATATATTATATATATCACATACGGGGCGGGGCGGGGGAAAAACGGACCGGGGGGGGGTCCGTCCCCGTCCCTCGCCTTCGTTGGGTTACACCATACGGGCCGGGGGGCCCCGCCCCGACCCTGATGGTGAGGATGCCCCGCCCTGCCCTATGCGAGGGCGGGGCGAACGGGGCCCCGCTGCCCACCCCTAATGCCGGGTAAGTTATTCTTTTGGTATTAATTTTTCTGAAATTCCTTTTTGCATGTGCTTTTTCTTACAGGTATTCTTTTTTGTGTTGGGTTCCTTTCTTGTACTCTATGGCATTGTATTAGGATGTAATTTCATAATGTTTTGCTTTTTAGTTTTTTGATGCCTGTGTTTGGATTTTTTGCTCATTTGTAACCCACAGGTATCTGATTGTAACTACGGTTTTCCTCCGCCACAAGTGAAGGTAATCAATAAAATTGGAGTATCGTCTTTTTTTTTTTTTTTTTTTTTTTTTAAATGTAGCTAATCGAGAATCACATGCTTTTAGATATAAATAGGCCAAGATCCTTATCCAAAACTTTCTAAGACCTCGTTTGGATAGTCAAATGAGATGAGATGATCTGTAAATAATAGTGAAATGGTTTGTAAATAGAAGTGAAATAATTTTAGTTATGATATTTTATGAGATTTTAGGAAATGATAAGAGAGAAAATGTTAAATAAAAATATTATAAAGTTAAAATATCGTTTGAAAATTTTTTTTAATATTATTTTTGTTTTAAAATTTAAAAAAGTTAAATTATTTTTTATGTTTCATTTGAAAGCTTAAAAAAGTTGTAATGATTCGATGAAAAAATTGAAAATTTGAAATTAAAAAGTGTTTGTGTTTATGATGTTTAGATATTAAGATGATATGAGATGTAAAAATCTTACAATCTAAACGGGCCTAAGTGTTGTTTAATTCATTCCATCAAGGAATATAACTTTCATTCCCAATGACCAATTATATTTATTTTAATTATCGAGGATTTAAAACCAATAAAGAATCTTTTAAAATAAATAAATATATAATATATATATTTAAAAGGATGTGGCACGTACGTCTCCTTGTCCTTTCATTTCCTTCATTTGATATCTCTACTTCGACATATCAATTTGTCTCCTTTTTCCCCCCTTTAGGGTGTTACTTGATTGTTAACTGGTAGCTTCAGTTTTTCTCCGAACTATCTCCTGGGACACGATAGATGGATGTTCAAGATCAAAATGCCATTATCAATTACCAAATAGATCGAGCGTGTGTTTAAACTCGATCAAACGTGGATAGAAGATTAATGAAACTTGATGCGCTCTATATACATTCATGTTATAGTATATTTTTAATCAGGTTTTAAGAGATTTTGCTAAATTAAGAAGTTAGGATTCATGCAAGTTTGAGATATAAATGACAATTGGTGAATCTTGGATCATGATCTTTGATTTATGTTCTATGGAATCAGTCAATATTATGGTTTAACTTGCTTAAAATCGTTATAAAAAACAACCTCAAGAATTTCGTTCATTTCCCACCGTAGCTCCTATAATAGGCCACTGTAGCTATGCGCATGCAGCATGCAGTATCTTATTTTAAAGACCAGAAATAAATTAAATTACTAATCCATAGGGTAATATCAATTACGAAAAACAATGCTAGCTACCGGCCACCTATTTTTTCCATATCGCTCTTGTTTATAAGATTACATTTTTGTCCTTATTTTTTTCAATCCGATGGAGACCATCAATTTCCAAGTCTTCTCCTGTTGCGAGCGTGAGATCAGGGAGAGCCGTAATGGCTCTCACATCATGTCTACATTCAATGGTATTAGTCATGCCCACATCGCCCATCTTGGGGCTATTAGCTAGCAAATATGTTTTGAGAAAATTAAAAATCTTTCACATCTCAGATGTTTTTTTTATTTACGGAAACTAATGAAAAAACGGTCCGCATGCATCATGTTTTTTTGTTTTGTGGTTAAGCATGTTTAGATAAAAAGTGATTTTTATGTCTAGAAAGTCACTACAAGGAATTTGGCTTTTTGCAGCGTTTTTTATTTTGTTGCAAAAAAAATCGCTGCAATTGATGACTTTTTACAACGTTTTATAACTCCTTGCTTTATTTTGTTGTAATAGCCCACTTTAAAATTGGCGGTCACTTAACTTTATATTTACAGCGTTTTTTTCCTTTATTACAGCGAAGCTAGGCGTTGCAATAGGATGGATTTTATTACAGCAGCTACTATCGTTGCTATTGCATCTCGGCGCCAACTTTTGGAAATACTTTTAGATTTTCCCCCCGAAATCACACTACCCCACTCTGTTACCGAGCTCCTTCTCCATTTCGACGATCAAAGCCATTTTTCCTACCTTCAATGCCCAGGAAACGAACCTGATACACACGGCGTAGCATCTACCTTCATTGTCGACTACGGCCCGAGCCCTAGATTCTCCTCCACTCTATTTGCCTTCCGCGGAAGGCACGGTCAACTTTCCCTCCCCATACGATCTCCATTCCTCCATCGTTACTATCGGCGTGCTTTTTGAGCCGATATATCCAAGACTATCGGTTGCCAAACGTTTTCGAGCGAGACGCTTGGGTGTTTACATACCCAACGTCACCACAGGTATCTCTGCAACGATTGAATCTCTCTCTCCCCCTTCATCCGCTCTCGTTGGTTTACAAAAATGGGAGCTTTTTGTTTGTAGAGTATTTCCAGTTGTTTGAATCTGAAAGCATCTCGTTTCTTGCACCATTTTTGTTTTTGTTATCTGCATTTTGGCTACGGGTTGACGAGGGTATTGTTGCTGAAAAGAGCTTGGGTGATAATTTGTACCTGTGTCCTCTGATTAGCATAATTTTCAAAATGTTGAAATCCCTAATTAGATGACTAGTTATCCAATGTGAAGATATGTTTTGAATAGTCTAGAAAAAGTGGTTCTGCTGATTGTATATTCTGTTAAACTTAGATGCTTAAAAGTTTGCTTCTTCCAATGTGAATGTGCCTAGGCATGAAAATCTAAACCAACCCTTACGTGGGATATATGATTACATTTTAGAATGCTTGGACATCTATTTTATGTTACATATTCAACGTAGGTTCATAGTGGGTATGACTCTGTTAGGGGAGAAATCAATTGTGTGATAGGGGAGCTCGAGACAAACTGCATACATACACTGCAGTGAGTTTCTTATACCCTAAATTGAATGATACAGAGTTTTCTATCCTTTTCTTGCAAGGGTTACTTGTAGTGGTTTGAATTGAAAGTGGGGTCTAGGTTAATTTATTATATTCATTTGAGCTGTGGCTGTCCATTGGCCCAAGTCAACATGTATGATAAAATGTGATAATCCATCACTATCCTGCCTGATGGCTGGTGGGTGCAACCCAGTGATTTTCACGACCCTAATTTAGGTGACTTAACCTACTAAATTTTCTCCTTTATAGTCTTCATTCTATATACATATACCACAGCCCTCACCTCTCTGCCTTTCATATAAATTTGTAACTGCATTCTGGTGCTAGTACAAAAGGTTTGCAAAACTAGTTGTAAAAGCTTGTGTCCAATAGAGAGAAAGCATACTGATGCTCCCTGTGATGATTCTGCCGTGGGGACCATTGAACATGGCAGCAGCATCTTAGTCATTTTGGTTTAGAAATTGAAATGATCAATCTATATAAATCTAAACAAAATATATTAATTAGGCTGTAATTAATGACTGGTCTAGTATGTTAGAAACTGTAGTACTGATTGGCCTTACTGTCAATCCTGGCTTTTTTTGAGATTAAAGCCACTCATCTCTCTCCATCTCTATTGTTATAATGTTAAGATATTAGTTGGCTTTAATCTTAAGATGCAGGGGCATACATTCTAACTTAAATATAGTTTGCAATTTTTGGTCCCTCTTGCTTTGCTGTCTCATTATTACAATAATGATACCTTGTTAGTGTACTAAGTCAAGATTGCAATTATATTACATGAAATTAGTATATATATATTGAAGGGAGCATGTCCTGACTAATTTCAATTACAAGTGAAGTTTCTTTCACAAAAACTGAATTTATGGCATATAATGTCTAAATGCAAACCAGATTTTAGTCCTTTCTCACTATCTATATACTGATAAATTCCAGAATTCCCCCCTGTCATGAAGCAGCAATTGCAAGGTTATAAAATTAAATTCAGTTTCCACTTTTTCTCATCTCCCATATGTTTTTGTGTCAAGTAATGCTAGCAGGCCGTATTTTGGGTACCATTTAAACCACCAATGATTTATATCTCTACTTAACACTGCATCCATCCAATATCATGCATTAGAAGTTTGTCAGTTCAGGTTCCTGCATCTGTTAGAGTGAGGAGGGAGACTGCTGTCCCGAAAGGAAAGCCAAAATCATCACTCACAAGTGCTGCAATGGCCAGTGGGCCAACTGATCCTACTGTCGTGAAGCCAGAACCAGCAAACTCATCATCAACCAAATGGAAACAGAGCATTGATGACTCATATGTGGCTGAAGATGCAAACTTAAGTACTGGAAAGTTTCTGTTGATGAGAAAAAATAGGAAATGGTTCTTAACTTAATATGTTCCACATTCTGACGTCTTCAACCAAGTATTCTTGTCTGATCAAGAAGTTTTACTTGTGGTCTTTGAGCGAAGGTATGCATCCATGTCAACATGATGGCTATCAGTAGGTCTCTTTCATCAGTACTTCTTTATATAAACTTTCAATGGTGGCAGAGTAGATCTCTTTCATCAGTACTTCTTTATATAAACTTATGCAAACTCACATCTCGATTTTCCACACAAAGGTCTGTCCTAACAAACACTTAGTTTAGTGTTTCTTAGGACAGAAACCGATCTAAACTCATGCTACCCCACACAAAGGTCATATAAACTTATGCAAACTCACATCTCGATTTTACTTTATTATATATGGTCCTCTCCCTTGCTTTCCCCCAATTTTTGCAATATTGGATCTTTATTGAATCATTTATTGGGCCCTAATTCTTTTGAAGCCAGGGAGTTCTGCTGTGTGTGTATATGTTTCATATTAATGTTTTTCTGTGGCTTATTGATCCTTATCTTTTGAAAATAAGGATTTTTCCTTGTTTCCAGGTACGTGTCACAAATTTGGAGGATGCTTCTGAACACATTGGAGAAGTTTTGAAACGTGTAAAGAATGAGCACCTGAAAAGAGCATATAAGATAAAAGACTGGTATGTCACCCTCTCTGTAGTTGGAATCTTAGTGATATCATGGCACTTGACTTACCTTCCTTAGAGATGCATCAATGAGCGAAGTTTTGGCTTATTCACATATTACCTGTTGCTTTCAATTAATTTCAGGTGATTGTCTTCTTTGAGTTTGACTTTAGTGAATTAGAGAACAGGGTGGTTCAATATCTGCCTTGTTTTCTAACCTAAGAATCTGTGACAAGTGCAGTAAAGTGCAATTACTTTGTTGCAACACTTTATTTTACTTGCTTTTGTCTATGTTTCTGTGTGAGATTACTAATCCTTTACCCAACACTGTCCTCAATATGCTAATTATTTCTTATTGTGATGTTCTCAGGGATGATGACAACGACTTCCTGGTTCAGCTAATGTAAATAATAGTTTTTAATCCTCTACAAAACTTTTGATATAAGTTTGGAAGTACTGGTTTTTTAGTCAAGTAATGTTTTGTGTTTATGCTTAATCTATATATATTTAGATTGGTTGCTGCAAGTCCTATGGATAATTATCTCTACTTTGATCATAAAAGTGTAGTTTGAAAGCAGTGGAGACCTAAATAAATATCTAAGCAAATTGTTTGTAAATTTGTATAGGAGTTTTGGTTTGGATAGTTATTGATGAGCTTCTAGTGTTAACAATACACATTTTTCCAGAATTTTAATAAAAAGAGGTTTGATTCTAAAGTTGTACTTTACTTGAATGAAGTTCTACTTTGAGATTAGTAAATTAGATTGATGCTGATGTGTTACAACTACTATGAAAAGTAGGTTTTCATGCATTCTTTACCTATAATAAGGCTTTCTCCTGTTTGTATGACTTCATGCTCCACTTTCCAGGTTTTTTGTTCTACTAATCAGTTGGTATTGTGTCTTTCGAGAAAACTCATATACAGGTATGCCTTTGAATATGGGAGCAATTACTTTTAGTTGAAAGTGATGAAGTGCACTTAGGATCGACTTGAAGTTTCTGCTTGGCTATGTACTGAACATATTTCTACTTGTTGTATACTGAATGTACTGAACATATTTCTACTTGTTGTATACTGAATGTACTTTGTAGAACATTTTCTATGTACCCTTTGTATTATTAAGTAAAGGGAATTAAATCCTAGCTGATTTACTAACTTTGCTTCTAATACAAGTGAAAAAAATTACTGAAACTGTATGTTTCAGTAGTAATTTTTTTTTTTTTTTAATTTTGTAATTAAGTATTTGCAGCGATTTTTAGTCGATGCAAATAGGCCAAATTCGTTGCAAATCATCAGTTGCAGCGATTTTAGTCCTTGAAAAGTATGCAACATGCAACAAATGAAGCAAGCGTTGCTTTTGCGCATTTGCAGCGCTTTTTGATTTTTTGCAGCGATTTTAATCCTTGCAAAAAGTATCAAAAGCAGCGCTAGAATGGTATGTTGCTTTTGACGTACACAATTGCAGCGCTTATAAATCAATTGCAGCGATTTTAAGTGTTGCAAAAAATGGCAAAATGAACGAACCAAATGTAGCGCTGCTGTTGTAGGGAGGCTATTGCAGCGAAATTTAATGATATAGCAAGGAAAAATTTCGCTGCAATTGATCAAATGCAGCGCCATGGCAGTCACATGGGGTGGCCTTTTGCAGCGTGAAATTAGTGAGTTTGCAGCAGTTTAAAAACGCTGCAAATGAAGTCTTTTGCAGCGTTTTTTCAATAACGTTGCTATTGATCAAAAATATCACTTTTATACTGTCGAACATGCAAGGAGGGTAATAACGCTGCAATTGATCAATTACAGCGTTTTTTGAATGTATTTGCAACGATTTTAAGCGCTGCAAAAGGGCTAATTTCTTGTAGTGAGTATAAATTCTTTCACCCCCAAATACAAGTATTTAAGTAACAATTAATCTACCCATGATTCACAATTAATAAAAACTTAACACACATGATGGAACGATCGAGTACTCTCAAAGCGGACACCTACGGTATTGCAAAAGATCCTCCACTGCGGCCACACATTTCTTTTGCGACGACATACATATGCTGGGAATGTTTCATTCTTTTGGGGCGGTATAGTACAGGAAATAAATTCATTTCCGGCGACATACTAGCCAAAATTGCAATTGCTCAATTCCGGCTACTGGCACACAAAAGTAGCCGCTATTAGAGAACCAAGAAAATTTTTTTCCAAAAATTTAAAAAATTGGCAAAAATATCCATCATTTCTGACAAAAACAACAGCCTTTAATTTGATAAAATTTTGTCACAAAATATTTTCCGAAATTAATTTTCATATTTGCGGCTATGGGTATATTCGTCGTAAATAGTTAGTTTTTCGCCTCAAATACTCTTGGATTTTCTAGAATAATTTCTTGACGTTTTGGAACCAGCAAAATTTATTCCTGGTGTGTGGTGTTTTTTCCTGATATTTATTTCTTTTATGACAGGTAATTGCTTACTAAAAAAAATTAAAAAATGCTAAATGTGGAGAAATTTATATTTGCTTGCCACCATTATTCAAATTACCTCAACGTACATATTTGAAATTCATCACTTTTTAGTCTTAAGTTTTACACAATACCATCTAACATATCACAATGGAATGTAAATTTACAAGTGGAATTATTTCTTCATGGGTTCAACTTTGATTCCATCTGTGACAACTTCTGAAACGTTTTTGCTCCATATTTCTTGATACCTTGGTTCAATCCTATGAGAAACAAGAGTACAAAATAGATCATGAGGTTTTAGATTTATATCTCTTACTAGAGAGAGCAATCAAGATGGTGAGAATTGATTAGAAGTATCAAGTCAAAATAAATACTTAAAACCAAACCAGCAAACATAAAATTAAATTAATACATAGTACTCACAGTTGTATTCAGTCCATCCCCAATTGCCTATTTTACAAGATCATACACTACTAGCTTATTTGAAAGCACCAAATCTGAAATTTCAATTCCATCTATGATTTATTGAATGAGAAACCATCAGTCATAAATAAATCATTATAAAATCTAGGTGCGAATGAGAGAGTATATGTTAAATTTTATATGGAAATGTAATTCTATACTGCACCTTCCAAAATAGTCATTTGGCTTCCATCCTCAGACATCCCACTCTTCTGCCAACCGATACACCACACATCATTCTGCAAAATGTCATGAAAACATGATACATACCTATGTGTGTATAAATGACCAACAACTTCCAAGTGACCAGTTGGTGGCAAGAGAATCGTACATTGACAAAAGCTACAAAACATTCTCAAAACCTAACAATACACTACCTACCTCACACCAGCAAACAGATGAACAAAATTTTGTCTAAGTAGGAGACATTTTGTTTTAATATATTACTTTAATCTTCATCTCCTTACCAAAATTCACAAAAGATTGTTTATCCTCCAAAATGAGTAACTAACTATGCAGGTTGCTGAGTCTCTCTATGAGACTCTCCCTGGGTCTGCCTTTCTAACTCATATCTCTCCATAAACTTGTCGTATTTGGCTTGTCTTTTCATTAGTAACATGACATTCTCTTGAAAGTCATCATGCTGACCCTTATAATCTGAAGCAGCTTTTTCAAACCTTTTTGCACGTTCATTTAATTCTTCTATTCGGGCATCAGCTGCTTCTCTAGATAACTCAGGAATAACCATCTCGCCGAGCCCCCTTACATATCCTGATTTAATTCTTCCTTAAAGATTGTTGTTGCAGCCTCCTTAACTCCTTTAGCATATTCCCTATATCCAAATCTATCAGTGATTTGCATCCAACTCTTGTCCATCTAGAAATAAATAGAGGTGCAAAAGTTGTCTAGTAAGGGATAAATGCAGCATAATGCCATGTAGATCAGAGGTTAAATCAGTTAGTAAGAACAATAAAAAAAATAGATGACTATATGATAAGGCTTATCTTATCATTATATTTAAAATTATTGGATGAATATAAAATAAGTATTGATTTATCTCTAAACAATGTTGAGTCTATCTAGAAGTCTTTGGTATTGTTTAGATAAGTCATTGGGGTTAAAATTGAGTCCTGGTAGATCTGTATTTATCTAGAAGAAAGCTGAACAGAGATTAGTTAAGACAGAAGAATGTTATCGCGAAATGTTAGTAGTCCGTCGGAACACATTTTCACCACTGTTGCTAACTGTCCGCAGAATCCTACTATGACTAGAACTCTTTCCAAACTTTCTATTTAAAGGGATTCAATTTTGTATCTCAGTAAGGACTTTGAGCCACGAATTCTAGAGAGTATATTCTGAGCATTTATGAGTATGATCTTTTTTAGTGTGAAGTAACATCGATTGGATTTCAGTCTAAGGAGTTCCAGAAGGGAAGTCAACATTTGAAGATCGCCAGAGGTTCTGGCTACTACTACAATAGAAGACAAACGAGTCGTTTGTCTAGACAAGTAAGAGAGTCAAATTGCAAAGGTTTTGTAATTGATGATTGCTTGTAATTGTTCTTCAAATAATAAGATTGACTTTCCTAAATTTGGCTGCCCCGTAGGGTTTTACCTTTAAAGAGTTATTTAAAGGGTTTTCCTTCGTAACCAATCATTGTATCTTACAAAGTTGATTATTTATTCTAAATTATTTTATTCGTTTCATAATTTTGATAATTGAGATCTAACCTATTTGTTCAAGGAAATTGGTAGACGATTTCGTGATTTTACAGGGGTAGTTGGTGAATTTCAATTGGCATCAGAGCGTGGTTCACTCATTCGAGTGTGATTTGTGCTCTTGAAGATCATGTCGACATCATTATATGTTCCACCACACTTTGATGGGGAAAACTATGCTTATTGGAAAGTTCGTATGATGGCTTTCCTCAAGTCATTGGATGAATGTGTATGGCATTCGATTGAATGAGAATGGACTAAACCCGAGACATCTATAGATGCTTGGACAAAAGATGAAATCAACAATTGCAATTTGAATAGCAAAGGACTTAACGCTATTTTCATGGCGATATCACTCGAAGAATTTAAAAGAATCTCTATGTGTGAGATTGCTAAAGAAGTTTGGGATACTTTGGAGGTTACACATGAAGGCACAAGAATGGTAAAAAATTTGAAATTGCATATGCTAACCTCAAAATTTGAAGAGATTAAAATGTTGGAAGACGAAAATTTTAATGATTTTTATGCTAAACTGAATGATATTGTGAATTCCAGGTTTAATCTTGGCAAGAAGGTGGAGGATTTAAGGATCGTGAGGAAGATTCTAAGGTCTTTACCTGAAAGATTTCGACCCAAAGTTACTGCTATTGAAGAAAGTAAAGATCTGGATGCAATAAGGATAGAAGAGCTGGTAGGTTCTTTACAAACGTATGAATCTTCGCTTCCTCAAGCAAGAAAAGGTAAGTCCATTGCCTTAAAAACTATAGAAGAAAATCATGAGAATTTTTCTGATGAAAAAAGTCTAAATGATGAGGAGATTGTTCTGCTTGCGAGAAAATTCAGAAAATTTATGTTTAATAAAAAGGCAAGTGGTAAACAAAAACGAGGAAAAATTATTTTTGTTAAGAAAAACGAATCTAGAAATTGGAAGAAAGAAAAAACTGAGAAAAAGGATAAGGTACAGTGTCATGAATGTTCTGGGTATGGTCATATAAGAATTGAGTGTCCAAATTTCAAGAAAAATAAAGGAAAAGTGTTGAATGTCATACTTAGCAATAGTTCAGATTCTGAAAGTTCAAACTGATCTTCTGATGGTGAAAAATCTTTTATGACTTTCTCTACTTTTGTGAATGATTTGCCTGAAATTATACTAACAAAATCTGAAAGTGGTTGTGATTACAGTGATTTGGATGTATCACTTGTTGATGCTGATCAAGAACTGAGTTTAAAGGAAGCTTATAATGATGTGTGTGAAGAAGTAATCAAATTAAAGAAACTCAACAAGAAACTGTACAAGAAATTCACTGATATTGAGAGTGAGAAAAATAACTTGTTTGAGGCATTAAAAATTTTTGGTATTGAAATAGCAAGATTAAGGGATAAAACAATTGCACTAGAAAAGGAATTGGAAAAGGTTTAAGAAAAAACAGCAACACAAAAATTAGAAGAGATGTTGAGTGTTCAAAAGATGAGTAGTGATAGAACTGGCCTAGGGTACACGACTTCAAAGGAGGAAGAAAAACTGGTCTCATCATCCGCTGCCACAATTTCCAAATGTATTGTTTTTGTTAAAGGAAGTCAAGGTAAGAGTTTTCAAAATCATGCTGAATCTAAGCCAGTTTATTCAAAAAGTTTGCATGGTAAATTTATTCCTACTTGTTGTTATTGTGGTGTTGTTAGTCATATAAGGCCAAATTGATTTAACTTGAATAAAGTGAAGAAAAATGGAGGTGAAAGAAATCTAAAAGGGAAAGGAAAGAGTCTAGAGAATTAAGTTTGTGATATGAGTCAACAAATCAATTTTTTAATTCTCAAACTTGGTGAACTAGCAGATTTTTGCTTTCAAAATAAAGAAAAGATCATACAAAGTGGTGTTGATGAAAAGAATAGGCTAAAATTTAAAACAAAGTGGGTGGTCAAAGTAGATGCCATGTCACATTAATTAATAGGACTACTTGCATGTTCTTGCATTCTTTATATTATTGCATTAGTCTAGGACATGTATTTTATTTTTCTGTTTTGCTTTTATGTTTATGTTTTTCAGTTTTAAATAAGAAAAATATAATATAATTTTTTTTTCTGGTTTGGTTCAAAGGTTTTCTTTAAAAGAAAGTACATGCTTGATATGTCAAAATTTGAGTACTTATGTTATTACTTAATAAATTCTTGAACCTATGCATCTCTCTATTTTATGTGATTCACTTTATCTTGGCAAAGTTCATTTTGAATGCACATTGAGGAACTTATATGTATGCATTTTATAATTAAAGTTCACATTATTTAATGAGATGCTCATCAAAGAGGGAGTCCATGCCTTGAATTGACTAATACTAGTTGAACCTAGTACATCAATAAAGAACTCTCATCTTGCCAAACACAAAAAGTTGATCCATATAGGAAAAGTCGATGTTAATTCATTGCCGAAAAAGACAAACACTCTACACGAATCTACCACCTTAAGTTTTTACAAAAACAATCGTTGCTCTAATCATTATGGAAAAAGATGAGCAACAAACATGAACACAAAAAGGGGGTGTACAAACTAGTGTTTGGAGGAGATGCTTATGTATCTAAGCCCTAGCATAAAGTTTGACTTTTAAGAGGAAGCAACAAACTCTTGTGAGCATCTATAAGAAGCAATAATTCATGAATAAAGGTATCAAAAATATATTGAAGAAAGGAGTTCATAAAAATGCTATTGTATAAGTATAATCACTCACACACTCATATAAAGTTTGACATTGATGATCTAATGAAGAGTGAACATTCATAGTGATTGTTGCAAATAAGAGGGTATACTCTATTGAATTTGTTTTATGAGTTACACTATGTTTGAACTAATATGCATCTAGACATGTTACTTGTTCTATTGCTTATTTATATAAAAAAAAAAGGTTCAATTTTTTGTTATTTTTATTTTTTCTAATCTCTATTTATTTTGGTTTATATAAAATAAATACAAGAATAAAAATATAAAGTTTTTTTTGGTCAGTATGGGGTATTGGATAAGTCTGAAAATTGTATTATGAAACAATAGCATAAGTCCCAGTGGGATTCTGTGACTTAACAAGTGAAGTGGGTTAGTTCTAGTAGGGACTTAAGCATGAGAAAGGGAGGCCCATGCCTAGCACGTTGGCTACTTAAGTGACTCAAGATGCTGTCATCCCCCAATAGACAGCTCACGGCACTCCCTATATGCATGCCCTAGCACTCCTCTTTGCATCCTTATCTCATACGATCTACTTGGGAGAAATACTTGGTTCTGAGTTTCTTGACTAAAGGCTCTCCATCACAGATTCACGGTAAGATTTTGAGTTTATTCCAATCACTCTCTCCTTCCAGTTCTAGATTTTGGCACCTCTATATCTGAAAGTTGGGATTTTGACTGTTGATTTGTGATGTTGAGGCTGCAATTTTGTTTGGGCAAAGTGGGCATTGACATATTTGTTCATATGGGATTATTTTATGCGTGTATTGAGAACGATGTTTGAGTGGGTTCTTGGCCTTTGTCATTCGATTTTCATAGTATGCCCACCAAGTGTCTGATTTTTTGTCTCAACTAAGTTGTCTTAATCATTTGCTCATTGTTTGACATACATCCATGCTAATACCTTAGGTGCATTTAATTCATGAAAAGTTGAGACACATGGAAGTTGTTCATCATGTCTTTCTTAGTGTCTTCATCTTGGCACACATAAGTGATATTTATTCTCTTTTGTGTTTTGTCAGATTAGTGACAAAAATGGGGAGTATTGGAAGGGCAAATTGAAATATGTTGAAATATTTTGGTGTTATGAAATTTAGGGAGAGTTTTAGTAAGTGTGTTGTTGAGGGGGAGTTTAATGAATTTGTTGAAAGGGAGTTTAATGAATTTGTTGAGGGGGAGTAGAATGACATTGAGGGGGGAGAAAGTTTATTTTTGCTGGATATAAGTTTTTATTCTTGATTATTTGCTTGGAATTCCTATTCGGTTTCTTGGTTTGCTGTTTGTGCTTTTGACAGGCTTTATATTATATTCATCAAGTTGGTTTTGTCACCAATCCGAAAAGGGAGAGATTGTATAGGTAAAAATTTGCTAGGATTAGATGACTATATAATAAGGCTTATCTTATAATTATATTTGAAATTGTTGGATGAATGTAAAATAAGTATTGATTTATATCTAAACAATATTGAGTCTATCTAGAAGTCTTAGGTGTTGTTTAGATAAGTCATTGAGGTTAAAATCGAGTCCTGGTAGATCTGTATTTATCCAGAAGAAAGCTGAACATAGATTAGTCAAGACAGAAGAATGTTATCGCCAAATGTTAGTAGTCTGTCAGAACACGTCTTCGCGACTGTTGCTAACCGTCAACAGAATCCTACTATGACTGGAACTCTTTCCAAACTTTCTATTTAAAGGGATTCGGTTTTGTATTTCAGTAAGGACTTTGAGCCACGAATTCTAGAGAGTATACTCTGAGCATTTATGAGAGAAAATTCACTTGAGAATTTTCATGGAATTTTTCATCTCTTCTTGAGTATGATCTTTTTGAGTGTGAAGTAACATCGATTGGATTTTAGCCTCTGGAGTTTCAGAAGGGAAGTCAACATTTGAAGATCGCCCGAGGTTCTGGCTGCTACTGCGGTAGAAGACAAACGTGTCATTTGTTTAGGTAAGTAAGAAAGTCGAATTGCAAAGATTTTGTAATTGATGATTGCTTGTAATTGTTCTTCAAATAATAAGATTGACTTTCCTGGGTTTGGCTGCCCTGTAGGGTTTTACCTTTAAAGAGTAACCAATCGTTGTGTCTTACAAAGTTGATTATTTATTCTAAAGTATTTGATTCGTTTCATAATCTTGATAATTGAGATCTAACCTATTTGTTTAAGGAAATTGGTAGACAATTTCGTGATTTTACAAGGATAATTGGGAAATTTCATGTTTGTTGAGAGTGTTACACTTTCTCTGGCAATGAGCATTAGAGGCTAATGTTTGAGAGAACATGGAGATGGTTATGGCGTTTTATAGGCAAGTTTGTTTTGGAGTTTGAAAGGGTAGGCAGCTTTACTCCTTTGAATTCTATGTTAATTGGTAAATTGGTCTCCACCAACTTGTTTAATTTTGGATTAAAGATGTACAACTCATTGTAGAAGTTTAGGGGTCTTTTGATAATATATATGTATATATATAGAAGCGGGGTTGGAATCTCAATCATGTATTGAGAATACATTCACTGATGATGGAAGAATAATAAAATGTTTACAAAAAAAATCCTACGTAATAGGTTCGATCTGTGGCATTTTTTTAATTCCTTATGGGGCCCATTTTCTATTGCTCAGGATTTGTTTTCCCTTTGAATAATTAGAGCTTTAATCATTTTATTCTTAATTTGGGTGAAGTGGGCGGGCTACAAATATCCAAGGTTAAACCGGATAATAGTCATGTTGCATTTACATGGTTTCAGGTGTTCCTCATCATAAAAAAATATAAGATAAGCCTGGGATTTTTCATGATCCTGTTGAACAGCTTTATCTTTCATTAGCGCAGAAAATCACCTCTTGCTGACAAATGATACCATTCTTTTTTCTTCAGTCAAGCAGAAAAGAACTAGCCACAGATATTGAAGCATTGAAGAAGAAGATTGCTGGAACTGAATAAATTCATATGGTTTGGTGTTTCTTTTGGTACCATGTAATTCTTGTACAAGAGGCAATTGTATCCTGTAATGTAGAATAGGTTTTTCATCAATCGTAATTACTCTTGTGTTTACCATGTTTGGTTCATCAAGAAAGACTTGGGCAGCTTTATGTTTGGCTCTAGATCACTTTTTTTCCTCTGTTTTTTGAGTATGGCACCCCTACCATTGCAATGGGTAATGCTTGGTTGCTTTTATTTTATATGTATAAATATGATTGAGATGTCCTCTAGTGTGACTTACAATTAATCCCCAGCTTTCTACAAATAATTAGTTTTTTATAAGTAAACCTTGTGATAATGGTAACATGACGTTAGATTATATTATATAAATCCTAACATAAACAAAACGAAAGATATGGACTAATCAAGATTCTATCCTATATGGCTCACAGTATATCAATAGTCATAGTTGTAGAAGGGTCTAGGGCTGAGCAACCGGGTACCGGACCGGGTATTCGGGTATACCTGGCCCGGAACCCGGATTCCAAATCCGGGCTGGAGTCCGGCCCGGATACACCCGGGTTATAACTCGGGCTGGAACCCGGATTGATTTGGGTTTTTACAACCCGGAAATCCGGGTTCCGGCCTATACCCGCATTTTTTTTTTTTTAAACAAAGCCTGATTATTAAATTTTTTTAACAAAAAATTATTGTGGCACTTTTTTTCTTTTTCAGATCTTGCACATAACGTTCCTTCAAAATATTGTGGCACGTAATGTTATGCTAATTTTTGTTAAAAAAACAAAAAATTTTTTGCCCTGCAGATGGGTTCCACCGAATCATTAATGGGGTTCTCTGAAGCCCCTCCCAAAGCTAAGCAATGCTGCTACCTTCCTCTTTTGCAGTTGCTGAAAACTCGAACTCCATTTCCTTTTCTTCTGTTATTTACTTTTCCTTATTAAGAGTGGTCAGAGCTCTATACTCAGCCTTTTCAATTGCTCTAATTAAGATTGAAATGGGTTTTTCACCTTACAAAAAGATACAGTACTACACTGTTAGTGCTGGCTAGGCTTTTCATACTTTGGTGAGGAAATGATAACTGTACCCATCCCAGAGCCCAAAAGAGCAATGCAAACCCCAAAAAAGAAAGAAAATTTAGTGATAATTACTTAAGAAGTCCACTTCCAGATCTTGATCCGTAGACACAAGCATACCAAATCATGTAAGAACAAGTAGTAGATGCAAGGACAGCAAGGACAGCACAGAGAAGGCACATGCAACAGCATTTGCAAAAGCAAAAAACCTGCAAATACATGGTTAAATATATAAACAACAGCACATAATTATATTCTGTGCATGCAAAAGCATTACCAAATGTATAATGCATGCATGGTTTAGGCATATAATTATATTCTTTCCAGTCAAAGATGAATGAGAAATTATTGACATCATTACTAAATTATTGACCCTTTTAAACTAAAATATCAGATATATCTCTTGATTGAAAAGAAAATATACAACTTTTATCCTAAAAAATCACCCCTAAAAACAGCATAAGGAGATTATAAACTGATGCGTGTTACTACTTACCTACTACAACATCCAATAGAATTATTCTATTTTTGTTACAAGTAATCTTAATCTTCTCCAATAAACTTGTCCTCTTTTCCCTTTTCTCGGACTAAGTACAATTGTCTGATACCTAACTCAAATTCGTAAATAATTTTTCATTTATTTCAACAACAGCACAGAGAAGAATAGCTATATCGAGCATAAGTGAACAAAGTAAAATGATTAGTGGCAACAAGCATTACCAAATGGTTGCACAAGTTGCTGAGATATGGTGGCAACAGGAACCCCCCAGAACCAGCAAACAAGCACAAAGTATGCAGATCTAGCCAACGAACAAGGGGGAGCTAACCCAGTTGCACGTCTGTAAGTAGAAAATAAGAAGTCAAGTCTGCCGACATGAAAAAATATACCATTCAACATGAGCAATTTGCAGCACAATAAATTACATCATATATATCTTTATTCCATCCAAATAGGTTAGATCCTCCTACCAATAATTACTAGGTATAGATGAGCTTAGCCACCGTGATTTTCACTTATAATTTGGAACTTGTTACATAGTAAACTTGAATGAAAACCTTTTAAAGTGTCAGTGGCACGGAAACGAAAACACTAAGCCCAACATGTTAGAAGAGTATTTAATGGAAATATCGGATATGAGATATTCCATTAAATATATAAGAACGGCCCTTTAGATATTCTTTGAATGTTGGGGCTTCTCACTCTGTAATCTCTCATATCCTGTAATTGTTTTATATATCTATAATATTCTTGATTAGAATAAATAAATAAATAAATCATAGGAACAAAGACAAGTTTTATTAAAAGAACAAGGAAGATAAATGAAATTGGAAAATTTACCTGTTACCACCAACTATATAAAATGCCCCTGACTATTCACAATATTGTTTCAAAGTAACGACAAGCTCATTCAAGCCTGTTGTTGTCCGTAAGGTGATCCCTAAAATTTTAGGAGTCTTGATTTACATTTAGACCAAGAATATTATTAGGAACCAAAATTGAATGGGGCAACCCAACAACCCAAACTATAAGTCTAGAATCATTAAACTCAAGGGAAGCTTGGAAGAAAGAAGAAACTTAAATAACAACTATTTGACTCTAATAAAACCACTCCCACCAAATACTTTAAAAACTCTATATATTTAACAAAAGAAAACACATCGTAGTAGGGAATAAAATAAAAGATCTTAAAATAAAACAAACTTACCTGGGAATAAAATAAAATAAACACATCAGTTTATAATCTCCAGCTTGATCGAACAGTTTCCACCATACGTGCCATGTTTTCAGTTCCCAGTTTCCACCATACGTGCCATGTTTTCTATCTAGTATACATGTGGGACATTAAAATCAGAAACCCTAAACAAATCACACCCAAATCAGAAACCCAAAACAAATCACACCCAAAATCAGAAACCACACCAAACAAATCACACCCACTAAACAAACCACACCATAAACTAAAGAACCGAAATGGAAGAAGAGTTTATCAAAAACTAACCTGATTTGTAGTATTTCTGAGGATGACCAGATGAAAGAGCCGATAGGATGACGGTGACGACGGGATGAGTGGATAACGGCGACGACGGGATGAGTGGATGACGGCGACGACGGGATGAGGCTAGGGTTTCGGGAAGATTCGTTGAGAGAGAGAGAGAGAGAGAGAGAGTCAGATTGGGGGGGGGGGAATCGGGATGCCAGAGGCCCAGAGGGCATATAACCCAGTGCCAAAACGGCGTCGTTTTGGCACTGGTTTTGGATTTTAAAAAAACCCGGGTACCGGGTTTTAAATCCGGTACCCCGGCCCGGGTGCACCCGGGTTTTAGAAACCGGGTACCCCCCCGGGTGTTTTCCGGGCCGGTGCCCGTAACCGGAACCCGGTTATCCGGGTTCCGGACCGGGCCGGAAAAAATCCGGCCCGGTTGCCCAGCCCTAGAAGGGTCATCTTATATATCTGAAAATAATGGCCTCTTGTTCAAATATTATAAGCTATATAATAATAGCATGGAAACCCAGCACCGATTAAGTATATCACACCAAGTTTACATATGAACGCATGTTAAATTGCCACAAAGAGACATTATTTTACAAGTAAATGAAAACATTGCAGCATTTCACGAAGAGAATTAATTCTAGCACTAAAACCAAAACCATTTTAGCTGAGTTTCAAGAAAAGGATAACAAGGTCAAATATTTAAAAATCCAACTTAAAATACACATCAGCAATGCTAGCCATGCACAAAACTCTTCAACCATAGCCAATACTATTTTCCTTCAGGCAAAAGAATGAGAATTAGCCTAGCCTATTGGTATTGTCACTATCATAGCATTACATTCTAGCCTAATAAAAGTATGATGATGGGCAGTCTAGGTTTTTGATAATCACAAGTCACTTGTGAGTAAATAACTCAATTTGCTAGTTTCAAGTTCCATACTATGCATATTTTTTAATCTCTCCCTTTCAATAAGAAATATGGGATTTATTCAAATGGATGATTAATGATTCTAGCATTAGATGGAGAAATATATTTTTATTGAAATTACCTGAAGCATTAAGTAGGGAAATTACCTTAAGTAATTCTTCAGTAGATGCAGAAATATATTTTTATTGAAGGTCTTCAGTTGACAGTTTGGGTGGAGCTGTATATGTTAAACTTTATTCACTCTATGTTGCAAGAAACTTCAGAATTTGTGGTCTCCAGCTAGTACCCAAGAGCACCTCATGAGATTAAATCAAGCAACCGATCAAAATAAAGACCAAATATGCATAATGAATGTAATGTTCCATTATAACTACAAGCATATAATAGAGTGAATGACCACTTTGCACAAGAACAGTTGAAATTAAACTAAACAAAAATACCTCAAAATTATAAAACTTGAATACAACCCAATGATGACGAGGTTGTTTTAAATCATTAGTTTCCACACATTATCCCAGTTCCACTAGTTCAAAGATAATATCCCAGTTCCTGTTAATTCATCTACCATGAGATTTGTTGTCTTTCTGCTTTACTATTTTGTTGACAATCATCGACTACTTTATTTTCAATCCAAATTTATTGGCATATAGAAAGCTGAAAAAATGGCATAGAAACATCTAACAGCAACTTATATCTTTCTTTGGGATTTGTTTGAAAACTCTCCCCTTCCGACCCAAGTTAAGACTCAAGGGTGAAGCAGTGGCAAATCATAATGTGAGAATGATGTCTAACTTAAGCATTTAAAGGGAACTTGTACAACAAATAATTCAATGCAAAGACATCCTCAAATGATGAAGATGTTTTTTTTACTCAGACCTACAAAATTTAGATTATAAGAATTAGGACAGCCTTGGCAGTCATTTGCTCAGTCACAGCAATCTGTTTGTGCACCAATTTGAACACCATAGATGGAGGGGGAGGGAGAGTCAGAGAGACACACACCGCATGCATGTTGGTGTGTTGTGTTTTATTTTCGTTGGGGAATTTAGTATATGGAATAATGTAGAGGTGTCACATCATATGTTATTGATTTTTAGTATTTTAGTATATAGTATACCCATAGCTTGTCATGGTAAGGAATGAGATATCTATAGGGAAGTAGAGAGAAATTACTTAAATTATAAATTTATATTTGAATTGAAATTTTCTTAAATAGATAAGATGTCCACTAAATGACTCAGTCCAATCAATTGGCTAGCTGATATTGGTTCTATAGTACAGATATCTTCATGATTTGCTTAAAAGGATGTTGAGATAGTACGGATAGTTTCAACTCTTAAGGAAGGCATTAAGGGCAACATATTTTGCCTCTAAAGTGTTTGCATATCATTTTCTATTGACGATAAAGCTAATGTTGTTGAAGAGATGCTTTCAGCTTCACATTTGTAGCCTAACTCATTATTGTTACATTTGCACTCATTTACTGAGTACAAAGCCAATTACACTACCACCGATGCTGGAATCAAAGTTTTTAGAAAAATACTAAATGTATTTAATAGAGCAATTGGTTTTAATATTACAAATGAGAGGTCAACAGAGCCTCGTCAATGTACACAAGCCCACAGAAATATCTAATGCAGCGCTAAAGCAACTTAAAACTTTTGATAAATTAGAGTACCATAATGACAAAGAGAATCATCTCAACTTCATTTCTGTAATTTTCTGTAATTTGTTTCAAGGACAGAGAAAAGTGAAAGATAGAAACGAATGAGAGATACAAAGAGAGAGAGATCGATGGAGTCTAAAAGTTTCAAAGAGAAACTCACCGGCCCTATTTGTGGCAAGAATATTTCCGGTGCCCAAAAATTCCCGAAAATATTGAGCTTTTCCGACACTTTTCCAGATTGACACAAAGATTTTCCAGAAATTAAAAAACAATATTTTTGCGACCATAATTATATCATCGGAAATAAAACTAGCCGCAAATTCTGTTTTTTCTTGTAGTGGTAGTTTTTGTGACACCATCACCTCATTGTAAATAGTTACTTTTGTGATAGCCCGTATTTTAGTGTATTTTTATTGAATGATTATTTTAATTGATTTAAAATATTAATTCTTTTGTTTTAAATTTATCGGATTTCTCTCTCGATTTATTTTATGATTTTTAAGTTGTGAAAATTATTTTGATGTGTTTTCTTGTTATTAATTATTGTTTTGTATTTAAATTGCTCTTTAATTTAAATTAGTTTATTATTTTATTTTACTAAATCACTGTATTTAAATTATTTTATTTAAATTTTCCGTTTTGAAATCTTTTTCGTTGGATCTGTTTCGAGACTTAGATTGAAAAGACTGCACCATATTTCTTTCCCTTCCTTTTTTTTTTCTTTTTCCTTTTCTCTTTCTTCTTTCTTTTTCTTTTTCTCCTCCCTATTTCTCCCCCAGCCCATGCGCAACCCACCTTTCTCTTTCGTTTGTTTCCTTCTCCTCCACCTAGCCTCATTGTACGCAGTCGTTCGGTGACACAGCCCAGCCCACTAGCTCCCCCACACTCTGGGGACCTCCCCCACCCCAACCTCCCTTCCCCAAGCTATCCCTCTCCTCCCCGTTGGCCGTGCGAAACCCATTCGGGTTGTAGGTTGTTGCACCGCTATGCACCACCCATTGCCGTGTGCCGCTGCTCCCATTCTCTTCCCCTTAGCCGATGACCTCACTTCTTTATTTTCATCCCCTCTCGCACTGCCAAACTCCTCCATGCACGGCTGCCAACCTCATGGATTTTGAGCTCGCGCGCCACCATCAGCCACCATCTCTTCACCACTTCATCACCGCCCTTCCAGCAACCCAAACCACCATTCCCTAACTCTGATCCACCACCCTTCCCTAGCTCTGATCCACCACCATTGAAGCCCCGAGCTCCATCTTCAATTTAAGCTTTTTGGCCTTCAACCGCCACCCACAGCCAACCACCAACACCATTAGCTTCACCAGCACCCCTAAGCCTTTCCTCAGGCATCCCAAATCTTTGTTTGTCTCCGTTCAAAAGTTGAGTTTTTTAGACCAACAGCCATAGTACATTTTGCATTGTTACGTTGCTTTGCCGCTACCTCTTGCAGCTCCATGATCCTCTGAAAAATATTTTATAGCGATGTAAGTATTTTTCCAAAGAACTGTTGAGATTTAAATATATTTTTACACTAATTATTATTTACTCTGAATTGGTTGGTTGTGCCGGACTGAGTCCGAGGAGTAAGAGGGTCAGTTGGATTGGAGGATGGAGTTGTGTGTATGATTGGATCATGTTGGGATGTGCTGGTTGTTGAATATTTGTGTTTTATCATATACATTGCATAATTGCACGTATGTTCATGTTTGTAAATGAAAATTGAGTTTTCGCATAATGGCATGCATGTTCATGTGTTTAATTGAAAACTAAATTTTTCTGTGTTAAGCATGGATTTTGAATATGTTGTTATAACTTATGGGTAAGGATTGAGAGAGGAAAAAAAGACTGTAGGGATGATGGTAAGCAGGAATGGTGATAGAGTCTCGCCTGTGATTCCTGCCTACAGTAGGAGCTGTAGGGATGGTGGTAGTCCCGCCTATATTTCCGTCTACGATGCAAGCGGTAGGGATGATGGTAGAGTCCCGCCTATGATTCCCACTTACAGTGCTCTAATAGATTGAAAGATAGGAAAATGAACTATAAGGATGGTGGTAAGCAGTGACGGTGGTAGAGTCCTGCCTATGGTCTGAGCTGTAGGGATTGTGGTAAGCAGGGATGGTGGTAGTCTCACCTGTGATTCCCACCTATAGTGTTAATTGGTTAATGGGCCATTTTCTGGAAAAATGGTGGGTAATTATTTTACTGGATATGTTTTTGGGCCAAATGGGATTTTTGGCGTGCGTTGGAAAATAATCCTTTTTGGGAAAAATAATGTTTTGGGTTTAATGCATATTGTTGGTTGTATGAATGTATTTCTATCTTTTGGGTTGTTTGGGTTATTACTTACTGAGATTTGCAATCTCATGGTATTTGAGACCTTGCGGTACCGTTTCATGGTACTATAGATTTTGATGCAGATGATGATGAGTAGAGCCAAAGGCTTTGGCTCTGCCAGAAGAGTGATCAGGGGTCACTTTCGTGTATTGAGATTTATTTTCCTACTTGTTTAGGTATTTTGCCTTTTGTATTATATTTTTGGGATAACTGTATAATTATTTTCTGTACTACTTTTAGTTTGGTAAAATTGTATTTAAAATTCTAGTACTTAGTTGACTTATTTAATTTACCTGCTGCGATTTTTTTGTACACTTTCTGCATGTACACACACTTAACACTTATCGTTGGGATGCGTTACCCATATTGTCATCATCCTGGACGCTTCGATTCTTGAGTTTCCGTATGTAGGGGTCGAGGGCGTCACAACTTTTGCTATTATATCCCACGTCATTTGCAATACTCCTATCCATTTTTTTCGGCGACCAACACTGTCGCAGATAGTCCATCTTTTGTGACAGTATTTAGCTTTGACATGAAAGTACTTTTGAGAGTGAGTAGTAGCGTCTCCCTTGCGTTGATGAGGAATGGATAGCAATAATCATTTGCGTCACTGTTTAGGCCTTTTTACGTCGATTTGAGGTGATACAAAAGGTCAAATTTCTTGTAGGGTGACCATGAGAGAAGACTTTTAATATGCAAAATATGGAGAAAACTTAACCAATGTATGCAAAGAGACCAAAATCTACCATCATCAATTGAATTGGAGGAAGATGCTGGTTGATTGAGGCTTAAGGACTAAAGGATTATCTACCATCGTCCATTGGTTTTACTGTTTAATTTCCCATGCTATCAATGGTACTTGTCGAACAATAGCGTGCAATGCTAACATCAATAGTTAAAGATTGCATGGATGTACTAATTAAGCATATGCTCACCCTTTTCAGTGTTGTGGTTAGCTTTTTTCCTTGAATGCTTTTCATTAACTCTCAATCCATCTAGTTCGATTGCCACTTCCCTCATAGTAGGCCTATCGTCTCCTTTAACACTAAGGCTTCTTTTTGCAACATTAGAACTTTTTTTAGTTCCTTGGAATTACTTCCATTGTGGATGTGATCATCAAGAATTTCCAATAGGCGATTCTCCTTTACCATGGATACAAAATACGTTGCTAAATTTCTCTCACTTTTAGACCTAATGAAGGAAATTACTTTGTTACCTATTAATAACTCTACTAAAACATCACTAAAACTATATACATCACCTTTTCTGTTAGATGACTAGTATGAAAGTATTTTGGATCCAAGTATCCAAATGTTCCTTGTTCCAACGTAGTTAATGAAGCTCCAATTTTTGTGGTGCTCCGGCATTGTACCATTGGTCCCATTTGTGTTGATCAAGCGTTGTATTAATGATGAGTGACACCATGCGATGCCCTCAAGGAAATCTATTACGAGCTTGGATTATAGGACCCATATCAAGAGCATATTTAATGATAAAAATAAATTATTAGAAGTAATCTAGGTCTTCTTCAAACATAAAAGTTCAAACATAAACTTCGCTTGCTCATACTTTATTCATGGTGGTCGAGCCACGTACTTAAATAGATTAAATACATCACTTTCTAAATCACTAGTAACATGAAATAAAAGATAAACATAACCAATGAGGCATAAAAACCCATACGTGAAGATCATAAACTTAAACTAATTAGCTAGTGTGATTAAGATTCTCTTATTAATCAATTACTTACTCCCAACAGTCCAAAGACTAGGACTTGGAAAAAGCTAGCAAGCATAACAAGAAACAAGAAAGCAAATGATTCGTCAAAAGATCCCTTACCCAAAGGCAAAAGTAGGAACAACGAAAATTGTGTTTATAACTTTGAAAAAGCAAAAGATTTCCCATCACACCATGAAGATCTGTGATGATAAAAAGTTAAAAATAAAAAAAAAATAAATTGCCTTAAAGTGGGATACTATTGGAAATGCTGTTAGTGATGCTGCACTTGAGGTACTCAATTCAGCAGGAGAGATTGCACATATTAATAAAACTCATATTGTGTTGATCCCTAAGGTGACAAGTCCCAAAACAGTTTCTGATTTCAGGCCTATTTCATTATGCAATGTTCTTTATAAGCTCATATCCAAAATCTTGGCCAACAGACTAAAAAGTATCCTCCCTAATGTTATTTCCTCTGCTCAAAGTACCTTTGTGCATAACACGCTTATTTTGGATAATATTATAGTTGCTTTTGAGGCCATACATTCAACGAATTCTAGATGTTTTGGTAAGGTGGGGTATATGGCTTTAAAGTTCGATATGAGGAAGGCCTACGATAAGGTGGAGTGGGATTTCTTAAGAGAGGAAATATTGATATTGGGTTTCAATGAAAGATGGAGAATATTTAGTGATGAGATGCATCAATTCAGTTTCATACTCTATTCTCATTAATAGATCTCCTCAATGCTCCTTTAAACCTACAAGGGGAACAAGACAGGGTGACTCTTTATCACCCTATCTTTTTATCCTTTGCTCTGAAGCACTTAAGTTCTTTGCTTAATCATGCTGAGGCTTCAAAATTAATCTTTTGGCATTCCATTTGCAAGAGGTAAGCCATGCATTAATCATTTATTTTTTGCAGACGATAGCTTGCTGTTTTGTAGAGCAAATTCACTTGAACAGGCCATGCTTATTGGCATTCTAGATACTTATGAGAGGGTCTTGGGTCAAAGGCTCAATAAAGAGAAGACCTCTATTCATTTTAGTGCAAATACTAGCAGTGTTGTGAAGGAATCTATAATCAGTGCAGCAGGGGTTAGATCTTCCTCATCCTATGAAAAGTATCTTGGACTACCAGCTCTCATTGGAAGATCAAGGCACAAAACTTTTAAAAGCATTCTGGACAGAGTTAGAAGCATGATTAGCAACTGGAAGTCTAAGTTCCTTTCTCAGGCAGGAAATGAAATACTTCTCAAGGTTGTGGTTCAAGTACTACCAACTTATTGTATAAGGGTTTTCAAACTCCCTAAATCTTTGCTGAAGGAGGTTAATAAGGTGGTGCACCATTTCTACTGGGGACAACATCAAAATGAAAGGACAGTCCAATGGGTTTCATGAGCCAAATGTGGAAGGCTAAGTCTATAGGTGGGTTGGGTTTTCATGACTTGGAAAACTTGAACTTAGCTTTACTAGCCAAGCAAGAGTGGAGAATATTACAACAACCTACGTCCCTTGCCACTCTTATTTTAAAATTGAAATACTGCCCTAACTCTACCTTTCTTCAAGCCAAGTTGGGATCTAGACCTTCTTTTATATAGAGGAGTATTGTAGCAGCAAGGAACTAAGTAATAGAAGGCTCTATGTGGAGGATTGTGAATGGTCAATGCACTAGAATTTGGAAGGATAGATGGTTGCCTCAATCCTCAACTTATTGGGTTCAAAGTGCAGTTGAGGTACTGGGTGAAGATGCTACTGTGGTATAATTGATTAACCTTGACTCTAAACAATGGAAGCTGGAAAAGGTGCAAGAAATCTTCTCAAGTAGTGAAGCTAAAATCATAAAAAGGATCCCAACTAGTTTTTCCAATGCACCAGATAAGTTGATTTGGAGGTGCACTACTAATGGACAATTCTCAGTGAAGAGTGCTTATAATTTACAAAAAGATCTCAATGATCTTCATAAGGGGCAAACTTCTAATTTTGCTTCTAGGAGAGAAGAATGGGCTTGCTGTTGGAAGCTCAAAGTGCCTAATGTCACCAAGGTTTTTGTGTGGAGAGCCTGTCTAGACTCACTACCCACGAATCTGAACTCTTCTAAGAAGCAAATTGTGGAATCTCCAATGTGTCACGCCTGTTTAAGAGAGGAAGAGTTTGTTGTTCATGCGCTTTGGAAGTGTAGCTCAACAATGGATGTCTAAGGTCAGTGCTAAAAAATATTCAAAAAAGCAATCCTAATGCAGATAATTTTAAAGGACTCTTTGAAGGCCTTAGTGCAATAGCTGAGTATGATACTTTGAAGGAGTTTGCTGTCACAATAAGGAGAATATGGTTGAGAAGAAATGAGTTTGTGTTTAAAGGCTCATTTTCACATCCATTTGTGGTGGTGTAGCAATCGAAAGAGCTATTGGTGGATTTTAAAGAGATGCAGTCAAACAATAGTCCTGTGGTTCAAGTGTCTCGTGGACAAGTATGTAGTTGGGAGCCACCTCAAGAAGGTTTCTACAAAGTGAATTGGGATCAGCTATTAATAAGGCTAGGGGCAGGATTGGATTTGGCATTATAGTGAGGGGTCATGAAGGTAATGTCATGGCTATTAAGAGGATGCAGAGAGAAGGCTTCAGTGATCCACTATTCGCAGAATCTTTGAGAGCTTTAATTGCAACAATTTTTACTTCTGAACTTGGTACGAGGAAGATTAGTTTGGAAGGGGATTCCCTCCATGCTGTGAAGAGTATCACTCAAAAATCTGAGCTGTGGAATAGTTCAAGGATAATTATCTTTGATGTAAAACAACCCCTCTCTTCTTTTGACAGTTGGTCTATTAAGCACATTAGTAGAAATGCTAATGGGGATGTTCACATGTTAGCTAAGAACTCTTTAGAGTTAGAAGAGGATGTAGTACTTGATATGGAAGATTACCCTTCTTGTATTTATTCCTTCATTTCATGAAGGCTTTTCAATAAGAGATGCTATTTCCTTTCAAAAAAAAAAAAAAAAAGAACAAGTCAATCCCGACCAATTTGTTTTTGGTTGCAAATTGTCACTTCTTGCAAAGAAGTTTTATGGTTACAAATTATGCAGTCCACTCACGTAGTTGGTTTGTGATCACTAAAGACTTTACTGCATTTCCTACTAATTAAGCTAATCATGTAGATTGATTTAGATTTGTTCTTTTACAGTGCTAAAAACTCCATATATCTCATCCGAGTACCAATAATACTGGATTTAGCTAAAAGCTTGTAATTGTAAAGTGGAAAAAGGCAAATAATTATTCATTTCACTAAATACGCACAAAAGCAATTTCAATAGTACTGCACATTTCACATAGAACATGTTACATTACAATCACTCAAAAGAGATCGAATATTACATATATACATGCGATAGCGCTCAACCACGTACATGAACATGATATATAAAGCTATGATCACATTCTTTCAATCTTAAAACATCATGCATACAAGGAGACCAAATCCCATTTCAAAGAGCGGAAAACCCAAAAGGTCAGGAACCTCAGGAAAGTTATTGTTGAAGATTGGGAGGTGAGAGAGAAAAAGAAAGATGGTGAAGCTATAAAGCATGTGAAGAATATATCTATATATATGAGAGAGAGAGAGAGAGAGAGAGAGAGAGAGAGAGAGAGAGAGAGAGAGAGAGAGAGAGAGAGAGAGAGAGAGATCTAAGGGGTGGGAAGAGATCGAATTGGAGGAAGAAGGTGGTTGAGAGGCAGAAAGAGAGAGTAAGAAAGCACTTGTAGGTGGTAAGGGGCAAGTAAAAAATTGGAGAAAATGGGTGTACGTGGATGGCTAGCAATGGGTGGTGATGATGAATGTCTACAACAGATAGGCTATGCTAGCTAGCCTTCAATGTGGATGAACAAATTATCTTGCATCATTATCTGTTGGTTTTAGTATTTGATTTTTCATACTGTCATCTGCAACAATGGTACTCATAGAAGAGCTGCCAATGTCAACATCAATTCCTGAAGAATGTGTAGGTGCATTGGGCAAAGGCTTAGTGATTTGTTGTGTGTTGGGATCAACCCTTTTCAACGAGTGTTTTTCCAGAAGTCTTAATCCCTCCAGCTCCTTTGTTACTTGTTGCATGCTAGGTCTATCCTCCCCTCTTACCTTTAAGCACTTTTTGGCTATATTTGCAACTTCCTTTATTTCTTCAATATTACCTTCTGTAAGAATGCGATCATCAATAATTTGAAGTAGGCGATCCTCTTTCATTGCAATAACAAAATGCATTGCTAGATTTCTTTCAGTTTCGGGCCTATCCATGGAAAGTGCCTTTTCACCTGTTAGTAGCTCTGCAATAACAACACCAAAACTATAGACGTCACTTTTTTCAGTTAGTTGGCTAGTATGGAAGTATTCTGGGTCCAAGTATCCCAAAGTTCCCTGCACCACGGTTGTTAATCGTGTGTGGTCAAGAGGAACCAGTCTTGAAGCTCCAAAGTCAGACACTTTTGCTGTGTGGTTATCATCCAAAAGTATATTTGTAGTTTTCACATCTCTATGTATAATAGACATAGAAGTCTCGAAATGTATGTATGCTAAGGCTCCTGCGGTTTCCGATGCCACCTTCAAACGTTTTTCCCATGAGAGCGAGGATGATAGGTTTTTATCATGAATATGGTCAAAAAGTGTTCCGTTCGTGATGAACTCGTATACTAGTAAGGGTACTTCAGTCTCAAGACAACAACCTAATAACTTAACCACATTCTTATGGTTAATTTTAGAAAGCACAACTACCTCATTTATAAATTGCTCAATCTGGCTCTGATCAACAACATTGGACTTCTTAATGGCCACCACTTTGTCATCTGATAAAACTCCTTTATAAACAGTTCCGAAGCCCCCTTGACCAAGGACTCTACTTTTATCATAGTTGTTAGTTGCCTTTTCAAGCTCTTTTGCACTAAAGATTTTGGCTGGCTCAACTAATTCTTTGTGATTCAAGAGTTGTCGTTGTAAGATTAAGCCACCATTTTGTTGGAAGAAGTTCTCTTTCAGTTTTGTGAGCTTTCTTCTTTGCATTACCCAATATACCAATAAAGTTCCCACAAGCAGGATCAAGAGGCTTATGCTAATACCTGCAAAAGTTTAAGCATTCATTTTGACCACATAGAATGAATTTCAATTTCTCCTTCTGTCACTTATAACATCAAGTTTGTTGACACAAAGGCTTCAACAAAATTGAGATTTCAATATGTATTTATAAAGATGACCTACAAGGAGTTGAGTTTGAGTTTTAACTTAGCTAGTGATCATTAAAAGGAAGAAAGATCGAAAGCCTAGCACGCTATATATAAGCTGTAGTGGATTTCAACTGCATTTCATACTAAAGGTGAGGTTACAAATTATATAGAATAGAAAGAGTGAACTAAGTTTTGAATTAACTTCCACATCTTAAAACTTTAATATTTAACTTAAAAGACTATTGCATTAATCGAAATGGTTAATTTTAGACTAAATTATAATTATTGCATGGAATTAAGTGAGTGAGGTTGGGAATTAAATTACCAAATCCATCATACATGTAGTTTGTAAATTAACAAGAAAAAAGAAAATAAAAGAGATGAGTACTACTGTAATGCTAGTACCATTCTTATATATATTATGCATACCCAAGGAAATATTAATGATGATCTTGGATTGACCCGATTTTCTACTGCAACCTGTTCCAGTGATCATTAAAAAGCCTAGCTAGCTGTAGCTAGTGACTGTTGGAGAAGCAAAGATCTATCATTAGCATATTTCAACTTCGTATCATACGTACGAAAGCTAAGGTTACAAATTAATTATATGGAATAGAAAGAGTGAACTAAGTTTTGAATTAAAAGTTACCCATCTCAAAACATTAATTTTCTTATCTTAAAAGACTTTTACAGTAATCAAAATGGTTCATTTTAGACCAAATATTTATAATTACTGCATGGGAAGTGAGTGAGGTAATTGCATGGGAAACCAAATCCATCATGCATGTATATATGTAGTTAGTAAATTAAAAAGAAAATGAAAATAAAAGAGATGAGTAGTACTGTAATACCACTATTCCTATATATGTTATACGTACCCAGGGCAATAATCATGATCTTGGATTGGCCTTTTCGACTACAACCTGTTCCAGGCGGCATCTTCCCATCGCCTTCATATCCATTGCGACATATACATGTGTAGCTCCCGTTAGTGTTGGTACATGTTGCAGTAGCATTGCAGGGATTCCGATCTTTGCACTCATCAATATCTGAAACACGTGAGTACTACAGTTAGTCCGTCATCATCGAAATACAGCCATAACAGTTTGCTCATTTAACAAGTACAACACGAACTGATTAATTTGTTAATAAAAAATTAGCTGACATTAAAAAAAAAAAAAAAAAAAAAAGGCTTATAAAGTAAAACAAATGAACACCATTAATAATTAATTACCTTGGCAACTATCCTTGTGTTCATCAGAAAGGTATGGGTTCCCTTTATAACCGTCAGGGCACTTGCAAATATACCCACGACCATGGGGTTCCGAACAACTACTATTTGCTGCTTTGCATAAATAGCTTGTCATATTTTTCTCAGCATCTTTGCATTTCTTATTTCCAAGTGCCCAATCAAGCACCAGGGGTACAGTCTCCCTTTTCGTTAAATTTGTAAAATCTAAGGTGGAAAAGTTGTATGCCTGTGTTTCCCCAATAAAACCTAAACCACATGATTGCCCCGAGGTTCTGCTGGATCCATTAGTGTAAATGCTCTGAACGGTCAAATTATAATTCGTTGTGTTTCCTGGGATTGCAGAATGGCAACAGCCAAGGCCAGAGCAAGAGCCGTTAACCAAACCGGAACTGTTGCCACAGAATGATATGCACCCAGACATGAACTTGTAATCTTGTTCATGCGAGCCACTTATGTAGGCGTAAAAGTTACAACCGACGGCAAAGATACTGTTCTTCTCAATTGAGATGCTAAAGTTCGACAAGTTGAGCAAGGCAGAGATGCGGCGGAGACTAGGTTGATTATCAAACTCTGGCCACCATTGGCAACGACGGAATACCAAGTTTGAGACTCGAAGTTCACCATCAAGAGAGATGTTGAGGACATCTATATTATGATCAACGCCCAGAAATGGTTTTGCGGGCTGGAAAGAGTCGTTACATATGATGAGAAAAGATTGATCAAGGTAGCAGCCCTTCCTTGTACCAAATGGGTAGGGGATATCAACAGATCCGCATTTGCGGATGCAGCTCGGATCATTGGGTTGAGGTGCTGATGATAAAACTAGCTGGACTCCAATAATCAGATGTAGCAGCACTACTAGTTGTTCCAAAAGCTTTCCATGCAAAGCCATGGCTGACCTTTTTCTTGTCTGATCTGTGCTTCCGAAAAAACTTGTCTTTCTTTGCAACTCCCTCTTATAAAACAAGCTAACAAAGAGAGACTTCAAGTTGGCCTGATGAACGGTTAGAAAGGACTTAATAAGGTAGATATATAATAAGAAGCATTAAAAATACATAAATCCATAAAATTATATTCAGGTAGTTAGGAGGATTTATTATATAAAAAGAGAACTTGACTTATTTCTCCAGCCAAAATGAAAGTTAAAAAACTCTAGCTTTTCTATTATTATTAGAGGCTTAATATATTAATTTCGTTATAATGCTTGTATCCTTAATAAGCGAATTACCAAACTTTCTAATTTAAAAAATATTTTCAAAAGAACTATTTTTAAACTATACTAGTAATTAGTAATTAGTAATAATTTTATTTATCATCTTCGTACACTGCACATTACATCTATTTTAATTTTTTTTTCTTATAACAGATATATAATGTATGAATGATAAGTAGAACAACTCAATTAATTTAACAAAAATGAAATAAAATAATAAATAATAAATAAATAAATAAAATTTTAAATACATAAAATATATAATATAAAATAATGAGTAACATTCTTTTTATATGTATATATATACACGTACTAGTAAGATGTTACGTGCCCTGAGGCACGTATGCCCAGTTGAAAGAACAGCAGCTTCCTCTCTTTTCTGGGCTTGGGGTCGGTTTTCAAAAACAAAACAAAATAAAAAAGCCGAACCTTTTTCGTTCAACATGCGTGCGGGCTTTCGGCAGGCACTCAACACAATACGGATTACACGCACACTAGTATGGGCTTGTTTCCTTTTCTGCTGTGGCCTGTCGTATCCCAGTGGAAAACGTAAAAAATAAGTAAGTCGAATAAAGAGAAGAAAAATTAGTAGAAGATGTTAGTGTCTGTACGTATCCCAGTTGAATTTTTTATTTATATTTTTATTTATATTTTTTATGTATAAAATTTTCAGAAATAAATTTATTATATTTTATTAAAATTCTTTTATCTCATTCAGCCATCCTTCTAAAAAATTAATGTCTTCGAACAGAATCTAATCTTTCTCAAAAATTAATTTATTTAAACAGAATCAATCGATGAAGGACGATATATATAGAGTTGATTTTGCATGTTTTCTATATTTTTATCTTAATTTATTTAATAACTATCTAGGTTTGCTTTTTAAGATATAATAACCCACTCAATACATAGAGCAAAAGAGGAGGAATCCATGCCCCTTGCCTGAATATTATATCCAACATATTACCCACTTTCTAGACTAATTTTATCCCAATATTCTTTATATTTATGTTTTTATTTTATCAAAAGAAAAATATGTATTAGTAAGTGTCACACAACCAGCTCTCTCTTATTGTCCATATTATATTCTACAAGTTTTTTTTTTATATTTTTTTAAATAATAATTAAAGTATTTTTTAATAAATTTTTTTAAAGCTGTAGATGCCCGCTAATATGTACCAATGGTCAAAAAAGTGTATTCATTCAGAAATATCAGAAAGAATGATGGAGCCGACATGCAGTCTTACACTACTATATATACCTATATATATTTTAGGCAGCAGCAGCTAGCTAGCTAGCATGTTTTCAAATGGTAGGAGATATTAACGGATCCGCATGTGCGGATGCAGCTCGGATCGTCGGGTTGAGGTGCTGCTAAAACTAGCTGGACCCCAATACTTAGATGTAGCAGCACTACTAGTACTTGTTCCGAAAGCTTACCGCATGCAAAGCCATCGCTGGCCTTTTTTGGGTCTGATCTGTGCTTCAGAAATAACCAATCTTTCTTTGCGGCTGCCTCTTATAAAAGCTAACATAGAGAGAATTCAAGTTGGCCTGATGAACAATTAATTGGAAAGGGCCTAAGGTAGAAAATAAGGAGCATTAAAAATATAAATCAATAAAATTATTTTCAGGTAGGTAGGAGGATTTGGAAAATGCTAGTACTCTTACCGAGGATGGCCGACATTTTCTATCAATTTATTATTATTTTTTATTTAATAATTGAGAAAATATTTTTTTATAAATTTTTAATTTTTTTTTAAATTATTTAAGGGAATACTTAAAAAAATACACCCAAATTCAAAAGCGGTTTTTGCACTTAAGTACTAGGCAGAATTAGTAGATAATAAATCCTCCTAAGCAATGCTAGGGCCTCCGAGACCGGTCCCCACAAATTCTACCGACACGCTTTATGTATATTGCTTTTTAAATTCTAACGAGACCGGTCCCCCTCAACAAAGTCTTATATAGAAGAAAACTTTAATTTCGTGTTGGTTTTAATTGTATATATCCTTATAAATTATCAGATTAACTTCCTAATGGCTCAAAAAAAAAATTAACTTCCTAATTTTAAAATATTTTCAAAAGAAACATTTATAAACTATGTATACATTTATTCATGCACGTTCCAAAAGTATCTTCTCTGGAATACAAAAGAACAACTTCAAAATTAAAGCTTTATTCAAAGTTCCAAGAACTGATCAATATGTGTATATATATATACATATATCAGGTTAGGAGTACGTTTACCTAGTTGGATTAAACAGATTTTTTACCAGGTAAACAGATTTTTTTACAAAAATATTATGGTTTTTTTGAAAAAAAAAACTTGATGAATGAATAATTTAATGCGTAGAGAGAAAAAAAAATGTTTGCTAATATCTTTGAATAATGATAGGTCGGTGAGCAGGGGTGAAAACGGTCCGGTCCGGTCGGTTTCGGTCCGGTCCGATTCGGTCCATCATTTTTTCGGTCTATCATTTTTTCGGACTGAACCGGACCAAACATCTAGTCGATCCATTCGGTCCGGTCCCATTCGGTCGGTCCATTCGGTCCGATCCAATTATTCTTTTTTATTCTAAATAAATCAATTAAACATTTTATTTAAATTACTAAATTAAAATTAAGTAAATTATTAATATAGATTATGCAACTAACTCATTAAAAAGAAATTTTATATGGTCAATGATACATATTATAAATTATATATACATACATAATACATATTCTAAATTATAAATTATATTTATATATAAATCATAATATATATATACTATATACATATATACATAACGGGGAATTCGTATTAGATTAGTTAATTTATAATTTACCAATTGTTTTATATTTACTTACAATTTAGGTATTTTACAAAACATTTATCTAATAACTTTAATTAGATATAAATGTAGATGTTAGTAATTAGTTAATGGTGAATTGGTTATAATTAATTGATAATATACACTACTTAATTAATAGAATATTATTTTGTAATTACATATTTAAAATTTTATATTATAAATGGGAATAGGTTAGATGAAAATTACATAATTAATTATATAAAATAATATATATATAAAATAAAAATATATATTTTTAATTCGGTCGGTCCGGTCCACTTCGGTCCGTGGAAACATGGACCGTGGACCGGACCGAACTAGTTCGGTCCAAGGAATCATGGACCGAACCCTAACCCTATATTTTTCGGTCCGGTCCGGACCGGACCAAATCGATCGGTCCGGTCGGTTTTTCCGGTCCGGACCGACCGTTTTACAGCCCTATCGGTGAGTATAATAATTACATATTTAGATGCATTAGAAAACAAAAAAATTAGTTTAAAATTAAAATCCAGATACATTATAATAATATAGACAAATATTATGAAAGGGAAACGCGTGAGAGGTTGAGTTTAAGAGGATTGGGTAGAGAGATAGACATCATAGAGTGGGAGAGGGGTTTGAAATGAGAGGAGAGATAGAATCGGAAATGAGAGAGAAGTAGAAAAAGACAATTGTATCCCTAAAACAAGAAATTAAAGGACTTAATTATAACACAAACAGACTTAACAGAAAACAAAAAAAGTTAACAGAAAAATATATAAAAAAAAAGTTACTGTAACAGTTAAATAATAACTTATTATAATATAATAGATATATAGACACGCCCACATACATATATATATATATATATATATATTAATAATGCTTAAATACAACTTGGAGTGTCCATCGATCCCAAAACCAGAACAGCAGCAGCATGAGTAGCAGGGAGCCATGAGTACTAGCTAGCTGTGAACATCTCTTTTGCAGCAACCACGCACCGCAAGGGAACAACCAACAACCTTGCACAACCTAAGAAGAATGCATGATACCAGCCCACACCAAATAATTTGACATATTTAAATTTTCTCCTAATTCGTATCATTAGTTAGGATGCCAATCTTTGGGATTGGGGAATTGCCAGAAACAAGCAGCTAGAGTTACCGAAGAGAAACAAAGAAAAACAAGCAGTTATAAGTTCAGATCGACTAACCACAAGGCCGGGCAGTATTCTGAATAGAGACTACAAGGTGCAGTGTACGTTCTGATCGATAGATACTTCAGGTTTTAGTAACTAAACGGATTCCTTTTCTGAGCAGTACTAAAAGGAAAAGGTCATTAATTGCATGCGTGAGAACTAATAACTTTCTCCATAGCTGGTGATCTATGATCCTCACCTCTCTTTGAAATATTGCATGAAAACTCAACTCTTTGAAATATTAGCCACTTCCTTCAGCCGCCACGTACGCTTTCTCTTGATCTTCCGCTCTACGTTTATTTTCAAGAAGTTTAGTATCCTTTAAATAAGAACAAAGATACGGAACTAGCTAGCTAGATTAGGGGCCGACGATTCCGAAGCTATCATTATCATACACTTTTTTTTTTTTTTTTTTTTTAAGAAAAACACACTTTTTTTTTAACAACCTCAAAAAAAAAAAAAAAAAAAAAAAAAAAAAAAAAAAAAAAAAAAAAAAAACTCAAATTTTCAAGTATTGCAAAACTTGTAAACTATCCAAATTTAGTGTTACATATTAAGGTAAGAATATAATATAAATAATTAAGGATGTGATTGGTAAATGAGATAAAATGAGAAATTCTTAAAATTTCTCACAATTTCCTTCTTAAACATTATTTAAACACAAAACATGTTTTCAATTTCAATTTTTAATTTTTTAATTTAATCATTACCCATTCATTACAACTAGTACTTTTGTAAACTTCAAAATAAAAGACAAAAGTCAATAATAATTTTTTTAAAATTCAAAACAAAAATAATATTAAAAAATGCTATTCTAAAAAATTTCTAATTTCACAATATTTTTGTTCAACTTTTTTTTTTTGACTTTCTCAAAATCCAATAAAATACCTTAACTTAAGATTATTTTATTACTATTTACAAACAATCTCACTGTTATTCACATAATCCTGAGATATTGCAAGTGTCCAAACAAGTCCTAAATCTACAATTTCTCTTGCCATTAGTTTAAAATGTTAAAATAAATGATGATTTTACATTATATCAGAGCAATGATTTTGAGTATGAATTTTGAATACTCTATGCTCTATCAATTTAATTAAATATTCCACGTATTGAGCTTATTCATTAAGGGAGAGTTTTACCCACATTTAAGGATGAATGCTAAAAATATAATACAAATAATGAAATTTATATTTTTCAACCAGTTTAAACTATGGAATAAGTATTGATTTCACAATACTTTCTAATAAAAAAAACTAATAAAATTGTTGAGTGTTTTTTGTATTTGGAAATTATTCAATTTGGACGTATTGTTGAGTGTTGTTCATATTTATAAATTAATTCCACCTTTGTAATATTGTTCGTATATTAATTAATAAAAAATAGTATTTAGGGATAAGTAAGCATGAATTGGTAAAGGAAATTCTCAACTTTTAAAACAGCAAATGGGGTCCTGATGATCACAACGAAAACGCAAATTATACAAAACCAATTAATTATACAAGTAATTACTTTGATCCCCCATGCACATCATGATCGAGATCATGTCTGCATAAAGCTAGCTAGATAAACAATGAAGTACGGCAAAGCAAATTACCCAGCAAAACGTGTCTTATATATACAAAGCCAAACGTGTATTCATATAATGGACTGACATATATAGAGAAACTGCACTGAGAGGAACACGACGTGAGCTTCCATCGCAGTAGGTCAATGATCGACCTCGCATTTCGCTCTTGAACACCTCTTTAGGATATTAGTGACATTCTTTTTCCCCCCCTTTTACTGCCAATCATCAGATCAAAGTAAGTTGTGAAAGAAAATATATGTGAATTTACTATGACTTATTTTTTACTATATTTAGTTTATTATGTAAATCAATTACTATTTTTGATTTATTGTATATCTATTATATCTGATCAGGCCTCATTTACCTATAAATATGGCCTTCCATTGTACAGTTTCACATATAGAAATACAAGTTATTCTCGGTCAATTTCATTTCAACCTATTATTTATCATGACAATAGAGCACCAATTTCTTAAGTTCTCTTACAATGTTTCTTTTTCTATTTGTGATAAATCTCATATTCAATATATTATTACCCGTTCTTTTCCGTTTACCACACATGGTCGATATAGTTGCTGCTCTCCTTTTCATCATCAATCTTCTACATCGGCTAACTACTTCTATTGTAGTTTTATAAACACTAACCACTACCATATATAGCTTCATTTTCGGGGCAAAAATTATAGAATTTTGCTATGTACAAGCAAAGTCGCGTACTAATCTGCGTACTAATACTGATTCCTTCATATTCAAAATTTAAATTAGCACTGTTTTAAATAAAATATATTTTTGACCAATCACATTAAATTGATGCACATATTAATGCGTAGTTATGCTTGCAACTAGATTTTTTCAAAATTATATCATTTTGACTAGATATGCACCCCACGTGCCACCTAAAATGTCTACCCACCATCCACTTGTGCCATGCGCCACACGCGCTAAAACATCTTCTGCTCAACTTCATTTCTATCTTGTTATTTATCACTCCTATAATTTACCACTAGTATAGTATAGTTACGGACATCCTATATATCTCGAAGAGCAGAGATAAATTAAATTACTGATCCATAGTGTTGTGTCTCTTTTGTCCTTTTAAATTGCAGAAAAAAGGATTGTACTGCTGTACGTGTGCATGTCCGTTGACCATACCTTTTACTTACTGAGTCTTACTAGGTACAAGCATGCAATTTGGCACACCAAATCATGTACCACGGCTTTTTTTATTGAAAAAAATAAAATTTAAGAAAAAAAATATCATCTATATCATAAAAATCATTTTCATCTTCAATTTATACCGTTTTATTAAATGGATGCCTTACATATCAGTATTGCTGGCCGATTTGGTGCGCAAACTCGCTTGTAAGAAAAATTTTCCTTACTTTTAAACATATCTTTTGAGAAAAGTGTATCTCGTCATATGGATAGAATGAAAGTACTTTTTTTCCTTTAAGTAGCTTCACGAGTAGTGCTCCAAAACTATAAACATCACTTTTCTCCGTCAATTGGCTTGCCTGCAAGCCACCAGTTATATTCATTGTCCTCCGTCCCACCATCAATCGGCCCATTTTTGTTGATCAAGCATCGAATGACGTCCCACTAGTGACATGAGTACCACGCAATGCCCTCAATGAAACCTATTCGAGGCCGGATAATCAGAAAGATAGAAAAAAGTAGAAATTTGAAGGAAACCATGCATGTGGCAAAAAAAAAAAGGCAAACGTACGCAAATGAATTACTATTAACTTTAGTCCCACAAAATATATGATCTCTTCTTCAAAAGAAAAGCAATGTTTTTAACTTTGGATAAGCAGAAGATACCCCCAATCCCATCATTGTGGGCTATAATTAAAGTACTAGGTGTCCATGCAGCGGCAAATACCAAAAAGGTGGAATTACCAATTTAAGCAATTAATTTGCACTAAATTGGGAATTAACTTAACGAGAGCATCTAGTACTCTATATGATCCTTACATGATCTCTCTCTTGAGCATCTATTTAATTAGAATATTAGCCACTTATTAGATCCTCAGCTGCCTCGAATATCGCCGGCCTTCAAATTAACAATCCGTTCTCCTTTAATTTAGAGTAAGCTGTAATAAAGTTGCCATTATTAATTAACAGACAAATTATTTCAAAGCCATTACATATTTTGGAGAAAACATATTTATAAGCCTCATTTTTTACATCAAATTATATATAGCAAAACTTTTTTTAAAGATGAAGCTAGCCGATATATTCATACTCCAATTATAGATTAATGCTTTATTCTTTATGTATCAAATTATCGAAAATAAAAACCATGTGTTTAACTATAAAAAAAGGGGCAAACAATGCTCACATCGAATTTCAATTACATGTAGTTAAGATGATTAAAACTGTGAGTTATACAATATATAGTAGTACTGGCGGTCAGATCTAAGCGAGATATTAATTTACATTATACGTTTTTCATAGTTTCAAATACATAATGTATCAGTATATATTCATAATTTAGAGTACAAAGTGTAAAACTTCTAGTAATATTTAAAATATACAAAAAAATAAAAATATTTCTCGTGTGGAACAAGAGAGAAAAAGATGAATGCATCATGTTTATGATTGGCCGGAAAGCAAAAGATCTCCACAATAATAATTTAAGAGCTCAATCATGAAATAACTCGTAAAAGAAGTCTTTCTTTTCTTTTTTAAAAAGTCTCCCACTAGTAAGTGGGAGACTTCTATGCTTTCTAAGAAGTCTTTCTTTGCTATGCTTTTTAAGATTGTTGGACTAACAGTATTAATTAAGGAATGATGTCTATTAAAAATAAATAATTAGTCAAGGGAAAAACGAATGAATTTCATGTGTCTAAATATATATATATATATATATTCAAAAGGACGTAAAAGTAAAGAGTCTTTGGATCCTTCTTGTTGGCCAAGTCGTTGTTGCAAAATCAGAACTCCATTCAATTTCGATGAACCAGAAAGATAGAGATAAGTAGAAATTTGAAGGAAACATATGCATGCAAGTGGAAATTAAAGGAAAAAGGATAAAACGCAAAACGCAAATTATTTTGACCCCACTGGTCTATAAAAGCTAATGGTCCAACAAAATATGATTAAAGTAGGAAGAACGAAAGCAATGTTGTTAACTTTGGATAAGCAGAAGATTCCCCAATTCCATTATTATGAGATACTTAATTAAAAAGTTGTCCTTTTTCTCTCTCTCAGTCACTGTATCGTTTCAAAGCCATTATAATATTTTTAAAAAAAATCTATTTATAATCTTTATTTTTTACATGCCCAGCTATAATAATAAATTATTGATGTTTCTTTTTTAAGTTATATATATTAATGGATCCCATGCATTATAAATGGTCATGTGCTAACAGACCAGTTTATGTATAACAAATTTTTTTTTTTTTAAGTGAAGCTAGCCGTTACATTTACAATTATGGAATGTTTTGTCCTTAATGTATCAATTAATTATCAAAACTTAAAAAATATAGCCTTTAATTATAAAAAACGGACATATAGATACTCATATAAAATTTCAGCCGTTGAGATCAATACAAAAAATGTGAGTTGTACAATATTATGACGTACGGTCAAATCATAGCAATTAGATATTTACATTATAAGTTTATATATACATAGTTTCAAATACAATGTATCACTATTAACAATTTAGAGTAAAAAGTATAAAACTTCTAGTGGAAAAAAAATATTTCTGGTGTGGGAAAAAAAAAAAATACAGGGAAAAGAGAACACAGGTGGAATAAAGCGCAAATTAGTTTGGTCGATCCCACGCACAGGTCTACCAGAGAATTCAAGCAATTGGTCAGATAAAAGATATCTTATCAAAGATGAAAATGGAAAATAATTAATAGCATTGTGTTTATGACCGGAAAAGCAAAAGATTATTCCGTACAACAATAATTTAAAAACTCAATCATGGAATCAGTGGGGATCTATGTATAGCTTGAGAGCGGCCATCCCCCTCTCCCCACAAAAAAAGTTTTTTAAAATTTAAAATATACCCTAAATTTGATTCATAATTCCATGTATCTATAAATAGGTCCCCTCAAAAATTTATATTTTCCTTATTTCTATTTGCTTTCTAAAATTTTGAAAAATTTCAATATACATATAAATGTCTCTATCTACCTTTTTTTTTTTATAATTTCTAGATTTTATATAATTTCTATATATTATTTATTGTCAAGAATGTGACCACACTAAAATTAAATTAAAACTAAGATTAGGAAAAATAATAAACTATTAATATTGACCCCGAAATTTTTTATTATAAAATTTTAAGTTTCTTAATATAGAATCTAAAGTGAAAATACCATAAAAACTATTTAAGATTGATGATTTATATGAAAAATAGTAGAGATGATTTATCTTATAAGCTTCATTAAGCAATGAAAAGTTTATTTAAGGTCTCAATTATAGTATTTTATGCTTAATATGACACAAAAATAGATAGATTTTAAATGAAATTTGATAAACTAGCTTAAATATTAGAATGAAAGATAACATTCTGAAAGATCACTTGCTAGTTTCTACGAAGAAAAAAATTTCTATATATTTTATATTTACAAAAATAATAATGGATGAATATTATTCTATAAAATATTGTCTTAAAAAATCTAAAACAGACGTTAAGTTGTATTTTAAAATTTTATTTCTACTTTATTTGACAAAGTATCAAGATTTAATTTTATATTTACTTTATGATTTTGTAATATTTTTTCATTCTACAAAAATATTTCGTGCGATAGAAAAATTGACCCGCTCTAAGAAAAATTGCTACTTCCGCCATGCATGGAATGACTTGTAAAAGAATTCTTTCTTTTCTTTCACGAGAAGTCTCCCACTAGCAGTACTATGGTCTTTAAGATTTCCAAAATTCTTATGATTGAAATTACCAAAATACCTTTGTATAGTAATACAAACATCTATTAATTCATTCAACTAATTAATTAGTCGATATTCATGTAATTATACTATAAGAGAGCATTAATATAAAATAAATCAATTGTATAATATAAAGATTGGTAACGAAAAGAAATCCTATAAAGAACTCTTTAAAAGTAAAATCCTACAAAGTAGCCAAATTCAAAAAAATCAATTTTATTATTTGAAAACCAATTACAAACAAGTTTTAATTACAAAACCTTTGTCAGTTGACACTAATCTTACTTGACCAGACAAATGACCCCACTACAACAAAAATAGGTTTTAGTGACAGATGAAACTGTCACAAGAAATGGAAAAAAGGTCACGAAATATATTTGGTGACGGTTTCTGACCGTCACCACCACTGTCACGTAATGTGCGTCACGGATTACATTTGGTGACAGTTTACTGTACAAGCGTCACAAAAAATATTTTTAGTGACGGTTGGAAGTCTTCCGTTTGATGTCACGTTCGAACGTGGGATTTTTTGTGACAGTTGAAATCTGTCACAAAATGTAACGTTCGAACGTCCAACAAAACGTTCGAACGTTAACCCGACTGATTGACATTCGAATGAGAAAATTTGACGTTCGTTGGTTATAGTTCGAACGTATCATATTTACGTTGGAACGTCAAACAAAACGTTCGAACGTAAATCATTTAAACATTCGAACGTTGTATTCATTTTGAAGGTGAACATGTTCGAACGTTGAGTCGTACATTCGAACGTTATTTCGTAATTTTGTGTAATTACATTCGAATGTTAGTTCTAATGTAAACCAACATTCGAACGTTTGTTATATACATTCAAACGTATAGATCAAAAATACTATTTTCATAAAATTAAAAAATATACAAATTGTATCATCATATTATACCATCAAATTAGCAACTAACAATGTTTTATATAGTTGCAAAATTAGATATTAAAAGTTCTATACAATGAGAAAACTGAATTGATTTCATTTCTTCTTCTTTCCCCGCCCACCACGATTCTACTACAGTGACATAACACGCCCTATCTGGACTCTCATCTCCCTCTGCACTTGTTCTTAAACTTCACTGCACATTCTTTCCTCCTGGTCTCTATGTTGCTCCTGCAAACGCATTTCTAAATCAGACTGTTGCTCCAAGAGAGACTCCAACTCTTATTGTCTTGATCTCATATACTCATTTGATAAAAAAAAATGCTGCAAAATAAGTAACATTTTAAAAGAAATACAAATAAAAATTAAATTAATGACATGTTGCATAATTTAATAAATTATTCCCAACATATTCAATAAAAGTTCACAAATTTTTTCAAAATGATATCATATATTTCCACAATATATAAACATATTCACAACTAAATTTACAATATTTTACATATTCCCAACAATTTTAATAGATACTGTAATATACAAATTCACAATATATAAACATATTCCCTATAGAATAAACTAATTCACAAATCACATATACATATGCACAATAATAACTAATTCACAAATACCAAAACATAGTCACAAAAAAATAACCATAACATATGCTTCAAATTCCCATACACAATTGTAAAACATATTCATTTTAATCTATAAATATACACAAATATTTATATTTTCATTTTAAGAATAAGCATACACACAACACAAATTTTCATTTTAATTCATCATATTACATAATCCATATCACAAAGATTTTCTTCTAATTCATTAACATAAACAATTCAATTCCTTCTAATTCATCAATAATATTCAATTCAAAACATATTCACAATATATACAATCAAAATTCACTACTCAATTCACAATATTATACCCATATCTAATCCTTCAAAATCCACAATCAACTCACATTATACACATCAAAATATTCATCATTATCCACAACAAAAGCACAACAAAATATATAAACATATTAATAAAGTTTAGAAATATACCTATCACTCACAATATCCTCTTACAAATCACAAGTTTTGAACAAGTCACAACAACCAATCCTTCAAAAAAATCACAACTCTAGTTAGTTAAAGACATATATATAAAAAGACACAAAATAAATATCATAAAATTGCAAAACATTTAAAGGAAAAAAGAGTTTTTCCTTACCAAAATCAATGGAGAGAGCAAAAATATTAATCATCTCTCACTCTACTCTCTCTCTCTCTAACCCTCTCTCACTCTAACACACACTCTCTCTCTAACCCACAACCCTCTCTCACCCTCACTCTCTCTTTCACGCACGGGAGAAGCAGAAGAAATGATTCTGCTTCCTCCCGTGCGTTTATTCATTAAAACTACTCTGATTTGATATGACGTTCGAACGTTTAAAAAGTAACGTTCGAACGTTATTTAACTAACGTTCGAACGTTATTTTAAAAATGTGTGGAAAATTTCCCGCATTTTTTCACGTTCGAACGTATATGCATATACGTTCGAACGTTTAAAAAGTAACGTTCGAACGTCACGGATTAACGTTCGAACGTTAGTTAAAAATGTGTGGGAAAATTCCTGCATTTTTTCAAGTTCGAACGTATATGCATATACGTTCGAACGTTTAAAAAGTAACGTTCGAATGTTAAATTTTAACGTTCGAACGTTAGTTAAAAATGTGTGGAAAAATTCCCGCATTTTTTCACGTTCGAACGTATATGCATATACGTTCGAACGTGAAAAAAGTAACGTTCGAACGTCACGGATTAACGTTCGAACGTTAGTTAAAAATGTGTGGGAAAATTCTTGCATTTTTTCACGTTCGAACGTATATGCATATACGTTCGAACATTTAAAAAGTAACGTTCAAATGTTAAATTTTAACGTTCGAACGTTATTTAAAAATGAGTGGGAAATTTTTCGTATTTTTTAACGCTCGAACGTATATGCATATACGTTCGAACGTTTAGAAAGTAATGTATATAGCACTAGACTATATATATAATATATATTATATACTTAACTAGTATATAATATAGTGTATTATATATTATATATATATAGTATATAATATACTGCAGTTAGCGTATCCAATTTTAATATTAAATCATTGCGCTTCAAATTTCAATCTCTTTAAATTTGTAATAATTGTTCACAAAGGATGCATTATTTTATTTAAAAATTACATAAAATTTAAATTATAGTCATATTTACCAAATACTCTATCTAACGTTAGAACTACACCCACTAACGTTCGAACGTATGTGAAAGAAATATACTCTATTATTATAAATAATATATAATAATATATATATAGTATATTAACTATATATAATATTAACTATATACTATAATATATACTATATATATTAACTATATAATATATTATATATTATAGATTATATGTAATGACTATATATATAATATATAATGAGTATATATATACTATATATATTATATAATATATACTAGACTATAATGAGTATAGTATATAGCACTAGACTATATATATAATATATATTATATACTTAACTAGTATTTAATATAGTGTATTATATATTATATATATATAGTATATAATATACTGCAGTTAGCTTATCCAATTTTAATATTAAATCATTGCGCTTCAAATTTCAATCTCTTTAAATTTGTAATAATTGTTCACAAATGATGCATTATTTTATTTAAAAATTACATAAAATTTAAATTATAGTCATATTTACCAAATACTCTATCTAACGTTAGAACTACACCCACTAACGTTCGAACGTATGTGAAAGAAATATACTCTATTATTATAAATAATATATAATAATATATATAGTATATTAACTATATATAATATTAACTATATACTATAATATATACTATATATATTAACTATATAATATATTATATATTATAGATTATATGTAATGACTATATATATAATATATAATGAGTATATATATACTATATATATTATATAATATGTACTAGACTATAATGAGTATAGTATATAGCACTAGACTATATATATAATATATATTATATACTTAACTAGTATTTAATATAGTGTATTATATATTATATATATATAGTATATAATATACTGCAGTTAGCTTATCCAATTTTAATATTAAATCATTGCGCTTCAAATTTCAATCTCTTTAAATTTGTAATAATTGTTCACAAATGATGCATTATTTTATTTAAAAATTACATAAAATTTAAATTATAGTCATATTTACCAAATACTCTATCTAACGTTAGAACTACACCCACTAACGTTCGAACGTATGTGAAAGAAATATACTCTATTATTATAAATAATATATAATAATATATATAGTATATTAACTATATATAATATTAACTATATACTATAATATATACTATATATATTAACTATATAATATATTATATATTATAGATTATATTTAATGACTATATATATAATATATAATGAGTATATATATACTATATATATTATATAATATATACTAGACTATAATGAGTATAGTATATAGCACTAGACTATATATATAATATATATTATATACTTAACTAGTATTTAATATAGTGTATTATATTATATATATATATATATATATAGTATATAATATACTGCAGTTAGCTTATCTAATTTTAATATTAAATCATTGCGCTTCAAATTTCAATCTCTTTAAATTTGTAATAATTGTTCACAAATGATGCATTATTTTATTTAAAAATTACATAAAATTTAAATTATAATCATATTTACCAAATACTCTATCTAACGTTAGAACTACACCCACTAACGTTCGAACGTATGTGAAAGAAATATACTCTATTATTATAAATAATATATAATAATATATATATAGTATATTAACTATATATAATATTAAATATATACTATAATATATACTATATATATTAACTATATAATATATTATATATTATAGATTATATGTAATGACTATATATATAATATATAATGAGTATATATATACTATATATATTATATAATATATACTAGACTATATATAGTATAGTATATAGCACTAGACTATATATATAATATATATTATATACTTAACTAGTATTTAATATAGTGTATTATATATTATATATATAGTATATAATATACTACAGTTAGCTTATCTAATTTTAATATTAAATCATTGCGCTTCAAATTTCAATCTTTAAATTTGTAATTTCACAAATGATGCATTATTTTATTTAAAAATTACATAAAATTTAAATTATAGTCATATTTATCAAATACTCTATCTAACGTTCGAATTTCAGCCACTAACGTTCGAACGTCACGGATTAACGTTCGAACGTTGGCGCCAAAAAATATTACGTTTGCACGTAAAAATCTTTAACGTTCGAACGTTCATGTAACGTTCAAACGTAAATTTGCTTACGTTCGAACGTCATACGAATTCTCATCTAGATTTAGTGACGGTTTGTATAAACCGTCACAAAAACTGATTTTTTGTGACAGTTTGGGGACTGTCACCAATTCTAAAGCGTCACTAAATCTCAATTTTGTTGTAGTGCCCGTTAGTCTCTACCGTAGTAGTAGTTATAGCCTCTGACAATCTTCATATATTGACTTCTCTACTAGAACTCCAGTAGCTAAACATGATAACTCTATCTCAACCTTGGATCACAATCACACCCTTTGAGAGAAACAACATGAAAAATTCTCAAGCCAATTTTCTCACAAAATAAACACTAGAAAGTACTCTAAAACATATCTAGAATTGAATCTCTGCATATCCTAATTAATAGGACAGCTTAAATATTTTTTCTAGAAACAGTTTCCAAGTCAGCAAAATTCTGCTAACGGATTGAGTCTATTACGATGACTTTTGCTAACAGATTGCTCACACCTGGAACTTATTTTGCTAATGTACATGTGTGGATTTCAAATTCAAACTCTTCTCTAGATAAGATAAGGTCCTTGAAATTCGAATTACATCTAGAACTTATCTTAATAACATGAGTGTTTTAACTTATCTAAATACTTAGGACTGGTTTGGATACACAAATCCAAATTATCTCATCTCATCTCATATAATCATTACAAATTTACAAATTTTGACTCAAACTTAATTATGGAAAGTGGGCGATACCCTCCAGATATATAGAAGCAACTGCTAAATGTTGGACTAGGCGAAGAGAGCACAAAAAAGGCCATATAGAAATGCTGGAAGGATTTGGAAAGAGAAAGATTGAAAGAAACAAAATTGAAGGAAGATGCTAGCTAGCAGCTGAATGGTGGTGAGAGCAAGAAGACGTATGGCGGGGAGTGAGCAGTAAAGGAATAATGGGAGGAAGTGGATGCGATGGCTAGTAGCAATAAGTTTTACTTCTTTTATGTTTTTTTTTTCATATTTTTTTAAATATTTTTAAAAATGAAAAAAAAAAATGCACCAATACATAAAAAAATCATTTTTTAATTATTAAATAAATAATAAATTTTAAAAAAAATTAAAAATGTTAAGTGATACACTTGAGTGATATATTACAAACGGCAAAGTAGTGTTTAGTTTGAGAAAAGTAAAGTGAGTCTCGTCGGACTGACAGAATGAAAGTACTTTTTTTCCTGAAGGCAGCTCCACGAGTACTGCTCCAAAACAATAGACATCACTTCTCTATGTCAAATGGCTTGTCTGCAAGCCAACATGCCAGTAATATTCATGAAAAAATTTAATTATAAGTATAACTATGTACTAATATGTGTATTAATTTAATATATATTAATCATGAAAAAATCTAGTTGAAAGTATAACTATGTACTAACATGTGCATCAATCTAATGTGATGGGTAAAAAAGTAATTTTTTTTTTTAAATAGTAATAATTTAAATTTTAAATATGAAAAAATCAATATTGATATACAGATTAGTACATCATTCATGTAAAAAATTTTCACATGCATCAGCTATAAGTGATGTGCTTACAATACACCAAATTATATATAGCAAAACTTTTTTTTTTAAGATGAAGCTAGCCAATACATTTATACTCCAATTATAGATTAATGCTTTATCCTTTATGTATCAAATTATCAAAAATAAAAACTATGCGTTTAATTATAAAAAAGAAAAAGGGAAAATAATGCTCACATCGAATTTCAAGTACGTGTAGTTTATTAGATAGATAAAAAAAAAAAAAATGTGAGTTATACAATATATAGTATTGGCGGTCAGATCTAAGCAAGATATTTACATTATACGTTTTTTATAGCTTCAAATACATGAATGTATCAGTATTAATAATTTAGAGTACAAATTGTAAAACTTCTAGTAATATTTAAAATATACAAAAAATATATATGTATATATGTTTCTCGTGTGGATAAAGAGGGGAAAAATAAATGAAAACAGGGAAAAAGATCAAAACACATACAGGTGGAATAAAAGAGAAAAGTAGCAAAAAAATGAATGCATCATGATTTGGACTGGCCGGAAAGCAAAAGATCCCCACAACAATAATGGTAAAAGAAGTCTCCCACTAGCAGTACGTACTATGTTTTATGAGAAGTCTCCCACTAGCGGTACTATGGTCTTTAAGATTTCTAATATTTTTATGATTGAAATTACCTAAATACCGTTGTATAGTAATACAAACATCTACTAATTCACTCAACCAATTGGTTAGTCAATATTCATGCAATTATACAATAAAAGAGCATTAACATAAGATAAATCAAATGTAACTTGCAAATAATATCATAGCGAACTGAGTACTGAAACCGTTGTGGTAAAAGGAAAAAAAATACAAAAACAACAAAAAGGGATCACGGGTACGTAGAAAACGAATATAATATTGATCCCACGTGCAGGCCGTCTGCAAAAGTGTTGAGCAAAACAACAGACGAAAATTAAAGCAATTAATCGCACAAATTAAACCGTTGTGGTAAAACGAATATAATATTGATCCCACATGGGGAGTGAGGGGCAAAGGAATAATGGGAGGAAGTGGATGCGATGAGTAGTAGTAATAATATTCGATCATGTTGACAGCCAAAGATTGACCCCGTCTTAACCCTAAGGATTAAGGATTACCTACCATCATCCAATGGTTTTAGTGTTTCATTTCCCATGCTATCAATGGTACTTGTCGAACAATAGCTAGTGGTAACATCAATAATTAAAGATTAATTCTCAATGTTGTGATTATTTTTTTCCTTGAATGCTTTTCCTTAACTCTCAATCCATCCAGTTCTAGTACCACTTCCTTCATATATAGTAGGCCTATCGTCTCTGATCCTTTAACACTAAGGCTTCTTATTGCAACATTACCAACTTTTTTTATTTCCTCCGCATTACTCCCATTGTGAATGTGGTCGTCAAGAATTTCCAATAGTCAATCCTCTTCAAACATATATAAAAGTTGAAAAATGAACTTGGTTTGCTCATACTTTATAGAGTATTGATTATTCATGGTGGTGGAGCCACTTAAATAGATTAAACACATCACTTTCTAAATCACTAGTAATATGAATTATTAAAAGATAAACATAACTAGTGAGTTAACAACAAGAAACGAGAAAGAAAATGATCCGTCAAATCATATTTATAACTTTAGAAAAGCAAAAGATTCCCTGCATATCATGAACAGAGGAAATTGCAAAGAGGAAGATCATGGCTTAATGTATTAATTTGAAACCAAATTGCAATGGTCGCATGCATGCACTTATAAAACGATAATTTTTATCGTGCCTAATTACCAAGTACTAGGGGGCCCACTCTAAATTAATTAAGCAATATCTAATCTTCTCGATCGGACGATCGACCCATATATATAAGTATATAATATTCATGCTCTATTGGAATATTAAAGAATAATAAATCCTTAAAAAGGCAATTACTTACCTAATTAGATTCTACTTCTATGCAAAACCAAGATAAAAATTTCATTAAAGAATTCTAAAGTATAAACTGATTGGAATAGATAAGACAATTAAAGCAACACTTCGTTGCAAAAAGCAGGAAAAGGCTAATTAATTACCTACAAAAACATTTCTTATCCGAAGACAAAAGTTGGTAAGAATGATTCCACGAGCAATAATTGAAGCATTCTTTTTTGTCCCCTGTTTGAGCAAGAAATTATTAAAGCAAGGGAAGGACTATACAAAAAAAGTCTTCCGCGAGCAAGCTGGATGTTTTTCGCATGATTAGAAGGTATTCCACTTGTAATGTAAATAGTTTGTGATATATATTGATGATGGATGTTGTCTCCTTTTTTATGTACGTCCATTCTACTAGGTTATTTTCCACATGAATATCATTATATATATTGGACTGATTTTGTCGATTGAGTCACATTGCGCTTGAAACTGCTGAATAAATTTGTTTTTAATGACTTTAATTAGCTATTAGATGCCAACTCATGTACCTTGCTGTTTATCACCAAAAATTTTATTATATTTTCCTATTAATTAAGCTAATTAATCTTGTATATATGTATATGTATATTATTTTCCAGTACGTAATCTAATTACCTGTATCAGCTGAATGAGTTCAAGGAATTACTCGAAAAAGGCTACGGAATGACGTTTGGTAAAGTAGGGAGTCAATTTGGGCGGATCGTTAATAATTTTTAATTTTGCAACTGAATTGACGAGAAAGATTATGGTGAATAAGTTGATCTTGTCCAACATAAGAAAGAATTTATTTGCAATGCCAAGCTAAGGAAAAAAAACCCATAATTTTTAGAACCCTTTGGTAGACTGACTTGTTTGTGTAAGAAGTTATTTTCAGATATTTTACTTTCAAACATAAGTAAAACAAAAGGAACTGGCTACTCTTTCACTTGAGTAGCACTCTTTTATTTGGCCACTAGTCACTTTTAATTTTTTTTTTTTTCATTTTTTCTTTCACATTTTTTTAATATATTTAAATCTTTTTAAAAAATAAAAAAAAATATACTAATACAGATTTTAATTTGTACGTGGCCCATTTTTTTGTGTTTTGATGAATTCATTTTAATTTTCGTCATAAATGATAAATTATATCAATTTTCATATCTAAAACAAGCATAATATATATAATAATTTAAAGTATCAAATCCAGATATTTTAAAGACGTTCTCCCATATATATATATATATATGTATGTATGTATGTATGTCATTTCGACATCAGTATAATATATAAGAATATATCCAAACAAATGTAAAATCACTAGAACAAAAAAGAGGTTTGGGAAAGTTATTTGGAAGGATTTGGAAAGATAAGAAAGATAGAAAGAAGAAGAAATTTGAGCGAAACCATTTGGAAAGAGGAAAAAAGAAAAAACAGAAAATAGAAACACAGTAAATGTAAATTATTTTGACCCCACAAAATAAGCTAAAAAAGAGATCAAAGCTAATGTCCACAAAATATGATTTCTTTTTCAAAAGAAAAGTAGGAATGACGATATTAAAGCAATGCTTTTAAGTTTGGATAAGCAAAAGATTCTTCAATGCCATCATTGTGGACTACTACAAAGCAGCAAATACCAAAAACGATGGAACCAATTAATTTAAACAATTAATTAATTTGTGCTAAGTTGGGAAAATTAAATTATATATATGATCCTGATCACACGATCTCTCTCTTGAGCGCCTATTTAAATAGAGTATTAGCCAGCCACTAATTAGATCCTCAGCTGAGTTGCCCTTCATTCTCCCTTCATTCCCACAGGTCTGCAAACATAGCAAAACAAAAAACAAAAATTCAAGCAATTGATCAGACAAAAGACATCTTATCCAAAGATAAAAGCAGTCAAAAAAATGAATTAAGTCATCATGTTAATTTGTGACCGACAAAGCAAATTAAAGATTTCTGTGTAGAACAATAATTTAAAAGTTATCGACTCCTAAAAAAAGTCTTTCTTTTCTTTTAGAAGTCTCCCACTAGCACGCAGCTGCTAAACCATGCACGTTGGATGCGACCAATTTATAAAGTATAAATCTTAATTAATAACCCAATTTATAAACCCTAATTAATTTCCCAATTAACTTTTATTTTTCTTTGGTTTTTGAAATCCTTCTAATTCCAGAATTAAAAGCGATTAATAGCTCCACATGATCATGTACATGATTGAGGATAATCATGTACTTAATGTCTATACCTTGCAAGCGAAAAAAGTTAGAAATGTCAATATCTTTCACAATTTATTATGCACCCATTAGGTAGGAAAAGTTAATGATCATCTTGCTTTCCAATTAACTTTTCGTGCCCCACGTGATTGGTCCTACATGATGTCTGATCATCCATGTCTGACATCTGAGTCATTCGTCATTATTAGTTTCTGTAAGAAATTAATTAAAGAGGGAAAAATAGAGTTATGATCAGCATTATACAAAAAAAATGGAACGATCGATAATTATGAATAAAAAAACAAAGTTTAATTTGTACGTGGCCCATTATTTAGTGTTTTGATCAATTCACTTTAATTACGTCATAAATGATAAATTATATTAATTTTCATATCTAAAACAAGCATAATATAATAATAATTTAAAGTATCAAATCTAGATATTTTAAATTCGTTTTTCCATATACATAAAAATATATATGTATATATATATATATATATTATATGTATGTCAGCTATTGTCACTACAACATTTGTTGATTTTTACTGCGAGGCTATGTATTCGGAAAAACTATACTTGTAGTGGGAAACGTTCTTTTCCTACTAAATATATTCGTAGGAGACTAGTAACTTAAAGTTGGTGACGTACACAAAGTATTTTTCTCCACCAATTCATGAACACGTGGCAAATGATGACTTTTTCCCACCAACTAGATCGTGGAGAAAACCAATGAATTCTACGGCAAATGATTACTCAAATCAGTTTATGTTGGTGGGAAATATTAGTTTTAACACAAAATGTGCTGGTGGAATTTATATGTTTTATGAACGCATTTCATAGGAATACATCTTTCCTAACCAAAACCACTCATCAATAATGGACGAAAATAAACTATTTCAGACCTAATGAACACATGGGTAGTAAATATTTTGCATGACATTGTTTTGTGACAATACATACTTTCCACATCATTGCCAATCATGAGTAAAAGTTATAAATATAATTTTTCGAACTATTTGATTTTGTTAGTAAAGAGTATTGTTCATGATATTTGTTTGATAGAAAAACTTTTTGCCCACTTTGAGCATTTTATTGAAATTGATATTTTGCCACCCTTCCATTCGGTGGCTTAGTCATAATATAGTTTCACAGTGTATGGCTTAGTCGGAATACAATTTTTGCCACCTATTTCTTTGTGGAAAATACTACAGGAAAATGTTAACTTTTTTTTACCATTTCTCACTCTTCTAAAATGGTCTTTTCTCACAATATCCTACTTATATCAAGATTCTATATATATAGGCTATTATTGAATCTATAATCACACACACACACACACACACACACACACACACACATATATAACATAACTAATGCCAAGTACTTGGATCCAAATTCTTTGGTTGCAACCATGTATATATAGAACACTTTGAAAAACAACATTCCAATATTAAAATACATCAACCCATGCATGGAAATACATCAATGTTTGAGTAGGGAGTAAAAGAGGGAAGCCTACATTTTCCCAAGTCACATCAACCTAATCAACTAATAGAACCCAAAATGCTTAATATAATCCATGTATACATAATATTTTGGGTTCTAGACCCAAAAGATGAATCCCCAATCCCAATATTGTCATTGGCTAGAAAATAAGGGATCTGCATGCTACAAAAGCCAAAGGATGTGGAACCAATTTAAATAATTAGTTAAGGTAATGAAATAAAAAATTACTTCTTTTTTTTTTTCTTTAAAAGAAAATTTGGTTTACTTCTACTCTACTTTTGGTGGAGGAAAACTCTATTCATCTAAATATGAATTAATTTACATGTCATTTATAAAGAAAATCTAACAAATTGTGCTCATTCAGTTTCAACTATTAAGATTGATGGGGGGAAAAAAAAAGTGAGTCATTGTACATCCATCATGTACAATATTGACAACCAGATGATCCTCACAAAATATTTACATTGCAAGTTTTTTATAGTCACTACAAGAAAAATGACATTTTACGTCGCTTGAATTGGATGTAAAAAATATAAAATGATTAGCAAAGTTTTTTTTACAACCATTTTGTGTTTTCCGTATCTAATTTAAAAGATACAAAAAGTCATTTTTCTTATAATGAGTTCGATATAATGTATCACTTTAATAACTTAGAGTACAAATTAAAGTGTAAAATCACTAGAAGCACCGGTTGCTAAACCATTCATGTTGGAGGCAACGGGAGAACAAAAAAGCGTTAATTTAGAAAAGTTGGAAGGATTTGGAAAGATAATCAGAAAGATAGAAAGGAGAAGAAATTTGAGCGAAACCATTTGGAAAGAGGAAAAAAGAAAAAGCAGAAAATGGAAACACAGAAAAGGTAAATTATTTTGACCCCACACGTCTGCAAAAGCTAATAAAATAAGCTGAAAAGGAGAAAGCTAATGCCACGAAACGCGATCTCTTTCTCAAAAGAAAAGTAGGAATGACAAAAGCAATGATTTTAACTTGGGATAAGCAAAAGATTCTCCAATCCCATCATTGTGGATTACTACAAAGTAGCTATCCATGCATGAGCAAATACCAAAAAAGATGGAACCAATTAATTTAAACAATTAATTTGTACTAAGTTGGGAAACTTCATGCATGAGATCGAGCGTCCACTTTATATATTATATGATCTTGATCACACGATCCCTCTCTTGAGCACCTATTTAAAATATTAGACTATTAGCCAGCCACTTAGATCCTCAGCTGCCTCGCCTTCATTCCCACAGGTCTGCAAATGTAGCAAAACAAAAAACATTCAAGCAATTGATCAGACAAAAGATATCTTATCCAAAGCTAAAGTAGTCAAAAAAAAAAAAAAAAAAAAAAAGGAATTAAGCCATCATGTTAATTTATGCCTGACAAAGCAAATTAAAGATTCCCACACACAACAATAATTTAAGAGTTATCTCAATCATGGAAGGACCTAAAAAGAAGTCTTTCTTTTCTTTTCTATGAAGTCTCACACTAGCACTACTTTTATGGATTTTAAAGAGTTCAAGTAGGCCGAGAGATACATGTAATCACTGATCCAATTGGAAAAAATGATAAAATCTCTATCAATTGTTCTCTTTTGGTTTCTTATCTCATCTCATCATTATAATTTTTTCTAATTTTTATATAAAATATAATAAATAATTCAATTTTTTCAAATTTTAAAATAAAAATAATATTAAAAAAATATAATATAATAATATTTTATTTAATTTTAACATTTTATCTCATATTATCTGTGTAATCAAATGGGACATCTCATCTCATCTCAACTTTCAAATAGAATCTCTCTTCCTATCCCATTCTAAGTAGGATGAAGAGATATAGCTCATCATGTCGTTGTTGGACTAACAATTTGATTAAGGAAGGGTGTCTTTTAAAAAAAAAATTATTCAACCGAAAAAATGAATATTAGTATTCAAAATTATTACGTTAAAGGCAATGATATTTGGAGATGTCGTGATATTAATGCAACGCATAACGTTAATAATATTAGATACAGTTATGAGTTGTGCAAATGGCGTAATGTATTCATTTTGAAAAAAAATGAAGTTCACAACTGAAAATACTAAGTTTTTATATGAGTCCTATAATTACTCACTTTTTTAAAAAGAGTACTGTGTGGCACTTGCACATTTTAGTATTACTCGAATTAATATGTAAGTACCCAATGGCACCTCTTGTGGCACGCTTAGAGTCATAATTAAGGGCTTGTTTGGAAAAAAGTTTTATTTCAAAAATTCTCATCTCATTTCATTTCATCACATCCCATCTCTTTCCCAAATATTACTCAAATACAAATACTTTTAAACTAATCATTACAACTGTTTCAAACTTTGAAAAAAAAAAATCAACATTTTCAAATCTCCAAACAAAAATAATATTAAAAAACCATAATCTAACAATATTTTAATTTTATAATATTTTTTATTCAACTTTTCCTCTCTCATTTCTCAAAACTTAAAAAATATTTAATTCAAATTATCTTACCACTATTCACAAATTATTTACCACTATTCACAAAAGTCTAACATGAGTAAGCTTTAGGAACGAAAAAAAAAAAAAAAAAAAAAAACTAGGGGTTTTTAGTTTGATTGTTAATTTCCAGTTAATGCTTGATTATGGCTGGAAAAAAAATGAGTAAATGTATTATGTTAAAAAATGAACAAAGAAGATCAACTTATTTATTCACCATATATAATATAACATAATTAACATATTTACTGAATTTTCACTAAATAAATACCAAAATAATAATTAGTAATGTTCTCGATCATTTTCTACATGAAAAAGGTAAATCTGAGGCAAATTAGACCGTACTCTCAAACCTAGCTTTGCAAAATAAAATTAATGGAGTTAAATCTCTGTGGAGCCCAAGTCTGAAATTTTTTTTGTGTTTTTCTAAAATATTGTGAAGCCCAAGATTGATTTGGAAGTGGGTTTTCTTTCAAATTTAGTGTGAGTTTGTGTGAAGGCAGTGGTCTCAGCCCGTGTGAAAGCCCAGCTCAAGGTGAGGAGCCCAGCCTCTCATCTTTTGAACGGCGCCGTTTTGGTTTGGAGGGTGAGAAAACCCTACTTTTGTCTCTCTTTTTCTTTCCCGAGCACCATACCACTCCAACCATGACCTTTTGGCAGCCCATGCTGCCACCACGCAGGCACCACACGTCTGAAATGCACAGTCCACTGTCCCTGTCTGGCCACCGCCCCCTTCTCCCCCAATCCGTGCCTTTCTCTCTCTGCCTCTGTTGAGTTTGGCTTGATTTCCTGCTGAAAATGTGTTTTTTTTTTTGGGTTTGCTACAGTTCCGCTACAGTTCCGCTCGACCTCCGCTCGAGCGACGCTCGAGCGAACTCATCCAGAGAGTTTCGCTCGACCTCCGCTCGACAGTCCGCTCGAGCGAAATCTTCCAGAGAGTTTCGCTCGACCTCCGCTCGACAGTCCGCTCGAGCGAGAATGCAACCCTAACGTGCGCTCGACACTTCGCTCGACGTCCGCTTGAGCGAATGTTCTGACTAGCGCCTTGTCCTATAAATACATCATTTTCTCTTCATTTTGAAGTTTGTTCAGCAGCCAAGTTAGAGAGAGTTTTGAGAATCCTTTTGTATACAATCCTAAGAGTCCATTGAGTGTATTGGGGCTTTAGGATTGAGGATTTTGTGATCAATACTCTTGTACTCCATCCTTGTTCATAGTGAAATCTTTGAAACCGACCCCGACAGTGGACGTAGGCTCACATTGAGCTGAACCACTTAAATCTTGGTGTTCTTTGTGTGATTGTTGTTTATTTTGTTGCTTCCGCTATTATTTACTTCAACTTAGCCTTAGTTTGTTCGGTCCATTCCCAACAAACTGGTATCAGAGCGTCAAGCTCTTTGCAAAATCTTGAGGACTGGCTATGGCAAAGTTTGAAGTGGAGAAATTCGACGGTCAAAACAGCTTTAGCTTATGGCGCATCAAGATGAAGGCTTTGTTACGACAACAAGGCTTGTCGAAAGTTTTGGAAGGGAAGGTATCCGAGGATTCTCCTGCATCGTCAAAAGAAGAAGATGAGAAGGCACATAGTGTCATTTTGTTGTCACTATCAGATGGAGTTTTGAGGGAGGTTGCCGATGAGGAGACCGCTTTTGGTCTTTGGTCCAAGCTTGAGAGCTTGTATATGAAAAAGTCGCTCACCAACCGTTTGTATTTGAAGCAACGGTTATACACACTCAAAATGAAGGAAGGTACTCCTATCTCTGAACACTTAGATGAATTTAATAAGATTATCATGGATTTGAGGAATATTGATATTAAGCTTGATGATGAGGATCAAGCATTAATTGTGTTGTGTTCGTTGCCGGTATCATTTGAAAATTTTGTAAACTCGATGTTGTATGGTAGAGACACCATCTCTTTGGTAGATGTAAAATCTGCTTTGAACTCTAAGGAGTTGAGAACAAAATTGGGTGTACAAGGCACGGATAGTCAAGCCAGTGGTTTGTTTGTTAAGGGTTCATCTAGTAGGGGTAGATCACATGAGAGAAGTGCAGAGAAGAACAGGAGTAAATCCAGGGGCAGTTCACAGTCGAAATTTAACAAGAAAAATGTTAAATGTCATTACTGCCATAAATTTGGTCATTACAAAAATGAGTGTTCTAAATTGAAAAATAGAGAGGAAGGCACTAGTTCTTCTAATGCTGTTAGCATTGCTGATGAAAAGTCTAACGGCGTAGATATTGTTCTAGCAATTAGTGGCTCAAATAGTCGCTATGGTGACAAGTGGGTCATGGACTCAGCTTGTACTTTTCATATGTGTCCCAAGAGGGACTGGTTCACTACCTATGAGTCAGTCAACGGTGGCTCCGTTTTGATGGGAAATGATATGGCATGTAAAATTGTTGGGATTGGTTCAGTTAGGATTAAGATGTTTGATGGGATTGTAAGGACATTGTCTAATGTTCGACACATCCCAAATTTGAAGAAAAATCTTATTTCCTTGGGCACTCTTGATTCTTTAGGTTTCCGGTACACCGGTGAAGGTGGAGCTATTAAAGTCAGTAAGGGCTCCATGATTGTAATGAGAGGAGATATGACAGATGGTCTTTATTTCCTTCAGGGCAGTACATTGACAGGTACAGCTGCAGTGTCTGTTTCAGACAATCCAGACTCAGACAACACCCGTCTATGGCACATGCGTTTGGGTCACATGAGTGAAAAGGGGATGTCTATCCTGAGTAAGCAGGATTTGTTGTGCAATCAGAAGATAGGAAAACTTGAATTCTGTGAACATTGTGTGTTTGGAAAACAGTGCAGGGTTCAGTTTACTATAGGAGTTCACAGAACTAAAAGTACTGTGGACTATATTCATTCTGATCTTTGGGGTCCATCTTCAGTTCCATCGAAAGGTGGAGCCCAGTATTTGCTTACCTTTATTGATGATTACTCACGGAAGGTTTGGACTTATTTTCTGAAACGTAAGAGCGATGTATTTGCTAACTTTAAACAATGGAAGGTTTTGATTGAAAATCAGACAGGCAAGAAGGTTAAGTGACTCCGAACCGACAATGGTATGGAATTTTGCGGAAGTGACTTTGATGAATTCTGCAAAAATGAAGGCATAGTGAGGCACCGCACAATGAGACATACTCCACAACAAAATGGAGTAGCTGAGCGGATGAATAGGACTCTCTTGGAGAGAGCCCGTATTATGCTTTCAAACGCCGGCTTGTCTAAAGATTTTTGGGCTGAAGCAGTCAACACAGCTTGCTATTTGGTTAACCGCTCTCCAGCCACAGCTATTGGTTTAAAAACTCCAAATGAGGTATGGTCAGGTACTCCCTCTGATTATTCAAATTTGAAAGTTTTTGGTTGTCCTGCATATTTCCATGTTAATGATGGAAAACTTGAGCCAAGGGCAAAGAAGGGCATATTCATTGGATATGCTAGTGGGGTGAAAGGATTTAGGTTATGGTGTACTGATCCCAAATCACCTAAGCTTGTAATTAGTAGGGATGTAGTATTTGATGAACAATCCATGCTTAATCCGAGAAAGGAGTTTACTGTGTCTACAGGTGAAGAGCAGTGTAATGGCAAGAAGGTGGAGTCACAGGTTGAGTTTTCAAAGGGGGTGCCAGACGACACCCAAGATCATATCACTTCAGATGAGCATGATCCTGATTTTGATGATGGCGCACAGTGTGAGCAAGATTACAGTATTGCTACTGGTAGACAAAGGAGGCAGATCAGGCCACCTCAAAGATATGCTCATGCAGATATGGTGATGTATGCACTTACTACAGCAGAGGACATAGATGGTCAAGAGCCTTCCAGTTATTCAGAAGCTGTCAAAAGTAAGGAGTGTGCACAATGGTGCGCAGCAATGACTGAGGAGATTGAGTCTCTTCACAAGAACCAAACTTGGGATTTGGTTAAGTTGCCTAAGAAGACGAAGACTGTTGGTTGCAAATGGGTTTTCAAAAGGAAAGAGGGAATCCAAGATGTTACAGATGCAAGGTACAAGGCACGCTTGGTTGCAAAAGGCTATAGTCAGAGAGAAGGCATCGACTTCAACGAAGTTTTCTCTCCAGTTGTGAAACACAGTTCGATCAGGGTGTTGCTTGCCATAGTGGCAGCACATGACTTAGAGCTTCAGCAACTTGATGTTAAAACAGCGTTCCTGCATGGTGACCTGGAGGAGACCATTTACATGCATCAGCCGGAGGGGTTCATTGTTCAAGGCAAGGAAGATCATGTTTGCAGATTGAAGAAGTCATTGTATGGTTTAAAACAGTCTCCGAGGCAATGGTATAAACGCTTTGACTCTTTTATGATAGATCACGGTTATGTGAGGAGTAGCCATGATTGTTGCGTTTATTATAGGCAGTTATCTAATGGGTCTTTCATCTATTTGCTACTTTATGTTGATGATATGCTTATTGCTGCTAAAAGCATATCTGACATTAGTTTGCTGAAAACTCAACTTAGAAATGAGTTTGAAATGAAAGACTTAGGTGCTGCAAAGAAGATTTTGGGGATGGAGATCCACAGAGATAGGAAAGCTGGAAAGTTGTATTTGTCCTAGGGAAAGTACATTGAGAAAGTTCTTCGGAGGTTTGGAATGTCTGATTCCAAACCAGTAAGTACACCACTTGCTACACATTTTAAACTTTCAGCATCCCTATCTCCTCAGACAGATGAGGAGGAACGCTTCATGGCTAGTGTTCCTTATTCCAGTGCAGTTGGCAGTATTATGTATGCAATGGTTTGTACTCGTCCAGATATTTCACAGGCAGTGAGTGTTGTTAGCAGGTACATGGCTAACCCGGGTAGAGCTCATTGGCAGGCTGTGAAATGGATACTCAGGTATCTGAAAGGTACTTCGAACCTTGGTTTAATATTTGATAGAGAAACTGACTACAATTCAAGGGTGGTTGGTTATGTTGATTCTGATTATGCTGGGGACTTGGATAAGAGAAGATCATTAACAGGGTATGTTTTCACTTTGTGTGGCTCTACTATTAGTTGGAAAGCAACACTACAATCTACTGTTGCTTTATCAACTACAGAAGCAGAGTATATGGCAGCAGCTGAGGCTGTCAAGGAGGCCATTTGGTTGAAAGGTTTGATCAGTGATTTGGGATTACAGCAGGATGCAATTTCAGTATTTTGTGACAGCCAAAGTGTAATACATTTGACCAAAAATCAAATGTATCATGAGAGGACAAAGCATATTGATGTCAGGTATCATTTCCTTCGGGAAGTTGTTACAGAGGGCGTATTAGAAATTCAGAAGATTGCTACTACTGAGAATCCAGCAGATATGATGACAAAGCCAGTTCCGGTATACAAGTTCAAACTTTGCTTGGACTTGGTTGGTGTTCGGGGTATGTGTTTCCCTTAGGGGATTTGGTGGAGGGGTTTCGGTTTCTTGGTTAATGTTTTTTTGTTTAGACTTGACGGAATTCAAGCCAAGGTGGAGATTTGTTGAGTTTGGCTTGATTTCCTGCTGAAAATGTGTTTTTTTTTTGGGTTTGCTACAATTCCGCTACAGTTCCGCTCGACCTCCGCTCTAGCGACGCTCGAGCGAACTCATCCAGAGAGTTTCGCTCGACCTCCGCTTGACAGTCCGCTCGAGCGAAATCTTCCAGAGAGTTTCGCTCGACCTCCGCTCGACAGTCCGCTCGAGCGAGAATGCAACCCTAACGTGCGCTCGACACTTCGCTCGACGTCCGCTCGAGCGAATGTTCTGACTAGCGCCTTGTCCTATAAATACATCATTTTCTCTTCATTTTGAAGTGTGTTCAGCAGCCAAGTTAGAGAGAGTTTTGAGAATCATTTTGTATACAATCCTAAGATTCCATTGAGTGTATTGGGGCTTTAGGATTGAGGATTTTGTGATCAATACTCTTGTACTCCATCCTTGTTCATAGTGAAATCTTTGAAACCGACCCCGACAGTGGACGTAGGCTCACATTGAGCTGAACCACTTAAATCTTGGTGTTCTTTGTGTGATTGTTGTTTATTTTGTTGCTTCCGCTATTATTTACTTCAACTTAGCCTTAGTTTGTTCGGTCCATTCCCAACAGCCTCCCCGTGAGCTTTTCAGCTAACGCAAACCAGCCGTCGCGCACCATGCATTGTGAAGCTTGCCCATCTTTTCCGTCCTGCCCACCGTCCAACTCCACCAACAAAGCCGTGGGTTGTGCTGTTGTGGAGGAGTTCCACGACCTATAAATAGGTCGAGCCTCTACCCGGTTGAAACCCATCCCAAGCCCTCCTTTCCATCTCAATCTCGTTCTCTACCTCCCAAGATCTCACATTCCCTCTCTCTGTTTCAACTTTCCTTCCAGTGCAATTTAGAAAATTTTCATGTCACGCCCCCAAATCCCCATGCCCGAACACGGGAAAATCGAGACGTCCGGATGGTGACAACCCGGATCACCATCCTATCGACGGGTGCCAAGTGTGTGCAAAGGCAACAGATGTGCAGAGAGAAACACGCAGCGGATAACGAAAGTCATTAAACTAGGTACCAGAATTTGTTTCTTAACATAATACAGGCTGTTTAAAACATACATAAATAAAATATTATAAAAACTACAAATACAGATTTAAAACAAATATAAAACATAGCATCAACAACCCGGCGGAGCCGCATCCTCGGGCTCAGCCTCCTCCTCCTTGTCCTCGAACTCTGCACCAAAAGCTACGGAACCAAAATGGTTCCGCAGGTAAGTATAACCCAAACACTACCAGATAAAAACACATATAACTCAAACAACATGAATGCAAGAACAACCAAAACACATGCCCCGCAAAACACATATTACCACGCACGCCAAAAACCCATAAGGCCCACAAACATCCATAAAACCAAACCTCGCCATTATTCCCGATAATGGCCCAAACCACCATTTTCCCAGAAAATGGATCATAACCGAAAACCATACCACACCCACACTGTATGCACCATGATCTCCCCTAGGGATCATCCGCACACCCTGGCTCAGTGCCACACCGTAGAGAACGGCTACGCGTGCGACACCTAAACAAGTGATGCCCAGACTCACGTCACACGCGCGAACCATCTGGGCCATCCTCTAGCCCTCGCCAGCGAAAGGCCACGGAGACGGTGAGTAGGGCGATGCCCGGTTCCGCGCCCGGCGCGTTCGTAGCCAAGCATCCCCTAGCCCCGCTCCCGTCATCGCTCTCGACAACTCAGGGGACGTCACTCAGTATTAACCACTCCCGAGTGACCAGAGGAGTTCCGATTTACGCATACACTATGATCTCCCCTAGGGATCATCCGTATACATGGCTCTGTACCACACCGCAGGTAACGACTGCGCATGTGGCACCTAAACGAGTGATGCCCAGACTCACGACACAAGCGCGAACCATCTGGGCCATCCTCTAGTCCCCGCCACTAGAAGGACCACGGAGTCGACACGACATCGTCACCCTATCGTGCGATCCGGTCGTCGCCCTGCGACAACCCAGGGGATGTCACTCAGTATTATCCGCTCCCGAGTGACCAGAGGAGCTCCACCGTGATAATAACCCATCCCGGCTTGGGCTCGTGAGACACACGCAACCAACAACCAAAAACGCCGATAAACGTGAAACACTCAAATTAAATAAAATGCACATGCACGCAATTAAAATGCATAAATATCCAATATGCAACGCACGCCATACGGCACAACCCAAATCAACCAAACACAACCAACCAAACAAACACTCCGTCCTCAATCCATCCGACCCCCGAAACTCCTCGGACTCAGTCCGGAATCAACAACCAACAACAGATAAATAATTGAAAGAGCAATATATATTAAAATCTGAAAATAGGGTTTGGAAAATACTTACAGCGCTATACGGTATTTTTAGAAAGCTCGCGGCGTTGCAAACGGCGGAGGAAAAGCAACGTAACAGTGTAATTTACACTGTGTCCGTGGGTAATAAATTACCCATTTTTGAACGGGGACAAACCAGGGCTTAGGATTGATAGGGAATGGTTTAGGGATGATTGTGAAGCTATTGGAAGTGGTGGTTGGCCGTGGGTGGCGGCGAAAACGCCGGAAATAGGCCGGAAAACTCAAATCGGAAAGCAAGCTCGTAGGAGCTGTTCCGGTGGTCGTTGGAGGCCGGAAATAGGTGGGTTAGGACGGCAAGGAGTCGGTGATGAAGTGGTGAAGAAATGGTGGCCGGAGGTGGAGAGACGGCGGCGGATCGGAGTAAAATCCGTGGGGAAAGAAATGGCTCTTCCGGCCAAACGGCCGGCCGGATGGGGGAGATATTTGGTGGGAAGGTGCGCCGGAGGGAGGGGGTTCGAACGAGACCGGCGGCGAGCCAAACGGTGGCCGGACGGCGGCGGTCTGGGCAGAAAACAGTTCCGGCGACAGGGGCAAAAACAGAGCAGGTGCAGCCACTTCCGGCGGCTCTCGAAAGCAAACGGCTGGTCCGATGGCTCTGAAAATTGGTGGGGATGATCTATGGTGGAAGGGGAAGAGAATGGTGGTGACGGTGCATCAAACGGTGGCCGGACGGCGGAGAACCGGCCGGTCAAAGGGGCAGCGACGGGATGGAGAGAAAAAGGGGCTGCTGCGTACGCGGGAGAGGAGGAAGAAGAAAGAAGAAGAAAAAAAAGAAAAAAGAAAGAAAAAGAAGGAAAAGGAAAAAGAAAAAGGAAAAAGAGAAAAGAAAAAGAAAAGATGAGGGAAAAGAAATGAGGTCCAGTCCTCACTCCGGAAACCAAAACTGATTCGCCGAAAACGATTTTAAAAATCGTAAAACGACTAAATAAAATAAACACCACATCAAATAAATTAAAAACCAATTTAAAACACATTAATTTAAAATAAATAAACTAATATATTAATTAAATTAAAAACAACCCTTCAGTGAAAATACACGCAAAAGCGGGTCATCACATCCTCCCCTCCTTAAAAACAAATTTCGTCCTCGAAATTTTGCAAGATCAACTACCAGCGCCAAAAAGATACTATAAACAACTCCGATTATACTTGAGAAAATCATACCATCAACCATTTCCACACAAGTATGAAGAATGCACTTCCCAAAAATACTCCTATAAGCAACTCCATCATATTCGCACTAATCTCCCAGAAATGCATCACGTCTAGAACTCTTAAAGCGGCCACGTAAACCGAAATCACCATATCTTGGTAATCTAATAGTCACTTCCAAAATAAACCATCAATAATCATCATTTGCACAACTAAAATATTACTCTCCAATTACAAGTACCTGCTCGAAATTTCGAGTCGTCACTAATTACCCAAATTCAGCACAAAATTTAAATACCTAACTATCTCCAAAAATCACGTTTCCGTGCGCACTCTGATAACCCGCCAAAATGCAAAAAGACTATATCCTCATAAATTAACACCCTTGAATACAAGCTAACTCTTAACACCTGAAAGCAAGAAAATCCTTTATCACATTTTGATAGAAAATATAGTCTCCCAAAATCATGAATTTTCACTCCTATCCTTCAATTATCTCTAGCTACCCTAATCAAATCAAAATTCCGCAATGACACCCATGATCATCAACAAAAAGACAATATCAATCAATTGCAACTCCCAATTAAAAACAAGCAACATTATCACCAATACGCCAATCTCATCTAAGATTTAGAACAAAAGGCTCGGATCCGTCCCGACCAACTAATAAAGCACCTATAACTCCTACCTAACAACTTACACTTTCAAGATCATCATCTAAATTCTGAATATCGTCTAATTTAGAGATAACTAAATTCACTACGAACCACGATTAAATTCACGATAACCTTAATAAACCCTTCTTATAAACTCACTTACCTACTTCTATTCTCACAACCCTAATATTAGTACGACTATTTCCTTCAATTGCATACAAAATTAAATCTCAAGATAGGCCATGCTATTCAAACCTCCAATCCATCAAAACTATGGCACTACCCTCCTGACTTCTACTGCTTATTACCTTACGTACCTGTTTAGGCTAATCACCGTTGATTCCCAAACTTCCACTTTCAAGATTTTATTAACCACTACACATGGCGACTCAACAATCTCTCTTCTAGTTAAATAAAATGTATATAATTCTCCCAATTGGACACTCAAACTCCAAAAGAAAGTATAGCCTCAAAATTTAAATTCCTGTGTGACCTCAAGTCACAATTAATTCTCTAAGATAGTCTCCACAATAAATGCCAACTATCACTCCAATTGGTAACCCACTTCAACTGTACACTCCGATCAACTCACTAAGAACTCGAAGTTAAAATCTATTGAATTTAATACTATCACATCTAATCCATTTTCAGTACTCACCAAAGCCATTTCTCTCAAGCCCAAAAAGAGACTAGGATTTGTACTCTCCGAAATCCATACACCCTCACCACCACTATAAATGGATCTCATGTATCCTTAGCTAAGATCAATAATCATTCTAACGTATAAGTGATCCATCACTTCCATTTCCAACATCCGTACCTTATCTTCAAAATAAACAAAATTTCATTTCCCAAAACTGCATCATCTATTATCCTCAACTCGGTATGAATCAATCCTAAAACTTGTCACTATAACCTCGAGCTATAACAATTATTGCCAACCCACATTCCATTGAGTAACACGCTTCGACTGAACGCCCCAATCGATTTACCACTATCACGTGTCAATCTTATACGTCCTTAGCCGAAACCAATAGTCATTCCAACACACAAATAGTCTATTACCACTATTTCCACCATCTCGACTTATATCCGCAAATCAACATGACTCATTCCTATATCTGCTTAACTTATACCCTTAATATCAGTAAATAGTTATCGCTTAAAGCTTTGTACTGAAAATGACCTTAAACCTGCTAATAATCCGTTCCCCAAAAGTTTCTAGAACATAAGGTCTCAACTTCAATCGAATTCAATACCAACAATTAAACTATTGCTTCCAAAACCTCAATGGATCTATTTCTTCCGAACCGACAAAAATCATTTCCTAAAATCGATTACTACAACCTCGAGTTAACAATAGTCATTTTCTGAACTAAGTCAATATCTACAATCCTCAAAGAAGTATATGAGCTAAATCATTACCTTCCATTCTCAAAGAAATGTACCCCAGAAAAATTTCATATTATTAACTAAACTCTGATCAACCCCATTTTAATGGTTGCAAACTAATCACTCTCCAGAGTGGATCAAGCTAGCACCCCAAGTCTGTAAAATTAAGAACTCAACTCTTATTATAAATTGGTCCTTCAACTCTGCAATTCTAAAACCTTAAATCAAATAAGAATAATTTCTAAAATTTCTAAGATCAATGAGCTTACACCCCATAATAGAACAATCGGCTCCCAAAACCTTTAAAATCTAATACATTAACGGATAATAAGTCATTTTCTGAAATCCTCGAGATTGATAGCTTTAATCCAAAACATTCACCTTAAAACTTGTAAATTTTTAAAACCCCAATTGCCACCAAATTGTTCATCCGAATAAGCGAAATTTAAAACTTGAAATTTAATTATTTCCCCCAAAGCTTGTCGAACCTAAAACCTTAATTACCAAAATCTTATTTCCTAAAATCTATAAGGCCTCAAACCTTAGATAAAATTTTCTTAAACCAATCCTTAAAGTTCGTTGAACCTACACTCTCCTATTCTATAGCTTCATTACATAATTTCTACAAAACCTAAGACCTCAACCGTCTTAAGCGACTTAAAGCTAACTCCCCTCCTTAGTTGCAACTTACATTCCTACTCCCAAGAAATTGCCTAATCCATGTCGTTCCCTTCTAGCCACAATATTATGAAAGTAACCCACCTTTATAAAAATTCAACCCTACTTCACTAAGTTTTTTTTTTTTTTTTTTTTTTTCAACAACATTCTCAATAGTACCGTCCTCCTGTCATAGCACAATCCTCAATCCCACTTTAACACCGGACAAAACAAAACAAAACAACTTAAAACAAAATAAACAAAACAAATAAACAACATACTTGCAATTCAAATAAAATCAAATCAAGTTAAAGAAAAACAAATAAAACCATCGTAAAACCAAAAACCAAAACCAACATCACACAGCAAGAAACAAAAGAAACCAGCATGCAAAAACATAACCAAATAAATAAAAACAAGCAAACAAGTTCAAACAAATAAAACAAATCAAATAACAACTTTACTTAACATAATTTTTGAAACACAACCTTTAAAAACATTCTGGTACTACCTACGGGACATGTGGTTTTACCCAGAGCCAAACCGCTCTGATACCACCTGTCACGCCCCCAAATCCCCATGCCCGAACACGGGAAAATCGAGACGTCCGGATGGTGACAACCCGGATCACCATCCTATCGACGGGTGCCAAGTGTGTGCAAAGGCAACAGATGTGCAGAGAGAAACACGCAGCGGATAACGAAAGTCATTAAACTAGGTACCAGAATTTGTTTCTTAACATAATACAGGCTGTTTAAAACATACATAAATAAAATATTATAAAAACTACAAATACAGATTTAAAACAAATATAAAACATAGCATCAACAACCCGGCGGAGCCGCATCCTCGGGCTCAGCCTCCTCCTCCTTGTCCTCGAACTCTGCACCAAAAGCTACGGAACCAAAATGGTTCCGCAGGTAAGTATAACCCAAACACTACCAGATAAAAACACATATAACTCAAACAACATGAATGCAAGAACAACCAAAACACATGCCCCGCAAAACACATATTACCACGCACGCCAAAAACCCATAAGGCCCACAAACATCCATAAAACCAAACCTCGCCATTATTCCCGATAATGGCCCAAACCACCATTTTCCCAGAAAATGGATCATAACCGAAAACCATACCACACCCACACTGTATGCACCATGATCTCCCCTAGGGATCATCCGCACACCCTGGCTCAGTGCCACACCGTAGAGAACGGCTACGCGTGCGACACCTAAACAAGTGATGCCCAGACTCACGTCACACGCGCGAACCATCTGGGCCATCCTCTAGCCCTCGCCAGCGAAAGGCCACGGAGACGGTGAGTAGGGCGATGCCCGGTTCCGCGCCCGGCGCGTTCGTAGCCAAGCATCCCCTAGCCCCGCTCCCGTCATCGCTCTCGACAACTCAGGGGACGTCACTCAGTATTAACCACTCCCGAGTGACCAGAGGAGTTCCGATTTACGCATACACTATGATCTCCCCTAGGGATCATCCGTATACATGGCTCTGTACCACACCGCAGGTAACGACTGCGCATGTGGCACCTAAACGAGTGATGCCCAGACTCACGACACAAGCGCGAACCATCTGGGCCATCCTCTAGTCCCCGCCACTAGAAGGACCACGGAGTCGACACGACATCGTCACCCTATCGTGCGATCCGGTCGTCGCCCTGCGACAACCCAGGGGATGTCACTCAGTATTATCCGCTCCCGAGTGACCAGAGGAGCTCCACCGTGATAATAACCCATCCCGGCTTGGGCTCGTGAGACACACGCAACCAACAACCAAAAACGCCGATAAACATGAAACACTCAAATTAAATAAAATGCACATGCACGCAATTAAAATGCATAAATATCCAATATGCAACGCACGCCATACGGCACAACCCAAATCAACCAAACACAACCAACCAAACAAACACTCCGTCCTCAATCCATCCGACCCCCGAAACTCCTCGGACTCAGTCCGGAATCAACAACCAACAACAGATAAATAATTGAAAGAGCAATATATATTAAAATCTGAAAATAGGGTTTGGAAAATACTTACAGCGCTATACGGTATTTTTAGAAAGCTCGCGGCGTTGCAAACGGCGGAGGAAAAGCAACGTAACAGTGTAATTTACACTGTGTCCGTGGGTAATAAATTACCCATTTTTGAACGGGGACAAACCAGGGCTTAGGATTGATAGGGAATGGTTTAGGGATGATTGTGAAGCTATTGGAAGTGGTGGTTGGCCGTGGGTGGCGGCGAAAACGCCGGAAATAGGCCGGAAAACTCAAATCGGAAAGCAAGCTCGTAGGAGCTGTTCCGGTGGTCGTTGGAGGCCGGAAATAGGTGGGTTAGGACGGCAAGGAGTCGGTGATGAAGTGGTGAAGAAATGGTGGCCGGAGGTGGAGAGACGGCGGCGGATCGGAGTAAAATCCGTGGGGAAAGAAATGGCTCTTCCGGCCAAACGGCCGGCCGGATGGGGGAGATATTTGGTGGGAAGGTGCACCGGAGGGAGGGGGTTCGAACGAGACCGGCGGCGAGCCAAACGGTGGCCGGAAGGCGGCGGTCTGGGCAGAAAACAGTTCCGGCGACAGGGGCAAAAACAGAGCAGGTGCAGCCACTTCCGGCGGCTCTCGAAAGCAAATGGCTGGTCCGATGGATCTGAAAATTGGTGGGGATGATCTATGGTGGAAGGGGAAGAGAATGGTGGTGACGGTGCATCAAACGGTGGCCGGACGGCGGAGAACCGGCCGGTCAAAGGGGCAGCGACGGGATGGAGAGAAAAAGGGGCTGCTGCGTACGCGGGAGAGGAGGAAGAAGAAAGAAGAAGAAAAAAAAGAAAAAAGAAAGAAAAAGAAGGAAAAGGAAAAAGAAAAAGGAAAAAGAGAAAAGAAAAAGAAAAGATGAGGGAAAAGAAATGAGGTCCAGTCCTCACTCCGGAAACCAAAACTGATTCGCCGAAAACGATTTTAAAAACCGTAAAACGACTAAATAAAATAAACACCACATCAAATAAATTAAAAACCAATTTAAAACACATTAATTTAAAATAAATAAACTAATATATTAATTAAATTAAAAACAACCCTTCAGTGAAAATACACGCAAAAGCGGGTCATCACATTTCACCTAGGGTCCCGCCGCATACCGTCGTGGTTCGCCGCCCTCAGGTGTTCACTGGAGGTTGTCTGACCACGCCCCCCCCCCCCCCCCCCCCCCCCCCCCCCGGGGGGCTCCGCTACCACTCAGCCTCTCCCCCCTCTTAGATCTCACCCTATAATCGAAACTAGATCTCTCTCTCTCTCTCTCTCTTAGGGTTTACGGCGCGGCCAACTATCACCAGCCACTGCAGCCCCTCCTTCCCCATCACAGTGGAGAAGAAGAAAAGAAGCAAAATTCGACAGATTGAAGAAGGAGAATGGAGATGAAGCGGCGGAAGGGAAAGAAAAAAGATGAGGCTCTAAGCCGCCCAAAACGACGCCGTTTAGAGGGGAAGAGAGGGCTGGGTTCATGGGCAACGGGTTGGGCTGGAATCCGAGTGGGCTTGGGCCCAAAAATGAAGGAAATCCAACAGCAATAAGCCCAAACCGAGATATAAGGATCTAAGAAATAAAAAGACACAATAAAAATAAATAATAAGGCAATTAAAAACCACTACAACTCTATATTAATAAAATAAGATATTTGAAGCCTAACAATGAAATAATTTAAGTTAGAGAGTAATTTAAATGTAAAACAATAATTAATAGCAAGTAAGCATATAAAATAAATTTCACATTTTAAAAATATAAAATAAATCCAACGATTAACACATTAAATTTAAAACAAGAGAGCCATTAATTATAATATAATCTTTCATTAAAAATAAAAGTAAATACGAGATATTACAACGTAGGTATGGTGGTAGAGTCCCGCCTGCAATTTTCACCTATAGTCTTCAATAAATGATTATGTTGGATTATTTTTTGAGAAAATGATGGTTTGTGATTTAATAGATACTAGCACCATTTTCTAGAAAAATTGTTGGTTTATGTTTAGGCCATTTCTGGGAAAATGACAGATATTATTCATGGCTTGTTTTGGGTTAAAAGAGATTTTTGACGTATGTTGGAAAATAATTATTTTTGGAAAAAATGAAGATTTTGGGTTACATATATGTTTCGTCATGTGCACGCATGATTGTTGGATGCATTAATGTGTTTTAATCTCTTGGTTTGTTTGGGTGATTACTTATTGAGATTTACAGTCTCATGGTATTCGATGCAGATAAGGACGTTGAGCCTGAGACTTTGGCTCCACCATAGGAGTGACTTGGGGTTGCTCTGTGTATTGAGATTTATTTTCCCGCTCGCTTATGTATTTTGCCCTTTGTATTATAATTTTTGGGATAACTGTATAACTCTTTTCTATACTATTTTTATTTTGATAAACTTGTATTTAAAATTCTAGTACTTAGTTGATTTATTTAATTTATCTGCTGCATTTTTATTATACAATTTCTGCATGTACACACTTGGCACTTATAATTGAGAACCCGTGTTGTTATCATCCCGACTTCACGATTCTTGCATTTCCGTACGTGGAAGTAGGGTCGTCACAATATTTACACTAGAATATAATTTATGACTGACAAAGTAAAATTAAGACTCTTGCAACAGTAATTTAAGTAAATTAATAGCTCAATCATGGAATGACCACTCGTACTCTTTCTTTTATTCTCTTTTTTCATCTGTATAGTCTCCCACTAGAGCTAGTATGGTTTTTAAGATTTCTAAAATATTTATCGAAAATTTAAGAGTTAAAAAATGGAGATGTAATCAGCCATGAGCCAATGATCCGACTAGAAATTAAAATGATAAAATCTTTTATCAATGACTAAAAATCTCTCTTCATGCATGGCCCATGTTAAGTAGGAAGATCAGATATACATATATATATATATATATATAGCTGTACGTCCTTCAAGTGGGACTAACAATATTTATTAAGGAATGGTGTTTATTAAAAATAACTAATTATTCACGCGAAAAACAAATAAATATGAGTATATATTCAAAGAAAATTGATTTGTACAAATCTCAAATAAATAAGCTACATACAAATCTTTGTTAAAAATTGGACCCCAACTAAAAAAAGTGTAAAAAAACATATTCTTTATTAATAAGATTCATTTTTTTTTTTATAAAAATTTTGTATGACTCTTGTCTATTTAAGGCTTGTACCTAGTATTACTCATATTCAAAATTACATATAGAAAATGAGTTAATTATGTTATTTGGAAATGTCGTGCAACACATGTAAGTAGGTGTGTTGCACAACATGTATCCCACCTCTAGCCGAACGCAACTTAGAGTCATTAAGGACTTGTTTGGAAAGAGAAGATTTCATCTCATATCAAAACTTCGCATAATTTGCATCCTAAACATCATTAAAACACAATCATTTTTCAATTTCAAATCTTCAACTTTTTTAGTTAAAAAAATTTAACCTTTTCATATTAGTATTACAACTTTTTTAAACTTCCAAACAAAACATAAAAAACAATAGAAATTTTTCCAATTTTAAAAAAATTATATTCTAACAATATTTTAAATTTATAATATTTTTATTCAAATTTTTCTGTCTCATTTCCTATAAGTTAATTGAAATCATTTTGCTACTATTAATAAATTTTTCATCTCATTTCACTTGCCAAACAAGCTCTAAGTCTAATAGTAACATAGAAGCATGCAAAAATGGTAAACTCATGAGAAGAAATTATCATGACTTCCTTCCTATTATAAAATTATGAATATCTTTGTGCAACAACTTCGGGTTTGGAATAAGAAATCTCCCAAAACTCATCTTAACTAATTTCATCTAATTATTACAGTTTTTATAAATTTTCACACAAAATATAATAAATAATTTAACTTTTTCAAAACTCAAAAAAATAATAATATTAAAAAAATAATATTCTAACAATATTTTATTTAACTTTCAACTTTTATCTCAAGTAAACTCATCATCTCAATTCACTATCCAAGCCATTCTATGCTACATCATCATTAATTAATTCCCTCTGCGTTTCTAAAGAATTTCAAACATATTAATCCGTTTCCATTTAAATTAGAAGAAATAAATATAGAAGTACATATGATCAATCTGTTTTTGTTTTCCTGCTAGTCACTCACTCATGCATGTATGTAAGAGACACATCATTTTCATCATGCCATATGCATGATTTGTTTCAGGTGAAATCTCAAATGTTTATATTTACATATTATAAGGTATTAAAACTAAAACCATTTAATTACCCTTTAAATATTATAAAAACTTGACAAATAGCGCTCATTCAATTTCAACCATCAAGATTGATAACAAAATGTGAGTCGTACAATATTGACAGTTAGATCTTAACGAAATGTTTACATTGTAAGTTTTTTATAAATTGAATACAATGCATGCATGCATCACTTTTTATAATTAATTAGAGTACAAAGTCATCATGTAAATTAACTCACTAGTATTGAAAAGATACAAAACAAAATCTTCCCTATATATTAACTACTTTGTTAATTGAGTTCATCATGTGTACTAGCATGCAGGCCGTGTCTACCTAACTAGCTAACTATTTTGGCTAATTTTGTTTAATTGGATTAGGGGACACTTTTGCCGTCTAAAAACCTTCTAGCATGCAATTAATATATATGATGATTTGACATTTTTTCTCCTCCAGGCATTGAACTAAGATTTCTGGCTGCCTTGTTATGATAAGTAATAAGGGTAAATGGTCATGTATGGGATCCCATTCTCCTAAAGAAGGACATGTTTTTACTCTTTATAATATTTTAATGGGACTCAAATTATATTATTGATTAATCTTTTTAGAATATAGGTCATGTGGCTTGGACTTTTTATTGGAGTGTTACAAATGATATTAAAGTCTATCTCAGTAAAAAAATGTGAGACTTGAGTCATGCTACTTACGATAGACTAGTCAAACAAGGACGTAGAAAAGCTAAGGGGGTAGATTGTGATACAACATTATGATAAGTAATCAGGATAGGCAGTATATGAGACCCCACATGTATTGCTTGGAAATGAAAAGTTCTCATTCCTTATAACATTCTAATGAGGCTTTAATTGTATCTAGAACGTTTATCAGAGCCTATTACAACTAGAAGTATAGGACTTAAGTCCTGTTACCTATAACAAATTGGGCCGACAAGGATGTTGGGAATATAAGGGAGTGGATTATGATACTCCATTCTAATAAGTAATAAGGATACGTAAGTTGTATATGAAATCCCACATCACTTGAAATGGAGAAGTTGTTGCTCTTTATAATGTTCCAATAATCAGGCTCTAATAGTATCACTAACTAGTCATTCCATTGGGTCGTTACACATTGCTTTCATGATTTAGAAGGAGTATTGAGTGAAATATCCGATTAGTGTATGAAATCTCATATTACTTGAAATTAATAAGTTTTTGTTCTTTATAATGCTTGCAATGGGACTTGATCAATATTTAATTTGTATAATTAATAAATCATTTTAGAGTATAAGCCCGGCCAAATGTAACTTACAATTAATATCATAGCGAACTGATGAGTACTGAAATCGTTGTGGAAAATTAAAACGAAAAAAAAAAAAAATACAAAAACAACAAAAAGGGATCACGGGTACCCAGAAAACGCATATAATATTGATCGCACGTAAAGGCCGTCTGCAAAAGTGTTGAGCAAAACCACAGACGAAAATTAAAGCAATTAATCCCACAAAATATTTTATCTTATCCCAATTTAAAAGTACAGTAAAGAATAATGTCATCATGACGTTTATGATCATGCATGCTGGCAAAGCAAAATATTCGCTAACATGAATATATGATTAATTAAACACTGATCAATTATGGGAGTGACGCTTAATTTGTTTGGAAATAATAACAAAAAGTAGAAATATATGAAATGGATCGTAATCTCTCTAAATTCTTTATCCAAATAGATATAGATATATATATATATATATATATATATATATTTATATATCTACTTACATGATCTCTTAGAGCACAACTAATTTAAAGCAGAGAGTTTTTACTTATTAATAATTCAGAAATATATATATTCAATATATATAAACCAATCCACGTCATTCCGTTGCTTTTTTCAAGTAATTCCTTGACCTGATCTGCATTCAGCTGATGCAGGCTAGATTACGAACTGGAAAATCATATAAATATATATTATATGAATATTAGCGGCGAATATTATTTGTTAATATTAATTAGTTAACTAATGTTCTTGTTTATTAGCAATTTTAATTATTATTGTACGTTTAATTAATATTTTAATCTTTTGTCCTTAAACATGTTTGAATAAAAAAATCAGTAGTGTTATAATCACAAAAAGATTTTATAAAAATAAAATTATAAACTGATCTCATGAGTTTATATGATATGTCATATTCTGTATTTACGTGTCTTTTTATTGAAAGACTATTTTATTTAATACAATTAGTAGCTCTCTTATTTTAAAATTTAACATAATTTTTGTGGTATTATTTTGTAATCTTTAAGTTGTAAAATTTATTTAATGTTCTTTCTCGATATTAATTATTGTTTTGTATTTAAATTAAACTATAGTTTAAATTATTTTATTGTTGGGTTTTGATTAATTTATTTAATTAATGTTTAGTTGTAGTGTTTTTATTTAACTTTTATTTATTTTTATTGTGCATTTTTTACCTTATTGGACTTCTATTTTCTGATTGGACTTTTTTTAATGAGTTTTCCTTTACTTTTGAGCCGAACCCCTAGATTTTGGGCCCAGCCAGTTGCTCATCAACCTAGCCTTTTATTACCCCCAAAATAGCATCGTTTTGCGCCCAGCCCTAAGGGCTTTTCTTCTTCTTTTTTTCTTCTTCCTCTACCGCACGCCCTGCCACCTTTCTTCATCATTTTCATTCCTTTTCCCCTCTGTTTTGGCTGCCACTGTTGCTTCTCCTTCTCTTCATTTCTTTTGTTTTCTCTTCTTTTTTTCATCTCTTGCTGCACCGACTATTCTTCTTATTCCTTGGGAAATTTCTACTCATCTTCAAGCTGTGTGCTGAAGCTTCTTCCTCCATTTTCATCCGGTATTATTCCTCATTTCAATCTCTTTAATTTTCAGTTTCTAACTTGCTGTAAAACCTTGCCTTCCTTTCATTTCTCTTGCATTTATTTTCATCTGTTTTTCTCCTTTTTGCAGGTGAATATATGATTCACCTTATTTTCCCTTAGTATTTTCATGATTCAAACTTGTGATTAAACCCTAACATTTATAGTATTTCTTCCCATTTTGGTGCCTTGTTTTTAGCTAACTCGTGTCCTTTTTTAGCCCAACCCGTGAGCTTCACTTTGGGTTTTTGCTTGATTTTTCCAAGAAATTCTCCTTTAAATTTCCTTGTTTTCAAAACCCATTTTCAGTCCAAAAAATTAAAAATTGTGATTTTTTGTAATTTCATTTTGGGCTCGCTTTTGGCTTTAACCGGGTGCTTGGGTGGTTGATCTTTCAGATTAGTTTCCTTTTTAACACTGTAAGTAATTTTTCAAAAAATTTCTTGACATTTAAATATATTTTTACACTAACAAATTTTCTACAGTCTAGTTAGTTGTGCCAGACATTGAGTCCAAGGAATATGGGGGTCGGTTGGATGTGAGGATGAGTTGTTTATTTAATTGAATTATGCTTGCGTTCATTTATATTGTGTTTGGGATCATGGCATTTATTGCATCATTTCATGCATGCTCATTTGTTGTGAATGAAAATTGGGTTTCATGTTAAAGATGATTTTTGGGTATGTTTGAAATGAATGAAAGAAAGGAAAAAGAACTGTAGGGATGGTGGTAAGCAGGCACGGTGGTAGAGTCCCGGCTGTGATTTCTGCTTACGGTGCACGCGGTAGGGATGATGGTAAGCAGGGATGGTGGTAGAGTCCCTCCTGTGATTCCTGCCTACAGTGCAAGTTGTAAGGATGGTGGTAGTCTCGCCTGTGATTCTCGCCTACGATGCATGGCGGTAGGGATGGTGGTAAGTAGGCATAGTGGTAGAGTCTCATCTGTGATTCCCGCCTATAGTGTTAGCAGTAGGGATTGTAGTAAGCAGAGATAATAGTAGTCCTGCATGTGATTCTTGCCTATAGTGCATGCGGTAGGGATGGTGATAAGCAGGGATAGTGGTAATCTAGCCTGTGATTCCCACCTACGGTACACAAGATAGGTATGATAGTAAACAGGGATGGTGGTAGTCCCACTTGTGATTCCTGCCTACAGTGATTGATAAATGAATATGTTAGGTCATTTTCTGAAAAATGGCGGTTTGTGGTTTAATGGATATGAGGACCATTTTCTAGGAGATTATTCATGGCATGTTTTCGGTCAAGTGAGATTTTTGGCATGCGTTGGAAAGAATCATTTTCGGGAAAAATGAGGGTTTTGGATCACATTCGTGTTTCATCATGTGCACACATGTATGTTGGATGCATTAATGTATTTTTATCTCTTGGTTTATTTGTGTGATTACTTATTGCGATTCACAATTACACGGTATCCGATACCCTGCGATTTCATTTATGGAACTGTAGATTTTGATGCAGATAAAGACGTTGAGTTTGAGAAATCGGCTCCACCGAAAGAGTGACATGTGATCACTTTTTGGATTATTGGATTTGTTTCCCTTTTATCTATGTATGTGGCTTTTTACTTCATTTTCATGGATAACTGTATAAGTTATTGTAATACTTTCATTTTGGTAGTCTTGTATTTAAAATTTTAGTACTTAGTTGACTTATTTAATTTATCTGCTGCGTTTTTGTCGTACATTTTCTGCATATACACACACTTGGCACTTATCGTTAAAATGCATGACCCGTGTTGTCACCATTCTAACATCACGATTCTCGCGTTTCAGTACGTGGGAGTCAGGGCATCACATGATATGTAACTATAAAACTAGCTTTATAATTTAATGTACTATATCATGTCATGTCAGCTTGTCGGTTTACTTTTGTGTAATTTTTTTTGGCTAAAGAATTTCTCAAAAAATAATTTTTTCTTTTAGAAAGTAGAAAACATCTCAAATTCAAACATTAAAATAAAAATACTTTACCAAAAATAACTCAAGAATAAAAACAATTTAAGAATTAAGAAATACATGTACATGAAAATACTCATAAAGCAAACACCTAATTAGATACATAACTTGCTTACCTATACAAAATTAAAGCTTTCAATATTACAAAGCACACACGAGCTAACATTATAGCATACACAAAGATCTCTTCACACTCTTTTAAGTACTTGAACGTTGAATGCAAGGAGACCAAAAGCTCCATTTAGGCGGCACTCAATTTCTTTTCAAATCCAAGCCAAGTAGTAGAGGCTTATGGAAAGTGGGCGATACCCTCCAGATATATAGAAGCAATTGCTAATTGTTGGACTAGGCGACGAGAGCACAAAAAAGGCCATTTAGAAATGCTGTAAGGATTTGGAAAGAGAAAGATTGCAAGAAACAGAGATTTGAAAGAAGATGCTAGCTAGCAGCTGATTGGTGGTGAGAGCAAAAAGACATATGGTGGGGAGTGAGCGGTAAAGTAATATTGGGAGGAAGTGAATGTGATGGCTAGTAGCAATAATATTGGATCATGTTGACAGCCAAAGATTGAGCCTGTCTTAACACTAAGGATTAAGGATTATCTACCATCATCCATTGGTTTTAGTGTTTCATTTCCCATGCTACCAATGGTACCTGTCGAACAATTGCTATTGCTAACATCAATAATTAAAGATTGCACGAACATGCTAACCAAGTGCTCACCCTCTTTTGTGTTGTGATTATCTTTTTTCCTTAAATGCTTTTCCTTAACTCTCAATCCATCCAGTTCGAGTGCCACTTCCTTCATAGTAGGCCTATCGTCTCGTTTAACACTGAGGCTTCTTATTGCAACATTAGTAAGTTTTTTTATTTCCTCCGCATTACTCCCATTGTGAATGTGGTTGTCAAGAATTTCCAATCGTCGATACTCTTCAAACATATGTAAAAGTTGAACAATGAACTTGGTTTGCTCATACTTCATAAAGTATTCATTATTCAGGGTGGCGGAGCCACTTAAATAGATTAAACACATCACTTTCTAAATCACTAGTAATATGAATTATTAAAAGATAAACATAACTAGTGAGCTAACAACAAAAAATGAGAAAAAAAAATGATCCGTCAAATCATGTTTATAACTTTGGAAAAGTAAAAGATTCTCCCATCATGAATAGAGGAAATTACAGAGAGGAAGATCATGACTTAATGTAGGGGTGGGTAGCGGGGCCCCGCCCCTGCTGCTACCCCGCCCTGCCCCCGTGTAGCGGGGCGGATTACCCCGTCCGGCCACACGGGGGCAGGGTTTACCGCGCCCATATATGGGGTCGTGGGCGGGGGCAGTATGGGGTGATCCCCCACCCTAGAAATACCCCGCCCCCCCCCCCCCCCCCATATATATATAATATAATATATATTAAAAAAAACCCTCAGGTGACCAAAACGGCGTCGTTTTAGCACTTAAGTTTTTTTTTTTTTTTTTTTTTTTTTTTAAGGAAAGTAAACCCAAAACGGCACCGTTTTGGGTTTACTTTTAACCTAAAACTAAAACACCCCCCGGCAATCAGATCTTTACGGCAGAACAGAACCCCTCCCCCCCCCCCCCCCCCCCGGGCCCTCGTCGAATAGATTTGGTGGGCCACCCAGTGCGCCATCGCGTCGCCGTTCCCCCCGTCGCCACCGCAGCTACCTCCTCGAGTCTCGCCGGCCGGTAAGTCTGTCTCTTTCCTTTTTTTTTTTTAAATTTAATTTTTTATGGAATTAATTAGAGGATGCATGTGATTGTGAATTGTGTGTTGTGGAGGATTGAATGTGCATGTGTGATGAGTGATCAGTATTCAGTGATGGATATCACTTCCGATTGAATGTGTTTTGATTTTGTGTAAATTTGTTTTTATAAAATCCTTTTGGTTTGATTTTTATGGTTGGATTTTATTGTAAATTAAATTTTATTATTGAGTTCATTTTGTTATTTGATGGTTGTCTAATTTTTTTTGCCCTATTAATTGCATTTCTAGGGCAAAAATTATTGTAAAAGGTATATTGGTGTTTGCATGTATGAACTATGAAGTTGCGAAAGTTATTTTACAAACTTCAAACACAAGTGATTATGAATTTATATATATAATTATTTATATATATATTCCTCACGCCGGTTGTTTGTATATTTAAATTAATTAATTCTTGGTATTATTTGTTTATTACATATAAAAATTAGTGGAGAGGTGGGAGTGAGGAAGATATATAGTATGTAATCTAAATACTTATGCCTAGTCACCTATGCTTATATATCTCATATACTATATAGTTATATGTTATTTAGTTACCTATAAAAAAAAAAAAAGTTATATGTTATTTAGTTAAGTACTTAAATCATTAAATTATATAGTAGCTATTTTATAATTTGTACAATAGTTAATTCCTACTACTTAATTCTAAAAAATTCTTTTAATCTATGTATTCAGGATTATTTCATATTATGAATTGTGTAGTTTAGAGTCTCTTTACATGTGTTTTGTTTATTTGAGATAATCTTCAGGTTTGTTATCTTACGTTTTTTTTTTTTTTTAGGTAACTTCTCTAATGTTTTATTTATTAGTTACATTAATCATAAAATTAAAAATACACCACTCGAGCTCGGCAACTCTAACACCGATTCGCTCGGCTCGAATATAGTCATAGAGTGGGTGAGGTTGCAAGAACAGATTCTCAAGTGTTATTTGAAGTCTTATTTGTTTTTTTATGTTTTTATATTTTTTTATGTTTATTTACAGCTTTTCCTTTTACTTTTTTTTTTATATAATATTTTTACTATTTAGTTTAGTTTTATGAGTTTTATAATCTAAAGATTTTAAAGCTTATTGCGTTTATTCAATCATTTATATTTTATTTCTATTTTTATATTAGAACATTCCCATCCGAGCCGAATATATGAGTTGTTTGGCTAAAATTAAAAATTTTACTTTTGACAAAAGGGCTCTACTTTTTGCTGGCTATTATGGGGGAAAAATTTAAACATTTGAACAATATATCAAACAATATTGGTTCTTTGGTTAGATGTTAATACTTTTCATGTTTGTTATAATTTCAGATTTATTGTTTGCTTGAGTTAATGGAAATGCTGACAGATTCTAGTGCGAGCTCACCTATTGAGGGTACCTCTGCCTCTACCCCTATCTCAATTGAGGGTACCCTTACCTCTACCCCTACCCCTACCCCTAACTCCACCCCTTGCCCCGCCCCAAGCCTAACAAAAAACCTGCTTCCATAGTTTGGTCTCACTTCACCAAACTAGAGGGCCCTCAAGCCAAATGTAACCATTGCGGTAAAATTTATGGATGCCACTATATGAGACATGGCACCTCCCAATTAAAGGTGCACTTAGAAGAGCAATGTAAAAAAAGTCCAATTCTAAAATCTTTGCAAGAGAAGAGTCAATCTAGGCTAGAAATTGGACTTAAAAAAATAGAGGATGGGAGAGTAGTGAGGGTATTGAGTTGAAGGGGTACACGAAGTGGGATCCTGAGGAGTATAGGATACACCTAGCCCGTATGGTCATCATGGGTGAGCTACCTTTTCAAATTGTGGATGTGGAAGGGTTCCAAGTATTTTGTCACTACATGGAACCAAGGTTTCAACTTCCTTCTCGTCACACGGTGGCAAATGATGTAAAAAAACATTATCGATCTGAAAAAGAGAAGTTGAGGGGTTTCTTGGCGGGTCAGTTTGTTTGCCTCACTACTGATTGTTGGACATCGATCCAAAATTTTAATTATATATATTTGACTTGTCATTTTGTTGATGACAATTGGACATTGCATAAGAAAATTCTCAAATTTTGTCAAATTATTGATCACAAGGGTGAGACGATTGGGAGAGCCTTAGAGGTCGCTATAAAGGAGTGGGAGTTGATACGCGTTGTGACATGCATAGTTGATAATGCATCGTCTAATGATACCGCATTGGGATATCTTAAGACCTTTCTTAGAGAGGCAAATAAGACAATCTTGGGTGGTGAATATTTGCATGTGAGGTGTGCAGCACATATTCTTAATCTTATTGTCAGTGATGGTATGAAAAATCTTCATGACTCTATTGCTTGGGTCAGGACTGCTGTGAGATGGGTGAGATCTTCTCCTGCTAGATTGGAGAAATTTAAGGTTGTTGCGCGGTCTGCAGGCATAACATCAAAGAAGGGGCTTTGTACTGATTTGACTACGCAATGGAACTCAACATTTTTTATGTTAGAGGCAGCCCAAGAGTATAAGTTGGCATTTTCCTTATTGGGTGAGGAAGACATCCAATATGTAAAATATTTTGAACACGAAGCGAGATTGGGGAAGCCTATGACTAAGGACTGGGATGTTGTATCTACTTTCGTAGATTTTCTAAAGCTTTTCTATGAGATTACCACGATTTTATCTGGTTCTTTGTATCCTATATCCCATCATTTTTGTCAATAAATATGTAAGGTAAAAGAAGAATTAGATGAGATTATTGCGAGCAGTCACACTAGATTGCGGGAGATGACATTGTTGATAAGGGCGAAGTACGACAAATATTGGGGTGGAGATTTCGATAGGGCTAATATGTTGTTATATATAGCTATTGCCATTGACCCTCGGTTTAAGGTGGATGGCATGGTATATGGATTGGGTATTGCCTACGGGCAAGCATGGGCAGAGCATATTGCATCAAGGGTTAGGGAAACCCTTGATAGATTATTTGATGAGTTAACCATCTTGCGGGGTGGTAATATTACGGCACCTACTCCTATCCCCCCACCAGTTCCAGATGCCATGACTAAGAAAAAACGTAGAATGGACTGGGGTGACAGGATGAAAGGGAACCCATTAACAAGGAGTACTACAGAGGCTAAGTCAGAGATAGACAGATATTTTGGTCTAGATCTTGAACCATATGTACGAGACTTTGATATCTTAGCTTGGTGGAAGGTACATGCCCCCAAGTATCCTGTCCTTGCACAAATAGCCCGCAGTATTTTGGCCATCCCTATTAGCACAGTAGCCTCGAAGTCGGCCTTTAGCACCGGAGGGCGTGTATTGGATCCATTCCGGAGCTCATTAGATCCTGCCACTGTTGAGTCTTTGATTTGCACCTCAAATTGAATCACAGGGAGTCCAATTTATGTTCCGGATGTTATTGATTATGATCATGTCAATGCCGAGGAGGAGGGTGATGATGCACCTGGATCTGGTAATGTCACCTGAATTCAATTATCTTATTTTTATTTTTTATTTAAAATTAATTGGTGTTAATTTCAAATTTAATTGTTGTAGTGATACCTGGGACGACGTCTATAGCTACCTCCGCTGCAGCATGACTTCTTTTATATTAAACTCTAGACCCACTATTGCTCATGGTTTGCACAATTAATCCCTTAATTTATAAGTTAAAACTTTATATTGATAATTCTAATTCGTTTTATTTTGAACTTATTATTATTGCAGGATTTATGATCTTGAATTTGTCTGTCCATATCTCAACATAATGGAACGTCTCAGTGAACTCAACACCACCCAAAATTGATCAAACTTCCTAATGTTATGATTTTGTTAATTTATAATTAGTTGTAATGTTAATCATTAATGGTACAATTTGTAGTATTTATTATTTTTATGTCTTTATAATTTTGTAATTGTTTATTAGTTGACACGATTTTATAATTTCTATCATTGTAATTTTGTAATACATTAGTGCATGCCTTAGTTACTTAGTAATTAATAGGCTAATAGTATTAGGTTGACCGTTGAAGTTTTTGAACTTGGAATTTAATAATTAGTATTTGTATTCCTAATTGTTTTTTAATTTTTTTTAATATATAAATATAATTGTAGTTAAATTTTTAGTCTAAAAATATGTGTGGATTGTATTTCTGGATCATTCTGAGCCCAAAAAACTTATTTGGACTCAAAATGGCCCAAATAATCTCAATGGGCCAATGGCCCAATTACAAAGCCGGGGGGCGAACGGGGGCAGGTCCACCCCCGCACCCCCATTACCGGACGGGGTACCCATCCCTCGTCCATGCGGGGGCGGGTAGCACCCCTAACTTAATGTATTAATTTGAAACCAAATTGCAACTTCATGTATTCTTTTACCGACGGACCTTAATGTGTTAATTTGAAACCAAATTGCAATGGTCGCATGCATGGAATATAAAACGTAACTTTTATCGTGCCTAATTACCAAGCACTAGGGGGCCCACTCTAAATTAATTAAGCAATATTAATGAATAATGAACCCTTAAAAAGGCAGTTACTTACCTAATTAGATTCTACTTCTATGCAAAACCAAAATAAAAATTTCATTAAAGAAGTCTAAAGTATAAACTGATCGGAATAGATAAGACATTAAAGCAACACTTCGATGCAAAAAGCAAGAAAAAGCTAATTAATTACCTACAAAGACATTTCTTATCCGAAGACAAAAGTTGGTAAGAGCATCCTCATCCGGATCCTCATCCCCATCCCTATAATTTAACTCAAAATCACCTTTCCTCAAATTTATCCCTAAATTTTATTCATCTTCTAAAAACCTCCCACATCCCATTCCCCATCCCTATCTCTATTCTATTAAATAATATTTCTCTATTCTTTTTTTATTACTTTTTTCTCTCTCTTCCATTTACAATTTTAACTACTAACTTTTTCGTCTTATTATTTTTTTTTTCAAATATCAATTTCTATAAAAATTTTTTACAGTTTTGACTATCAAATACAACATTTTTTAAACCAAAATTCGTATTATAAAAATAATAATTTTTTTATTTAATTAGTGCATTTTCTAACGTGATGGCCATGTTTTATTATTTAGTATTCTTTATCCGTTTTTTTAATGGTTTTGAACCAAGTCACGTATTGAATATAAAATTTCACGTATTTTTTTCTCGGTAACAGTGGCCTCGTATTTCTTTCATGTAATAGTGGATTAAATTTGGCATAACTTATAATTGTTTCTGAAATTATGGCATCCAATTTACTTGCACAAAAGTATAACAGGAAACTATCATCAAAAATACAATAAAAAAATTACATTACAATCAATCCAAATCTCGGGCATTACTGCGTCTCATCATGATTTCCCTCTGGAGTTGCTGGAAATATAGCCGTTGCATTTCTGGCATGACACTCACATCCATCATCATAATGCGCTGATCTGATTCCTTCTTCGCAAGCTCCACTTTCTCAGCCTCCAACCTCAGTCTTTCGTCCTCTTGACGTAATTTTTTTTCCTCCTTCTCCTTGTCATACTCCATCTTTTCGGCCTTAAGGCGATAAAACTCTTTCTCCTGAGCACGTGACTCCTCTAAAAGAGTATACTTCATCTTTCTAAGTTGGAAATTTTCCTCTGCGTGCTTGCCTTGGGCCTTTCGTTTCCCTTTTTCAGCTTTCCTGCCCATTGGTCGGTCCAATTCAGCAACTTCATTTTCTATCACATTCTCCGTCTCGAGATCAAAAACCGAATCCTCCGTAGCGGCGGAACATGGAGTTGAGGTCGGGGTCAGGGACGGGGACATCGTCTTCCTTCGCGGCGTCACATCCTTTGTGGCGCGCCAAATCCACTTAGGTTGGTCCTTCAATAGGTGCCAACAATGCTCAAACTGGAAACTGCATTTCTCTAGTGATTGGTACATAATCTTCGCCTTCTCAAACTTGTATTTAAACAAATAAAATCCATGTTAAACCACTGAAAATGAAAAAATATTTTACTTGTAAAATAAGTAAGCGTATGGTATTTTTACCTTATCTTGCTCAGTCATGCCACTTTGATTTAACCCTTCAACTTGAGCTAGTTTCGCACAAAATTTATTCGTGGCCTTTTGAATAACCGACCACCGATGTATTAAGGACTTTATTGTCCGCTCATTTGTGGTTTCTTTATATTGCTTAAGTGTCCATTTTCTAGCATCTTCAACCATCTGATTTCTGAAAAAGTCAAAATAACTTGTGATTGCCGTTCATAGATACCACCATAGAAAGTGGCAATGTATTAAAGTAAACAAGTAGATGTTAATGATACAATATCAATCAGACCCATGTTCAGCATGTAAACTTGAAAGCAACGCATCAAGATTTCAATGACCAGACACGTGAATATAATGAAACTAAAATTTAAGAACCAACATCAAATATAAATAAGCAAAATAATACATATTAATAATTAGGAGAATAAGTCCGTCAACGGCATAAACCCAAATTGAACTTCAAAAGACTAACAAATATAGCTAGATTCGTATTAATAATTAGCATTCAACATTTACAGACACCATAATTAAACTAAGGAACATGATTTTTCAGTGGTAAGCTAAATAAACCAAAAATATAGGAATCTTCAATCAGATCAAGCTACACAACCAAAATCTCCCGCATGCAAAAGTCAGTAGCACTATGTTTGGTTGCCGAGAAAACAAAGAAGAAAATAACAATAAAAAAAGGGAATAAACCAAAAATCTGAGATTCGAAACTTCGATTCTTCGTTCTTCCTGATTTTATCTCCAGAACCAGAATAGAAAGCCAGAGGACTTGAAGCTAACAAGAGAAAGAGAGAGGGAGTTTAGAAGAGGTCGTATAGAACGAACAACAATTGTTGTGGGGGATGACTTAAAAGCAACTAATTGGCAACTAATTGGCAAACCAAAAATCTGAGATTCAAACAAAGACCAACGAAAATGACCCCTTCCAGACAACTAATTGGCTACCAGCTTGGAATCTTATTCAAGTTCAACTTCATGGAAATGAAGCTTACGGCATTATTTCAGACCATCCAAGATGGCACCCATTTCTGCCATGTTATTAGGGCCAAACCCATAATGGGATTTAAAACCTGCCAAAAACCTCCCATCAAAATCTCTAAAAGTTCCTCCACTCCCATCAAAATACAGAGTACAAAAACGAAGAAAAAAGGAACAGAGAGAGGTGCATACTGAGCTCGGAGAAGAAGAGAATGAACATGAGAATAGAGTCGCTCAATTTTCTCTCCCTGTAATCTAAATCTAAGCGAGAAGATGAGCCTCTCAGAGGATGAGCGGCCCTTCCGGGAAGAGAAAATGACAACGGCGAGTGATGCGACGCTTTGCCGATTTTGTGATTTAGTTGATCACAGCACCAAACCAACCCAAAAGAGCAACGTTGATTCCACAGACGTTACGAGGGAAACCCAGAAGAAAAACAAAAAGCGATTCGGACAAAACAGGGAAACCCAGAAGAAAAACAAAGCCAAATCAGAGAATAAATAGCACTTACAGTCGAGGAGGGCAGAATCCGGCCGTGCTGCGTTGCGAGGGAGGGGGGGAGGGGGGGAGAAGAAGACGCGGGCTGGAAGGGGCAACCGTTGGGGCGAGAGAGCGATGCGGATGTACAGTGGGTCCTCAAATATGGGGACCTCCTGTAGCACCCCTAATTTTCATCCCCATTTTGGGGAACGGGATGGAGAGGGTTTTTGAGCCAAACCGGTAATTTTTCCCCAAATTATAAGGATGGGGGAGAGATGCAGAACGGGATGTGAGTGCTCTAAGAATGATTCCACGAGCAATAATTGAAGCATTCTTTTTTGTCCCCTGTTTGAGCAAGAAATTATTAAAGCAAGGGAAGGACTATACAAAAGAAGTCTTCCGCAAGCAAGCTGGATGCTTTTCGCATGATTAGAAGGTATTCCACTTGTAATGTAAATAGTTTGTGATATATATTGATGATGGATATTGTCTCCTTTTTTATTTACGTCCATTCTGGTATGTTATTTTCCACATGAATATCATTATATTGGGACTGGTTTGTCGACTTAGCCACATTGCGCTTGAAACAGCTGAATAAATTTGTTTTTAATGACCATAATTAGCTATTAGTTGCCAACTCACGTACCTAGCTAGCTGTTTATCACCAAAAATTTTATTATATTTTCCTACTAATTAAGCTAATTAATACTGTAGATGGATTTAGACTTTTTCTTTTACTGTGTTTAAAACTCTTATCTCCTCGGATAACCGATACTGGATTTAGCTAAAAGCTTTTCATTCTGAAGTAAGTAGTGCATGGAAATAGGCTAACAATTCATTTCACTAAATTCTCACAAAAGCTTTCAATGATATTGCATATCTCACATAGAACACGTTACATTACAATCACTCAAGATAATATCACTTATATACATGTCACAGCTCTCAATTACCACGTACATGAACATGGTATATAAATTATAAAGCTATAATCACATTCTTTCAATATTAAAGCATGCATACAAGGAGACCAAATTTCCTTTCATTGGAGAGATTTTTTTTTTTTTTTGGGGGGGGGGGGGGGGGGGGGGGGGGGGGGCGCGGGAGGGGCAAATAATAAAATGGAGAAAATGGGTGGTGATGATGAATGTCGACGACTACGAGAGATGGGCTATGCTAGCCTTCGATGAGGATGAACAAATTATCTAGCATCATCATCTGTTGGTTTAACTACTTGATTTCTCATGCTGTCATCCGCAACAACAGTATTGATGGAAGAGCTGCCGATGTCAACATCAATTCCCAAAGAATGTGTAGGTGCATTAGGCAAGTGTTTAGTCTGTTGTGTGTTGGGATCAACCTTTTTCAACGAGTGTTTTTCTGAAAGTCTTAATCCCTCCAACTCCTTTGTTACTTGCTTCATACTAGGTCTATCCTCCCCTCTTACATTTAAACACTTTTTTGCTATATTAGCAACTTCCTTTATTTCCTCAGTATTACCTTCTTTGAGAATGCGATCATCAATAATTTGAAGGAGGCGATCCTCTTTTATTGCAGTAACAAAATACATTGCTAGATTTCTTTCACTTTCAGGCCTATCCATGGAAAGTGCTTTTTCACCTGCAATAACAACACCAAAGCTATACACATCACTTTTTCCAGTTAGTTGGCTAGTATGGAAGTATTCTGGGTCCAAGTATCCCAAAGTTCCCTGCACCACGGTTGTTAATCTTGTGTGGTCAAGAGGCACTAATCTTGAAGCTCCAAAGTCAGACATTTTTGCTGTATGGTTTTCATCCAGAAGTATATTTGTAGTTTTCACATCTCTATGTATAATAGACATAAAAGTCTCGAAATGGATGTATGATAAGGCTTTTGCAGTTTCTAATGCTACCTTTAGACGTTTCTCCCATGAGAGCGAGGATGACAGGTTTTTATCATGAATATGCTCAAAAAGTGTCCCGTTTGTGATGAATTCATATACTAGTAAGGGTACTTCGGTCTCAAGACAACATCCTAATAACTTCACCACATTCTTGTGCTTAATTTTAGTAAGCACAACCATCTCATTTATAAACTGCTCAATTTGGCTCTGATCAACAACATTGGACTTCTTAATGGCGACCACTCTATCATTTGGTAAAACTCCTTTATAAACAGTTCCAAAGCCTCCTTGGCCAATGACTCTACTTTTATGATAGTTGTTAGTGGCCTTTTCAAGTTCTTCTGTGCTGAAGACTTTAGCTGGCTCAACAGATTCTTTGTGATTCAGAAGTTGTCGTTCTAAGATTAAGCCACCATTTTGTTTGAAGAACTTCTGTTTCAATTTTTTGAGCTTTCTTCTTTGCATTACCCAATATACCAACGAACTTCCCACGAGCAGGATTAAAAGGCTTATGCAGACACCTGTAATTGTTCAAGCATGCATTTTGACCATATAGAATGTATTTCAATATCTTCTTCAGTCACTAACATTATAGCACATGCAATGACTTCAACAAAGCTGAGATTTCAATGTGTAATATACGTAATATATAAAAATGACGTACAAGGAGTTGAGTTTCGAGTTTTAACTTGGCTAGTGATCATCATTAAAAAGAAGGATTTAAAGCCTAGCTAGCTATAGCTAGTGACTTTGGAGAAGCAAAGATCTATCATTAGCAGATTTCAACTACGTTCCATGCGTACGAAAGGTAAGGTTACAAATTAATTATATGGAATAGAAAGAGTGAACTAAGCTTTGAATTAACTTACCCATCTCAAAACATTAATTTTCTCAACTTAAAAAGACTTTTACGTTAATCAAAATGCATGGTTCATTTTAGACCAAATTATAATTACTGCATGGGAAGTGAGTGAGGTAATTGCATGGGAAACCAAATCCATTGTGCATGTATAAATGTAGTTAGTAAATTAACAAGAAAATGAAAATAAAAGAGACGAGTAGTACTGTAATACCACTATTCCTATATATGTTATACATACCCAGGGCAATAATCATGATCTTGGATTGGCCTTTTCGACTACAACCTGTTCCAGGCGGCATCCTCCCATCGCCTTCATATCCATTGGGACATATACATATGTAGCTCCCGTTAGTGTTGGTACATGTTGCAGTAGCATTGCAGGGATTCCGGTCAAGATCTTTGCACTCATCAATATCTGAAACACGTGAGTACTACAGTTAGTCCGTCGTCATCGAAATACAGCCATAACAGTTTGCTCATTTAACAAGTACAACATGAACTGATTAATTTGCTAATAAAAAATGAGCTGACATTAAAAAAGAAAAAGAAAAGGCTTATAAAGTAAAACAAATGAACACCATTAATAATTAATTACCTTGGCAACTATCCTCGTGTTCATCAGAAAGGTATGGGTTCCCTTGATAACCTGGGGGACACTTGCAAATATACCCACGACCATGGGGTTCCGAACAACTACTTTTTGCTGCTTTGCATAAATAGCTTGTCATACTTTTCTGAGCATCTTTGCACGTCTTATTTCCAATTGCCCAATCAAGCACCAGGGGTACAGTCTCCCTTTTCGTTAAATTTGTAAAATCTAAGGTGGAAAAGTTGTATGCCTGTGTTTCCCCTATAAAACCTAAACCACATGATTGCCCCGAGGTTCTGCCGGATCCATTAGTGTAAATGCTCTGAACGTTCAAATTATAATTCGTTGTGTTTTCTGGGATTGCAGAATGGCAACAGCCAAGGCCAGAGCAAGAGCCGTTAACCAAACCGGAACTGTTGCCACAGAATGATATGCACCCAGACATGAACGTATAATCTTGTTCATGCGAGCCACTTATGTAGGCGTAAAAGTTACAACCGACGGCAAAGATACTGTTCTTCTCAAGTGAGATGCTAAATTTCGACAAGATGAGCAAGGCAGAGATGCGGCGGACACTAGGCTGATTATCAAACTCTGGCCACCATTGGCAACGACGGAATACCAAGTTTGAGACTCGAAGTTCACCATCAAGAGAGATGTTAAGGACATCTATATTATGATCAACGCCCAGAAATGGTTTTGCGGGCTGGAAAGAGTAGTCACATATGATGCGAAAAGATGGATCAAGGTAGCAGCCCTTGCTTGTACCAAATGGGTAGGGGATACTAACATTTCCGCAACTGCGGTTGCAGCTCCGATCATTGGGTTGAGGTGCTGATAAAACTAGCTGGACCCCAACAATCAGATGTAGCAGCACTACTAGTTGTTCCAAAAGCTTTCCATGCAAAGCCATGGCTGACCTTCTTTTTGTCTGATCTGTGCTTCAGTGCTTCCGAAATAACTTGTCTTTCTTCGCAGCTCCCTCTTATAAAACAAGCTAACATAGAGAGACTTCAAGTTGGCTTGATGAACGGTTAGAAAGGACTTAATAAGGTAGATAATAAGAAGCATTAAAAATAAATAAATCAATAAAATTATAAACTATACATCTTTTCATGATCATCATATTTACACTAGTGAGTAGTTAGTACGTACAGGTTCCAAAAAAGTATCTTAATTAGGAAGGCATGCAAAAGAACAACAAAAAGGATGCCAATTTTTGGGATTGGAGAATTGTCTGACGTTTGAGAGCAAGGAGCTCGAGTTATATGATAAGAGATAGAAAGAAAAACGAGCAGTTCTAACTTCAGACTAGCCCCAAACAAATCATTGAACTTATGACACATTAAACACAGAGAACAGAACCTGACAAAACTTTAGATTATTCGACTCCTCACTTTCAGGAAAGCAAAACGGATTCTTTTTCTGAGCACTGGAAGGAAAAAGTAGTTAATTGCGGGAGAACCAGACTAATAACTTTCTCTATGGCAGATGGTCGAAGATCCTCACCTCTCGTTCTTGAGCAACTCTGAAATATTAGCCACTTGATCCTTCAGCTTCCACGCTTTCTCTTGTTCTTTAGCTCTACGTGTATGTTTTCGAAAATTTAAACAACCTAGTATCCATTAAATAAGAACGAAGATACATACTAGCCATGGTCTTGTGTCCTACACTAATTTAGTTTAGACAGTTGAGATAAAAGTTAAAAATTAAATAAAATATTATTATAATATTATTTTTTAATATTATTATTATTTTAAAATTTAAAACATTTGTATTATTTATTATATTTTATATTACAATTTAAAAAATTTATAATTATGAAAGAGATGAGATGATATTAAATATTTTCACTGTACAAACTTGACTTTACTCCTCTTTTTCCCCCTTACTAGCCGTAGGGGCCAACCATTCCAAAGCTATAAATATCATATTTTCTTTCTATAGAAAAACACACTTTCTTAACAACCTCAAATTCTCAAGTTGTGATATCCAAATTGACATGTTATACTAGTTAATAATATATTAATATAACTAATTAATCTATTTTTTAACAACTTAAACTTTTGATATAAATAATGATTTCACAATATCCTCAAATAAAAAAATAATAAATTGGTGAGGATTTTTCCTTGTTGGAAACTATTCAATTTCGACAAATTGTTGTGTTGTCGTATTTAAAAATTAATTCCACCCTTTGAAATATTGTTAGTATACTAGTAAGAAATAGTAATTTTTAGAGATAAGTACACATGACTTAAGGATGGTTTGGTTATACAAAACTAAACTATGTCATCTCATTTCATATAATCATTACAATTGTCTCAAATTTTCATACAAAATATAATAAACAATTCAATTGTTCAAATCCTAAAATAAAATTAATATTAAAAAATTATATTATAATAATATTTTATTCAACTTTCAATAAAACATCTCATCTCATCTCATTTGAACAGTATAATTAAACTACGAATGATATTTGCAGTTTTAGAATGTGTAAATTTCGCACATTTCTTTTGAAAAAAGTAAATAAATCTAGAATCTATATGAAAAATTATTTTTTAACGAAAGACACTATTTTTTTTTTCAAATTGATTATGCAAGACTTACGTAGCCTAACTTGAGATGTACTGAGGATCATATACAACGGATGTAGATCTCATGAAGTTTCCTAATTTAGTACAAATTAAGTGCTTAAATTTGTTTAATCTTTGTGGTATTTGCTAAATGGATATATAGCTAAGTACTTGCAATCAGATGGGATTGAGGAATCTTTTGCTTATCCAAAGTTGAAAACATTGTTATGGTCATTCCTACTAATTTTCTTTTGAATAAGATATCATGTCATATCTTGTTGGACCATTAGCTTTATTTTTTTAGTTTATTTTGCTAAGTTTAAAATATTAGCCTCATGTAAGCTGCCCCATTACTTTTCCTTCATTTGCTATAGGTTTCTCGAGAACTTTAAATAATTATATATATTCCATTTTCCTCTACCTGGACTTATCCATTTGCCTTCTTCTTTGTTTCCTACTTTCTAGTGACCGTAAAAAACAGATCTTTATCTGTAAAAGAAAATATATGCGAAAAATATTGTGACATGGACTGTTTGCAAGTAGACTTTTTCTTTAAAGTTGTTTGATATTGTTATATACTACCCATCACATCGACTATGCCTCCTCCCATTATTTCTTCTCCTCACTCCCCACATTATGTCTTCTTGCTCTCACCACCAATCATCTGCTAGCATCTTCCTTCAAATCTCTGTTTCTTTCAATCTTTCGTGGCCTCCAAAAGTCATAATTAAACGTACAATGATGATTAAAACGTCCATTACAAAAGTAGGAAGGAATCTCACGGTCAAAGAATAACAAATATAATTATTTTCTCTTTCCTAGAAGATAATATGGTAATTAAGCAGGGAGTCAATTTGGGCGGATCGTTAATAATTTTTAATTTTGCTTATATCTATTAATGAAAAATCAATAAATATGTTCCTTTGAGCAACTGAATTGACGAGAAAGATTATGGTGAATAAGTTGATCTTGTCCGACATAAGAAAGAATTTATTTGCAAAGCCAAGCTAAGGAAAAAAACCCATAATTTTTAGAACTATTTGGTAGACTGCCTTGTTTGTGTAAGAAGTTATTCTCATATATTTTGCTATCAAACATAAGTAAAACAAAAGGAACTGGCTATTCTGTCGCTTGAGTAGTACTCTTTTGAGTAGTACTCTTTTATTTTGCCACTAGTCATTTTTAATTTTTTTTTTTCATTTTTCCTTTCATATTTTTTTAATATATTTAAATATTTTTAAAACATAAAAAAATATACTAATACAGTTAAAATCAATTCCTTAATCATTAAGTAAAAAAAAAAAAAAAATTCCATAAACGCATTGAATGGTCAAGTACTATAGCAGTACATTATAGGCGGTAGAGTAGTTTTTTCCAAAACAAAAACCATTTTTTAATTTCAAATTTTTAATTTTTTATTTAATCATTAAATAATTATTATAAAATTTTCATATTTTCAAACAAAGTACGAATAAAAATATAAAATTTTTAAATTTCAAAACAAAAATAGTATTAAAACATAAGAAGAAAAACAAGAAACAAAACTGTCATCTCGCCTCCCTCCCATTACCGACCACCATTTCCAACACAATCTACAAAACCCCATTACCCAACAGACACTTGTTTCTTCTCTCTCTTTCCCTCTCCATCTAGCTACATCTCCTTTGTTTGATGGCGTGATCCCCAGAAACCCAGATTCCATACCTATATTGGTTGTCCCTTTTGCATTATCAATATAGAGAAAAGCTCTGTCCTTTCACAAAGAATAGTCGCAAAGCTTCTTCTGAGCCCCAAAAAAACCTTAATTTACACTTGAGTATTTGCCAAAGTTTGCTGATTTCCTTTCCACTTTCTCTGTGTCCCTGCATTATTATTACAAACACAATCTAGGTGGTCTTGCTCAAAACCCCATTAGTGTAAACCTCATCATCCATCTCCGTCCAAAATACCCCATTCCAAGACCTCCCAAGTCATCCCCTACACCCAGACAAAAACACTTCATAACCACACTCATGGAGGCCACCACGCTTCGCTCTCCTTTGTTCAAAGAGGCCAGACGCCTACCTCGTTTCCAACCTCAAGTCCTGTAGAAAGAAAGCTATGCAACTTAATGCTATCATAGTGGAGACAACCTAATCCACAGTCAATTGCTTATAATTCAAAATTATTCAATCATTTTACTCATTTTTTTACTATAATCAAGCGTTAATTTGAAACACTCAAACTAAGAACAAAAAAGGCCTAATTTTGTTTAAAGCTTACTGCTAGGCTTAAGAATAATTATATTTTAAAGGTTTTTGCACAAGGCACCATCCACGTATTATAATTTGATTTGAAAAAAAATTAAAATTTAATCTTACAAATCAAATTATATAATCAAATTATGTAACATGGATGATATGTGGTGTAAAAACCTTCAGATAACACTACTCTAAACATAATGGCTTTAGTCGTGTCTCAAGAGGCGGCCGTGCATAATATATTACATCCTGTGTTGCTCCACGTCCAAATAAAACAATCACTAATTCCTTTTACTTACTTTGGAATGCCAATATTCATTTATTTTTTGCTTGAATAATTATTTATTTTTAATAGATCACACCCTTCCTTAATTAATATTGTAAGTCCAACAAGGACAACTATATATATCTTATCTTCCTATTTTTAGTAAGTGTTAACGATTTTTTCGTTTTTTCCTGTTGGACCATGATTGGGTCACTTATTAATTACATCAATATTTCTTTATACTCTAATACTTAAAATTTTGGATAAAATTTTTAGAAATCTTACAAGCCATACAAGTACTAGTGGAAGACTTGTTTTACAAGTCATTCCATGATTGAGCTAGCTCTTAAATCGTTGTTGTGGGAATCTTTGCTTTGCAAGTGATAAAGATGAATGTGTCAGTAATTTGATGACTTGATGGCATATATCCTCATTTTTTCAATAAAAAAAACCTAGATTAGAACTCCCATTTCCTTATTAAAAATAAAAAAATGAATGATGTCATTTATTTTTTGTTCGTCGTTTAGCTACTTTTGCTCATGACCTGTAAGATCAAAATTATTTGCGTTTTATCACCTCATGTGTTTCATCCTTTTTTTTTTTTTTTCCTCGTTTGACTACTTCAACAAATATTTGTTTTGTATATTTTTGGGCTGGAATCCGAGTGGGCTTGGGCCCAAAAATGAAGGAAATCCAACCGTAATAAGCCCAAACTAAAATATAAGGATCTAAGAAATAAAAATACACAATAAAAATAAATAATAAGGCAATTAAAAACCACTACAACTCTATATTAATAAAATAAAATATTTAAAACCTAATAATGAAATAATCTTCTCGATATATCGGTCAATCGACTCGAGTATATAATATTCATGCTCTATTGGAATATTAAAAAATAATAAACCCTTAAATAAAGGCAATTACTTACCTAATTAGGTTCTACTTCTATGCAAAACCAAAATAAAATTTTCGTTAAAGAAGTCTAAAATTTAAACCGTACGTAGTACCATATTAATACTAATGCAATATTGTATTTGAAACTATTAAAAGAGGTGTCTAGCTTAGATTTAACCGTCAGTACTATTGTAAAACTCACATTTTTTTTTTTTGTTAATCTTAACGGTTGAAATTTGATAGGAGTACCATATGTCCGTTTTTTATAATTAAAGGCTATATTTTTTAATTTTGATAATTTGATATATAAAGGATATAATTCGATAAAACACTCCATGTTTTATATATATGTAAATATAAAATATTTGAGATGTAAGTTTTACCATGTTTTTCTTTATAAATGACATCTAAATCTTCAGATGTATAGAGTTTTCCTCAACCGTATATAAGTAGATCAACAGAAGTAAACACTATTTTTGTTTTAAAGGAAAAAAAGAAGCCAGCTTTTATTTCATTACCTTAACTTCTTTAAATTGGTTCCAGTTTTGGTGTTGAGTAATGATATACACAACACATTTTCACAATACATTTTATAATAATATTGTAAGTTGAGGGTATTTTTATAAAATAATATTATTTTTATAAGATCTTTTACAAAAATACCCCTCATTTAACACATTGTTGTCATATCTAGGAAACTGTTGTGTAAATCATTTTCCTTTGGTATTTGCATCATGTAGACTTACTTTCTAGTCGTGATGGGACATTTAGGGAATCATCATTGATGTTTTGGGGAATCGTCAGAGCTTCTCTGTCTCTCTTCCACTATCCCTGCCTCAAACACCCTCTCCAGCCATCTCTTCCCCCTTGTTGTGAGCTATTGTTGTGCTCTGTCCCCCGGCCCTCCTAAAGTCACTGTCGTAAGTGATATTTTTGCTGATATATCTTTACACAACGGTAATAGAACGCCACTAAATCCTATCTACTTTATCAAATTTGATGTAAACGTAGATAAATGTGTATTTTGTATATTTTGAAATGGCATCATTAATCATGTTTATAATTGGCAAAGCTTATAATTGGCAAAGCAAGAGATTTCTACAACAATAATTTAAGATCTAGCCCAATCATGGAATGACTCGCTCATAAAACAAGTCTCCCACTAGCACTTTTATGGTCTTTAAGATTTCTAAAATTTTTATCCAAAATTTAAGTGTTAGAGTATAAGGAGATTGTACAGATGTAATTAGTGAGCCAATGATCCAACTGGAAAGAACGAAAAAACCTTTATCAATGACTACAATCTCTCTTACATATATCAAACAGCATCAAAGAAAATTCTTGTGGTTTATAATGATTTTAAGCAATGTAAACCATAATATTGACTGATTTTTAAGAATATAAACCAGAGATAATTCAAAAAGTTGAAGGAAGTGGCTAATTATTATACCAAGATGTTACTGCTCAAGGGTGAAATTAGGTAAGGATCAAAGTCCATAGACCTATAAACTATGAAGGAAGCCATGATCATAGTCCATTATGATGGGGAATCTTTTGCTTTCTCGTTTGCTTTCTCGTTTATATATTGTTTTGCTTGCCTTTTGTCGGATCAAAGTAATTTGCGTTTTCCACTTGGGTTCCCATTTGCAATTTCAAAACTTCAGAAGGCATCGATCCCAACACTAATCCTCGTATTTTTATTACAGATGGTGGAATTAATTAACTTCCAGATACGTACAGATCATGCATGACTCCTCAACAATCCATCAAAGTCTACGGTTGACTGTCCCCTGAATGGTTTTTAAGATTTCTAACATTTTTATCCAAAATTTAAGTATTAGAGTATAACGAGATTGTATAGATGTAATCAATAAGCCAATGATCCAACTGAAAAAAATGAAAAAATCTTTATCAATGATTATAATCTCTCTTCCATATATCAGACAGCATCTAAGAAAATACTAATTATAGACTATTATTGTAGGAATTCTAGGGTGGTGAATGAACTAAATTCTTGTGGCTTATAATGATTTTAAGCAATTTAAACCACAATATTGACTGATTCTTTAGAATATAAACCAGAGATAATTCAAGAAGTTGAAGGAAGTGGCTAATTAATATTCCAAAGACTTTGCTCAAGGGTGAAATTAGGTACGGATCAAAGTCCATAGACCTATAAACTATGAAGGAAGTCTTGATCATAGTCCATTATATATGATGGGAAATCTTTTGCTTAATTATTTAAAGTTATATGACTTTGATCATTCCTAGTTGTGATGCCCCCAACTCTCATGTACATACACGTGAAAATCGAGGTGTGGAGATGATGAAACTAGTAGTGCTTCCTTTAAATTTGCATTTATGCTAAAGTAGTTTGTCGATGATGATCATTTGCTTTCTTCTTTATATATTGTTTTGCTTGCTTTTTGTCGGATCAAAGTAATTTGCATTGTCCTGGTAAGTTCCCATTTGCTGTTTCGAAAGTTCAGAAGGCATCGATCCACACACTAATCCACGTATTTTATTACAGAGGGTGGAATTAATTAATTTTCCATTGTCCAGGTGATCTAGATCATCCATGACTCCTTAACAATGCATCCAAATCAATGTCGACTAATCTTTCAAACACAAAGAATTATGGTGAAAGCTAGACTTCCACAATAATGAACTAATCTCACAAAAAAATGATTGTTATAAGTACATGAGATACTATTGATGCAGAGAGTAGAGACCATATGCATTATGCATGCATACATGCACGTGAAGCTCTCATAGGCAAAGCACATGTCATAGGGAACAAGCTGGATGGGTCATGATCATGAATATTAATGGTGGCTCGCGCGTATCCATCAAACCTATATATAGTTGCTAAATCGTTGCCAAAACAGGAATTCACAATATCATAGGAAACAAGCTGGATGGTTACAATGACCTCCATTGACTTGTGCTAAGGAAGAGGACAAGTCAGCAGCCACACAAAAAGGCATGGCAGCGTGCAAAGGAGAGGTACCAATCCAGTCAGCACTACACACAAAGCCAAGCACAGCAGAACAATGGAGAAACCTCTAAAAACATGAATTCCTCTATGGTGGGACAGGTGTCAATAAATCCTGCAATCTTGTAAAACCGTTAGTCTCTTTCTTTATCTATATATACATGTAAATGGGCACTGAAATCTGAATAGAAAACAGAGTATATGAAAATACAATTTCCTTTACACATTCTGTCGAGCAGCCATTGTGCACTCTGGGTTTCTTGATTGAATAACATGGAAAAGAACTAAGCCCAGACTTGCAAAAAGCTAGAAGAAACAATAGACGACAAAGCAAATGATTCAAGAAAAGGTGTCGTATACAAAGCCAAAAGAAGGAAAGAAGAAAATTTTATAATTTTGGATAAGGAAAAGATTCCCCATCATGATGGACTCACATAGAAAAACTGCACTGAAACCGGAAATTGCATGCATGATAGGAACACAGACTTCCATATTTGCCAATAGCCATAATTATAAGCTGCCCCCACTACTTTTCCTTCATTAATTTACCATAGGCTTCTCGAGAACTTTAAATATTCCATTCTCCTCTGAATTAAAGAAAGAAATACAGAGCTTTATTTATCGATTTAGTGAATATTCCATTAGCCCCCATTTAGTGACCCTAAAAAACAGATGTTTATCTGGAGAATCAAAGTATGTGCCATCAATCCATCCTGACCTGCCTACAGCATGCCTGTCATGATCAGATGAAATTATTCATATGAGAGTAAGTTGTGAAAGAAAATTTATGCCAGTTTTGATCGTGTAATTGGATGCATATGATATTAGTAAGAAATATGTTTTTATGAAGTCTAAATGATAGCTTTGAAAAATATTGGAACTGTTTTAAATTTGACTAAGGTTAAGTTTGGATAATGAGTTGAGATAAGATAAAAGTTGAAAGTTAAATAAAATATTATTTTTAATAAAAAATGAAAGTCGTGAGTGTGCAAGTGCCGTACAATCACTTTAAAAAAAGGTGAATAAATACGAGATCCACATGAAAAAGTTTAATTTTTTAATAATAGATTTCATTTTTTAAATTTATATACGTTAGTATGAGACACGACTCATGTATATTTTAATTTATATATTTTTAATTTACATACGTCTTGGATGGGGCCTCATATTTGTGATTATAATCTATAATAGTTTTCTGAAATAAAATTAATATAATTAATAGATGTGTATTTATAAAACATTTTAATCAGTCGTATTTCTAGTATAGTACTCAAGTCTCCTAACTAAAAATACGTCTTGGATGGGCCTCATATTTACACATCGTTTCTTCACTGTCCTTTTTTAGTTTTTACGCTTCTTTAGGAAAACAAGGTTATTTTTTCTTCTTGATTTTGTTGCCTCTTTTTTCGGTGTCATCATGCGGCTATTTTTGTATTTCTAATTTTGAACGTTGGTCAATTTGTCTTCTAAATTTCGTTACGGTTTATACAAACCCTCACTAAAATTTATATTTGGTGACGGTTTACTGGCCGTTTTAAAATCTAAACCGATACAAAAAGTCAAATATATTATAGTACATATATGTAAGTAACGCACTGAAAAATAATATATATACACACTTGTGAGAACCAATTCTATATCTAAACTCTAATTCTTTTTCTTCTAGGAAAGAGAAAATAATTAGATTTTTTCTTGATTCCATTCTACTTATGTAATGGAGGTTTTAATTATTATTCTACTTTTCCATGTTTCAACATATATGTTTGGATAAAAAAATAATTCTTTTTCCTAGAAAGTAGAAATTTTTCATATTGAAACATTAAGATACACATAATTTACCAAAAAATAATTCACGAATAAAAACTTATGACATACATTTACACGAATACTCAAAAAGCACACAACCAATTAGATACATGACCGAATTGCTCATTGATACAAAAGCACACCAATACAAAAGCACGCAATATAGCAAAGCACACGAGTTAACAATACTGTAGCCTACAGAATGATCTGTTAACATCCTAACTTGCAAGGATCGAGACCAAAATCTCCATTTAGTCGATGGGCATATTTGAATCCAATCCAAGCAATGGAGCTAGGCCAGCTTATGGAAAGTAGGCGATAGACTCAAGATAGAAGCACCTACTAATTGTTGTAGGCGATGACAGCACAAAAAAGATGATCTAGAAAAGCTGGAAGGATTTGGAAAGAGAAAGATAGAAAGAAATAGAGATTTGAAGGAAGATGCTAGCAGCTTATTGGTGGTGAGAGTAAGAAAACATGGTGGGGAGTGAGGGGCAGAGAAATACACTTGCAATGGATAGTAGCAATATTAGATCATCCTGACAGTCAAAGATTGAGCCTGTGTTAACCCCTAAGGATTATGGATTATCTGCCATCATCTATTGGTTTTAGTGTTTCATTTCCCATGCTGTCAATGGTGCCTGCCGAACAATAGCCAGTGCTAACATCAATACTTGAGGATTGCATGGACGTACTAACTAAGCAGTTGATCACTCTCTTCTATGTTGTGATTAGCTTTTTTCCTTGATTACCTTTCCTTAATTCTCAATCCATCTAGCTCCACTGCCACTTCCTTCATGGTAGGCCTATCGTCTCCTTTAACACTAAGGCTTCTTTTTACAACATCAGCAACTTTTTTTAGTTCTTCAGCATTACTCCCATAGTAGATGTGATCATCAAGAATTTCCAATAGGCGATCCTGTTCTACCATAGAAACAAAGTATGTCGCCAAATTTCTCTCACTTTCAGGCCTAAGGAAACAAATTACTTTCTTACCTGTTAATAACTCTGCTAAAACAGCACCAAAACTATAGACATCACTTTTTTCTGTTAGATGACTAGTACGATAGTATTCTGGATCCAAGTACCCATGTGTTCCTTGCACCAACGTAGTTAAATGTGCTCGATCCAAAGGAATGAGTCTTGAAGCTCCAAAGTCTGATACTTTTGCTGTGTGGTTATCATCCAAAAGTATATTTGCAGTTTTCACGTCTCTATGTATAATTGACATAGAAGCTTCACAATGTAAGTATGCAAGAGCTCCTGCAGTTTCTGTAGCTATCTTCAAACGCTTGTCCCATGAAAGTAAGAACGACCGGTTTTTATCATGAATATAGTCATAAAGTGTCCCATTTGTGATGAACTCATAGACTAGTAAGGGAACTTCTGTTTCCAAGCAACAACCTAACAATTTGACAACATTCCGGTGGTTGATTTGAGTAACCACAATTACCTCGTTTATGAATTGCTCTATCTGACTTTGATCACTAATTTTGGACTTTTTAATAGCAACCACTTTGTTATTTGGCAACACTCCTTTGTAAACAGTTCCATAGCCTCCTTGACCAAGGATTTTACTTTTGTCGTAATTATCCGTTGCCTTTTTAAGTTCTTCTACACTATAGATTTTTGTTGTATCCATAGATCCTGTGCAATTTTGGAGTCGTTGTTGTAACATTAAGCCACCATTTTGCTTGAACCACTTCTCTTTGAGTTTAACGAGTTTTCTTTTCTTGAGTCCCCAATATACCCAGGAGGTTCCCACAAGGAGCACTAAGAGGCTTATGCTGACACCTGTATTTGCATATTCAAAGTTATAACATGCATTTCGGCCAATTAGACAGTTTTGTATCTCTATCGAGAAGGTTACGAACCTAATACATATTATATTAAGATGATTAGTCAACCAAGATTTAAAATACAATGTTTGTCAAGCAAATGATCTACTGGAAAGTATATAATTAGTGAGTCCTTAATGTAGTTTCCAAAGTAGAAATCAGTGAGGTTGGGAAATAAAATTAATTCTTATAAATGTACGTACCCAATGCAATGCTGATGATCTTATTATTAGATTGGCCAAGTACTATAGGCCTGCAATCTGTTCCGTCTTTCCTCCCATCGCCTTCGTATCCCTCGAGACAAGTACATGTCTAATTTCCAATAGTGTTGGTGCATGTTGCGTTAGCATTGCAAGGCTTCCGAAGGCCCTTGCACTCATCAATATCTGAAACACGTACAGTAAATATATATATAGCCGGCAGTCACAAGAAATTTCAATGTTTCCATACAAACTTAAAAAATAGATAAAAAATTATGGGGATGTTAAACCACTTTGTTGTATCAATAAATATGATTAGGAATAATAAGACTTAGATAAAGGATAGCATCAATCTAGAGCAAATAACGGCCATTTGGCAAGCTAAACTAAGCAAATAGAAAAATAATAGTTACAGCTATGAGTACGCATGTCGACAAGTACGTGTGTAATTTCCATCAGTGTTGTTGCATGTTGCATTACCATTGCAGGGTTTCCAAAGCTCGCACTCATTAATATCTGAAGCACAACGCATGAACACAGCTGCAGTCCGTCACAGGAATATTATATATATATATATACACGTCTTTGTGAGAAATAGTCATTTTAGTTGTAAAATATTGGTCATAAATATCCATTTTTCTTATAGTGATATTTTAATTTTATAATATATTTTTTCAATGTTTTTCTCGCATTTTTCAAAATCTAATAACACATCTTTATTCAAACTATTTAACTACCATCACAAATTGATGAGTGAATTAAAGTGGGGAAATAAGGCTTAGGGACGCACATAAAAAATCTACTTTTTAATTATGAACCTATTATTTTTTTAAAATCATACGCTGGTCTTGCAAGTTTCATAACTGTATTTTATGTAAATTACCATCTTTTTTTGCTTTTAAGAAGTGGACCGGTTCCCTTGATGACCAAAATTAAGGGGAAAATAAAGCTTAGCTAGATAACCTTGGCAACTGTCAGGGAGGTATGGGTTCCCTTGATAACCATTGGAGCAATTGCAACGATACCCAGGGCCGTTGCGGGAATTGTAACAATAACTGTGTGGTGCCTTACACGCGTAGCTATCATTGTTTTTCTCAGCTTCTTTGCATGTCTCATTTCCAACTGCCCAATCAAGCACCAGGGGTACAGTCGTTCTGTTCTCTAAATCTTGGAAATCCGAGGATGAAAAGTTGTATGCTTTTTCGTCCACTATAAAGCCGTAAGCACATTCACCCATGCCAATAGTTGAAGATTAAATTCGGTCGCTCCTTTTGGGATAGAAGTCTGACAACAGCCAATCCCAGAGCATGACCCGTTAACCACATCATTGGCATTGTCGTTACAAAGTGATAAGCATCCAGTAGTGAAGCCCTCCTGTTCCACAAAACCTCGAATATACGAATAAACGCCACAACCCACGGCAGTGATCTTATTCCTGTTATTTGAGATGCGAAAATTTGACAGCTTGAACAAGGCAGAGTTGCCACTGTAGTTTATACTAAAAGCTTGTTTGGTACCGGCTTTTTGTGTCGGCAGGCTGGTTGGTTTGTTGTTGTGGTTGAAGGATTTACAAAGATTGGCTACGGGGTTCGAGACTCGCAGTTCACCATCCGGTACTGATATGTTCTCAACAAACATATCAGGGCCCAGAGATGGTTTTGGAGGATTGAATGTGCTGTTACAAGTTATGAGAAATGTTGAGTCAAGGTAACAGCCGTCGCTTGTTCCAAATGGGTAGGGGATTTCAACTAGTCCACATCTACGCTTACACAGTGAATTGGGTTTAGATGCTGCTGATGCTACTAAAATCAACACGATCAGTACCCCAAGTGCTAGCAGAGGTTGCAAAAGCTTTCCATTGAAGGCCATGGTTTTCCTGGAATTCCCTTGCTTTCTTAAAAATTAATATTTCCTTGTGCTGCAGGCAGCGCCGAATAATTAGAAAAAATACAGGCGGCTTGGAGTCGAGCAAAAAAGAAAAGGGAAAAAAAAGAAAGGCCAAAAGATAGAGGTATAGAAATACTTTACCCACAAAGTATTTTGTAGCAACAACCAACAACAAACAACCTTGCACCTTTAAGAATTATAGATATGGTGTTGACAACAAGCAGTGCGAGTTCATGTAGAAGAGAGGAACAATGAAAACAGGCAGTCGTCGCTGCAGACTAACTACATAAACATGCAAATATCATCAGGCCAGACTATTACTCTGTCTCGGAACTTTGACATACGGCTTCAATTAGCATCAAGTCCCGTGGTCTCTACTCGTCGCATCAGTATTATGATTATCTCCTACATAAACATGCACATATGATAGACATTTTCATGAAAAAAAAGCATGCAGCTCGAGTTTTAGAAGAGAAAAACAATGAAAAACAAGCAGTCGTATGTCATAGGACTTATGATATAGAGGTTGTACATATATACAACAAACACAGAGAAATAGACCTGGCAAATATTACAAGGGACAGTGTTCTTAAATTGATATATTAAACTTTAGATTATATGTCTGATCCTTCATTTTCAGGAAAGTAAAACGAATTCTTTTTCTCACGAGCACTAAAAGAGGATTAATTGCATGAGAAGATCATAACTCCTCATATATATATATATATATATAGCAGGTCTATATATGATCCTCACCTCTCTCGCGCTCTTGAGCACCTAGCTAGCCTCTTTGGAATATTATCAGCCACTTCCTTCAGCTGCCACGCTTTCTCTTTATCTTTCGCTCTACGTCCTTCAAGAACTTTAAACAACGTATTATCCATTTATAAACAAGGCAGACTAGCTTATTAACAAATAGATTATATTTTTCCTCCAGCCAATTTACAACTTCTTTTTCTTTTCTTTTTTTGCCCTTTAGTGGCCGTAGGGCCCGACCATCGAATTTTAACAAATAGATTATATTTTTCAGATCATTTTAAGATGCAATATTATATTCGGTTTTGATAATTTATATGGGATAGGAAAAACCTTCTAGCATGCATTATATAAAAGTGTCATGTAGACGTACGTAGTACTTCGAGAGTGCAGATAACTGGTAGTTAAACGGTGTTCGACCTGTACGGAACTTAATTCCACCCTTTGCACTTTGCAGTAATTTTCTTCCTGTAATAGCTATGGGTCGAACGGCCTTCCGAAATGTAGCGGTAAAGTCACTTTTATGGACTTTTATGGGTCAAAAATGGTAGCTAGTTGAGCTTGCATTCACATTTGCTTCCGCCATCTTCCACTTGCTTCCACTATCTTCCACCGCCACCTTTATGGGTCAAAACTGGTGGCTAGTTGACAACCTACATCAAACTTGCGTTCACATTTGTTTCCGCCATCTTCCAGTTGCTTCCGCCATCTTCCACCTCCTTTAACTCCTATAAATACATGTTTTTGCTTTAAGAAACCTATCCCATTTTGAAAGAAAAATTTAGAGAAAGAGAGAGAGTTTTAGAGAGAAAAATAGTGAGATTTCTCCTATATATTGTCTCTCCTTTTATAAGAAAGAGTGAGTTTTCTCCTTTTATAAGAGAGTGTATTGTCAATTGTGCTCTCCTTATTCAAGAGAGAAATTCTTGTAATCCTTTTGCTATAAGTGAAATTCTTCTACAATTGGAATTCCTTATTCTTTCTCATTTCTACTTTCTCATTTCTACTTCAGTTGTAATTGTATGCCCCGTACCACAACCTCCTAACAGTGGTATCAGAGCATCAGGTTTATAGCCAGTTTTCGTGCTACAGTTAGATCCAGTTAGTGGAAAGGAGGCATCTTCAATAATGGCGACGAAGTACGAAATAGAGAAGTTCAATGGGAGTAATTTCTCATTGTGGAAAATGAGAATAAAAGCAATTTTGAGGAAAGATAATTGCTTGACGGCAATTGGAGATAGGCCCGATGAGATCACTGACGACGGCAAGTGGAACGAGATGGATGGCAATGCTATTGCTAATCTGCACCTAGCACTAGCTGATGGAGTATTGTCAAGTGTGGCGGAGAAAAAGACAGCAAACGAGATATGGGATACTCTGACAAAATTGTACGAGGCCAAATCACTACACAACAAAATTTTCTTGAGAAGAAAACTCTACACCCTTCGGATGATGGAGTCAACTATGGTGACAGACCACATCAACACCCTCAACACTTTATTTTCACAGCTCACAGCAATGGGGCATAACATAGAGACGAGTGAACGTGCTGAAATTCTACTTCAAAGTCTACCTGATTCATATGATCAACTCATCATCAACTTAACCAACAACATTGAAGTCCTAGTCTTCGATGATATTGCAGCTGCGGTTCTTGAAGAAGAAAGTCGGCGCAAAAGCAAAGAAGATAGACCAGGAGGTTCACAGCAAGCCGAAGCTTTGGTAATGACGAGAGGAAGATCAACGGAACGTGGCCCCAGTGGGAGTCAAAATCAGAGTAGATCAAAATCCAGAAGTAAGAAGAATGTCAAGTGTCATCACTGTATTGTCAATTGTGCTCTCCTTATTCAAGAGAGAAATTCTTGTAATCCTTTTGCTATAAGTGAAATTCTTCTACAATTGGAATTCCTTATTCTTTCTCATTTCTACTTTCTCATTTCTACTTCAATTGTAATTGCATGCCCCGTACCACAACCTCCTAACACGAAAGCTATAGATTTTTTATTTTTTAAGGGGAAAAGCTACACAGCTTTTTGCACCTTCAAATAATTATCAAATGTTTTCCATTTGATATGATCTTAAACTATCAGAATGACACTTTATATCTTCTAATTATAAAAAAATAAAATAAATGACATCACATCACATAATTTTGATGAAAATTGGAATTAGGGACTTAATTTTTTACATTTAAAATTCGAATCCATGGAAACGCAAATAACTTTAACCCCACATGTCTGCAAAAGTAGCAAAATTAAAACGACCATTAATCCCATCGTCATTGTTCACTATAAAATAAGTCTGTATGCTGCAAACGCCAAATTAAAGGTGGAACCAATTTAAACAATTAGCTAGCTAGTTAGGTTAATGAAATAAAAAATTACTTCCTTTTTTCATTAAAAGAAAAAATTGTTTACTTCTGAACTACTTATGGTGAATGAAAACTCTATACATCTGAAGATTAATTAATTTACGTGTCATTTATAAATAAAACAAGGTAAAATTTACATCTCAAATGATATATTATTTTTACATCTCAAATGATATATATATATATATAATTTACACTTTAATTGTGCTCATGATATCCGTAATTGAGGATAATCTTGCGCCCATTAGGTAGGAAAAATTAATGATCATCTTGCTTTCCAATTAACTTTTCGTGCCCACGTTATTGGTCCTACATGATTTCTGATCATCCATGCCTGACATGATCAGAGTCATTCGTCATTATTTTTATTTTCCGTAAGAAATTAATTAAAGGGGAAAAAATAGAGTTATGATCAGCATTATACCAAAACAATGGAACGATCGATAATTATGAATAAGAAAACAAAGTTTAATTTGTACGTGGCCCATTTTTTAGTGTTTTGATGAATTCATTTTAATTTTCGTCATAAATGATAAATTATATTAATTTTCATATCTAAAACAAGCATAATATATATAATAATTTAAAGTATCAAATCTAGATATTTTAAAGACGTTCTCTCATATATATATATATATATGTATGTATGTCATTTCGACATCAATATAATATATAAGAATATATCCAAACAAATGTAAAATCACTAGAACAAAAAAGAGGTTTGGGAAAGTTAATTGGAAGGATTTGGAAAGATGATAAGAAAGATAGAAAGAAGAAGAAATTTGAGCGAAACCATTTGGAAAGAGGAAAAAAGAAAAAACAGAAAATGGAAATACAGTAAACGTAAATTATTTTGACCCCACAAAATAAGCTAAAAAAGAGATCAAAGCTAATGTCCACAAAATATGATCTCTTTTTCAAAAGAAAAGTAGGAATGACGATATTAAAGCAATGCTTTTAACTTTGGATAAGCAAAAGATTCTCCAATCCCATCATTGTGAACTACTACAAAGCAGCAAATACCAAAAACGATGGAACCAATTAATTTAAACAATTAATTAATTTGTGCTAAATTGGGAAAATTAAATTATATATATGATCCTGATCACACGATCTCTCTCTTGTGCGCCTATTTAAATAGAGTATTAGCCAGCCACTAATTAGATCCTCAGCTGAGTTGCCCTTCATTCCACCTTCATTCCCACAGGTCTGCAAACGTAGCAAAACAAAAAACAAAAATTCAAGCAATTGATCAGACAAAAGATATCTTATCCAAAGATAAAAGTAGTCAAAAAAATGAATTAAGCCATCATGTTAATTTGTGACCAACAAAGCAAATTAAAGATTTCTGTATAGAACAATATTTTAAAAGTTATCTCAATCAATGACTCCTAAAAAAGTCTTTCTTTTCTTTTAGAAGTCTACCACTAGCACGCAGCTGCTAAACCATGCACGTTGGATGCGACCAATTTATAAAGTATAAATCTTAATTAATAACCCAATTTATAAACCATAATTAATTTCCCAATTAACTTTTATTTTTTTTTTTGGTTTTTGAAATCCTTCTAATTCCAGAATTAAAAGCGATTAGTAGCTCCACATGATGTACATGATTGAGGATAATCATGTAGTTAATGTCTATATCTTGCAAGCGAAAAAAGTTAGAAATGTCAATATCTTTCACAATTTATTATGCGCCCATTAGGTAAGAAAAGTTAATGATCATCTTGCTTTCCGATTTACTTTTCGTGCCCCACGTGATTGGTCCTACATGATGTCTGATCAAGATGCAATATCCTACTTGAACTGTTTAAAAAGCCATATCCTACTTGAACTGTTTAAAAAGCCATAGCTAGTACTACTAGCGGGGGACTTCATAGTAAAGGGAAGAAAGACATCTATAAAGACTTTTTTTATTGTCATTATTGAGCATTTAAATTATTGTTGTACGTCGAAACCTTTTAAGTTTGCCGGTCATAAACATTGCATTCATTTTTTTCTGTTTTTTTCTACTTTTTTTTCTTTGGACAAGATGACAAGATATCTCCTATCTGATCAGTAACTGACTCACTTGGACTTTTGTTTGCTGTTCTACTAACTCACTTGGACTTTTGAAACTGTAAATAATTATTTGCGTTTTATTACGCCTCATGATGTGTTTCCTTTTACCCTTTTTGTGTTTTCTTTTTTTCATCATTCTTTCACTTCGGGAAATATTTGTTTTGTGTATTTTAAATAATTTAGAGCACAAAGTGTAAAACTTCTAGTATTATTTAAAATATCTTTTTTTTTATATATGAGCCGAAGTGGCTCCACGCCGCATCATCCGATTGCATAGGGATATTATTAATACTGATATACATTATACTTGAAACTGTAAATAAAAGCATTTATACATAGAAAAACTGAAATTATTAATACTGATATACATTATATTTCAAACTGTAAATAAACGTATAATGTAAATATCTCACTTAAATTTGACCGTCAATATATATATATATATATATTGTAGAACTCACATTTTTCTCAATTAACTTTTATTTTTCTTTGGTTTTTGAAATCCTTCTAATTCCAGAATTAAATGCGATTAGTAGCTTCACATGATGTACATGATTGAGGATAATCATGTAGTTAATGTCTATACCTTGCAAGCGAAAAAAGTTAGAAATGTCAATATCTTTCACAATTTATTATGCGCCCATTACGTAGGAAAAGTTAATGATCATCTTGCTTTCCAATTAACTTTTCGTGCCCCACGTGATTGGTCCTACATGATGTCTGATCATCCATGTCTGACATCTGAGTCCTTCGTCATTTTTAGTTTCTGTAAGAAATTAATTAAAGGGAGAAAAATAGAGTTATGATCAGCATTATACAAAAATAATGAAACAATCGATAATTATGAATAAAAAAACAAAGTTTAATTTGTACGTGGCCCATTATTTAGTGTTTTGATCAATTCACTTTAATTTTTGTCATAAATGATAAATTATATTAATTTTCATATCTAAAACAAGCATAATATAATAATAATTTAAAGTATCAAATCTAGATATTTTAAATTCGTTCTCCCATTTACATAAAAATATATATGTATATATATATTATATGTATGTCAGCTATTGTCACTACAACATTTGTTGATTTTTACCGTGAGGCTATGTATTCGGAAAAACTATACTTGTAGTGGGAAACGTTTTTTTCCTACTAAATATATCCGTAGGAGACTAATAACTTAAAGTTGGTGACGTACACAAAGTATTTTTCTCCACCAATTCATGAACACATGGCAAATGATGACCTTTTTCCCACCAACTATATCGTGGAGAAAACCAATGAATTTTACGGCAAATGATTACTCAAATCAGTTTATGTTGGTGGGAAATATTAGTTTTAACACGAAATGTGCTGGTGGAATTTATATGTTTTATGAACGCATTTCATAGGAATACATATTTCCTAACCAAAACCACTCATCAATAATGGACGAAAATAAACTATTTCAGACCTAATGAACACATGGGAAATAAATATTTTGCATGACATTGTTTCGTGGCAATACATACTTTCCACATCATTGCCAATCATGAGTAAAAGTTATAAATATAATTTTTCGGACTATTTGATTTTGTCAGTAAAGTGTATTGTTCATGATATTTGTTTGATAGAAAAACTTTTTGCCCACTTTGAGCATTTTATTGAAATTAATATTTTGCCACCCTTCCTTTCGGTAGCTTACTTAGAATATAGTTATTCAGTATATGGCTTAGTCGGAATACAATTTTTGTCACCTGTTTCTTTGTGAGAAATACTACAGGAAAATGTTAACTGTTTTTACTATTTCTAACTCTTCTAAAATGGTCTTTTCTCACAATATCAAGATGCTATATATATAGGCTATTATTAAATCTGCAATCACACACACACACATATATATAACATAACTAATGCCAAGTACTTGGATCCAAATTCTCTGGTTGCACCTATGTATATATATAACACTTTGAAAAATAACATTTTAATATTAAAATACATCAACCCATGCATGGAGATACATCAATGTTTGAGTAGGGAGTACAAGAGGGAAGCCTACATTTTCCCAAGTCACATCAACCTAATCAATTAATAGAACCCAAAATGTTTAATATAATCCATGTATACATAATATTTTGGATTCTAGACCCAAAAGATGAATCCCCAATCCCAATATTGTCATTGACTAGAAAATAAGGGATCTGCATGCTACAAAAGCCAAAGGACGTGGAACCAATTTAAATAATTAGTCAAGGTAATGAAATAAAAAATTACTTCTTTTTTTTTTCTTTAAAAGAAAATTTGGTTTACTTCTAATCTACTTTTGGTGGAGGAAAACCCTATTCATCTGAATATTAATTAATTTACATGTCATTTATGAAGAAAATCTAACAAATTGTGCTCATTCAGTTTCAACTGTTAAGATTGATGGGGAAAAAAAAGTAAGTCATTGTACATCCATCATGTACAATATTGACAACCAGATGATCCTCACAAAATATTTACATTGCAAGTTTTTTATAGTCACTACAAGAAAAATGACTTTTTACGTCGTTTAAATTGGATGTAAAAAATATAAAATGGTTATCAAAATTTTTTTTACAACCATTTTATGTTTTCCGTATCTAATTTAAACGATACAAAAAGTCATTTTTCTTATAATGAGTTTGATACAATGTATCACTTTAATAACTTAGAGTACAAATTGAAGTGTAAAATCACTAGAAGCACCAGCTGCTAAACCATTCATGTTGGAGGCGACGGGAGAGCAAAAAAGCGGTAATTTAGAAAAGTTGGAAGGATTTGGAAAGATGATCAGAAAGATAGAAAGAAGAAGAAATTTGAGCGAAACCATCTGGAAAGAGGAAAAAAGAAAAAGCAGAAAATGGAAACACAGAAAAGGTAAATTATTTTGACCCCACACGTCTGCAAAAGCTAACAAAATAAGCTGAAAAAGAGAAAGCTAATGCCACGAAACGTGATCTCTTTCTTAAAAGAAAAGTAGGAATGACGAAAGCAATGATTTTAACTTGGGATAAGCAAAAGATTTTCCAATCCCATCATTGTGGATTACTACAAAGTAGCTATCCATGCATGAACAAATACCAAAAAAGATGGAACCAATTAATTTGTACTAAGTTGGGAAACTTCATGCATGAGATCGAGCGTCCACTTTATATATTATATGATCCTGATCACACGATCCCTCTCTTGAGCACCTATTTAAAATATTAGACTATTAGCCAGCCACTTAGATCCCCAGTTGCCTCGCCTTCATTCCCACAGGTCTGCAAATGTAGCAAAACAAAAAACATTCAAGCAATTGATCAGACAAAAGATATCTTATCCAAAGTTAAAGTAGTCAAAAAAAAAAAAAAAAGAATTAAGCCATCATGTTAATTTATGCCTGACAAAGCAAATTAAAGATTCCCACACACAACAATAATTTAAGAGTTATCTCAATCATGGAAGGACCTAAAAAGAAGTCTTTCTTTTCTTTTCTATGAAGTCTCACACTAGCACTGCTTTTATGGATTTTAAAGAGTTCAAGTAGGCCGAGAGATACATGTAATCACTGATCCAATTGGAAAAAATGATAAAATCTCTATCAATTGTTCTCTTTTGATTTCTTATCTCATCTCATCATTATAATTTTTTCTAATTTTTATATAAAATATAATAAATAATTCAAATTTTTCAAATTTTAAAATAAAAATAATATTAAAAAAATATAATATAATAATATTGTATTTAACTTTCACATTTTATCTCATATTATCTGTGTAATCAAATGGGACATCCCATCTCATCTCAACTTTCAAATAGAATCTCTCTTCCTATCCCATTCTAAGTAGGATGAAGAGATATAGCTCATCATGTCGTTGTTGGACTAACAATTTGATTAAGGAAGGGTGTCTTTTAAAAATAAATTATTCAAACGAAAAAATGAATATGTGTATTCAAAATTATTACGTTAAAGGCAATGATATTTGGAGATGTCGTGACATTAATGCAACGTATAATGTTAATAATGTTAAATACAGTTATGAGTGGTGCAAATGGCATAATGCATTCATTTTAAAAAAAAATGAAGTTCACAATTGAAAATATTAATTTTTTATATGAGTCATATAATTACTCACTTTTTCAAAAGGAGTACTATGTGGCACTTGCACATTTTAGTATTACTTGAATTAATATATAGGTACCCAATGGCACCTCTTGTGGCACGCTTAGAGTCATAATTAAGGGCTTGTTTGGAAAAAAGTTTTATTTCCAAAATTGTCATCTCATCACATCCCATCTCTTTCCCAAATATTACTCAAATACAAATACTTTTAAACTAATCAATACAATTGTTTCAAACTTTGAAAAAAAAAATCATCATTTTCAAATCTCCAAACAAAAATAATATTAAAAAATCATATTTTAACAATATTTTAATTTTATAATATTTTTTATTCAACTTTTCCTCTCTAATTTCTCAAAACTCAAAAAATACTCAACTCAAACTATCTCATCACAATTTACAAATTATTTACCACTATTCACAAAAGTCTAACATGAGTTAGCTTTAGGAACGAAAAACAAAAAAAAACTAGGGGTTTTTAGTTTGATTGTTAATTTCCAGTTAATGCTTGATTATGGCTGGAAAAAAATGAGTACTCAAACCTAGCTTTGCAAAATAAAATTAATGGAGTTAAATCTCCGTGGAGCCCAAGTCTGAAATTTTTTTTGTGTTTTTCTAAAATATTGTGAAGCCCAAGATTGATTTGGAAGTGGGTTTTCTTTCAAATTTAGTGTGAGTTTGTGTGAAGGCAGTGGTCTCAGCCCGTGCGAAAGCCCAGCTCAAGGTGAGGAGCCCAGCCTCTCATCTTTTGAACGGCGCCATTTTGGTTTGGAGGGTGAGAAAACCCTACTTTTGTCTCTCCTCTTTTTCTTTCCCCTCCCCGAGCACCGTACCACCCCAACCATGACCTTTTCGCAGCCCATGCTGCCACCACGCAGGCACCACACGTCTGAAATGCACAGTCCACTGTCCCTGTCTGGCCACCGCCCCCTTCTCCCCCAATCCGTGCCTTTCTCTCTCTGCCTCCCCGTGAGCTTTTCAGCTGACGCAAACCAGCCGTCGCGCACCATGCATTGTGAAGCTTGCCCATCTTTTCCGTCCTGCCCACCGTCCAACTCCACCAAGAAAGCCGTGGGTTGTGCTGTTGTGGAGGAGTTCCACGACCTATAAATAGGTCGAGCCTCTACCCGTTTGAAACCCATCCCAAGCCCTCCTCTCCATCTCAATCTCGTTCTCTACCTCCCCAGATCTCACATTCCCTCTCTCTGTTTCCTTCCAGTGCAATTTAGAAAATTTTCACCTAGGGTCCCGCCGCATACCCTCGTGGCTCGCCGCCCTCAGGTGAACAGGTTGTCTGACCACCCCCCCCCCCGCGGCGGGCTCCGCTACCACTCAGCCTCTCCCCCTCTTAGATCTCACCCTATAATCGAAACTAGATCTCTCTCTCTCTCTCTCTCTCTCTTAGGGTTTACAGCGCGGCCAACTATCACCAGCCACTGCAGCCCCTCCTTCCCCATCACAGTGGAGAAGAAGAAAAGAAGCAAAATTCGACAGATTGAAGAAGGAGAATGGAGATGAAGCAGAGAGGAGAACGAAAAGCAAGGAGGAAAAGGGTAGTCGGCGGAAGGGAAAGAAAAAAGATGAAGCTCTAAGCCGCCCAAAACGACGCCGTTTAGAGGGGAAGAGATGGCTGGGTTCATGGGCAACGGGTTGAGCTGGAATCCGAGTGGGCTTGGGCCCAAAAATGAAGGAAATCCAACAGCAATAAGCCCAAACCGAGATATAAGGATCTAAGAAATAAAAAGACACAATAAAAATAAATAATAAGGCAATTAAAAACCACTACAACTCTATATTAATAAAATAAAATATTTAAAGCCTAACAATGAAATAATTTAAGTTAGAGAGTAATTTAAATGCAAAACAATAATTAATAGCAAGTAAGCATATAAAATAAATTTCACATTTTAAAAATATAAAATAAATCCAACGATTAACACATTAAATTTAATACAAGAGAGCCATTAATTATAATATAATCTTTCATTAAAAATAAAAGTAAATACGAGGTATTACAACGTAGGTATAGTGGTAGAGTCTCGCCTGTAATTTTCACCTATAGTCTTCAATAAATGATTATGTTGGATTATTTTCTGAGAAAATGACGGTTTGTGATTTAATAGATACTAGCACCATTTTCTGGAAAAATGGTTGGTTTATGTTTAGGCCATTTCTGGAAAAATGACAGATATTATTCATGGCTTGTTTTGGGTTAAAAGAGATTTTTGACGTATGTTGGAAAATAATTATTTTTGGAAAAAAATGAGGATTTTGGATTATATATATGTTTCCTCATGTGCACGCATGATTGTTAGATGCATTAATGTGTTTTAATCTCTTGGTTTGTTTGGGTGATTGCTTATTGAGATTTACAGTCTCACGGTATTCGATGCAGATAAGGACGTTGAGCCTGAGACTTTGGCTCCACCATAGGAGTGACCTGGGGTTGCTCTGTGTATTGAGATTTATTTTCCCGCTCGTTTATGTATTTTGCCCTTTGTATTATAATTTTTGGGACAACTGTATAACTCTTTTCTATACTACTTTTATTTTGATAAACTTGTATTTAAAATTCTGGTACTTAGTTGATTTATTTAATTTATCCGCTGCATTTTTGTTGTATAATTTCTACATGTACACACTTGGCACTTATCATTGAGAACCCGTGTTGTTATCATTCCGACTTCACGATTCCTGCATTTCCATACGTGGAAGTCGGGGCATCACAATATTTACATTAGAATATAATTTATGACTGACAAAGTAAAATTAAGACTCTTGCAACAGTAATTTAAGTAAATTAATAGCTCAATCATGGAATGACCACTCGTACTCTTTCTTTTCGTCTCTTTTTTCATCTACATATAATTAGTCTCCCACTAGAGCTAGTATGGTTTTTAAGATTTCTAAAATATTTATCGAAAATTTAAGAGTTCAAAAATGTAGATGTAATTAGTCATGAGCCAATGATCCGACTAGAAATTAAAATGATAAAATCTTTTATCAATGACTAAAAATCTCTCTTCGTGCATGGCCCATGTTAAGTAGGAAGATCAGATATACATATATATCTTCTATATATAAAAAGTGTGTATAAAACGGAATTTGTTGTTCTAGACGGAAAATCGTGTTTTCCCGTTAGTTTTGTTGTTCCCGTTAAATAGCAGTTAAGCCACCATTTTTATGGCCATTTATGTTGTGTCCGTTTCAAATCCATTATATAATAATTTAGAATCTTGAAGGAAAACAGTGCCAAATTATAATTATATCTTGTTAGTGGCCAAATATGTTGTCTGTTTGAATTCCATTAATATAATAACTCAAATTTTTGAAGAAAAATAGTGCTAAATTAATTAGGCAGGGATACTATTGTCTTTTCCTATAAATTATAATGACAAAACATTATAATAAGTTACAATTTTGAAAGACTACAGTCCCATTTCTTCTTATTTTTCCCCTTCTGTACGTGTGCCAGCTATTGCATTGGAATGGAAGCTGCAACCAAAGAGAAAATATAAGTTAAAAATCTGTGGAGGCAGATTTTAATCAAATGTAATATAAATTTATAATAAGTTTTTATAATATACAGTATAACTTATAATTTGTAATAAGTTATCTTTTATGTCCATGTGTGTAGACAGGGAGAAATTAGTAATTTTCAATCACTTGATGAGGCAGCCGAATGGCCAAGCAGTGCAGCAGTCAAATTCAAAGTTTGAATACCAAGAGACATTACGTAGGAACCCAACAGCCATTGAAAGGGGTTTAAGAAAACCCTTCTATTACTTTCAGTGCAATGGTGCTAACATTTGAAAAGTAACTGATACCTTCTATTACTTTCAGTGCATTGGTGCTACGGTTTCCTTGGTTTGAAAGAAGATTGAAAAGTGAGTAACTTTCTTTTGTGTGTTTATAGTATAAGTTTATCCATGCATTACATATGTTTTTTCATATTTCTAAGAAATGAACTAACTGATATCATGAAATCATGGAATTCATAAAACTTATTAAAAAACCTATCACAAAACTGAATTCAGAAAACTTATCCATGCTTTCTCTCTATCAAATCAGGTGTGGTGAAGCAGTGCAGTGGTGCAAAGGTTTGAAGGTACATTAAAAAGGTCAGTTTTACTGCCTTTTCTGTGTTTATATTATATATAATCTATCTATGCATTACATCAATCTCTAAGTTTTATGCTACTAGATTACTGCCTTTTAATAATCTCTAAGTTTTATGATGTAATGAAACTAACCACTAAAACATCAATTCCAACATCAATTCCAATGGGCAGACCACTAAAACATCAATTCCAATGGGCAGTAAAAAGTTGTATAGATCCTTCAGTTCATACAAAAATTATGATATGAAACATCTAAACATATTTATGTAGAAATTCATAAAACTTATTAGAAAAACCTATAACAAAAAACAGAGTACAAAACAACAACATTGATGTTGTTTTTCAGAATTGAGGCATAAAGCAACTCATGGGTAATTAGAATTGAAATCAATATAAAACAAACACAGTACTATTATCAACAATATTATTTACCAAATCCACCTATTTTTGTGCTTTTACATTCTAATTGGTATATTATAATTAGGCATAGATTCAAACAATGCAAACACAAATGCATTAAACTGGAGAAAAAACCGTCAAAAGTTTTTTAGATAGTCTCTTTTTTTAAGTCTTGCAAATAGGTTGGTTTGGTTTAGTATACTCAAGGTCTAGGACTGATCAAGAACTTAGCTACATCAAAATAAATATCAACTGAACAGTTTCAGTAAGAAAACTTTGCCTACCAATGAAAAAAGAAATAAAAATAATGACATGCAAACCAAAAAAAATAAAACCCATAAATTTTTAATAAACACAAACTGCAATCTGACTTGAGCATAAAAAGTTGTATAGATGCTTCATTTCATACAAAAATTATGATATGAAACATCTTAACATATTTATGTCAAAAAACCTATAACAAAAAACAGAGTACAAAACAACAACTAGGGAAGCATGTATTTATAACAAATTAAGTCTAGATAGTTTGATAAATATTAAGTCGTACTGGATCTGGAGATGATTAGTATGTAGGTGGTACCACTTGATAATTAATTTATCATTAGGAAGCTTTCATTTTCTGATGAAAAATATTATTATTTCAACTTCAAATTAATGTTCTACACAAGAAAAAGCAAGAAATTCTTGAAAACATAATCCATTAAAAACAAGAGATAAAAAGAAACAAGAAATCATGAGATAAGTGCAGTAAAAAATAGATTCAACACCATATGTATTCACAACCAGATTTGCAACATTAGCCCCTCTATGCAAAAAAAAAAATATATGAAAGAAATATCGAGGTTAGGGCATTGTAAAATTTATAGAGCAATCGATGATGGAGCAATAATATTCGTAATACTTACATAGCAACCAGTGACGAAGATCTACTGCAATCGAGATCGACTGAGTGTTTTCTTCGTGTCCCTCTCGTATACAACTTGAAAAATAAAATTATAAGAAACTAAGAAAATGAGGGTTTTAGAGAGAAATATTTGTGTACAGATAAAACCAAGGATGCAGAAAACCATGACATGCAAGGGGAAAAAAATCTAAACCCATTTATTAAACTGCTCTTAGTGGGAAACTGCATGTAACTTTGCACCAAACAAAGATTGACTCGAACAAATTAACACATAAAAAAGGGAAAAAAGAAACTAAGTCAGAGCTAGGCTTCTCTAGCCATGGAGAGAGAGAGAGAGATATATATATATATATATATATACCGAAACTACTATTTCTAAAGCGAAGTGGAGGAGATCGAGATGAGAAGCAGTAGATCTAGTTGGAAATTGCAGACGTTAAGTTCAAGATGATGGAAACAGAGGGAGAGAGAGGCGTTAGGGCTGGGTCTCACAGCTTCTGGAGAAATCTAGGGTCACAAGGTAGAGGGAGAGAAAAGAAGGGGTCTGAGTTGAGAGGGAGAGGAAGGCGAGAATCAGAGATTGTGTGGTCTAAAATTATTTGGGAAAAATATCACTGATACAACGGTCAAATCACATGATGTAAAGACTAAAATATCTGCACATAAACGGACACAAAATTGAAAACAGAAGGATATAGAAGACAAAACACACAACCCACAGTCAGACGAATGAAAAACACAAGAAATCTTTTTGATTTTCAAATATCAAATACACTAATAGAAGAATGCAAGTGTCAGTTTCCTTAGCTGACAAGATGTTAATAAAGTTAGTTTCCAGCTGGTAAGCATCGATAAATATTAAACAAATCCCCACCCTTCTTTTCATCAAGAGGAGCACTTAGAGCCGGTCAGGTGTCAAGTGGTTTTTTACGCAGCAATCTAACCAAATCAACTCATTTGAGCATTTTATCAAACATCTTGCATCTATTCCCATTTCTGAATACAACAAACCATCTATTCCCATTTCTGAATACAACAAACCATCCCAGCAATCTAACCTTTCCCCATTACATCACAACAAGCATTCACCCATTTATAACAACAAATGCAGGCTCAAACCACACCCTCCTCCACCAACAGTACGTTGACCTTTTCCATTTAGAAAAGGAAAATAGAATTAAGAAATCCAAACCAAAATTAAAATGGTAATAAAGATAATAATAATAACACGTCAACCCAAATACTAAATAAGGGACAAAACTTGCATAGGACTTTAAGAACCAATAGGCGTTGGCAATGATAAACCAATTCAAAATAAATGTAACGAACATTATCATGATTCTAAATCCTACCTGCATCTTTGAAATTCTCATTGTTTGGTTCCGAACGTGACATTGAAAACTTTTCCCGGTGTGACTGCTAATGATACTGAATTTCTCGTCGGTTCATCAACGGCATATAGCTCTGCTCAACCAATAAAGCTTGCATATTGCATGTACAACAAGTATGAAGAGGATTGGTTAACCAAGTCTTTAATGGAGAAGACTGAAACACCATTAATCCTTGAATATTACCCTCGGGAAATCCAAATTTGGCTTCATAGATGGACATTACACTGGATATACAAGAAATTTTCCATTACCACTGGATGAGCTTTAGATCTAAGCACCACTTTGGCGAAAAAGCACTTTATTCTCTATTTCTAGGACCGAACTGGGCAAAAGTGTTTTCGATGACCCTATCCCTAAAGCCTTCAAAGCCAAGTTTTCTACAAAAACAACGATTTTGGGGACAAAACTCATAACTCCAGTTAATGAAGTCCTCCCCCAAAACTCGTCGAAGCCAAAATTACAACTTTCAGGATCAATATTCGAAACCATAGATTGAACTAAAATCTATAAATCAATAATAGACCATATAACTGATGGTAGTAAGAACGATATTTAAAAAAAAAAAAAAACCAGATTACATCAGAAAACAGGGAAAAATGGGGGAAGTAAACAACAGAACTCTAGATTTAGGAGGGAAAAAGGGATCTAAACCCTAGGTGAGATACGGCTAGAATTCAGAGGCGGGTGGTCGGGAAGGATTGGAGGTTTAGGGGGAAGATTTAAAATTTTCGAAGAGAGTTATTGGAGAATTAAGAATGTAACTGGAGATTTCAGAAGGCAAGTTTGTAGGGCACAAGAATAGCAAAACACCTGTCAAGAAGGTTCATACATTGTAAAGCAAAGTGATTCCACCATGAAACGATTGGCTTTTGCTGTGCTAATGGAACAATTTCTTTAGCCACAAATGATGTTCCTGATCAGCTTTATGGGTTGTTTACCTCCAACACAGATGAATCTACACATTTTAGGACATACATTTGAACTTATAATAACAAGTTCGCTTTTACATCCTTTGGAGTGAAGTTTGATAAAGATCTTTGTAGGAGAAATAGAGGAATCTATACTTTCAGAACTCAAGGACAGATCTATCACTATATCAACAATTTGCTTCCTTCAAATCGTCGTCCTTCTTATCTCCAGTTGTATTTCTATGATACAAAACATGAATTAGAAAATCGCGTTTCTAATTCAAATAGAATGGATCCATCAATTGTCACTCAACTCATTGATATTCTCCGTATCAATCCGTATTCTATTTTTTTCCGGTCTCTTGGTGATTTGCCAAATTTGGAAAATCAAATAATTCATATAAGATCAGATGCTGGACTAGATCAACGTGTATTCAATGCCCCCACATCTTCACAAGTTGCAGCAATATGGGTAGAAAATGATGATGAAGATCAACTAAGAGGACGTGACATTTTTGTCTTTAACTATTCTGGTGGAAGTCATATAGTTCAGTACTATTTTGGGTGTTATGATCCATTACAATATCCGTTGTTATTTCCATTTGGCGATGTTGGTTGGCATCAAGGGATTGAAAGGGTTAGTAGAGGAAGGAGATCTACATATAACGAAACAAACGGATCAATAAATCCTCAACAATCAGTGACTGCAGAAGAATTACTTGCAAGAGAACAACGAGGTTAGATTGTAGTATTAATATTCAAAAATTTCATTTAGTATGTACGTCCAACTTAGTAACCTTTCATTCACATTCAACTTTTGTAACATCAAACAAAAAAATGAAGGATCCAGTTGTTTCATGCCGTGAATATTATTGCTACAAATTACAAATCAGAGAAAATGTCAGATCAATTTTACTACTTTCTGGTCGACTATTGCAACAATTTGTAGTAGATATGTATGTTAAGATCGAGACATCAAGATTAGATTATTTTAGGAAGAAGCAACAACATATTCGATCAGAGTTATATCAAGGTATTGTTGATACAATTACGCTTGGAGAAACAAACGCTTCTAATGTTGGAAAACGGATTATACTGCCTTCATCATTTATTGGAGGTCCAAGAGACATGAGAAAAATATATATGGAAGCAATGGCTTTAGTTCAGCGTTATGGCAAACCAGACATTTTCTTAACAATGACGTGCAATCCAAATTGGAAAGAAATTACAAATGAACTAAATCTGCATGAGGAGAGTCAGAATCGACCTGATTTGGTTGCTCGAGTCTTTCGTGCAAAATTAGAAGAATTAAAGGATCAATTATTCAAGAGGAAAATATTTGGTAAAGTCTCAGCATATGTCTACGTTATTGAGCATCAAAAGAGAGGTCTTCCACATGCACATTTTTTAATTATCTTACAGAAGGATTGGAAGGTCTATGCGCCTGAATCTTTTGACGAGATCGTATCAGTAGAGATACCTGATAAAAATACAAACTTGCACTTGCATAACGCTGTTGTAAAGCATATGATGCATGGGCCATGTGGAGTGTTGAACCCATCAAATGTTTGCATGAAGAAAAATGGTTGTTGCAAAAGTAATTATCCAAAAAATTACACATCTACTACAACCGTTGGAAATGATTGATTCCCAATATATAGGCGTTCAAACAATGGAAAAACTGTCAAAGTCAGAGGCCAAAATTTAGATAATCGTTGGGTTGTTCCATATAATCCATATTTGCTTGCAACATTTGACTGTCACATTAATGTCGAGATTTGTTCTTACGATAAAAGCAATCAAATATCTTTATAAATACATTTATAAAGGACATGATCGTGTTGCTTTCAACTTGATTTCTGAACAAAACAATCAACAAGTTGATGAAATCCAACAATTCCAATCGGCCCGATGGATTGCTCCCCCCGAAGCTATGTGGAGGATATATGGCTTTATTATTAATGAGATGTACCCAGCAGTATATAGTTTACATTTACATCTGGAGGATCAACACCCAGTGACTTTCCGAGCAAATGATGATCTAATCAATGTTGTCAACTTAGATCGTTCTAGAAAATCGATGTTAACAGAATTTTTTGCATTAAATCGAGTAGACGAGAATGCAAAGAGATTACTGTATAAAGAATTTCCAGAATATTATGGTTGGAGTCAACAAAACAAAGATTGGACTCCTCGGAAAAAGAAAACTGTTATAGGTCGTATTGTTACAGCAAATCCATTTGAAGGTGAAAGGTATTATCTGCGGATATTGCTAAATCATGTAAGAGGACCTTTGTCGTTTGATGATCTCAGGACAGTTGATGGTGTTGTGGCCCCAACTTTTCGCGAGGCAGCAACAATGCATGGGTTGCTACAGAGAGACAGTAGCTTAGAAGATTGTTTACAAGAAGCATCTTTATATCAAGTGCCATCCAGTTTGAGACGATTATTTGCAACAATATTGGTTTATTGTAATCCAACCAATCCGAGGGAGCTTTGGGAACGTTTTGAGCAAGATATGTCAGCTGATTTCAAATCAACAGAAGATTCTATATCAAATGTAAGAACCCAAGTATTGAGGTCAATCTCTTTTACAATTGAATCAATGGGGAAAGACATTAATTCCTACCATCTTCTTGATGACGACATTTGCTTCGATGAAGAAGAATTTCAATCAAGAGAAATCGATGATGAATTGGCTGTTGAAATTCTAGAAGAAGATATTGCGGCATCACAATCTCTTAATAGTGAACAACAACATGTCTATAACGCAGTATTGGAAAAAGTATTTGCAAACCAAAATGCTGTATTCTTTGTAGATGGCCTAGGTGGGACAGGGAAAACATTCCTGTACAGAGCACTTCTCGCAACAGTACGATCAAGAAAATTAGTAGCACTTGCAACTGCTTCATCAGGCGTTGCTGCATCTATTCTTCCAGGAGGGCGAACAGCACACTCACGTTTTAAGCTTCCACTTGATACTGACGAAAGAAACACATGCTGTGTCAGCAAACAAAGTGCATTGGCAAACCTACTACGTGCAGCAAAATTAATAATTTGGGATGAGACTCCAATGACGAGAAAACAACACATAGAAGCATTGGATAAAATGCTACGAGACATCAATGGTTCAGATGTAACATTCAGTGCGAAGGTTGTTGTTTTCGGTGGAGATTTTCAACAGGTTTTACCCGTGGTTCGTAAAGGAACAAGACAAGAACAGGTTAATTCCAGTTTGGTTAATTCCTATTTGTGGCTTACATTGACCAAGTTCCGATTAACTGAAAATATGCGAGCAAGACTTGATCCAGTTTTTTCAGATTATGTGTTAGAAGTTGGAAACGGAATGCCACCAAACACAGTTGATGAAACCATAAAGATTCCGAATAGGATGCTTATTCCCTATTATGATGACATCACTTCTTTAGATCATTTGATAGAAGATGTTTTCCACAATATTCATGAATATTCAATAAATATTTCAACTATGATGAATCGGGCAATATTAACACTGAAGAACAATTAGGTTGACGAAATAAACGCATTGTTGATTCATAGGCTCCCAGGTGAAATTCAGCGATATTACAGCTTTGATGAGACAATAGATGCATCTGAACAATCAGTTATGGAAGATTTCTTGAATACTCTAACCCCAAACGGACTTCCACCTCATGAATTATTACTCAAGAAAAACTGTCCCATCATGCTGCTTAGAAATATTAATCCTTCAGAAGGGCTATGCAATGGAACCCGTTTGATTTGTCGGGCTTTTGATCGAAATGTCATAGATGTAGAAATTGCAGTTGGACACCATATCGGAAAAAGAGTGTTCATTCCAAGGATACCATTCTTATCAAATGTTGATGAAAATAGTGGTTTTCCATTCAAACGAACTCAATTTCCTATAAGATTATGTTTCGCAATGATTATAAATAAGTCACAAGGGCAGACATTGGATTGTGTTGGGATTTATTTACCTCAGCCAGTTTTTTCACATGGTCAATTATATGTGGCTTTATCAAGGGCAAAGACATCATCTGCAGTGAGGATTCTAATACGACCAATATCCACTGAACAACGTGAAAAGAACTGTACAAAAAATATTGTGTTTAGAGAATTACTTACATTATTATGTTTGAATTAATGTTATAGAGGTAACTAGATTTAATTGTATAGTTTCGATTTATTGTGTATTATAATATTTTTCTCTATATGTCTAATATTCAGTCATTTATTTAAATGTCTTTGTCATTTATTTTAGTAATTTACGAATTTAAATTAAGATCTGTTATACTTATACATCTGATATTTTTATATATGAAAAGGGAAAAAATGTGGACGGTGTATACATCAATAAAGGATATTACTCCGAAAACAAAAAAACTGGAAGATTAAGATGATCGTTGCGGAAAAGTCACCTAAGCGAATAAGCCAACGCACAACAGTGAAATACCAAAATTTGATATTAATTGATAAAGAGGTATGATATTTGTTAGCATATATTATGTTTCCAATTTTCAATATCCTTTGAAATTAGAGGTTCTTATATTCTATATTATTATATAAAAAATATCAATTATATTAAATTTATTTATTTATCTTTTTACGACATATTTTGTTTAAAAAAATACACAAATTATTTAAAATAATTAGTATAGTAAAATAATCCTCATAATTTTATATAATACACTACTAATCACAATTATTTTTATTATTGGTTCAAGGAAATCGAGTGCAGGCAACAATGTTTGGAACTGATATTGACCCCTGGAAGAACCTTTAAAAATTTTGCAATCCTATTATATCATCGATGCATATGTCAAACCAGTAGATCCAAAGTACAAAATTGGAGAATATCAATATCAATGGATCCTGAACTCAAAAACAATAATAGAAGATGTTCCACATAATGAAGAGCAAATAGATGCACCGAAATATGAGATCGTCCCATTCAAGGACTTGGGGGCTTATAGAGGGTCGATTGGAGAAATAGGTAATTTAGTTTAAATTTTATTATAAATTAATTATCAATAAATTAACATTTCATATTTAAATATTTAGATATTTTAGCTGTCGCAATTAAAATTAAGCCAACTAAAGAGGTAACGACAGCATCTGGACCAACAACGATCCAGGAGATATATGTTATTGATGAAAGATAAAAAATTCTTATAACTTCTCATTTCTTTTAAAATTGAATTCCAATATTAATTTAGGAATATTTTATTAATTCTTTTAATTATTTCAATTTTGTAGCTTGAATCCCATATGTTTGACTATGTGGGGTCGATTTGTCCAAGACGAATGTCAGAAAATATCAGATATTATTGAAGATAAGCCAATAATACTTGGAACAAAAATATCTATTGGATCATATAACGGTATTTATAATAATAAAACAGCTTAGATATTTTCCCATATCGTATATACTAGCACTAATATTTATCTCAATTTCAACAAATGATTGTCTCTATCATCACGTCCATCAAGTACCTTTATAATCAATCCTCTTCTTCCTAAGGTAACTGCAATGAAGCAATGGTAATTCTTGGAAATTAACAATTACATATTAATGCATTTATATTAGAGTTATTTATGTGATTTATGTAATTTACATGTATATTTCATTTCCTTACTTTATTATTCTTTTATGAATTTTAAGGCGGAGAATAACGATTTGATAATTAAAAGTATTATTGCAAGATCCTTAACATACCCATCTGCACCACTGTCATCTGTTGGTATTCGGAAAATTGTGAAGAATTGTGATATTGCAGAGTTGATTAAGGGTTTACAACCCATGGCGGTAAATATTATTTTATTAGTAACTATTATTTTATTAGTAATAAATTAAAATATTTACACAAACATTCATTCTAAAAATTGATTATAATTTAATGTAGAAAGCAAAATTCTGGATAAAGGCGAAGATAAATGTTATTGACTTTACCCAAGTATTTTATTACATGTCATGCGTTGGCTGTAATAAAGGAACTGGATATAAATACAATGAAAGCTTCGTTTGTATGTATTGCAGAAGCTAAGGGGTTTGCAAACCACGGTATGTATCTTACAATTTTAATTTAAAATTTATGTCTTATTTAATTTATAATTTAACACCATTCAAATTGAAATAAATATATTCAACGCATTTAAAGTGCTAGGGCATATGTTGAACTGGATGATAATACTGGAAAGCTAGCTGCTACTATGTTTGGTGAAGTAGCAGAACAGACACTTGGTTGTTCATCAGTTGAATTGATGGAACATGCTGAAGAGGTATCTTTTTAATTTTTCTTCAAAAGTTGAGTTTTGTTATAATGAATTAATTACAAAAAAAATTTGGTTTTTTTTATTAATTATGTAAAGCTATTCAAATTTTATTTTGTAGGAAAATCGACTGTATGTTAAATGCATTGCGGATAAATTATCAAAAAAAATTTAGAAGATTCAAGTCTATGCAGATCCAGAGAAACTTAAGGAGAAAACATATAGGCAATTTAATATCCTCTCTATTGAAGCGGTGGAAGATGAAGAAAATGCTGGATCGTCATGTTAAAATCAAAATGACCTCAAACAGCTTTCATAGAACTATGAGTGATGTTTATTTATAGAATCATGTTATAGATTCTATTAATGCTCTTCTTTTTTAATATATCACAATGTTTCATTATTTATCAATTATATAAACATTACATCATTAGTTATTTAATTAACCAAAAATATTACATCTTTATTAATAAAAAATTAATTCTTAACCAAAATAATTACATATAAACTAAGAAAACATGCATTGCACGTTGTTTTCACCTAGTATATATATATAGCTATACGTCCTTCAAGTGGGACTAACAATATTTATTAAGGAATGGTGTTTATTAAAAATAACTAATTATTCACGCGAAAAACAAATAAATATGAGTATATTCAAAGAAAATTGATTTGTACAAATCTCAAATAAACAAGCTACATACAAATCTTTGTTAAAAATTGGACCCCAACTAAAAAAAGTGTAAAAAAACATATTCTTTATTAATAAGATTCATTTTTTTTTTTTTTTATAAAAAGTTTGTATGACTCTTGTCTATTTAAGCCTTATACCTAGTATTACTCATATTCAAAATTACATATAGAAAATGAGTTAATTATGTTATTTGGAAATGTCGTGCAACACATGTAAGTAGGTGTGTTGCACAACATGTATCCCACCTCTAGCCGAACGCAACTTAGAGTCATTAAGGACTTGTTTGGAAAGAGAAGATTTCATCTCATATCAAAACTTCGCATCATTTGCATCCTAAACATCATTAAAACACAATCATTTTTCAATTTCAAGTCTTCAACTTTTTTAGTTAAAAAAATTTAACTTTTTCATATTATTATTACAATTTTTTTAAACTTCCAAACAAAACATAAAAAACAATAGAAATTTTTCTAGTTTTAAAAAAATTATATTCTAATAATATTTTAAATTTATAATATTTTTATTCAAATTTTTCTGTCTCATTTCCTATAAGTTAATTAAAATCATTTTGCTACTATTCACAAATTTTTCATCTCATTTCACTTGCCAAACAAGCTCTAAGTCTAATAGTAACATAGAAGCATGCAAAAATGGTAAACTCATGAGAAGAAATTATCATGACTTCCTTCCTATTATGAAATTATGAATATCTTTGTGCAACAACTTCGGGTTTGGAATAAGAAATCTCCCAAAACTCATCTTAACTAATTTCATCTAATTATTACAATTTTTATAAATTTTCACACAAAATATAATAAATAATTTAACTTTTTCAAAACTCAAAAAAATAATATTCTAACAATATTTTATTTAACTTTCAATTTTTATCTCAAGTCAACTCATAATCTCAATTCACTATCCAAGCCATTCTATGCTACATCGCCATTAATTAATTCCCTCTGCGTTTCTAAAGAATTTCAAACATATTAATCCGTTTCCATTTAAATTAGAAGAAATAAATATAGAAGTACATATGATCAATCTGCTTTTGTTTTCCTGCTAGTCACTCACTCATGCATGTATGTAAGAGACAGGTCATTTTCATCATGCCATATGCATGATTTGTTTCAGGTGAAATCTCAAATGTTTATATTTACATATAAGGTATTAAAACTAAAACCATTTAATTACCCTTTAAATATTATAAAAACTTGATAAATAGCGCTCATTCAATTTCAACCATCAAGATTGATAACAAAAGGTGAGTCGTACAATATTGACAGTTAGATCTTAACGAAATGTTTACATTGTAAGTTTTTTATAAATTGAATACAATGCATGCATGCATCAATTTTTATAATTAATTAGAGTACAAAGTCATCATGTAAATTAACTCACTTCCCTATATATTAACTACTTTGTTAATTGAGTTCATCATGTGTACTAGCATGCAGGCCGTGTCTACCTAACTAGCTAAGGCCTAAGAGCACTAGTAATAGTTTATTCATCTTCATTTTTATTCTTAAATTTGAATAAACTTGGCTTAAAATCACCTATATTGGCTTATCTATCTTTATAATTTTAAATAACTATGAACAGTGATTATTCATCTTTGAAGATGTCATTTTCCTTCTTCAAATATTATTTTATTATTTTTTCTCTCTCCTCCCAACTCTCTCTTTTCTCTATTTTTCTCTCTTTTCTTTTTTCTCTTCTCTCTATTTATTATTTTATTATTATTTGATCAAAAAATACATAATCCAATGTAAGAATTTTTCTTCATATTCAAAATCAATCTTCAAAACATGTAATTTTACATATAAAGATAAACAATCCATTGCCAATGCTCTAACTATTTTGGCTAATTTTGTTTAATTGGATTAGGGGACACTTTTGCCGTCTAAAAACCTTCTAGCATGCAATTAATATATATGATGATTTGACATTTTTTCTCCACCAGGCATTGAACTAAGATTTCTGGCTGCCTTGCTATGATAAGTAATAAGGGTAAATGGTCATGTATGGGATCCCATTCTCCTAAAGAAGGACATGTTTTTACTCTTTATAATATTTTAATGGGATTTAAATTATATTATTGATTAATCTTTTTAGAGTATAGATCATGTAGCTTGGACCTTTTATTGGAGTGTTACAAATGATATTAAAGTCTATTTCAGTAAAAAAATGTGGGACTTGAGTCATGCTACTTACGATAGACTAGTCCAACAAGGACGTAGAAAAGCTAAGGGGGTAGATTGTGATACTACATTATGATAAGTAATCAGGATAGACAGTATATGAGACCCCACATGCATTGCTTGGAAATGAGAAGTTCTCATTCCTTATAACATTCTAATGAGGCTTTAATTGTATCTAGAACGTTTATCAGAGCCTATTACAACTAGAAGTATAGAACTTAAGTCCTGTTACCTATAACAAATTGGGCCGACAAGGATGTTGGGAATATAAGGGAGTAGATTATGATACTCCATTCTAATAAGTAATAAGGATACGTAAGTGGTGTATGAAATCTCACATCACTTGAAATGGAGAAGTTGTTGCTCTTTATAATGTTCCAATAATCCGGCTCTAATAGTATCACTAACTAGTCATTCCATTGGGTCGTTACACATTGCTTTCATGATTTAGAAGGAGTATTGAGCGAAATATCCGATTAGTGTATGAGATCTCACATTACTTGAAATTAATAAGTTTTTGTTCTTTATAATGCTTGCAATGGGGCTTGATCAATATTTAATTTGTATAATTAATAAATCATTTTAGAGTATAAGCCCGGCCAAATGTAACTTACAATTAATATCATAGCGAACTGATGAGTACTGAAATCGTTGTGGAAAATTAAAACGAAAAAAAAAATATAAAAACAACAAAAAGGGATCACGGGTACCCAGAAAACGCATATAATATTGATCGCACGTAAAGGCCGTCTGCAAAAGTGTTGAGCAAAACCACAGACGAAAATTAAAGCAATTAATCCCACAAAATATTTTATCTTATCCCAATTTAAAAGTACAGCAAAGAATAATGTCATCATGACGTTTATGATCATGCATGCTGGCAAAGCAAAATATTCGCTAACATGAATATATGATTAATTAAACACTGATCAATTATGGGAGTGACGCTTAATTTGTTTGGAAATAATAACAAAAAGTAGAAATATATGAAATGGATCGTAATCTCTCTAAATTCTTTATCCAAATAGATATATATATATATATCTACTTACATGATCTCTTAGAGCACAACTAATTTAAAGCAGAGAGATTTTACTTATTAATAATTCAGAAATATATATATTCAATATATATAAACCAATCCACGTCATTCCGTTGCTTTTTTCAAGTAATTCCTTGACCTGATCTGCATTCAGCTGATGTAGGCTAGATTACGAACTGGAAAATCATATAAATATATATTATATGAATATTAGCGGCGAGTATTATTTGTTAATATTAATTAGTTAACTAATGTTCTTGTTTATTAGCAATTTTAATTATTATTGTACGTTTAATTATTATTTTAATCTTTTGTCCTTAAACATGTTTGAATAAAAAAATCAGTAGTGTTATAATTACAAAAAGATTTTATAAAAGTAAAACTATAAACTGATCTCATGAGTTTATATGATATGTCATATTTCGTATTTATGTGTTTTTTTATTGAAAGACTATTTTATTTAATACAATTAGTAGCTCTCTTATTTTAAAATTTAACGTAATTTTTGTGGTATTGTTTTGTAATTTTTAAGTTGTGAAATTTATTTAATGTTCTTTCTCGATATTAATTATTGTTTTGTATTTAAATTAAACTATAGTTTAAATTATTTTATTGTTGGGTTTTGATTAATTTATTTAATTAATGTTTAGTTGTAGTGTTTTTATTTAGCTTTTATTTATTTTTATTGTGCATTTTTTACCTTATTGGACTTCTATTTTCTGATTGGGTTTTTTTTTAATGAGTTTTCCTTTACTTTTGAGCCAAACCCCTCAGATTTTGGGCCCAGCCAATTGCTCATCAACCTAGCCCTTTATTAGAGCATCCGCATCGGTCTCGCCAATGCCATATGCAAGTTTAAAATAGCCAGCATCTCCATCATTTATCATCTGCAATGGCCTAGTCAAACTTCAAAAGTTTGACATAAACTGTACAGTAATTGTAAGCTGCTTGCCAACATTGGCGAGCTACTGTACCGAGTCTATGCATTATTCTAGTATTTTTTTTTTCACCCGCAACCTCCCCTTTCCCTCGGATTCATTTCCAGTAACCTCCCCAACTCGTTTCCTTTTTTTTTTTTTTTCTCTCCGCCGGAGCTCTGTCGCATGGAATTGTTTTCGTTTTCAGTAATTGGAGAACCTCAAAACAGAGTAGAATATTGTGCTCTCGCCCGTTGCACAACCGTACGCCGTCGCCTACGCCGCTGCACCTCCACATCGCCTCAGAAGATGCCGCCGAGTACTTGACCAATGAGCTCTGTTTTTAGGAAAGAAAAACAGGGCTGCCAACCGGAGCCTCGCTTACGCCGCTGCACCTCCACATCGCCTCAGAAGATGCTGCCGAGTACTGCACGTCAGCCACACTAACGGCCGCGTCTCACAGTGAGGTTCTTCCCCTCAACGCCGTGCCCTCTGTTTTCCAAATTCATCTCCGTTCTCTCTCTGTTTTCCAAATTCATCTCCGGGGCCATGCAGATCGACGGCGTTTTCTTCTGGCCCAGCTGACCTCCGTCGAGCCACTTGTGGGCCGCCCAGCTCCGTCGCTTGCCTCTGTCTCTGTTTTCATTTTCATTTTCATTTCTGTTTTCACATGCCTCCGTCGAGCCATTTGCATAAACCGGTGTTTTGTGTTGTATAGCCAATTATTATTTAAATATATAAATATTATATTATTATTTTTACTTCAAAATAACTAGTTCAATGTGATAGACTTAGCTAAAAGTTTTGGTTATAGCTAAAATTTGCAATTCTAGCCAAAATTTGGACTTGGCCAATGCTCTTACCCCCAAAATAGCATCGTTTTGCGCCCAGCCCTAAGGGCTTTTCTTCTTTTTTTTTTTCTTCCTCTACCGCACGCCCTGCCACCTTTCTTCATCATTTTCATTCCTTTTCCCCTCTGTTTTGGCTGCCACTGTTGCTTCTCCTTGCTTCTACTTCTCTTCATTTCTTTTGTTTTCTCTTCTTTTCTTCTTCTCTTGCTGCACCGACTATTCTTCTTATTCCTTGGGAAATTTCTGCTCATCTTCAAGCTGTGTGCTGAAGCTTCTTCCTCCATTTTCATCTGGTATTATTCCTCATTTCAATCTCTTTAATTTTCAGTTTCTCACTTGCTGTAAAACCGTGCATTCCTTTCATTTCTCTTGCATTTATTTTCATCTGTTTTTCTCCTTTTTGCAGGTGAATATATGATTCACCTTATTTTCCTTTAGTATTTCCATGATTCAAACTTGTGATTAAACCCTAACATTTATAGTATTTCTTCCCGTTTTGGTGCCTTGCTTTTAGCCAACTCGTGTCCTTTTTTAGCCCAACCCGTGAGCTTCACTTTGGGTTTTTGCTTGATTTTTCCAAGAAATTCTCCTTTAAATTTCCTTGTTTTCAAAACCCATTTTCAATCTAAAAAATTGAAAATTGTGATTTTTGGTAATTTCATTTTGGGCTCGCTTTTGGCTTTAACCGGGTGCTTGGGTGGTTGATCTTTCAGATTAGTTTCCTTTTTAACACTATAAGTAATTTTTTAAAAAATTTCTTGACATTTAAATATATTTTTACACTAACAAATTTTCTGCAGTCTAGTTAGTTGTGCCAAACATTGGGTCCAAGGAATATGGGGTTCGGTTGGATGTGAGGATGAGTTGTTTATTTAATTGAATTATGCTTGCGTTCATTTATATTGTGTTTGGGATGATGGCATTTATTGCATCATTTCATGCATGCTCATTTGTTGTGAATGAAAATTGGGTTTCATGTTAAAGATGATTTTTGGGTATGTTTGAAATGAATGAAAGAAAGGAAAAAGAACTGTAGGGATGGTGGTAAGCAGGCACGGTGGTAGAGTCCCGGCTGTGATTCCTACTTACGGTGCACGCGGTAGGGATGATGGTAAGCAGGGATGGTGTTAAAGTCCCTCCTGTGATTCCTGCCTACAGTGCAAGTTGTAAGGATGGTGGTAGTCTCGCTTGTGATTCTCGCCTACGATACATGGCGGTAGGGATGGTGGTAAGTAGGCATGGTGGTAAAGTCTCATCTGTGATTCCTGCCTATAGTGTTAGCAGTAGGGATTGTAGTAGGCAGAGATAATAGTAGTCCCGCATGTGATTCTTGCCTATAGTGCATGCGGTAGGGATGGTGATAAGCAGGGATAATGGTAGTCTCGCCTGTGATTCCCACCTACGGTACACAGGGTAGGTATGATAGTAAACAGGGATGGTGGTAGTCCCACCTGTGATTCCCGCCTACAGTGATTGATAAATGAATATGTTAGGTCATTTTCTGAAAAAATGGCGGTTTTTGGTTTAATGGATATGAGGACCATTTTCTAGGAGAACGGTGGATTTATGTTTGGGCTATTTTCTAGAAAAATGTTAAATATTATTCATGGCATGTTTTCGGTCAAATGAGATTTTTGGCATGCATTGGAAAGAATCATTTTCGGGAAAAATGAGGGTTTTGGATCACATTCGTGTTTCGTCATGTGCACACATGTATGTTGGATGCATTAATGTATTTTTATCTCTTGGTTTGTTTGTGTGATTACTTACTGCGATTCACAATCAGACGATATCCGATACCCTGCGATTTCGTTTATGGAACTGTAGATTTTGATGCAGATAAAGACGTTGAGTTTGAGAAATCGGCTCCACCGAAAGAGTGACATGTGATCACTTTTTGGATTATGGGATTTGTTTCCCTTTTATCTATGTATGTGGCTTTTTACTTCATTTTCATGGATAACTGTATAAGTTTTTGTAATACTTTCATTTTGGTAGTCTTGTATTTAAAATTTTGGTACTTAGTTGACTTATTTAATTTATCTGTTGCGTTTTTGTCGTACACTTTCTGTATATACACACACTTGACACTTATCGTTAAAATGCATGACCCATGTTGTCACCATTCCAACGTCACGATTCTCGCGTTTCAGTACGTGGGAGTCAGGGCGTCACATGATATGTAACTATAAAACTAGCTTTATAATTTAATGTACTATATCATGTCATGTCAGCTTGTCGGTTTACTTTTGTGTAATTTCTTTTTGGCTAAAGAATTTCTGAAAAAATAATTTTTTCTTTTAGAAAGTAGAAAACATCACAAATTCAAACATTAAAATAAAAATACTTTACCAAAAATAACTCAAGAATAAAAACAATTTAAGAATTAAGAAATACATGTACATGAAAATACTCATAAAGCAAACACCTAATTAGATACATAACTTGCTTACCTATACAAAATTAAAGCTTTCAATATTACAAAGCACACACGAGCTAACATTATAGCATACACAAAGATCTCTTCACACTCTTTTAAGTACTTGAACGTTGAATGCAAGGAGACCAAAAGCTCCATTTAGGCAGCACTCGTAATTTCTTTTCAAATCCAAGCCAAGTAGTAGAGGCTTATGGAAAGTGGGCGATACCCTCTAGATATATAGAAGCACTTACTAATTGTTGGACTAGGCGACAAGAGCACAAAAAAGGCCATTTAGAAATGCCGTAAGGATTTGGAAAGAGAAAGATTGCAAGAAACAAAGATTTGAAGGAAGATGCTAGCTAGCAGCTGATTGATGGTGAGAGCAAAAAGACATATGGTGGGGAGTGAGTGGTAAAGTAATATTGGGAGGAAGTGAATGTGATGGGTAGTAGCAATAATATTGGATCATGTTGACAGCCAAAGATTGAGCCTGTCTTAACACTAAGGATTAAGGATTATCTACCATCATCCATTGGTTTTAGTGTTTCATTTCCCATGCTACCAATGGTACCTGTCGAACAATTGCTAGTGCTAACATCAATAATTAAAGATTGCACGGACATGCTAACCAAGTGCTCACCCTCTTTTGTGTTGTGATTATCTTTTTTCCTTAAATGCTTTTCCTTAACTCTCAATCCATCCAGTTCGAGTGCCACTTCCTTCATAGTAGGCCTATCGTCTCGTTTAACACTAAGGCTTCTTATTGCAACATTAGTAAGTTTTTTTTATTTCCTCCGCATTACTCCCATTGTGAATGTGGTCGTCAAGAATTTCCAATCGTCGATACTCTTCAAACATATATAAAAGTTGAACAATGAACTTGGTTTGCTCATACTTTATAAAGTATTCATTATTCAGGGTGGTGGAGCCACTTAAATAGATTAAACACATCACTTTCTAAATCACTAGTAACATGAATTATTAAAAGATAAACATAACTAGTGAGCTAACAACAAGAAATGAGAAAAAAAATGATCCGTCAAATCATGTTTATAACTTTGGAAAAGCAAAAGATTCCCCCATCATGAACAGAGGAAATTACAGAGAGGAAGATCATGACTTAATGTAGGGGTGGGTAGCGAGGCCCCGCCCCCGCTGCTACCCCGCCCTGCCCCCGTGTGGCGGGACGGATTATCCCGTCCGGCCACACGGGGGTGGGGTTTACCGCGCCCATATATGGGGTCGTGGGCGGGGGCGGGGGAGGTATGGGGTGATCCCCCACCCCAGAAATACCCCGCCCTACCCCGTATATATATATATATTAAAAAAAAAAACCCTCAGGGGACCAAAACGGCGTCCTTTTGGCACCTGAGTTTTTTATTTTTTTTATTTTTAGGAAAGTAAACCCAAAACGGCACCGTTTTGGGTCTACTTTTAACCTAAAACTAAAACACCCCCCCCGGGCCCCCGTCGAATACATTTGGCCGGCCACCCAATGCACCATCGCGTCGCCGTTCCCCCCGTCGCCACCGCAGCTGCCTCCTTGAGTCTCGCCGGCCGGTAAGTCTGTCTCTTTCCTTTTTTTTTTCTTTTTTTTTTTAAATTTAATTTTTTATGGAATTAATTGGAGGATGGGATTGTGAATTGTGTGTTGTGGAGGATTGAATGTGCATGTGTGATGAGTGATCAGTATTCAGTGATGGATATCACTTCCGATTGAATGTGTTTTGATTTTGTGTAAATTTGTTTTTATAAAATCCTTTTGGTTTGATTTTTATGGTTAGATTTTATTGTAAATTAAATTTAATTATTGAGTTCATTTTGTTATTTGATGGTTGTCTAATTTTTTTTGCCCTATTAATTGCATTTTTAGGGCAAAAATTATTGTACAAGGTATATTGGTGTCTGCATGTATGAACTATGAAGTTGCGAAAGTTATTTTACAAACTTCAAACACAAGTGATTATGAATTTATATATATAATTATTTATATATATTCCTCACGCCGGTTGTTTGTATATTTAAATTAATTAATTCTTGGTATTATTTGTTTATTACATATAAAAATTAGTGGAGAGGTGGGAGTGAGGAAGATATATAGTATGTAATCTAAATACTTATGCCTAGTCACGTATACTTATATATCTCATATACTATATACTTATATGTTATTTAGTTACCTATCAAAAAAAAAAAAAAAGTTATATGTTATTTAGTTAAGTACTTAAATCATTAAATTATATAGTAGCTATTTTATAATTTGTACAATAGTTAATTCGTACTACTTAATTCTAAAAAATTCTTTAAATCTATGTATTCAGGATTATTTCATATTATGAATTGTGTAGTTTAGAGTCTCTTTACATGTGTTTTGTTTATTTGAGATAATCTTCAGGTTTGTCATCTTACGTTTTTTTTTTTTTTGGTAACTTCTCTAATATTTTATTTATTAGTTACATTAATCATAAAATTAAAAATACACCACTCGAGCTCGGCAACTCTAACACCGATTCGCTCGGCTCGAATATAGTCATAGAGTGGGTGAGGTTGCAAGAACAGATTCTCAAGTGTTATTTGAAGTCTTATTTGTTTTTTTATGTTTTTATATTTTTTTATGTTTATTTACCGCTTTTCCTTTTACTTTTTTTTTTAATATTTTTACTATTTAGTTTAGTTTTATGAGTTTTATAATCTAAAGATTTTAAAGCTTATTGCATTTATTCAATCATTTATATTTTATTTCTATTTTTATATTAGAACATTTCCATCCGAGCTGAGTATATGAGTTGTTTGGCTAAAATTAAAAATTTTACTTTTGACAAAAGGGCTCTACTTTTTGCTGACTATTATGGGGGAAAAATTTAAACATTTGAACAATATATCAAACAATATTGGTTCTTTGGTTGGATGTTAATACTTTTCATGTTTGCTATAATTTCAGATTTATTGTTTGCTTGAGTTAATGGAAATGCTGACAGATTCTAGTGCGAGCTCTCCTATTGAGGGTACCTCTGCCTCTACCCCTACCCCAATTGAGGGTACCCCTACCTCTACCCCTACGCCTACCCCTAACTCCACCCCTTGCCCTGCCCCAAGCCTAACAAAAAACCTGCTTCCATAGTTTGATCTCACTTCACCAAACTAGAGGGCCCTCAAGCCAAATGTAATCATTGCGGTAAAATTTATGGATGCCACTATATGAGACATGGCACCTCGCAATTAAAGGTGCACTTAGAAGAGCAATGTAAAAAAAGTCCAATTCTAAAATCTTTGCAAGAGAAGAGTCAATCTAGGCTAGAAATTGGACTTAAAAAAATAGAGGATGGGAGAGTAGTGAGGGTATTGAGTTAAAGGGGTACACGAAGTGGGATCCTGAGGAGTATAGGATACACCTAGCCCGTATGGTCATCATGGATGAGCCACCTTTTCAAATTGTGGATGTGGAAGGGTTCCAAGTATTTTGTCACTACATGGAACCAAGGTTTCAACTTCCTTCTCGTCACACGGTGGCAAATGATGTAAAAAAACATTATCGATCTGAAAAAGAGAAATTGAGGGGTTTCTTGGCGGGTCAGTTTGTTTGCCTCACCACTGATCGTTGGACATCGGTCCAAAATTTTAATTATATGTATTTGACTTGTCATTTTGTTGATGACAATTGGACATTGCATAAGAAAATTCTCAAATTTTTTCAAATTCCCAATCATAAGGGTGAGATGATTGGGAGGGCCTTAGAGGCCGCTATAAAGGAGTGGGAGTTGATACGCGTTGTGACATGCATAGTTGATAATGCATCGTCTAATGATACTGCATTGGGATATCTTAAGACCTTTCTTAGAGAGGCAAATAAGACAATCTTGGGTGGTGAGTATTTGCATGTGAGGTGTGCAGCATATATTCTTAATCTTATTGTCAGTGATGGTATGAAAAATCTTCATGACTCTATTGCTCGGGTCAGGACTGCTGTGAGATGGGTGAGATATTCTCCTGCGAGATTGGAGAAATTTAAGGTTGCTGCGCGGTCTACGGGCATAACATCAAAGAATGGGCTTTGTACTGATTTGACTACGCAATGGAACTCAACATTTTTGATGTTGGAGGCTGCCCAAGAGTATAAGTTGGCATTTTCCTTATTGGGTGAGGAAGATATCCAATATGTAAAATATTTTGAACACGAAGCGGGATTGGGGAAGCCTATGACTGAGGACTGGGATGTTGTATCTACTTTCGTAGATTTTCTAAAGCTTTTCTATGAGATTACCACGATTTTATCTGATTCTTTGTATCCTACATCCCATCATTTTTGTCAATAAGTATGTAAGGTAAAAAAAGAATTAGATGAGATTATTGCGAGCGGTCACACTAGATTGCGGGAGATGGCATTGTTGATAAGGGCGAATTACGACAAGTATTGGGGTGGAGATTTCGATAGGGCTAATATGTTGTTATATATAGCTGTTGCCATTGACCCTCGGTTTAAGGTGGATGGCATGCTATATGGATTGGGTATTGCCTACGGGCAAGCATGGGCGGAGCATATTGCATCAAGGGTTAGGGAAACCCTTGATAGATTATTTGATGAGTTAACCATCTTGCGGGGTGGTAATATTACGCCACCTACTCCTATCCCCCCACCAGTTCCAGATGCCAGGGCTAAGAAAAAACGTAGAATAGATTGGGGTGATAGGATGAAAGGGAACCCATTAACGAGAAGTACTACAGAGGCTAAGTCAGAGATAGACAGATACTTTGGTCTAGATCTTGAACCATATGTACGAGACTTTGATATCTTTGCTTGATGGAAGGTACATGCCCCCAAGTATCCTGTCCTTGCACAAATAGCCCGCAATATTTTGGCCATCCCTATTAGCACAGTAGCCTCGAAGTCGGCCTTTAGCACCGGAGGGCGCGTATTGGATCAATTCCGGAGCTCATTAGATCCTGCCACTGTTGAGTCTTTGATTTGCACCTCAAATTGGATCACAGGGAGTCCAATTTATGTTCCGGATGTTATTGATTATGATCATGTCAACGCCAAGGAGGAGGGTGATGATGCACCTGGATCTGGTAATGTCACCTGAATTCAATTATCTTATTTTTATTTTTTATTTAAAATTAATTGGTGTTAATTTCAAATTTAATTGTTGTAGTGAAACCTGGGACGACGTCTACAGCTACCTCCGCTGCAATATGACTTCTTTTATATTAGACTCTAGACCCACTATTGCTCATGGTTTGCACAATTAATCCCTTAATTTATAAGTTAAAACTTTATATTGATAATTCTAATTCGTTTTATTTTGAACTTATTATTATTGCAGGATTTATGATCTTGAATTTGTCTGCCCATATCTCAACATAATGGAACGTCTCAGTGAACTCAACATCACCCAAAATTGATCAAACTTCCTAATGTTATGATTTTGTTAATTTATAATTAATTGTAATGTTAATCATTAATGGTACAATTTGTAGTATTTATTATTTTTATGTCTTTATAATTTTGTAATTATTTATTAGTTGACACGATTTTGTAATTTCTATCATTGTAATTTTGTAATAGCTTAGTGCATGCCTTAGTTACTTCGTAATTAATAGGCTAATAGTATTAGGTTGACCGTTGAAGTTTTTGAACTTGGAATTTAGTAATTAGTATTTGTATTCCTAATTTCTTTTTTAGGTTTTTTTAATATATAAATATAGTTGTAGTTAAATTTTTAGTTTAAAAAATATGTGTGGATTGTGTTTCTGGATCATTCTGAGCCCAAAAAACTTATTTGGACTCAAAATGGCCCAAATAATCTTAATGGGCCAAGGGCCCAATTACAAAGTCGGGGGGCGGACGGGGGCAGGTCCACTCCTGCACTCCCGTTACCGGACGGGGTACCCATCCCCAGTCCATGCAGGGGCGGGGTGGCCCCGCCCTTGGGGGGCGGGTAGCACCCCTAACTTAATGTATTAATTTGAAACCAAATTGCAACTTCATGTATTCTTTTACCGACGGACCTTAATGTATTAATTTGAAACCAAATTGCAATGGTCGCATGCATGGACTTATAAAACGTAACTTTTATCGTGCCTAATTACCAAGTACTAGGGGGCCCACTCTAAATTAATTAAGCAATATTAATGAATAATGAACCCTTAAAAAGGCAGTTACTTACCTAATTAGATTCTACTTCTATGCAAAACCAAAATAAAAATTTCATTAAAGAAGTCTAAAGTATAAACTGATCGGAATAGATAAGACGTCCATTAAAGCAACACTTCGATGCAAAAAGCAAGAAAAAGCTAATTAATTACCTACAAAGACATTTCTTATCCGAAGACAAAAGTTGGTAAGAATGATTCCACGAGCAATAATTGAAGCATTCTTTTTTGTCCCCTGTTTGAGCAAGAAATTATTAAAGCAAGGGAAGGACTATACAAAAGAAGTCTTCCGCAAGCAAGCTGGATGCTTTTCGCATGATTAGAAGGTATTCCACTTGTAATGTAAATAGTTTGTGATATATATTGATGATGGATATTGTCTCCTTTTTTATGTACGTCCATTCTGGTATGTTATTTTCCACATGAATATCATTATATTGGGACTGGTTTGTCGACTTAGCCACATTGCGCTTGAAACAGCTGAATAAATTTGTTTTTAATGACCATAATTAGCTATTAGATGCCAACTCACGTACCTAGCTAGCTGTTTATCACCAAAAATTTTATTATATTTTCCTACTAATTAAGCTAATTAATACTGTAGATGGATTTAGACTTTTTCTTTTACTGTGTTTAAAACTCTTATCTCCTCGGATAACCGATACTGGATTTAGCTAAAAGCTTTTCATTCTGAAGTAGTGCATGGAAATAGGCTAACAATTCATTTCACTAAATTCTCACAAAAGCTTTCAATGATATTGCATATCTCACATAGAACACGTTATATTACAATCACTCAAGATAATATCACTGATATACATGTCACAGCTCTCAATTACCACGTACATGAACATGGTATATAAAGCTATGATCACATTCTTTCAATATTAAAGCATGCATACAAGGAGACCAAATTTCCTTTCATTGGAGAGATTTTTTTTTTTTTTTGGGGGGGGGGGGGGAAATAATAAAATGGAGAAAATGGGTGGTGATGATGAATGTCGACGACTACAAGAGATGGGCTATGCTAGCCTTCGATGAGGATGAACAAATTATCTAGCATCATCATCTGTTGGTTTAACTACTTGATTTCTCATGCTGTCATCCGCAACAGCAGTATTGATGGAAGAGCTGCTGATGTCAACATCAATTCCCAAAGAATGTGTAGGTGCATTAGGCAAGTGTTTAGTCTGTTGTGTGTTGGGATCAACCTTTTTCAACGAGTGTTTTTCTGAAAGTCTTAATCCCTCCAACTCCTTTGTTACTTGCTTCATACTAGGTCTATCCTCCCCTCTTACATTTAAACACTTTTTTGCTATATTAGCAACTTCCTTTATTTCCTCAGTATTACCTTCTTTGAGAATGCGATCATCAATAATCTGAAGGAGGCGATCCTCTTTTATTGTAGTAACAAAATACATTGCTAGATTTCTTTCACTTTCAGGCCTATCCATGGAAAGTGCTTTTTCACCTGTTAGTAGCTCTGCAATAACAACACCAAAGCTATACACATCACTTTTTCCAGTTAGTTGGCTAGTATGGAAGTATTCTGGGTCCAAGTATCCCAAAGTTCCCTGCACCACGGTTGTTAATCTTGTGTGGTCAAGAGGCACTAATCTTGAAGCTCCAAAGTCAGACATTTTTGCTGTATGGTTTTCATCCAGAAGTATATTTGTAGTTTTCACATCTCTATGTATAATAGACATAGAAGTCTCGAAATGGATGTATGATAAGGCTTCTGCAGTTTCTAATGCTACCTTTAGACGTTTCTCCCATGAGAGCGAGGATGACAGGTTTTTATCATGAATATGCTCAAAAAGTGTCCCGTTTGTGATGAATTCATATACTAGTAAGGGTACTTCGGTCTCAAGACAACATCCTAGTAACTTCACCACATTCTTGTGCTTAATTTTAGTAAGCACAACCATCTCATTTATAAACTGCTCAATTTGGCTCTGATCAACAACATTGGACTTCTTAATGGCGACCACTCTATCATTTGGTAAAACTCCTTTATAAACAGTTCCAAAGCCTCCTTGGCCAATGACTCTACTTTTATGATAGTTGTTAGTGGCCTTTTCAAGCTCTTCTGCACTAAAGATTTTAGCTGGCTCAACAGATTCTTTGTGATTCAGAAGTTGTCGTTCTAAGATTAAGCCACCATTTTGTTTGAAGAACTTCTGTTTCAATTTTTTGAGCTTTCTTCTTTGCATTACCCAATATACCAACGAACTTCCCACGAGCAGGATTAAAAGGCTTATGCAGACACCTGTAATTGTTCAAGCATGCATTTTGACCATATAGAATGTATTTCAATATCTTCCTCAGTCACTAACATTATAGCACATGCAATGACTTCAACAAAGCTGAGATTTCAATGTGTAATATACGTAATATATAAAAATGACGTACAAGGAGTTGAGTTTCGAGTTTTAACTTGGCTAGTGATCATCATTAAAAAGAAGGATTTAAAGCCTAGCTAGCTATAGCTACTGACTTTGGAGAAGCAAAGATCTATCATTAGCAGATTTCAACTACGTTCCATGCGTACGAAAGGTAAGGTTACAAATTAATTATATGGAATAGAAAGAGTGAACTAAGCTTTGAATTAACTTACCCATCTCAAAACATTAATTTTCTCAACTTAAAAGACTTTACATTAATCAAAATGCATGGTTCATTTTAGACCAAATTATAATTACTGCATGGGAAGTGAGTGAGGTAATTGCATGGGAAACCAAATCCATCATGCATGTATAAATGTAGTTATTTTTTTTTTTTTAAATAACCAGTATAAATGTAGTTAGTAAATTAACAAGAAAATGAAAATAAAAAAGAGACGAGTAGTACTGTAATACCACTATTCCTATATATGTTATACATACCCAGGGCAATAATCATGATCTTGGATTGGCCTTTTCGACTACAACCTGTTCCAGGCGGCATCCTCCCATCGCCTTCATATCCATTGGGACATATACATATGTAGCTCCCGTTAGTGTTGGTACACGTTGCAGTAGCATTGCAGGGATTCCGATCAAGATCTTTGCACTCATCAATATCTGAAACACGTGAGTACTACAGTTAGTCCGTCGTCATCGAAATACAGCCATAACAGTTTGCTCATTTAACAAGTACAACATGAACTGATTAATTTGCTAATAAAAAATGAGCTGACATTAAAAAAGAAAAAGAAAAGGCTTATAAAGTAAAACAAATGAACACCATTAATAATTAATTACCTTGGCAACTATCCTTGTGTTCATCAGGAAGGTATGGGTTCCCCTGATGACCTGGGGGACACTTGCAAATATACCCACGACCATGGGGTTCCGAACAACTACTATTTGCTGCTTTGCATAAAAAGCTTGTCATATTTTTCTCAGCATCTTTGCATTTCTTATTTTCAATTGCCCAATCAAGCACCAGGGGTACAGTCTCCCTTTTCGTTAAATTTGTAAAATCTAAGGTGGAAAAGTTGTATGCCTGTGTTTCCCCAATAAAACCTAAACCACATGATTGCCCCGAGGTTCTGCTGGATCCATTAGTGTAAATGCTCTGAACGGTCAAATTATAATTCGTTGTGTTTCCTGGGATTGCAGAATGGCAACAGCCAAGGCCAGAGCAAGAGCCGTTAACCAAACCGGAACTGTTGCCACAGAATGATATGCACCCAGACATGAACGTATAATCTTGTTCATGCGAGCCACTAATGTAGGCGTAAAAGTTACAACCGACGGCAAAGATACTGTTCTTCTCAAGTGAGATGCTAAATTTCGACGAGTTGAGCAAGGCAGAGATGCGGCTGAGACTAGGCTGATTATCAAACTCTGGCCACCATTGGCAACGACGGAATACCAAGTCTGAAATATGAGCTTTGCTACTCATAAGCCCATACACCACACACTACATAATTATTTATTTTTTTTATTTTTTAAATTTATTTTTTAAATTTTATTTAGTTTTATTCTTTTTAAAATAATAGAATTCTTCTATTAATCATCCATATACTACACATTTGATAAGAGAAAAAAATTAAAAAAATAATAAAAAGAGTGGTGTGTGGTGTATGAGGCTTATGAATAGAATTTTTCCTGAAATATTAGCCACTTCCTTCAGCTTCCACGCTTTCTCTTGTTCTTTAGCTCTACGTGTATGTTTTCGAAAATTTAAACAACCTAGTATCCATTAAATAAGAACGAAGATACATACTAGCCAGTCTTGTGTCCTCCACTAATTTAGTTTAGAAAGCAATAAAAATTAAAAATTAAATAAAATATTATTATAATATTATTTGTTAATATTATTATTATTTTAAAATTTAAAAAAATTATATTATTTATTATATATTATATTGAAATTTAAAAAATTAATGATTATGAAAGAGGTGAGATGAGATTAAATATTTTTATTATTTATAAAAGGCTTTACTCTTCTTTTTCCCCTTTACTGGCCGTAGGGGCCAACCATTCCAAAGCTATCAATATCATATTTTCTTTTTATAGAAAAACACACTTTCTTAACAACCTCAAATTTTCAAGTTGTGATATCCAAATTGACATGTTATACAAGTTAATAATATATTAATATAAGTAATTAATCTATTTTTTTAACAGTTTAAACTTTTGATATAAATAATGATTTTACAATATCCTCAATTAAAAATAATAAATTGGTGAGGATTTTTCCTTGTTGGAAACTACTCAATTTGGACAAATTGTTGTGTTGTCCTATTTAAAAATTAATTCCCACCTTTGCAATATTGTTAGTATACTAGTAAGAAATAGTAATTTTTAGAAATAAGTACACATGACTTAGGATGGTTTGGTTACATAAAACTAAATTATGTCATCTTATATCATATAATCATTACAATTACGCCAAATTTTCATACAAAATATAATAAATAATTTAGTTGTTCAAATCCCAAAACAAAATTAATATTAAAAAATTATATTATAACAATATTTTATTCAACTTTTAACAAAATATCTCATCTCATCTCATTTAAACTGTGTAACTAAATTATGAATAATATTTACAGTTTTAGAATGTGTAAATCCCGTACATTTCTTTTGAAAAAAATGAATAATTATTTTTTAACAGAAAACGCTTTTTTCTTTTCAAATTAATTGATTATGCAAGACTTACACACCTTCTAACATTACTCTTCTAATTGAATAAGTGCCAGAAACTTGAGATGTACTGAGGATCATATCTGTTTACTAATTTAGTACAAATTAATTGCTTAAATTTGTTCCATCTTTTTATTATTTGCTAAATGGATATATTTCATTTGTTAAAGTTCAAAACATTGTTTTATTCATTTTTACTTTTCTTTTGAATAAGATATGATGTCATATCTTGCTGGACCATTTGCTTTATCTTTTTTAGTTTATTTTACAAGTTTAAAATATTAGCCACATTAAGCTGCCCCACTACTTTTCCTTTATTTGCCATAAGTTTCTCGAGAACTCAAAATAATTATATATATTCCATTTTCTTCTGTCTAGAATTATCCTTTTGTCTGCTTCTTTGTTTCCCCCTTTTTAGTGACCATAAAAAACAGATGTTTATCTGGAATCGACGTACCCTTAATCAATGCGTGAAAGAAAATATATGCGAAAAATATTGTGACACGTACTGTTTGCAAGTAGACTCTCTCTTTAAAGTTTTGTGATATTGCTATATACTACTCATCGCATCGACCATGCTTCCTCCCATTATTTCTGCTCCGCACTCCCCACCATCTGTCTTGTTGCTCTCACCACCAATCATCTGCTAGCAGCAAGCATCTTCTTTCAAATCTCTATTTCTTTCAAATCTTTCTCTTACCAAATCCTTCCAGCTTTTCTAGATCGTCTTTTTTTGTATTGCTCGATCTCGACGTGGCCTCCAAAAATCATAATTAAACGTACAATAATAATTAAAACACCAACGTCCAAAAATCTCTCTCTTACCAAATTCTTTCTATCTTTCTGATGTATCCAAATCCTTCAAACTTTTCTAAACATCGTTTTTGTGCTCCCGTCGCCTCCAACAATTAGCGGCTAGCTGGCGCTTGATCCAGTGATTTTGCACTTAATTTGTACTCTAAAACTGATACAGCGTATTCGAAATACTTTGATTTGATTGTCAATAATTTTGTACAACTCACCTTTTTTTATCAATCTTAGCGGTTGAAATTAAATGAGCGTAATTTGTCAGATTTTTATAATTAAAGGATAAATGGTTTTAGTTTTAATACTTGATATATATGTAAATATAAAATATTTGAGATTTAAGTTTTACCATGTTTTTCTTTATAAACAACATCTAAATCTTCGGATGTATAGAGTTTTCTATACTTTTTGTCGGATCAAAGTAATTTGCATTTTCTACTTGAGTTCCCATTTGCTACTTCAAAAGTTCAGAAGGCATCGATCCCAACACTAATCCTCGTATTTTATTACAGAGGGTGGAATTAATTAACTTCCAGATACGTAAAAATCATGCATGACTCCTCAACAATCCATCAAAGTCTACAGTTGACTGTCCTTTGTATGGTCTTTAAGATTTCTCACATTTTTATCCAAAATTTAAGTATTAGAGTATAAGGAGATTGTATAGATGTAATCAGTAAGCCAATGATCCAATTGGAAAAAATGAAAAAATCTTTATCAATGATTATAAACTCTCTTCCATATATCAGACAGCATCTAAGAAAATACCAATTATAGATTATTATTATAGGAATTCTAGGGTGGCGAATGAACGAAATTCTTGTGGCTTATAATGATTTTAAGCAATTTAAACCACAATATTGATTGATTCTTTAGAATATAAACCAGAGATCATTCAAGAAGTTGAAGGAAGTGGCTAATTAATATTCCTAAGACTTTGCTCAAGGGTGAAATTAGGTACGGATCAAAGTCCATAGACCTATAAACTATGAAGGAAGTCATGATCATAGTCCATTATATATGATGGGAAATCTTTTGCTTAATTATTTAAAGTTATATGAATTTGATCATTCCTAGTAGTGCTGCCTTTAAATTTGCATTTCTGCTAAAGTAGTGTATCGATGATGATCATTTGCTTTCTTGTTTATATATTGTTTTGCTTGCTTTTTGTCGGATCAAAGTAATTTGCATTGTCCAGGTGAGTTCCCATTTGCTGTTTCGAAAGTTTAGGAGGCATCAATCCATACACTAATCCACGTATTTGATTACAGAGGGTGGAATTAATTAATTTCCCATTGTCCAGGTGATCTAGATCATGCATGACTCCTTAACAATGCATCCAAATCAATGTCGACTAATCTTTCAAACACAAAGAATTATGGTGAAAGCTAAACGTCCACAGTAATGAACTAATCTTGCAAAAAATATGATCGTTATTGTTGTGCCCTCCGGCCTGTCCAAAATCACACAAGACGATATTTAAGTGGTTCAGCAAATTGCTTACGTCCACTGGAGCCTCTTTTACTGAATTTGTGCGAGATTTAGAAAACTCTACAAATTCTCTCTCTCACGTACTCTCTTTCTCTCTAATTTTTCCCACACCCCTATTTGCCCACTTGAGCTCTCCTATTTATAGGAGAGAGCAGCCTACAATCTCTGCGTTAGGTGCAACAATTTGTGACCTTGCTGCAGGGATTTGTGTTGGTGCCTAATACAACAAAAGAGAGAACGATGGTGTGCGCCTAATACAAACGAGGAACAAAACGGTGCTGAGCTTAAGGGGTTTGGTGAATGAGTTTGGTTTCACACTTAGGGTGGTTCAACAATCAACCCCTCCACCCAAGTGTGCCATACCAAGCTGCTTGCAAACTGATTTATTCTCCAAATGAACGCACCTCATTCTTTGACATGAGAGATTTCTGCTATCGAATACGCTCCAATGCACCCGAGGGTGCTCAGCAGTGTACAATATTGATCAAGTCCAAATAGTGTTGGAACTTGATCCCTGTGACGACTTTCATCAACATATCTGTTGGATTATCTTCAGTGCCAATCTTCTGAAGTTTGATGTCATTTTCTTATAATATTTCACGTACAAAGTGAAATCGGACATTTATGTGTTTTGTTCGAGAGTGACATACTTGATTCTTAGCCAAATGAATTGCACTTTGACTGTTACAGTAAACGGTAACCTCTTGCTGCTTAAAGCCCAAATTTGTTACCAATCTCTGTAACCAAATGGCTCCTTTCACGGCTTCTGTTAGAGCCATGTATTTAGCCTCAGTTGATGATAGTGCAATTGTTGACTGCAAAGTTGATCGCCAACTAACTAGTCCTCCAGCCATAGTGAACACATATCCAGTTATTGATCGGCATTTGTCAAGATCACCTGTATAGTCTGAGTCAACATATCCAGTTACTAGACTATCTTCACTCTTCTCGAACTTCAAACCAACATCTACGGTCTCCGAAATATACCGTAGAATGCACTTAGCCGCATGCCAATGAACCTTTTCAGGATTATGCATATAGCGACTAACTAAGCTAACGGCCTGGGAGATATCAAGTCGTGTACACACCATGGCATACATTAAGCTTCCAACAATACTTGCATATGGGACATTCCTCATATAGTCCTGCTCTTCATCAGTTTTAGGAGACTGCAATGCACTGAGCTTGAAATATGGGGGCATAGGAGTACTCACCGGTTTCGTCTTCGAGTCGATGTTGAAGCGTTGCAGTATTTTCTTCAGTTACTGCATTTGAGTAAGGTGAACTATATCTTTCACCCTATCTCTGCTGATCTCCATCCCAGTATTCTTCGTGCTTCTCCCAGATCTTTCATTTCAAACTCATGACTTAACTGAGTTTTTAAGCGATCTATCTCCCCCTTGCTTTTACATGCAATTAACATATCATCTACATATAAAAGCAAATAAATGAAAGATCTATTTGCAAGTTTTCTGAAATACACACAGTGATCGTATTGGCAACGAGTATATTTCAGATCCATCATAAAGCGGTCAAACCGCTTATACCATTGCCGAGGTGACTGCTTCAAGCCATAGAGAGACTTCTTCATACTGCATACCCAATTTTCTTTTCCAGCTTTTTTAAAACCTTCTGGTTGAGACAGATAAATCTCCTATTCCAGATCACCATGTAAGAAAGCTGTCTTTACATCAAACTGTGCTAACTCAAGATCATATTGTGCAACCAAAGCTAGCAATATCCGAATGGATGAATGCTTCACAATAGGAGAGAATACTTCACTGTAGTCAATTCCCTCTGTCTGAGCGTAGCCCTTGGCTACCAACCTAACTTTGTATTGCACTCCATTTTTAGCAGCTTGATCATCTTTCTGATTGAAGATCCACTTACAGCCAATTGTCTTATTTCCTTTTGGAAGCGGCACAAGCTCCCAAGTCTGGTTCTAGTGAAGAGACTGCATCTCTTCATTCATCGCCTTTGTCTACTCAACTTGTTCATTAGACTGTATGGCTTCTCTATAAGTGGTTGAGATCTCACATCCTTTAGCTGGCAATGCATATGTCACATAGTCTGCAAAACGTATCGGTACACGTTTCTCTCGTCTCGGTCTGTTGGTTGCTATTGATTCGGGTTGACATGGAGGTACTGTGATTGGACTATCAACTTCATCTTGTCCATGCTTTCCTAACTTTTTTGAACTAATAAACTCACATTCTGCGAATCATCTGATGTTTCGCCATCACTGCTGCCTTCATTGGAATCTTTATGCTTATGTAACTTAAGCATCTCAGACTCATTGAATGTTACATCTCTACTGATTACCACCTTTTTGGACTCTACGCACCAGAGTCTATACCCTTTTACACCAGTACTAAAACCCAAGAATTTTACTTTCTTGGGTCTAGGATCAAGCTTACTTTTTTTAGCATGATAGTAAGTAGGACATCCGAAAATGGGTAAAGAGTCATAATCAGTAGCATGTTTACCTCTCCACATTTCAGTGGGTGTCTTCCCGTCATTGGCAGCTGCGGGTAGTCGGTTGATGACGTGGCAGGCATATGTCACAGCTTCAGCCCAAAATTGTTTACTGAATCCAGCATCCAGTAACATACATCACACTTTCTCTAATAAAGTATGATTCATCCATTCTGCCACATCGTTCTGCTGCGGTGTACCTCGTACTGTGAAGTGTCTGACAATTCCCTCTCTCCGGCATACTTCCATGAAGGGATCTGACGTGTACTCACCTCCATTATCATATCTGAGCTGCTTGATCTTTCTGCTGGTCTGATTCTCAATCATTTTCTTCCAATCAAGGAAGATTTTCAGCAGTTCATCTTTATTCTTCATCGTATACACCCACACACGACGAGAATAATCATCAATAAAAGTTACAGACCAATGCTTACCTCCCAAAGATGCATTTTGTGTAGGTCCCCAAACATCGGAGTGTACATAGTCAAATATTCCCTGTGTATTGTGTACAGCAGTTCCAAACTTGATCCGCCTCTGCTTCCCCAATACATAGTGCTCACAGAAAGACAGTTTACCAGTCTTGGCACCTTTGAGTAAGCCTTGCTTCACCAGTGTTTGCAAAACTTTTTTTCCAGCGTGTCCCATACACATATACCAAAGACTGGTGGTGTCGGCATCAGTCTCTTCTAGCTTCTCACAGCATGTGGAAGCTCTTCCATCAACAGTACTTCCTTGCAAGAAGTACAAGTTTCCTCGCCTTAAAGCCTTCATTGCCACCTGAACTCCCATTAGTACTTTGAGAGTTCCGTCTTCAATGGTGATTCTGAATCCCTTTGAATCCAGAGATCCCAGTGAGATGAGATTCTTCTGCAAGTCCGGAATGTACCGAACTTCTGTCAGAGTCTTGACGCTGCCATCATGGAGTTTTAACCGAATGCTACCTATTCCCTGAGTCTTATAGGCACTGTCATTGCCCATAAGTACTGCTCCACCCTCAATCTTTGTGAAGTCAGTAAACCAGTCCCAATTGTGACACATGTGATAGGTACATCCGGAATCCATAATCCATTCATCGGAATGACAAATGGATGATAAACTTGTCAAGGCAAAATCTGAATCATCATCTAAGTCCACGACATTGGCTGTGGTGGGTTGATTCTGCTGTTGTCCCTTCAGCTTGGGACAATCCTTCTTCCAGTGTCCTTTGTTGCGACAAAAGGAACACTCGTCTCTGGCGAGCTTTCTTCTAACTGATGAACCACGTGATGTGGCCCGGGTTTTCGATTGAAAACCTTTCTTCTTTTCGGGATATCTTGACTGTGGTCTTCCTCTTGCTGTTAGCGCTTCACTTGATGTATCTTGTTGTACCTGCTTATCCTTTTTGCGGTACTCATTGCTAATTAAAGAACTAGATACATATTCAAAACTAATCTTTTCCTTCCCATACAGTAGAGTAGTAATTAAATGCTCATATGTATCAGGCAAGGAATTTAACAAAAGTAAAGCTTTATCTCCATCTTGGATTTCAACATCCAAGTTTAACAAATCAGCAAGAATTTGGTTATAACTATTCAGATATTCAGACATAAAAATACCTTCACGAAATTGGAATCTGAAGAGCTTTTTCTTCAAGTGCAAAGGGCTCTCAATGCTCTTCTTCATGAATTTATCCTCCAATTTCTGCCAAAGTTTCTTATCATTTGTCTCTCTCATGAAAAAATACTTCTACTCTTTGGTAAGGCATAATTGGATTGTACTACAAGCTTAGGTATTAAGTTTCCTCCAATCCTTATCAGTCATATCATTTGGTCTATCGTCCAACGCAATATCCAACTCTTGTTGGATCAAAACGTCCATCACTTCACACTGCCACATGCCGAAGTTGTTGGTTCCATCGAATTTCTCAACTTCAAACTTGACATTTGACACTGTGGACCGACGCCCAGAGCTACTGGCATTTTCAGACCTCCTATCTCTTCCAGATCTTTCCATTTGAATTTAAAAAATTTAGACACAAAATTTCAAAATTCTAACCGTACGGATGAGTCTGGAATGATCCAAATAGTTGAAAAGCACTATTTGATCGTTGAAATCGGACTCCAAATGGCTTAGATCAAGCCAAAAATGGATCTGAAAACCGAGCAGTCCTGATCGTCTAGCGCGTGAGATGCATGCGCGGCAGCAGTGCAAGTGGGAGCGTGTAGTACACGCACGGATTCCTTCTAGGGCGCGTGGGGGCACGTAAGGACATGTAGTTCATGCGTCTTTCTCCGTCTAGGACGCGTGGGGTGTGTGAGGTGCGTGTACGTCAAGCGTCGTCAACCTCCGGGTGCGTAGGGCGCGTGGAGCGTGAGTTTCAGTCGTCTTCAACCTCCAGATGCGCGTCTAGCGCGTGGATGCAAGCTTCGATCTTCTAGGGGCGCGTGTGGACTCCTTCGACCTCCGTTTATGATTCCGTTTGCGGCAACGGATTTGTCTCAACGCGAGGAACACCCTGGAGTTGTCAAAAGTTGATTTCAATCAACTTGATTTTTTGGACAGCGCGAACCAGAGCTCTGATACAAATTGTTGGGCCCTCCGGCCTGTCCAAAATCACACAAGACGATATTTAAATGGTTCAGCAAATTGCCTACGTCCACTGGAGCCTCTTTTACTGAATTTGTATGAGATTTAGAAAACTCTACAAACTCTCTCTCTCACGTACTCTCTTTCTCTCTAATTTTCCCCACACCCCTATTTGCCCACCTGAGCTCTCCTATTTATAGGAGAGAGCAGCCTACAATCTCTGCAGAGATTTGTGTTGGTGCCTAATACAACAAAAGAGAGAACGGTGGTGTGCGCCTAATACAAACAAGGAACAAAGCAGCGCTGAGCTTAAGGGGTTTGGTGAATGAGTTTGGTTTCACACTTAGGGTGGTTCAACAGTTATAAGTACATGAGATACTATTGATGCCGAGAGTAGAGACCATATGGATTATGCATGCATGCATGCACGTGAAGCTCTCATAGGCAAAGCACAAGTCATAAGAAACAAGCTGGATGGGTCATGATCATGAATATTAATGGTGGCTTGCGCGTATCCATCAAACCTATATATAGTTGCTAAATCGTTGCCAAAACAGGAATTCACAATATCATAGGAAACAAGCTGGATGGTTATAATGACCTCCATTGACTTGTGTTGTAAGACCCAAGCCCCTGCGCAACCCAAACCAGATTTAGTCTACGTTATAGAGCCAAAACGACATCGTAGTGGTAAGTTTTTTTTTCCCTTTTCAGTTTCATCTGTTCCCGATTGTTTCTCCCTGTTTTCACGTTCAGTTCCCCTGTTTTTCTCCTTCAAATCCTTTCTCCTCTCTCTTTTCTTTCAGTTATCTCTCACTAGTTTTTTTTTTTTTTTTTGGCAAAACTGTGCTCATCTCCCTCTTGCGCAGCCTCTCTTTCGGTGACATCTAAGTGCTACGATTTTGCAGTTTCTCAGACCTGCTTTTGTGCTCAAAGCCACCCCCAAACCGGTACTTTTTTTTTTCCTCAAGACCTCTCCTCTCTCTCGCTTTCTCTGTTTTATTTTTTCTGAGTTTTTGTTTACTGTTTTTTTTTTCTTCTTCTTCTTTTCATTTTCTTTTCTTTCTTCTTCTCTGGTAGATTTCTTTCAAACTTAGATGTTCCCTCTTTTACTCAGTTTCTGTTTTTCTTTTCTTTTCCTTGTTTTTTTTTTTCTGCAAAGTTATATATATATTTTCTCTTTTTCTATCACAAACCGTGCTTCTACTTTGTTTTCCTTGGAGTTTTAGTGCTACTTTTTGAGTAGATTTTCAACGGTGTTGCTGGTTTTTGTTTGGGTATAAACAGTAAAGAATATCGATGGGTGCGGAGTAGAATTTAAGAAGATTTGGACATTTTGTTTTGTGGAGTTGTGAATGGAGAAGAGGTTGATGTGGTTATTGCTTATTTAGTTGAGTTTGTGGTTGTTTGAGTTTTGGGTTGCTGTATTGGTGTTGATATTTCTATTATTTGAGTTTGATGTTGGTTGATGGGTGTATAGGTTAGTATTGAAGTGGGTATATGGTAGATTGGGTTGAAGTGTGGGCTGTTCGGGGATTTTTATGTGATTGTTTGGTTTGCGTTAATGTGCTAATATTTGGTGTGGAATTATGGATTTTAATTAATTAGATCGAAGTGGCGATTGTACGTATTTAATACTTAGTGTATATTTATTTTTATGAATAGGTGTCGAGGCTAATAGAGGTCGAATTCAAGGCATTGATAATACGCTACAGGAAGCAGGTAAGCGGGTACCTATGCTAGATTTGCATAAAAAAAAAAAAAATGAACTGAGGTTGGTTTGTAAAAATGTGCATGTTATGTTTTGAAAAGAAAAAGTGAAAATGACCTCAGTTATATGTTTTGCATTCAATCATGAAATCTATTTGAAAGAGTGAATGTTTTTTTTTTAACATGAAAAGTGTAGACATGAGCAATATTTGACATGTTCTAAAATGTGAATAAGAGCGAATATGATATTTGAGTTTTTTATCCATGTAATATGAAACGTTTTGGATCTATTGTTGATCATTTGAAAATAATATGAATGTGTTTCACACGTGATTTGATATGATATGAATATGAAAAACCTTTGACATACTTATTTGTTATTATTCTGATTCTGAATATGGTTTTGATATGATGATAATGATTCACGTGATATGTTTGGTACCAACATGGTATGATATGAGTGCAACCACTTTGGAAACAAAGTGGTCTTTTATGTGTTCTTTCCTGTGTGCACACTCGGGGCTCCAAGATTGAAAAAGGGAAAGTTTCACAATATGATACTGCCTGGTTTGGCCACCGGGGATAGCACAATCCTACCACGTGGGTTAAACATGGTATATGATATGATATGATGTGTTATGATATGATAAGATGAGGATATTTAGTTATGTTATGCCAAAGTGGTTTTTGAATATGAACAGTTGTTTTTTTTCCGTATATGAAAAGATTGAAATGTCGCTTTGCTTTCCCTAATAATATGTTTTCAAATCTACATATGAAAATGAAATGTTTTCGTTTCCTGCATATGAAACTCTATGAAAATGCTCATGTTGTACGCACTAGTATATGTGCTTCGCTTATTGAATTGTTGATAACTCATCCCCTTATCTCCAAATTTTTTTTTTCAAATGACATGGAGGGTACAACTGAGGATCAAGAATAGAAAGTTGTGAGTGTGGATGTGGAAGGTTAAGATGATGGAAATAGAGTGTTGAATTCTTTAGGGTACTATTAATAGAAGGACTTTCTGTTGTTCTTTAGATTTGTTATTGTTTCTGGACTTAGTAAGACTTAGGGGTTCTTCTTTCTTTCTTTTTTTTTTCAGTTATTTTGTTGGGACAAATGGGAAATTGTGGACCCTTTGATTTATGTTATTCATGGAAATGACTATATGGACATCTTTAAGCGTTAGTTGTGGAAAATATGATATTGTTTATTCTTTTTGAAGTCTTTGAGGATTTTAGATTTGATGAGAGGCAAGTTTACAAGTGACGGGTAGTAATTCTCCGACCCCTATGGGATCAGGGTGTTACATGTGTTAAGGAAGAGGACAAGTCAGCAGCCACACAAGGCATGGCAGCGTGCAAAGGAGAGGTACCGATCCAGTCAGCACTACACACAAAGCTAAGCATAGCAGAACAATGGAGAAATCTCTGGAAACATGAATTCCTCTATGGTGGGACAGGTGTCAATAAATCCTGCAATCTTGTAAAACCGTAACTCTCTTTCTTTCTCTATATATACATGTAAATGGGCACTGAAATCTGAACAGAAAACAGAGTATATGAAAATACAATTTCCTTTACACATTCTGTCGAGCAGCCATTGTGCACTCAGGGTCTCTTGATTGAATAACATGGAAAAGAACTAAGCCCAGACTTGCAAAAAGCTAGAAGAAACAATAAACGACAAAGCAAATGATTCAAGAAAAGGTGTCGTATACAAACCCAAAAGAAGGAAAGAAGAAAAACTTTATAATTTTGGATAAGGAAAGGATTCCCCATTATGATGGACTCACATAGAAAACTTGCACTGAAACGGGAAATTGCGTGCATGAGAGGAACACAGACTTCCATATTAGCAAATAGCCACATTTATAAGCGGCCCTACTACTTTTCCTTCATTAATTTACCATAGGTTCCTCGAGAACTTTAAATATTCCATTCTCCTCTGAATTAAAGAAAGAAATACATAGCTTTATTTATCAATTTAGTGAATATTCCATTATCCCCCATTTAGTGACCGTAAAAAGCAGATGTTTATCTGGAGAATCAAAGTATGTACCATCAATCCATCCTGACCTGCCAGTTTTGTAAGTTGTGAAAGAAAGTATGTTTATTCATATGAAAGTAAGTTGTGAAAGAAAATTTATGCCAGTTTTGATCGTGTAATTGGATATATATATGATATTAGTAAGAAATATGTTTTTATGAAGTCCAAATGATAGCTTTCAAAAATATTGGGACTGTTTTAAATTTAATTAAATTTAAGTTGGGATAGTGAGTTGAGATGAAAATTAAATAAAATATTATTTTTTAATTAGAAATGATAGTTGTGAGTGTGCAAGTGTCACGCAATCATTTTAAAAAATGAATCTATACGAGATCCGCATAAAAAAGTTTAATTTTTTAACAATGGATTTTATTTTTTTAAAAACTCATGTACATTTTAATTTATATATTTTTAATTTACATACGTATTGGATGGGGCCTCATATTTATGATTATCATCTTTTGTATTTGAGTTGATGTCAACATCCATGTCTATAATAGTTTTCTGAAATAAAATTAATATAATTAATAGATGTGTATTTATAAAACATTTTAATCATTATGTTTTGCGTCATATTTCTAGTATAGTACTCAAGTCTCCTAATTAACACCCCCAACGAATTGACTGAACAATAAAAAATAAAACCATTAATTATAAATATAAAAACTGATTCAAAACATAAGGTCTAATTACTTATTACCTTTTTTATTGGCTTTAAGTTTTGAACTGCATGTTTTATACCGTTTATTCATTTCACTTTTTATTACTTTATTCATTTCACTTTTTCTCCCCTTTTCGGTTTGAATGCCCCTTTAATTTACACATCGTTTCTTCACTGTCCTTTTTTAGTTTTTACGCTTCTTTAGGAAAACAAGGTTATTTTTTCTTCTTGATTTTGTTGCCTCTGTTTTCGGTGTCATCATGTGGCTATTGTTTTCTTTCTAATTTTGTTCCCATCAATTTTAACGCTTCTTTAGGGAAACATGGTTAACATACGTTTGAATGTTGGTTAATTTGTCTTTCAAATTTAGTTTCGGTTTAAACAAACCGTCACTAAAGTTTATATTTAGTTACGGTTTACCAACTAGGGGTGAGTTCGGTCCGATCCGGTCCACGGGGAGGTTTTGTGGATCGGACCGTACCTATTCGGTTCAGGATTTTCCTACCCTGGACCGGACCGAACTTCCTCAGGACTGGTTCGGTCGGTCCATTCGGTCCACGGTTGACTTTTTTTTTTTTGTTTTTTTTTTTTTTTTTTTATCTAATGACATTTTTTTTAATACTTATGTAATTATATTGTAATATATTTAATATATATACATATAGTATACTATTATATATATATATATTAGTAATATGCTAATACTATTAGTCTATTAGTAATAATACTATAACTAATAACTATATGTAATAATAGTAATAGTGATAACTATATATGCAACTATATGTAATACTAAGAACTAATACTATTAGTCTATTAGTACTAATAACTATACTAGTATTAATAACTATACTAGTACTAATACTATAACTAATAACTATATGTAATGATAGTAATACTATATGTAATACTATATTAAATAATAGTAATACTCTTATTACTAATACTCTATGTAGTTATAGTGATTTAATACTAACATATTATATATTAAGCTAACTATACTAATACTATTATAAATTTACAAATATATGATATATTATAATTTATTCTATAACTTTTATAATATGTTAATACATTAATATATATACTAGTACTATATATATATTTTTGATCAGTTATACTAGTAATATATATTATAGTTAATAGTTATACATTAAAGAATATAGTAATACATTGATACTAAATATATATAGTTATAGACTTATAATGATTTAGTTATTATGAATTTATGATTAGTATAACTATATAATTGTATTAGTATTAGACTATTAGTAATTCAATTTGGCTATATTATATTAGTAATATTAGTTATGTTGAATCAACTAGTTAGTATAACTATATATTATAGTTATATATTAAATAATATAATAATACATTCATACTAAATATATATAGTTATATTTCTAGTGATTTAGTTATTAACTTATTATGATTAGTATAACTATATAAATTATAATAGTATTAGACCATTAATATAGCTATATATTAGTAATATTAGTTATGGTAAATCAGTGCTTTAATATAACTATATAAGTATTAACTATAATGATTTTTATATATTCATTAAATATGAGTATAGTGATAATTAAATTATATTAATTAAAGTGATAAATATACTATATAGCTATACATAGTATTAATTATAGTGATTAGTATAACTATATAAATTATATAATAGTATATTAGTATTAATAGTAGACTATTAGTATAGGTCACTATAGCTATTGTTGAAGTATTAGTTATAGTGATTTAGTATAACTATATTAGTATAAGTATAACTATAGTCTATATTAGACTATTAATATTTTTTTATACCATATATAATTATATAATTAATTATATACAACTATTATATAAATAATATATATAAATAATTTTTTTTTTTAATTTCTATTCAGTCCGGTCCAGGGTGAAAACCCCGGACCGGGACCGGACCGAATCCTTTCAGTCCCTTAAAAATTGAACCGAACCGGACCGGACCGGTCCCAATTCGGTCCAGTCCAAACAGTATCGGTCCGGTCGGTTTATCCGGTCCGGACCGTCCGATTCTCAGCCCTATTACCAACCATCATAAATTCTAAACCGATACAAAAACTCAAATATATTGTAGTACATATAGGTAAGTAACGCACTGGAAAATAATATATATACACACTTGTGAAAACCAATTTTATATCTAAACTCTTAATTCTTTTTCTTTTAGGAAAGAAAAAATAATTAGATTTTTTCTTATTTTGTCTTCGAGTTTCCAATATTCTACTTCTGTAATTGAGGTTTTAATTATTATTCTACTTTTCCATGTTTAAACATATATGTTTGTATAAAAAAATAATTCTTTTTTCTACAAAGTAGAAAATTTTTCATATTGAAACATTAAGATACACATAATTTACCAAAAAATAAATCACGACTAAAAACTTATGACATACATTTACACGAATACTCAAAAAGCACACACCGAATTAGATACATGATCGAATTGCTCACTGATACAAAAGCACACCAATACAAATGTTGGGAATTTGGACTTTCCAAATTCACCCCCCCTAGGATCTACCCTTTGCAGGAGTAACAAGAAAAATAGAGAAATAATGACAACACAAGAAATTTACGTGGAAACTCCAAAACAGGAGAAAAACCACCAGACCCAGAGAAGAAAATTCACTATGTGAAAAATTATTACAATCACACAATTTTTCTCCTCACCACACTCACAAAACTACCCCACTAGTAAAACTTTAACTTTACACCTCTTCCCCTTTTATAAAAGGTTAATAGAGGAATTTAACTAAAGTCAAAAGTTACTAGATAAGCTTTCAACTGGTGCACTTAAACTAAGAGGCTAAGCCTCTTATTTATAATCCTTAAAACATGCCCCTTTGTTATTTCCCACCGGTGTGGGACTAAACCAAGGAGCAAAAAAACAACAATCTCCACCTTGCGATTTTGACTAGTCCCACAGCCAAACTCCACCTCAATGAAGATCTTCATAGCTTCCGCTATCATGTTTCACCATAAAAGCATACCCACTCAGAATAAACCAATTCCAAGCATTTCACTTCGGCCCATGTCGAAAACAACCTTGCTGAAAATTATGGTGTAACTTCCACGTTTGGCTCTCCTGGAAGTTTATCAGCCATCAACATGAATTTCCACCACACACCCTGCATCAATGCCAAACCAATGCCTGTGTGCAAACTTGTGGACCCGCTAATATTAACACATCCTCTATCATGGCAACTTTGGGAATTAGCGACATGCCATGAGGATGTACATGTCTCTTTTTAAAGAGCAAAATCTTCCATGGAGAGAGACACAATATTAGCATCATTTCCAGTATCTCCATTTACTGACTTGGAGCCACTTGCCGAACCTGCTCCAGCTCTTGGACAATTTTTCTTGACATGCCCAGATTGTCCACACCCCCAGCAGACTACTTTCTTCTTCATGGAGTTCTTCATCTTCCCATTTCCAGCTGCTACCATCACTAAATTCTCAAGCGGAACATTACTTCCACTACTTAGTCTTCTCTCTTCAGAAAAGATTTTACTGGTAACCTCTGAAAAAATTATTTTCTCCTTCCCATGTATCAAAATAGGTTTCATGTGCTTATAGGAAGGTGGAAGAGACCAGATGAGTCTCAAGGCTTGATCCTCATCATCAATTTTAACTCCAATAGCTTCTAGCTCAGCGACAATGCCATTGAGAATGCTTAAATGATCTGAAATAGTTGTACCTTCATTCATCTGTAGTGTATGAAACTGCTCCTTCAGGTACACACGATTTGAGACGCCTTTCGTCTGATACAATTCTTCAAGTTTTTCCCAGAGTTCCTTTGCCGTAGATATTCCATGCACATTTGCAAGAACATTTTTGGCCAGGCACAGACGTATCGCACTTGCTGTTCTCAAATCCAGATCCTCCCAATCTTCATCGCTCATTTTAGATCTGCTACTTTCACCAGTCACACTAGTACCAGTGCTGACTTCATGTATTGGTCTGCCCTTCAATGCCTTGTGTAATCCTGATTGAATCAAGACATCCTTGACTTGTACTTGCCACAAGCCAAAATTGATTCTCCCATCAAATTTCTCCACCTCAAATTTGACAAGATTTGAAAGCCTACTTCCTGGCATTGCTTTGATGAATTTACTGTAGAAATGAATAGTACCTCACTAATTCAGTTCCCAGGAAAGATTGGAGGGTCACAATGGACACACTTAAAATTTCCAATCTCCTAGACAGAACCTCCTTAGACTGTACGTATCCACACTACCACACCAAAACTCCACCCCACAAAAAGAACCTAGTGGCTCTGATACCAATTGTTGGGAATTTGGACCTTCCAAATTCACCCCCCCTAGGATCTACCCTTTGCAGGAGTAACAAGAAAAATAGAGAAATAATAACAACACAAGAAATTTACGTGGAAACTCCAAAACAGGAGAAAAACCACCAGACCCAGAGAAGAAAATTCACTATGTGAAAAATTATTACAATCACACAATTTTTCTCCTCACCACACCCACAAAACTACCCCACTAGTAAAACTTTAACTTTACACCTCTTCCCCTTTTATAAAAGGTTAATAGAGGAATTTAACTAAAGTCAAAAGTTACTAGATAAGTTTTCAACTGGTGCACTTAAACTAAGAGGCTAAGCCTCTTATTTATAATCCTTAAAACATGCCCCTTTGTTATTTCCCACCGGTGTGGGACTAAACCAAGGAGCAAAAAAACAACAACAAAAGCACCCAATATAGCAAAGCTCACGAGTTAACAACACTTTAGCGTACAGAAAGATCTGTTAACATCCTAACTTGCAAGGATTGAGACCAAAATCTCCATTTAGTCGATGGGCATATTTGAATCCAATCCAAGCAATGGAGCTAGGCCAGCTTACGGAAAGCGGCCGATAGACTCAAGATAGAAAAGACGATGACAGCACAAAAAAGACGATTTAGAAAAGCTAGAAGGATTTGGAAAGAGAAAGATAGAAAAAAACATGGTGGGGAGTGAGGGGCAGAGAAATAAGTGGATGCAATGGATAGTAGCAATATTGGATCATCCTGACAGTCAAAGATTGAGCCTGTGTTAACCCCTAAGGATTAAGGATTATCTACCATCATCTATTGGTTTTAGTGTTTCATTTCCCATGCTATCAATGGTACCTATCGTACAATAGCCAGTGCTAACATCAATACTTAAAGATTGCATGGACGTGCTAACTAAGCACAGTTGCTCACTCTCTTCTCTGTTGTGATTAGCTTTTTTCCTTGATTACTTTTCCTTAATTCTCAATCCATCTAGTTCCACTGCCACTTCCTTCATAGTAGGCCTATTGTCTCCTTTAACACTAAGGCTTCTTTTTGCAACATCAGCAACTTTTTTTAGTTCTTCAGCATTACTCTCATTGTAGATGTGATCATCAAGAATTTCCAATAGGCGATCCTCTTCTAGCATAGAAACAAAGTATGTCGCCAAATTTCTCTCACTTTCAGGCCTAAGGAAAGAAATTACTTTCTTACCTGTTAATAACTCAGCTAAAACAACACCAAAACTATAGACGTCACTTTTTTCCGTTAGATGACTTGTAAGTAAGTATTCTGGATCCAAGTACCCACGTGTTCCTTGCACCAACGTAGTTAATTCATGTGCTTGATCCAGAGGAACGAGTCTTGAAGCTCCAAAGTCTGATACTTTTGCTGTGTGGTTACCATCCAAAAGTATATTTGCAGTTTTCACATCTCTATGTATAATTGGCATAGACGCTTCATAATGTAAGTATGCAAGGGCTCCTGCAGTTTCTGTAGCCATCTTCAGACGCTTGTCCCATGAGAGTAAGGAAGACCGGCTTTTATCATGAATATGGTCAGAAAGTGTCCCATTTGTGATGAACTCATAGACTAATAAGGGAACTTCTGTTTCCAAACAACAACCTAACAATTTGACAACATTCCGGTGGTTGATTTTAGTAAGCAGAACTACCTCGTTTATGAATTGCTCTATCTGACTTTGATCACCAATTTTTGACTTTTTAATTGCAACCACTTTGTTATCTGGCAACACTCCTTTGTAAACAGTTCCGTAGCCTCCTTGACCAAGGATTTTACTTTTGTTGTAATTGTCTGTTGCCTTTCAAGTTCTTCTGCACTATAGATTTTTGCTGTATCCATAGATCCTGTATGATTTCGGAGTCGTTGTTGTAACAATAAGCCACCATTTTGCTGGAACCACTTCTCTTTGAGTTTAATGAGTTTTCTTTTCTTGAGTGCCCAATATACCCAGGAGGTTCCTACAAGGAGCACTAAGAGGCTTATGCTGACACCTGTATTTGCATATATAAAGTTATAACATGCATTTCGGCCAATTAGACAGTTTCGTATCTCTATCGAGAAGGTTATGAACCTAATATGTATTATATTAAGATGAGTCAACCAAGATTTGAAATACAATGTTTGTCAAGCAACTGATCGACAGCAGTAGTTTTCTACGTAGAATTCAGTGAGGTTGGGAAATAAAATTCTTATAAAATGTACGTACGTACGTACCCAATGCAATGCTGATGATCTTATTATTAGATTGGCCAAGTACTATAGGCCTGCAATCTGTTCCGTCTTTCCTCCCATCGCCTTCGTATCCCTTGGGACAAGTACATTTGTAATTTCCGTCAGTGTTGGTGCATGTTGCATTTGCATTGCAAGGTTTCCGAAGACCAATGCACTCATCAATATCTGAAACACAATATATATATATATATATATATAGCCGGCCGTCACAAGAAATTTCAATGTTTCCATACGAACTTTAAAATAATAACAATAATAATAATTATGGGGATGTAAAACCACTTGCAAATGTGTTGTATCAATAGATAAAGGATAGCATCACTCTAGAGCAATTAACCAATCGGCAAGCTAAACTGATCAGCCTAATTAAATTAAGTATTAGAGAAATAATAGTTGCATTCGTAAGTGTGCAAGCACAATGCAATCACTTTAAAAAAATAAATAAATACGAGATTCACATGAAAAAATTTAAAATTTTAATAATAGACTCCTACTCTTTTTCAAAATGACTTCACAATATTTGGACCCCTACTTTTTTTCAAAATGACTCCACGATATTTGGATATTTTATGACTGAATATAGCATTACTCAATTAAGTATTATATAAAAATGAAGGTATATATACGATCATTTACCTTGGCAACTCTCATGTTCATGATCAGGGATGTAAGGGTTCCCTAGATAACCCTCCGAGCAATTGCAACGATAACCAGGGCCGTTGGTGGAATCGTAACAATAACTATGCGTTGCCTTACATGCATAGCTTCCCTTATTTTTCTGAGCATCTTTGCATCTCTTATTTCCAATTGCCCAATCAAGCACCAGGGGTACAGAACTCCTATTCTTTAAGTTTACGAAATGTAAGGAGGAAAAATTGTATGCTTGTTCATCCACTATAAAGCCGTAACCACATGATTGATCTTTGGATTCTATGCCACCAGGTAAGGTGTCGTTGCTCAATCTCCGAACATTCAAAATATACCCCGTTGCTCCTTTTGGGATAGAAGTCTGGCAGCAACCAATGCCAGAGCAAGACCCGTTAACCACGGTGAGATTTTGGTCACAGAGTGATAAGCATCCAGTGGTGAAGCCCTTCTGTCCCTGATCTGAACCTTCAATATACGTATAAACATCACAACCAACAGCAGTGATCTTGTTCCTCGTTTCTGAGATGCGAAAACTTGACAAATTAAGCAAGGCAGAGATGTCTGTGTAGTCCACAGTTGAAGATCTGGGGGGGATGCAACGACCATACGTATTGCAAGGAACAGCTGGTTTTTGGACATTTGAAGCCTGGGAGCCAGCTTCGAGGAAATCGTAGCCATTGTCTGGATGGTTTAGGCCTTTGCAAAGGAGGGCTACGGGGTTTGAGACTTGCAGTTCACCATTTAGTACTGATATGTCCTCAACAGGTATATCAGGGTCCAGAAATGGTCTTGGAGGATGAAACGTGTGGTTACAAGTGATGACAAAAGCTTGGTCAAGGGAACAGCTCTTGTTTGTTCCAAATGGGTAGGGGATTTTAATATTTCCACACATACGGTCGCAGGTTGAGTTTGGAATAGATGCTGCTGTGGCTGCTAAAATTATGACCCCGAGTAGCAGTTGTTGCAGAAGTTTTCCAACCATAATATCCATGGCTTTCCTTTCCGCCTGCACTCTGCTTTCTTTGTGCTGCAGACAGCTTTAAATGGCCTCTTCTCTGTAGAAATCAATTAGGTACGTACCTTTAGCGAGACTAATTAGGATGAGTTAGAATTTTCATTCAACGCAAAACAGCAAGAAATATGTATCAATACAAGCAGCTTGAGTTTTCTTTATACGGTTCGTTAAGAAACATATAAATATAGCAAAGTAAACAGGTCATGTACATTAATCCATAAAACCAGAACAACCCATTCACCGACACCAAATGAGAATATATAACACATTAACAGTACAACATCATAACTTGAGTATAGTATGCAGTATTGAGGCTACTCTGCTTCCAGAATCACAGCAGCTAACAAAAGGCACACAAGAAAAGTGTGACACCATGACACTCAGGAGCTCTAGTGATGGCACGCCACCTGTCCAAGAATCTAGAAATTTCTGTTCTAACAACCAGAAGTAATAAGAGCCGTGTGATCAATTTGAGATTGATTTTCTGTTATGAGATAAAGGTAGAAAAAAAAAATGTCATCATGTTAATTTATAACTGATAAAGCAAAAGATTCCTGCAATATTATTAATTTATGTTCAGCTAAATCATATCATGGAATGACTCGAAAAAGAAGTTTTTTTTTTTTTTTTTTTTCTAAGATCAACAATAGTTTATGGAAATGTTAGTATTCAAAATAAATTATTCAAACGAAAAACGAGTACCAGAAATTTCATTTGGAGATCATATCGTGCAACAAATGATGTAATAAATACCCCACCTCTTGCGGCACGCTTAGATCATTCAGACAAAAGATATATTATCCAGTCAAAAAAATGAGTGTCATCATGTTAATTTATGACTTGGAAAGTAAATTAAAGATGCCCACGTACAGTAATAATTTAACAGCTCAATCATAGAATGACTTGTAAAACAGTCTTTGTTTTCTTTTCTAAGAAGTCTCCCACTAACACTGCTTTTATGGTAAAGAGTTCAAGTAGGCCCATAGAAACACATAGCACTACTTTTACGGTTTTATCCTTTATGTATCAAATTATCAAGACTAAAAAATATAACCTTAAATAAAATGTATATCAGTATTAATAAAGTGAAAAGAGAGAGACAAAAAAAAAAAAAAAAAAAAAAAAAAAAAAAAAAAAAAGCAAAAACAAAAACATTGAAAATGAAACACATCACGAGTGAAAGATTTTCACGTACAACAATAATTTCATCCAAATGTAATTTATGACTGACAAAAGAAATCTCATCCAAAGCAAATTAGGCCATCATGTTAATTTATGACTGACAAAGAAAATTAAAGATTTTATGTACAACAATAATATTAGAGAGAGCTCAAATATGAATATGCATCACCTGCCCCACTTGAGCACAATAGAATTATTAGCCACTTCCTTCAGCTGCCCCGCTTTCTCTTTTTAAGAATTATTTAGAAATAATTTTTATCTTATTTTATTTTATTTCATCTTATCTTATCTTTTTTTTTTTAAATATCACTCAAATATAAACACTTTTAAATTAATAATTACAACTTTTTTAAACTTTCAAACAAAATATAAAAGACAATTCAACTTTTTCAAATATTCAAATAAAAATATTAATATCTAAATTAGTATTTTAATAATATTTTAAATTTATAATAATTTTTATTCAATTTTTTCTCGCCCATTTTTCAAAATTTAATTAATACTTTATTTAAGTTATTTTTCTATTATTCACAAATCATTTTATTAGTTACTATTTATAAAATTTTTATCTTATCTCATTCTTTAAGCATTTTTTAATGTTTTATATTTTATGCTATTAGTTATCAATAATATGGCATATTATATCCTCTAATTATAAAAATTAAAATAAAAAAACCAAGTGACATAATTATACGTAGTTTGAACAGTACTTAAAACTAAATTACGAAGAGTCAGCCTAATTTGAATTCATTAGTACTACTATTATAAGAGATCCGATCTCTAGAAATTTGTGTCTAGCTGGTAGCTGGAAAGTGCCTTTCTTCCACCATGAACAAGTTTAAAGGGGCTTCTTGACGTTTCTAATTGGAAACCACGTGGAAAAAGGGGAAAAAAATTACAGAAAGTGGAAACACGTGTCGAAAAGGCAATGATTCCAGAGGTCTGCAAAAGATAGCAAAATACAAAAAGAGAGAGCTAATTGAAAGGAAAAGTAGGAAGGTGAAAGCAATGTTTTTAACTTTGGAGAAGAAAAGATTCTCCAATTTCTTGTTATACAAAGTAGCTATCAATGCATGTTATACTTGTTGTGTAACCTTGTAAACTATCCAAATTGCCATGTTATACTAGTTAATAATACATTGATATAACTAATTATCTATTTATTTAATAGCTTAAACTTTAAATAATTATATATATTCCATTTTCCTCTGTCTGGACTTATCCTTTTGTCTGCTTCTTTGTTTCTCCCTTTTTAGTGATCGTAAAAAACAGATGTTTATCTGGAATCGACGTACCATTAATCGATGTTTGAAAGAAAATATATGCGAAAAATATTGTGACATGTACTGTTATAAAGTTTTGTGATATTGCTATATACTACCCATCGCATCGACCATGCTTCCTCCCATTATTTCTGCTCCTCACTCCCCACCACGTCTTCTTGCTCTCACTACCAATCATCTGCTAACATCTTCCCTCAAATCTCTGTTTCTTTCAACCAGCTTTCTCTTTCCAGCTTTCTCCTTCCAGCTTTCTCTGTTGATCTTGACTGTCCGACTATTTATCTACTAATCTTTTTAACCATAAGCAAGAATTTATTTCCAAAGCCAAGCTAAGAAAAAAAAAAAAAAAAAAAAAAAAACCCCTCAAAATTTTTAGAACTTTTTGGTAGTGATTTGCCTCGTTTGTGCAAGAAGTTATTCTCAGATATTTTGTTTTCAAATATCAGTAATAAAAAATGTTTTTTAATTTTTAATTTTTAATTTTTTATCTAATTATTATATAATTTTTTCAATTTTTTCATAATTTTAAACAGAGTATAAATTATGGGATTGGGGAATCTTTTACTCATCCAAAGTTAAAAACATTATTTTTGTCATTCCTACTTTTCTTTTGAATAAGATATATATCATATGATCTTGTTGGTGTTGAAAAACCACCAAGTGTGCACCGTTTTCTTTCTTGGATTATTAGGCACCGTTTTATTTCTTAGCTTATTAGGCCACCCACCAACTGAGATCTCCAGCAAAATCAAAAGAAGCTGCACCGAAATTAAATAGGAGAGAGCTCAGTTGTGGAAGTGCGTGGGAAAAGCAGAGAGAAAGAGTGGACGTGAGAGAATTTGTAGATTTTTGTAAATCTAGTACAAATTCAGTAAAAGAGGCTCTAGTGGACATAGGCAATTTGCTAAACCACTTAATTATCGTCTTGTGTAATTTTTGGACAGGCCAGAGGTGCAACAATTGGTATCAGAGCTTTGGTTCGTGCTGTCCAGAAATCAAGTTGTTCAAAATCAACTTTTGACAACTCTAGGGTATTCCTCGAGTCAAGACGAATCCGTTGCCGCAAATGGAATCGAAAACGGAGGTTGGACAAAGCCGCATGCGCTGGTCGAAGCTAGGAGCGTGAACACACGCGCTCCACGCGCATCTGGAGGTTGAAGACGAGTGCCACTCACGCTCCACGCGCCACACGCGCCGCCACGCGCTCGGAGGTTGAAGACGCGTGACTTCCACGCTCCACACGCGCCCAGAGAAGGTAGATGCGTGAAATCCACGCGTCTCATGTGCCCCCACGCGCCTAGAAGGGATCTGCGCATGTCCTACACGTTCCCACACGCCCCAGTCGCACTGTTGCCACGCGTGCATCTCACGCGCCAGACGATCAGGACCATTCATTTTCCAGATCCATTTTGGGCTTGATCTGAGCCATTTGGAGTCTGATTTCAACGATCAAATAGTGCTTTCCAACTATTTGGATCATTTCGGACTCATCCGTACGGTTATAATTTTGAAATTTTATTTTCAAAATTTTCTAAATTCAAATGGAAGGATCTGGAAGAGATAGGAGCTCTGAAAATGCTAGTAGCTTTTCAGAGCTCCGGGCGTCGGTCCACAGTGTCAAATGCCAAGTTTGAAGTTGAGAAGTTCGATGGAACAAGCAATTTCGGCATGTGGCAGTGTGAAGTCATGGACGTTTTGATCCAACAAGAGTTGGATATTGCGTTGGACGGAAATCCAGATGATATGACTGAACATGATTGGAAGAAGCTTAATACCCAAGCTTATAGTACAATCAGGTTATGTCTTACCAAATAACAGAAGTATTTTGTCATGAGAGAGACAAATGCTAAGAAACTTTGGCAAAAATTGGAGGATAAGTTCATGAAGAAGAGCATTGAGAGCCATTTGCACTTGAAGAAAAAGCTCTTCAGATTCCAATTTCGTGAAGGTATTTCTATGTCCAAACATCTGAATAGTTATAACCAAATTCTTGCTGATTTGATAAACTTGGATATTGAAATCGAAGATGAAGATAAAGCTTTACTTTTGTTAAATTCCTTGCCTGATACATATGAGCATTTAATTACTATTCTATTGTATGGGAAGTAAAAGATTAGTTTTGAAGATGTATCTAGTTCTTTAATTAGCAATGAGTACCGCAGAAAAGATAAGCAGGTACAACTAAATACATCAAGTGAAGCGCTAACAGCAAGAGGGAGACCACAGTCAAAGTATCCCGGAAAGAAGAAAGGTTTTCAATCGAAAACCCGAGCCACATCACGTGGTTCATCAGTCGGCAAAAAACTCGCCAGAGACGAGTGTTCCTTTTGTCGCAACAAAGGACACTGGAAGAAGGATTGTTCCAAGCTGAAGGGACAACAGCAGAATCAACCCACCACAGCCAATGTCGTGGACATAGATGATGATTCAGATTTTTCCTTGACAAGTTCATCATTCATTTGTCATTCCGATGAATGGATTATGGATTCCAGATGTACCTATCACATGTGTCCCAATCGGGATTGGTTTATTGACTTCACAAAGATTGAGGGTGGAGCAGTACTTATGGGCAATGACAGTGCCTGTAAGACTCAGGGAGTAGGTAGCATTCGGTTAAAGCTGCACGATGGTAGTGTCAAGACTCTGACAGAAGTTCGGTACGTTCCGAACTTGCGGAAGAATCTCATCTCCCTGGGATCTCTAGATTTAAAAGGATTCAGAATCACCATTGAAGACGGAACTCTCAAAGTACTAATGGGAGTTCAGGTGGCAATGAAGGGCTTGAAGCGAGGAAACTTGTACTTCTTGTAAGGAAGTACTGTTGATGGAAGAGCTTCCACATGCTGTGAGAAGCTAGGTGAGACTACTGCCGACACCACCAGTCTTTGGCATATGCGTATGGGACGCCCTGGAGAAAAAGCTTTGCAAACACTGGTGAAGCAAGGCTTACTCAAAGGTGCTAAGACTGATAAACTGTCTTTCTGTGAGTACTGTGTATTGGGGAAGCAGAGGTGGATCAAGTTTGGAACTGCAGTACACAATAAACAGGGAATACTTGACTATGTACACTCTGATGTTTGGGGACCTACCCAAAATGCATCATTGGGAGGTAAGCATTGGTTTGTAACTTTTGTGGATGATTATTCTCGTCGTGTGTGGGTGTATACGATGAAGAATAAAGATGAAGTGCTGAAAATCTTCCTTGATTGGAAGAAAATGGTTGAGACTCAGACCGACAAAAAGATCAAGCGGCTCAGATCTGATAATGGAGGTGAGTACACTTCAGACCCCTTCATGGAAGTATGCCGGAGAGAGGAAATTGTCAGACACTTCACAGTACGAGGTACACCGCAGCAGAAAGGTGTGGCAGAACGAATGAATCATACTTTATTAGAAAAAGTGCGATGTATGTTGCTGAATGTTGGATTCAGTAAACAATTTTGGGTTGAGGCTGTGACATATGCCTACCACCTCATCAACGGACTACCCGCAGCTGCCAATGACAGGAAGACACCCACTGAAATGTGGAGAGGTACACATGCTACTGATTATAACTCTTTACACGTTTTCGGATGTCCTGATTACTATCATGCTAAAGAAAGTAAGCTTGATCCTAGAGCCAAGAAAGTAAAATTCTTGGGCTTTAGTACTGGTGTAAAAGGGTATAGACTCTGGTGCATAGAGTCTAAAAAGGTGATCATCAGTAGAGATGTTACATTCAACGAATCTGAGATGCTTAAGTCACATAAGCATAAAGATTCCAATGAAGGCAATCATGATAGCGAAACACCTGGTGATTTGCAAAAGGTGGAGTTGTCCACTCGAAAGGATTCAGGAGAAACAAATGGAGAGCACGGACAAGATGAGGTTGATAGTCCAGTCACAGTACCTCCAATACAACCTGAATCAATAGCAACCAACAGACCGAGACGAGAGAAACGCGTACCGACACGTTTTGCAGACTATGTGACATATGCATTACCAGCTGAAGGGAGTGAGATCCCAACCACTTACAGAGAAGTCATACAGTCCAGTTAACAAGTTGAATGGACAAAGGCGATGAATGAAGTGATGCAGTCTCTTCACCAGAACCAGACTTGGGAGCTTGTGCCGCTTCCAAAAGGAAAGAAGACAATTGGCTGTAAGTAGATCTTCAATCAGAAAGATGATCAAGCTGCTAAAAATGGATTGCGATACAAAGCTAGGTTGGTAGCCAAGGGCTACGCTCAGACAGAGGGACTTGACTACAGTGAAGTATTCTCTCCTGTTGTGAAGCATTCATCCATTCGAATATTGCTATCTTTGGTTGCACAATATGATCTTGAGTTAGCACAGCTTGATGTAAAGACAACTTTCTTACATGGTGATCTGGAAGAGGAGATTTATCTGTTTCAACTAGAAGGTTTCAAAGAAGTTGGAAAAGAAAATTGGGTATGCAGTCTAAAAAATTCTCTCTATGGCTTGAAGCAGTCACCTCGACAATGGTACAAGCGTTTCAACCGCTTTATGATGGATCTGAAATACACTTGTTGCCAATACGATCATTGTGTATATTTCAGAAAACTTGTAAATGGATCTTTCATTTATTTGCTTTTATATGTAGATGATATGTTAATTGCATGTAAAAGTAAGGGGGAGATAAATCGTTTAAAAACTCAGTTAAGTCATGAGTTTGAAATGAAAGATCTAGGAGAAGCACGAAGAATATTGGGGATGGAGATCAGCAGAGATAGGGTGAAAGGTACAGTTCACCTTACTCAGAAGCAATATCTGAAGAGAATACTGCAACGCTTCAACATCTACTCGAAGACGAAGCCGGTGAGTACTCCTATGGCCCTATATTTCAAGCTCAGTGCATTGCAGTCTCTTAAAACTGATGAAGAGCGGGACTACATGAGGAATGTCCCATATGCAAGTATTGTTGGAAGCTTAATGTATGCCATGGTGTGTACACGACCTGATATCTCCCAGGTCGTTAGCTTAGTTAGTCGCTATATGCATAATTCTGGAAAGGTTCATTGGCATGCGGCTAAGTGGATTCTACGGTATATTTTGGAGACCGTAGATGTTGGTTTGAAGTTCGAGAAGAGTGAAGATAGTCTAGTAACTGGATATCTTGACTCAGACTATGCAGGTGATCTTGATAAACGACGATCGACAACTGGATATGTGTTCACTATGGCTGGAGGACCAGTTAGTTGGCGAACAACTTTGCAGTCAACCATTGCACTATCATCAACTGAGGCTGAATACATGGCTGTAACAGAAGCCGTGAAAGAAGCTATTTGGTTACAGGGATTGGTAACAGATTTGGGCTTTAAGCAGCAAGAGGTTACCGTTTACTGTGACAGTCAAAGTGCAATTCATTTGGCCAAGAATCAAGTGTACCACTCTCGAACAAAACATATAGATGTCTGATTTCACTTTGTAAGTGAAATATTAGAAGAAGAGGATATCAAACTTCAAAAGATTGGCACTGAAGATAATCCAGCAGATATGTTGACGAAAGTCGTCACAGGGATCAAGTTCCAACACTGTTTGGACTTGAACATTGCTAAGCACCCTCAGGTGCATTGGAGCGTATTCGATAGCAGAAATCTCTTATGTCAAAGAAAGAAGTGCATTCATTTGAAGAATGAATCAGTTTGCAAGCAGCCTAGTATGGCACACTTGGGTGGAGGGGGTAATTGTTGAAAAACCACCCAAGTGTGCACCGTTTTCTTTCTTGGATTATTAGGCACCGTTTTATTTCTTAGCTCTATTAGGCTACCCACCAACTGAGCTCTCCAGTAAAATCAAAAGAAGCTGCACCGAAATTAGATTGTAGGCTGCTCTCTCCTATAAATAGGAGAGAGCTCAGTTGTGGAAGTGCGTGGGAAAAACAGAGAGAAAGAGTGGACGTGAGAGAATTTGTAGAGTTTTGTAAATTTAGTACAAATTCAGTCAAAAAGGCTCCAGTGGACGTAGGCAATTTGCTGAACCACTTAAATATCGTATTGTGTGATTTTTGAACAGGCCAGAGGCACAACAGTTGGACCATTAGCTTTCACGTCTTCCTTTTCAGTTTTTTCTTTTTTCCTTTTTCCTTGTTTCTAGCTTAATATTTCTACTTCTTTCTATATTTTGCTAACTTTTGTGTTTTCCTTTTTTGTTTGTGCTCCCGTCGCCTCCAACAATTAGCAGTTGGTGCTTCTAGTAATTTTGCACTTAATTTATTCTAAATTATTAAATGTGATACAACGTATTCGAAACAGTACTTTGATTTGATTGTCAATAATTTTTTACGACACACCTTTTTTCGTAAAAAAAATCAATCACAGCGGCTGAAATTAAAGGAGCGCAATTTGTCATATTTTTCTAATTAAAGGATAAATTGTTTTAGTTATTATTATTTTTTTTTACACTATACTTCATTCATAAAACTCGAAATTACATATGTGAATGATTCTCACAAATAAAAAAAATTTAAGATCAGAGCTCAATTATGGAATGACTCGTAACAGAATTCTTTTTTTCCTTTCTCTTCTCTATTCAAAAAAATAAATAAATTCTAAGTCAGCTCTGACTAGCATGACTATGGTTTTTAAGATTTCTAAAATTTTTATTAAAATTTTAAGAGTTCAAGTAGGACATATACCAATAATTCAACTGGAAAAAGAACGATAAAATCTTTATCGTCAATGGTTAAAAATCTCTCTTCGTGCATGTCCCATGTTGAGTAGGAAGAGATATAGCTATCCTCGTTGGACTAACAATATTAATTAAGGATGTAACTGAATATTCAAAATTACGTCAAAGACTTTTATTTTTATTTTTTACCATCTCATTTTCTCTTGAGCGTTTCACTCCCAAGCCAAAACCCACCTAAAAAATATTATATTCTCCCTCTAGAGGGGGGTGAAGCTTCAGCTCCTCCCTTCCTGCTCCTATCTGGCTAGTCTAGAAACTATGTAACTCTTTTTTCTAGTCTTTTTATTTTTATTTTTTTATTTTCCATCCATAGTAAGGAGAAACGCCGATATGCTACTTTCCAGAGCCTAGCAACCGCCACGTGCTTTACCACAAGATTCCCTAGCCATCAATATTTCAGACACGCGTTGATTAAAGCACGCGTGAGATCCACGCGCCACAGCATTAAGAAACTCTTGTTGTCGACACGCGCAACATTTCTGGGGCTAGCAACCTTGGATTCTTCAGATTCGACCGATCTCCATATTCCTAGCGTGGCACATATCTCACACGCGCTGCCACAGTCCCTAGCTGTCGTCCTCTAGCAATTTGACGATTCTCTTGTTAGCTATCTGCCTATACTCTCGCTTCTCATAGCTAATGATCCTTTATAAAGAAAACAAGGTAAAAGTTACATCTCAAATGTTTTATATTTACATATCAAAGTATAAAAACTAAAAAAATTTACACTTTAATTATAAAAATCTGACAAATTGTGCTCATTCAATTTCAACCATTAAGATTGATAAAATAAAAAAATAAAAAATAAAATAAAATAAAAAGGTGAGTCGTTGTACATGATCATATACAATATTGACAATCAGATCTTCACAAAATATTTAAATTATAAGTTTTTTATAGTTTCGATACAATGTATCACTTTTAATAATTTAGAGTACAAATTAGAGTGTAACATCACTACTAGAAGCACCAGCTGCTAAACCATGCATGTTGGAGCTAGGCGTCGGGATAAGAGAACAAAAAAGAGGTTTAGAAAAGTTGGAAGGTTTTGGAAAGATCAGAGAGATAGAAAGAAGAAGAAATTTCAGGGAAACCATTTAGAAAAAGGAAAAAAGAAAAAGCAGAAAATGGAAACACAAAAAACGTAAATTATTTTGCCCCACAAGTCTGCGAAAGCTAACAAAGTAAGCTAAAAAAGAGAGAACTAATGGTCCAACAAAATATGATCTCATATTCAAAAGAAAAGTAGGAAGGACCAAAGCAATGTTTTAAACTTTAGATAAGCAAAACATTCCCCAATCCCATCATTGTGGACTACTACAATTAAAGTAGCTATCCATCTAGCAAATACCAAAAACGACGGAATTACCAATATTAATTTAAAAATTTAATTTGTACTAAGTTGGGAAACTTCATGCATGAGATCGAGCGTCCACTTTGTTGAAAAACCACCCAAGTGTGCACCATTTTCTTTTTTAGATTATTAGGCACCGTTTTATTTCTTAGCTCTATCAGGCCACCCACCAACTGATCTCTCCAGCAAAATCTAAAGAGGCTGCATCTTGGTCAAAAAACGTGAGAGTTTTGTCCCCCATGGCTCCTCCTATAAAAGGAGGTCATTTGCTAAAGATAAATCATCCTCACTACGGAGAGAGATCAAGGCAGAGGGATGGGCAAAATTTAGGTTATGGGGAAACCCAGAACAGAAGTCATTTGAGAGATAGAGAGCTGGTTTATGAGTGTTTGTAATTTTGTACAAACATATTGAAAATACTGAGTTTCCGCTTCAGTGGATGTAGGCAAGTTGGTGAACCACTTAAATATTATCTCTCTATCGTCTTGTGTGATTTTTTTGGACAGGCCAGAGGCACAACAATTGGTATTAGAGCTTTGGTTTCGTACTGTCCAGAAAAATCAAGTTGATCAAAATCAACTTTTGACCACATAGTGATGTTCTTCGCGTCAAGACGAATTTGTTGCCGCAAACGGCATCAAAAGCAGATGCCGGAGGAGCCCGTACGCGCCCCTAGAAGTTGGACAGTGCACAGACGCGCCTCAATCGCACCAGAGGAAGAAGGCGAGTGGGTAACACGCGCCCCACTCGCGTCTGGAGGAAGAAGACGCGTGGGAGACACGCGTCCACGCACCCTCACCCGCACCGAGGGGTTGAAGACACGTGAGAGGCACGCTCTCATGCGCCCCCACGCGCCCTAGGAGGCCTCTGGCGCGTGTTGGACACACACCACACACGCCTCAGACGCCCTACTGCAGCGAGTGTAAGACACTCGCCAGGTGATCAAGACCGTTCGTTTTTCAGATCTTTGTTGGGCTAGATCTAAGCCATTCGGAGTCCGATTTCAACGATCAAATGGTGCTTTCCAACTATTTGGATCATTCTGGACTCATCCGTACAATGGGAATGTTGAGATTCGCCATTGGAACTTTCGATCTGAATCCTCGATAGTTGCAGATCATTTTGGGCTAGATCTACGCCAGTTGGAGTTCCATTGTGATGATCAAATAGTGCTGACAAACTATTTGGATCATTCCGGACTCATCTGTACGATGGAAATGTTGAGATTCGCCATCGGTACATTCAATCTAAACCGTCCACGTGTTGTAGATCATTTTGGGCTAGATCTACGCCAGTTGGAGTTCAATTGCGATGATCAAATAGTGGTGACAAACTATTTGAATCATTCTGGACTCATCTGTACGGTGGGAATGTTGAGATTCGCCATCGGTATATTCGATCTGAACCGTCCACGTGTTGCAGATCATTTTGGGCTAGATCTACGCCCGTTGGAGTTCAATTGCGATGATCAAATAGTGGTGACAAACTATTTGGATCATTCTGGACTCATCTGTACCGTGGGAATGTTGAGATTCACCATCGGTACATTCGATCTGAACCGTCCACGAGTTGCAGATCATTTTGGGCTAGATCAATGCCAGTTGGAGTTCAATCGCGATGATCAAATAGTGCTGACAAACTATTTGGATAATTCTGGACTCATCCGTACAGTGGGAATGTTGAGATTTGCCATCGGTACCAATGATCTGGACCGTTCATACTTCAGATAAGTTGTGGGCTTGATAGCAGCCAGTTGGAGTCGTGATGGACTCATTTGTTTTGGGCTTGATCGCAGCCAGTTGGAGTCATGATGGACTCATTTGTTTTGGACTTGATCGCAGCCAGTTGGAGTCATGATGGACTCATTTGTTTTGGGCTTGATCTCAGCCAGTTGGAGTCATGCCAGACTCATTGGTTTTGGGGCTTGATGTAAGCCAGTTGGAGTCCAATGTTGCCGGACTCAGTTCGTTTGGGCTTGATTTAAGCCAGTTGGGATTGTGAAGTTTGAGGAGCAAACTTCAGATCATTGGACGATGCTGATTAACTTGTTATATCAGCAGGTTTTGGCAGTCATAAAACTCATGGAGCATAATGTTATTAAGAGGAGAACTGCAACGGATCTCATTGTGGCTTTCTTTGAAAAGCCAGTTGCAAATAACAAAGTGCAAATGAAGAAACTGTTCAACTTCAGAAAAGGCAGAAGGTACTATTGTTGCCCAACAGTATTTGGCGTTGTGGTCAAAAAGTTGGGAGGTCATGAAAATGGCTATGAGTAATTCTGCAAAGAAGTCGAAGTTGAAGTTTCTTAATGTAAAATATCTTATCCTAGATGAGGAGGTGCGCAGAAGAGATTCTGGCAAGATCTCGAGTTGTTGGTCCTGAATGTTGATAGTAAGGACAGAGGCAAGTCAAGATCTATATAACAGATGACTTGCTACGAATTGTGGCAAGACAGGCCACAAGAGACTGCTAAAATCAGGAGAAAACAGAGAATGCTATGCTATGAATATGGTGACTAAAGAAATACATGTCATCGTATTTCTTGCAGTGCACAATCCTGTTAAAGACAGCTTGAAGACAGCAGTCATTCAGTAGTGTTTTTCAAAAAGGCGTGGAAGGTCACAAATGATTCATTGGTCTTGACTCGTGGTAATGGTCGTGTGAATTAGATGAGGAAGTTAAAGGAACTCAGTTTTACTTTTCCTCATCTAAACTTGAAGAAATCTCCCTAAACGACGACATGAAGCAAATGTTTGAGGGATGGGAACAAAACGTCAGATGTTCCAGGGATATCTACACCTAAAGTTGATGATCACATAACTGCCAAGACGATCAGACCTCCGTGGTGGTTACTACCTTAAACTATATCCTGCTGAATGAAGGTAGTGAACTACGGTATGAAGAAAAATCATGCAAGAATAGAGATTATGCAAGTCGAAGTTAGCAGAGACTGCACATAAGATGGGCACATCGACTGAAGACATGATATGTTAGCAGCAGGATGAAGAGTCAGTCACCCAGGTCAGAGATGGAGACCTCAGCAACAGGTTCTCTGATATGTGTCAAGGTCCGTGTGAGACCATTGATTCCCAGTGCAGTGGGAGATGTGTTGCCCTATAAAGATGTGTTGATTAAGGGCACTGTACGTGATGAACTAAAGTTATGCATCACTTTAGTTAGTCTTCTGACTTGAAGACATGAGCTGTAAAATTGTATAGATGATAAGGGATCATGCTGGAGATAGAGGCTAGCATGTTGAGAACCAGTCTCCAAGTTGGAGATTGGTGTGGTTGTAGGATTATGTAGCCTGGTTTTGAAAGTTGTAAAGGCACCAGGTAGATTGTTCGCTCTGTTGTGGCTCAAGCGAAGCTCAGTTTGCTCCAGATGTACATGAGTACGGACTTATGGACTCGAGTGAAAGAAGAATCCTAGAGAGTTGAGATTGTGCAATTAAGCACTTGTAAATCTCCTCTGAAGAAAATCCATTGCAAGGTCTATGGATGTAGACGATGCGAATGCCTTTGAAGATGCATTTGGAGAGGCATTTGGACATCCATTTGAAGAAATACTTGCAGATGCATTTGATAGCGGAAATCTCTCATAGCTAACAAGCATTCCAATGAGGGAATGCAATCATTTGAATAATGCAACCATTTGCAAGCAGCCTGGTATGGCACACTTGGGTGGAGGGGGAGATTGTTGAAAAACCACCCAAGTGTGCACCATTTTCTTTCTTGGATTATTAGGCACCGTTTTATTTCTTAGTTCTATCAGGCCACCCACCAACTGAGCTCTCCAGCAAATTCAAAAGAGGCTACATCTTGGTCAAGAAACGTGGGAGTTTTGTCCCCCATGGCTCCTCCTATAAAAGGAGGTCATTTGCTAAAGATAAATCATCCTCACTACGGTGAGAGATCAAGGCAGAGGGCTGTGCAAAATTTAGGTTCTGGGAAAACCCAGAACAGAGGTCATTTGAGAGATAGAGAGCTTGTTTATGAGTGTTTGTAATTTTGTACAAACATATTGAAAATACTGAGTTTTCGCTTCAGTAGACGTAGGCAAGTTGCCGAACCACTTAAATATTGTCTCTCTATCATCTTGTGTGATTTTTTTGGACAGGCCAGAGGCGCAACACACTTTATATATTAGATGATCCTGATCACACGATCTCTCTCTTGAGCACCTATTTAAAATATTAGACTATTAGCCAGCCACTTAGATCCTCAGCTGCCTCGCCCTTCATTCCCCCTTCATTCCCACATGTCTGCAAACGTAGCTAAACAAAAAACAAAAATTCAAGCAATTGATCTGACAAAAGATATCTTATCCAAAGAAAAAGTAGTAAAAAAAAAAAAAAAGAATTAGGCCATCATGTTAATTTATAACTGGCAAAGCAAATTACAGATTCCTACGCACAACAATAATTTAAGACTTAACTCAATCATGGAAGGACTGTAAAAGAAGTCTTTCTTTTCTTTTCTAAGAAGTCTCCCACTAGCACTACTTTTATAGTTTTTAAAGAGTTCAAGTAGGCCCAAAGATACATGTAATCACTGATCCAACGGGAAAAAATGATAAAATCTCTATCAATTACTGAGAATCTATCTTCGAGCCCCATGCTGATCAGTAGGATGAACAATCCAAATTTTCAAGTATTGCAAAACTTGTACACTATCCAAATTATTATGTGTTATTTATACTGGTTAAGAATATAATATAAATAATTAAGGATGTGTTTGGTAACTAAGATATATAAAATGAGAAATTTTAAAAATTTCTCACAATTTCCTTCTTATACAATATTATTTAAGTACAAAATATTTTTTTTAACCATTTTTTAAGCATCCTTAACTATTAAGAAAAAAATTAAAAAAATATATCTATAAATTTACTAATATCACTTCCTTAACCATTAAAAAAAATTAAAAAATTAAAAATATATAAGTGAGTACATTTAATAGACATATTTGAAAGTCATATTATTATCATCTTTCAATATTCATTGTCCTCCGTCCCACCATCAATCGGCTCATTTTTGTTGATCAAGCATCGAATGACGTCCCACTAGTGACACGAGTACCACGCAATGCCTTCAATGAAACGTATTCGAGCCCGGATAAGCAGAAATCATTTTTGTTGATCAAGTATCGAATGACGTCGTCCCATGAAAGTAATGTTTTTAACTTTGGACAAGTAAAAGATTCCACAATTTCATCATTGTGGACTACTACAAATTAGTAGTATCATTGCATGCAGCATTTAAGAACCAAGATGGAACCAAATAATAAAGCAATTAAGGGGAAGCCAATACACATTTATACTCCAATTATGGAATGTTTTATTCTTTATGTATCAAATTATCAAAACTCAAAGATGCCTTTAATTTAAAAAAAAAAAAAAAAAAGGAAAGTAAGAAAGAAAGAAAAGGACGCATAGTACTCATATCGAACTTCAGCCGCTAAGATCAATAAAAAATGTGAGGTGTACAATAATGACGGTCGAATATAAGCGAGATATTTACATTCTACATTCTTTAATAGTTCCAAAGATAATATACAAAACAAATACTTCCTTATGGAAAAAGAGCAAAAAAACAAAAAACAAAAAAAAAAAAAAAAAAAAAGAAGAAGAAAGAAACCAACGAAAACAGGAAAAAGGAGAGACATGATCGATGCAGGCCAGTCTGCAAAAGTAGCAAAAAAAACAAACAAAAATTAAGCATTTAATCAGACAAAAGATATCTTATCAAAGATAAAAGTTGTAAATAAAAAATAAATGCCATCATGGTAATTTATGAATGGCAAAGTAAAATTTTCAATTAAAATTTTCAATAATTTAAGATAAGAGCTTAATCATGAAATGATTCACAATTAAAATAAAATTTTCTCTTCTTCTTTCTTTTATTCTAAATCAGCTGACTCAGCTCTCACAAGCATGACTATGGTTTTTATAAAAGGCAAATTATAAGATAGGTCTTCAAAAGTAGCAAAATAACAAACAAAAAATTCAAGCAGTTGATATGACAAAAGATGCCTTATCCAAAGATAAAGGTAGCGCAACAAAAAATGGGTGTCCTCATGTTAATCTATGACTGAAAAAGTGAATCTCAATCATACTCCTAAAGAAAAGTCTTTCTTAATTTCTTTTCAAAGATCAACAATAATTTAAGTGAAAGATTCCCGCAACAATAATTCAAGATCAGCTCATCAATCATATGAAATGACTCGAAAAAAACAGGTTTTTTTTTTTTCTTTCTAAGATCAACAATAATTTAAAATCAGCTCAATCTATATATATATATATATATTTATATGTCCTAGCTTGTTGGACTAACATTAATATTACTTAAGGAAGGGTACCTATTAAAAATAAATTATTCAGATGAAAATAAAGCATTAATTCAAAATTAAGTAAAAGGAAATGTTATTAGGAGATCATATCGTGCAACAAATGATGTAATAAATACCACACCTCTTGCGGCACGTACGCTTAGATCATTTAGTCAACAGTAACCAGTAAGCTTTAAAAAACATAGGTAAGGGGTTTTCTGTTCTTAGTTTTATTATTTCAAATTAATGCTTTATTATGGTCGAAAAAATGAGTAAATGCATCATGTTAAAAAAGTGAACTGACTAGATCAACTTATATATTCACTATTTTAATTTAGAGAAATGTATTAACCATGAAAATAATATCTTACAAAAAATAAATACACAAAATAATATAATTTAATGTGGTATGTTAGTATATAAAGTTAGTTTTATTATAAATTAGTAAATCTAAAGTATCATATGAAGTCAATCATGTCAGTTTGTCGATTATTTTTATGAAATATATATATTTGTGGCTGTAATACTTTTCTTAATTACAAACTAAGTTCCTTGTTTATTAGTAAGTGATACTTGTGGACAAAAATTAATGACTATACGTACTTAATTTTGTGATATATTTAGACGAGAAACGACTTATTCCTCAATTGTGCGAGAAGATTTATTTCTTGGTTTGGCGAGGAGAAGTGGCGTTGTTAGTATATTTTTCTCATAACTTAGACTACATGTGTCAGAATCATGCATATATATGACCCCAATCCAGAAAGCTCCCTTCGGCGGTGTCCAGCTTTCTTTCAATCACTCTACTTTTCTCAAGACTACAAATTGTACCTTTAAAAGAAATGAAGACACAAGTAGAGTTTCCTCCTCCTTGTGCCTTATCAAGTGAAGATGAAGTCTCTCTTGTTAGTGGTGTTGAAGAAAATTGTGTGGATGTAGTAATCTCAAAAAATAAATGCGATTTTGAGGCGTGTAGAACACTATTTTTAAGATGATAATTACCTCCACTTGAAAGAGTTTGCTATTGGATTACAAGCAATTCACTTCCAGGATACAACAAAGTCATAAACTGTAGATAGCAATTCTGAAGCCCTTCATTCAGAGTTTCTCTACAAAATTGTGTAAGTGATTAAAAAAATTAGAGAATAAAATGAATAAATACGTGGGTCTCATCCTCTATTTATAGAGGGTGAAGCGACACCATGTGAGAAATCAAAATTCTTAACTTGTAACTTTCCAACTGATAGTTATAGTTTAAAGGTCATATTGTTTAATTTAGAGACTAAAGAACATGCCTAGTCTAGTGGGTTTGATGTCACTAGTTCAAACCACACTTGTTCAACATTTTTGTTGAAATTATTTTGAAGCATTGCACTCATCCAAGTGGGTCTTTTACAAGTGCCAGTTCAACCCATGTTGAAATTATTTTGAAGCATTGCACTCAACCAAGTGGGTCTTTTACACGTGCCAGTTCAGCCCATGCGTGGTACCTCTTCTACCCAATCTTCATGTCTCTTCGATCTAACCAGTTCCGTCCATGTGTGGTGCCTCTTTGGCCCGAGCATCATGTCTCTTCGGCCCAACCATTGTGCCTATCCAAATCCAATACTTCACTTATTCTACAAAAAAAATCAAAGTACACTTGTGGTTTAAACTCCTACACTTTCATTTAAAACAACACATCACTACTACATTCAATAAATTAACATATTTAATATCACAATCTATAATAAATATAACAATGGCACTGCAGTAGGGCAACTCCAAAGCACATTTTCTCATTCAGTTGACTTGTATAGTAGTATTCATGGTCTAGTGGGATCCAAAATAATAATAATAATAAATAATTTATTTATTATAGTGTTTTCACGCCTTATCAAGAATTCATTCTTGCCGCAAATAACTGCCCAATCAAGCACCATTGGAAGGCTTATATGGCAGATTCTGAAGGTAAGTTGTGGAGAAGTTGAACTTCCCTTGTACGACAACTAAAGCATATATAGCCGCATGGATTGGAGTTCCATATACCTGTGTGATTATCAGAGCTAAATACTTTCACGTACATCAATATACAGCTGCAATCCATCTGGACACTCTACAGCTTGCAGCATCCGACTCCAGAGCAAGAGTCACTGATAGCATTTTGAAGGCTGTTACACTTAGATCTGCACCCGGTCAAATACCTTTCTCCCATTTGGTACCCAAAGATGATTCCAATAATAGTGTCACAGCCAAGAATAGTGAACTGATTTTTGGTTTTAGAAATGGTGAATTGGGCTACGTACGACCAACTTGGAATACTGGGTTGGAGTGCAGCCTACTCACGATAACAGTTTCGGGCTAGCAAGACACATTTCATTTCATGTACCTCGATGGATATGTTTGTAACATGAGTGCCATTACGTCTTTGATATTAGATCAGAGCATTAAAAGTGATGTTATATCTCTTTAGTCAACCCAAACGGAAATGGGATTTTTACATCCCCATACTTGTGGCAGCCAGGCTTGGCTTAAGCTGCCGCTACTACCGCCGCTACTGCTGCCTTCCCCCACCATCACAAAGAGTATCAGCACTCCAATCAATGGGATTAAGTAGTGCAAAAGCTTGAGTCTAAGCCCATGGCAATTACCTATAGATTTTTTGAAGAAGATAATGTTCTCTTCTACTTTGTCTTCACAAGGGCTTAAAAGTTTCTTATTTTCAAAGAGTTCATATTTTCATGCTATATATAAATGGCTGAAATTAAACTTATGGAAATTAGAAAGTCGGTGGAGACCCATCAATTACTATATATGTTGTTCTCCTATTGCGAGCTCTCCCTAATCTCATGCTCGCAATAGGAGAACGACATTTGTTAGTTTTTGCCGCAAGGGCATGTGTTCGGAAAAACTATAGTCATAATGGGAAATGATCTTTACCCACTAAATCTATCTGTGGGAGACCAGTGACTTAAAGTTACACTAAGTGTTTTTTCCACTAATTCGTGAATTGGTGAGAAATTGTGACATTTTTCCACCAAATAGATAGTGGAGATAGCCAACGAATTTCGTGGCAAAAAGTTACTCAAATTAGATTGGTTAGTGAGAAATACTATATTTTATGATGAAATGTGCTGGTGGGTATTAATATTACTCACTAGAGCATTTGGTGGAAAAAAATGTTTCTGGCAAAAAAAAAGTACTGTATTTGCCACGAAACATATTTGCGGCAAATAGTAAAAGAATTCAGAAAAAAAATAATTGTAAACATAAAAATAATGATATTGTTTCACACCTACTAATCAACATTCAACTAAATTACTAAATTATCACATATAAAAGAATTCAGAAAAAAAAAATTGTAAAAGCAGAAAAAGTCATCTTATGGAAAGATTTACAATCGTTGACAATTTATACAGATATTGAAGGATTTACAATCGTATATTACACAACTATGGAAACTATTACCTAGAAATATATCCTATAATCGAGGAGGATTTCGTGAATATGGTTCACAATCAGGAGGCAATATTCTCGAATCCTCGACACAACTTGTAAGGATACTAAGCTCCTACATACAACCCATGTTTTTGGACTATGCCTATTGATATTATCAATCAAATTTATGATTTCCTCTAAATAACTCAAGTACATTATATACCTACTTTTACAGGGACAAGCCCGTGTATCCAGGCCTTTGGTACTCAAGCTTGAACTGAAAAATCCCGAATCAAGAACATCCTTGAATGCCGAAAAAAAAATAATTGTAAAAAGAAAAAATTGATATTGTTTCACACCTACTAATCAACATTCAACTAAATTACTACCAACACAAACATGTATGCAGTGCACAAGAGGGGAAAGAAAGAGAGAAAGAAATATAAAAGAATAAAAACACAATTGTATTGGCAAAACTCATCTAATTGCTCTTTTGATCTCAAATGTATACTTGAGTTCTAGACGACATCTCTTGTCATCATCTTCAAGAAAAGAAATGGCACCATAGTTCCAAGAAAAAAAAAAAAATCAAACTTCTTGAGTTTCATTGACAAAAGATTCAACCAAAAAGAATATAAGCAAAATGAAATGGCACATTCTCATGTTCAACTACTTGGTATACACGAAGCATAGTGCAAGCAGCTTCAGCAGCATATTTGAGAGCAAAAGGTCTGTACAAAGCCCAAAAAAGATCAATTAAATTTACTGACAGCACCCTAAGACACATAAAGGATCCAAGTATTACTCCTTAACAAAATTACAACACTCAAATATTGAGGTAAGTGTTCAGATCTTGCATTGCATACCAATACAGGTAACACAAGCATACACAATCACATTACCCAACCAAGCATACCAATACAACCCTTCCTCCATACACAATCAAATCCTATCCAACACTAATCTAACACCAAATCAGGTTCCATTTATTTCCGACATCCAAAAGCATAACATAACACTAATCTGATGTATATGTATGCATAGTTGAATCAAGTTTAATTCTAACCTGTTTGCGCAGGGGCAGGACATCTAAAATATGATGCCGGTAGGTATAATTATCAGCAACACAAACTAGAGATTTCCTCTCAGCCCTGTGCAAGAAAAGCCACTTCATCCAAAAAAGAATCAAATAGTTCCAAGAACCATGCTATTAACTTCAATATTTAAAAAAAAATAAAAAAGAACCATGCATTAAGGACCCAAGTATAGTTAGTGTACGCCTAAAAAAGTAAAAATTTACATTAACATGCTGTATAGCTAGTTAATTACTCATGCATTATGATCCTTCAAGTCTCTAATTAGAGTATAATCACAGTTCATTCATTCAAAACATCCCAACAAAAAGAACCCCAATATTAACTCAAACTCATCGAGTGCAAGTCTGCAACATCCATCCTAAAAATAAGCAAACCCATTTGAATCAAACATAGATAAAAATTAATCTTAGCTTCACAATCCAATTCACATTCCATCTCCCACTCTAGGAAAAGGAAAAGAGGAATCCCTCTTTCTCACACACACAAGGAATCATTTGAAAAATCAATCAATTTCCATAGAAATTTAAGCACAGATCAAATCTAAATTCAGTTTAGACAAAATTTTCAAAGACAAGATTGCATTAACTATATACAAACGAATTTCAAGAGAGAGTTTAAATTTTTGTTTTACCTTCAGGTTCTCCACAGCGCTAGAAAGGTCGTTCTTGCCCTAAACTCCATTAGTCCTATAGAAAGGAAAACCAAAAGAATTACATTTATTTACAAAAAAATTGTAAAACAATAAAAACTCAATGTATTAAATCATCAAACACAAATGGAGATGGTGGGACTTCAAAGGTGGCGGATCGGGGCTGCGGAAGGGTGCTTTGGGTTGCTAGAGAACCGGTAATGAAATGGTGAGAAGATGGTGGCCAATGGTGGTGACGCAACAACCCCCAACCCGAATGGGTTTCGCACGGCCAATAGGGAGGAGAGAAAGAGCGTGAGGAAGCGAGGTTGGGGTGGGGGAGGTCGCCGGAGTGTGGGGGAGCTGGTGGGCTGGGCGGTGTCGCCGGACGGTGGCACATGGCGTGGTTGGGTGGAGGATGAAAGACGGAACGTGGGTTGCGCACGGGCTGGGGAAGAAATAAGGAGGAGAAAAAGAAAAAGAAAGAAGGAAAAAGAAAGAAGAAAGGAAGAAAGAAAAAGAAAAGGAGGAGAAAAAGAAAAAGAAAGAAGGAAAAAGAAAGAAAAAAGAAAAAAGGAAAATGAAAATGAGAGAAAGGAAAAAAACAATTTAAGGGAAAGAAAGGTGTAGTCTTTTTAATCTCAGTTTGAAAATGGATCTAACGAAAAAGATTTTACCATTGTAAATTTAAATAATATAATTAAAATGTAGTGATTTAGTAAAATAAAATAATAAAATTTATTAAATACAAAACAATAATTAATAACAATAAAGTATATTAAAATAATTTTTACAACTAAAAAAATCATAGAATAAATCTAGCGAGAAATCTGATAAATTTAAAACAAAAAATTAATATTTTAAATCAATTAAAATAATCATTCAATAAAAATACATTAACATACAGACTTCAAATTCAAAATGTCCTCTGATTCTTCGAAACACGTTTTAAGAAGAAAACAAAAAAGAAAAAAGAAAAAAAAAAGATAATCGACGTCAGGTGTGGGTGTGGGCTATACAGTAGGCTGATGTATAATATTCCTCTATTTAAAAATATGTAGAGATTTTTGCGGCGAGTAATATTCGTGGGAATTACTTATCTAGTAGCGGGTAAAAACAATAAGCCACGATGATAAGGGTACAAATTAAATAATTTTTTTCAGCGACTTTAATTCGTGGTAAAAAGACAATTTAATTCGTCACAACAACTATTTTTCCACTAAAGGTTCATATGCTGCCCATATTTATTATCCAAGAAACAAGTTGGTAACAAAAACTACAGACGTGGTAGGAAAAAATCTTTTGCCACCAAATATTATCGACCGAGATAATTTCATGGGAAAACATCTATATTTATTCTCTCTAAACAATTTAGTGGCAAAAGATCATTTTTTCCCACGACAACTAGTCATGGAAAAAGAACTGGTGGCAAAATCCCCTGTATGTTGTAGTGGCCGTACGTAATGACTGACACATCATGTTTACATTCAATTATATTAGTGGTGCCCCGATTGCCTATCTTTCGGCTGTTAGGAAATATGGTTCGAGAAAATTAAGAATTTTTCGGAGATGTATTAATTTAAATGGAGGTTAATAAATTAAAAAAAATCAACATTTTCCTTTTTTGTGCTTAATCATGTTTTAGTAAAAAATAAAAGTGACTTTTTTCGAGAAAGTACTTATAAACTCTTTCACCCCCAAATACAAATATTTAAGTTACAATCAATCTACCGGTCCATAATTCACAAGTAAAAACTTAGAACATACATGATTAAAAGACTCTCAAAGCGGACACCAATTCATGAGCAGTAGTCGTACGCACAAAAGCTCCGAATAATGCAAAGCTGACCATGAGAGAGAACTTTTAACATATAGAAAGATAATACATACATACATACATGTATGGATGGAGAAAACTTAAACACTACATGCAACGAGACCGAAATCTACCATCATCCATCGATTTGGAGGCCGGGAAGATGCTGGCTCATTGAGGCTTAAGGACTAATCTGCCATCATCTGTTGGCTTTAGTAATCGATTTCCCATACTATCAATGGTACTTGTGGAAGAATAGCCAACGCCAACATCAATGCTTGAAGAGTGTGTGGATGCATTAAGCAAATATGTTGTCTCTTCTGTGTTGAGGTTAGCTTTTTTCCTTTTTTCCTTCTCCAGATCAGCTTCTTTCCTTCTTTGCTTCTCCTTAACTCTTAGTTCATCCTGTACCAACGCCTCCTTCTTCATTGTAGGCCGCCAACTGTCCCCTTTAAGACAAAGGCATCTTTTTCCAACATTAGCAACTTTTTTAAGTTCCTCGGCATTACTCCCATTGTAGACTTGATCATCAAGAATTTCCAATAGGCGATTATCTTCTACCATTGAAACAAAGTAAGTCGTCAGATTTCTCTCACTTTCATGCCTAATAAAAGAAATTACTTTCTTACCCATTAATAACTCGGCAAAAAGAACACCAAAATTATAGACATCACTTTTTTCCGTTAGATGACTAGTGTGAAAGTATTATGGATCCAAGTACCCAAATGTTCCTTATAATACCCCGTATTTTAATGTATTTTTTTATTGAACGAGTATTTTAATTGATTTAAAATTTGATTCTCTTATTTTAAATTATTAGGTTTTCGTTAGATTTATTTTGTGATTTTTTAAATTGTAAAAATTATTTTGATGTGCTTTCTAAATATTAATTATTGTTCCTTATTTTAAAGTAGTTTATTGTTGGATTTTATTATTTTATTTTATTAAGTCATTGTGTTTAAATTATTTTATTTTATTCGTCGTTTTAAAATTTATATTCGTTGGATCAGTTTGAGACCCTGAGTTGGAAAAGACTGAATCTCATTTCTTTTACTTCATTTTTCTTTTCTCCTCTTTTTCTTTTCTCTTCTTCATTTTCTTCTTTCTTTTTCTTCTTTTCCTTCCCTGTTCCCTCCCCCCCCCCCCCCCAACCCCATGCAGCATCCCTCTCTCCCTCTCCATGCTATTTCCTTCATCTGCCTCAGCCTGCCGCCGCTCGCCAATGTGGCTCTCACCACCCCTCCCTTCTTCTTCCCCTCCAGCCAGTGAACACCCCCACCTATTTTCAGGCCACCCCGTGCCACCGTTAAGTCCCACACACCTCACGAAGCCGCATGGCTTTTGAGCCATTCCCCTGCTGTCGCTCCACTTCCGGCCACCATTTCTTCACTACTTCATTACCGACCTCTTGCCGACCTAACCCACCCATTTCCAGCTCTGGTCTGTCGCCGGAGAAACCACAACGAGCTAAAATCTGTTTGGCCCATTTTTTACTTCCACCTCCATTTTCGTCACCACCCACAACCAACCATTACTTCCACTAGCTTCACTAACACATTTAAGCCATTCCCTATCAATTCCAAGCTTAGTTTGTTTCTATTCAAAAGTGGGTATTTTGTGACCCACAATCACAGTGCATTTTGCACTGTTACATTGCTTTGCCGCCACTGTTTGCACATCCGTGATCCTTTGAAAAATATTTTATAGTGCTCTAAGTATATTACAAACTTCGTTTAAGATTTAAATATATTTTTCTTTAATAATAATTGTGATTTGGTTGGTTATCCTGAACTGAGTCCAAAGAGTTGGGGATCGGTTGGATTGGAGGACGGAGTTGTGTATATAATTGTTTGATGTTGAAAATTGTTGGTTATTTTTGGTATCTTATCGTAAGTATTGCATAGTGCCTGCATGTTCATGTTTGATGTGACGCTCCCATACTCCCACGTACAGACACGTAGAAATCAAAGCGTCGGGATGATGACAGCACTAGTCATACATCCTATCGCTAAGTGCCAAGTGTGTATACACATGCAACATGTGTACAACAAAAATAACACAGCGGATAATGAATGTCAGTCTACTAAGTACCAGAATTTTGTTAAAATACAAATTCGCTTAAAACAAGCGTATCAAAATACTACAAGTTTTATTAGGCCTTCAACCCAGTTTTGTACCCGACCCGACCCGACCCGACCCACAAGATCACATTTTAGGAGCTAACCCGAGAAGACTCGACCCAAACAAAACCAAACCGTGTCAAACCCGTATGACCCGACTTTAAAAACAAGAAATGCATGCTGTCAGAAACGAAAACTTTATTCACAAACCATGGGGTTACTACAGGTGCAGCAGCTCAAAGGGATGTCAGGCGAGAAAACAGGTAGAGAGGAGCCGCATGGACCGCACGATGATAGTGGTCACCTACTCCTGCGAGCACAACCATCCCCGGCTAGCTTCTAGAAACCACCACTCGATGAACAAACCCGTAAAGCCTGAAACCGTCGCAAGCGCCAAGCCCAAGCCGAAGGAGAAGTTCGCAGATCTAGGGGACGAGTCGTCGTTGATGGCAGGGGATGAGTTCAGTTGGTTCGGTGACATGGAGACGACGTCTACGACAATGCTCGAGAGCCCCATTTTTCCAGATGAGGGATGTTCGTGTTTGGTGCGCCACAAGCCGATTTCTCTTTGTTACTTTTTTTCACTATTTTCTATTTCCTTGCGTTTCGTTTTTGGGAATTTTTTCTCTGCATACCGTTGGTGTCCATTGTGGTGATAAGAAAATTTCCGAATGAGGCAACACGACAGACAAACCCCTTTACAGATCCCCTTACAACCAAATACCCATATCTGTGTATGGTATCAACTAATCCAAATCGAAAGCTAGATCTATGTGGCAAAACGTTATACCCAACAACTCAAATCTAAAGAAGTATCATCGTGAGCTTAGTGTGCAGATTTGGAAGCAAGCGACCATAAGCTTTAGATCAGAAAGCAGATTTGGGCAGATGAAGAAGTTAATCGCCGTCAGACTTTGAGAGTGTGCAGATCTGGTGCCATGCAAGGTGGAGAAGCAACAAAGGGAGCAACAACTGAAGGTCCTTCAGATGGTGAACGGAGATAGTTTGGAACAGAGAGAAAGGATACTCGATTTGAGGAGAAGAGAGCTTTTGCCTATTAGTGATTGGTTTCGACCGAATATTCAGTGGGTTCATCAGTTTCAAGGTTTCGACTGAAAAATATTTGGAGCCGATATTAAAACCCGCAATTTAATTTAGAACCGATGAAACCGACTTTTGTCGGGTGGGCCCATTCTGGTTGAGGGGGTTGAGCGGGCCATCAGTCTTCTTGCACAGGCCTAAGTTTTATAACAACATCATAAATCCAAATACATAATGTAAAAGCAAGGAAAATAATTTCCAAATAATACAAGCAACCCCACTTAGTCCTCCGGTGGAGCCGCCTCCTCAGGCTCAACCTCCTCCTCATCTGCATTAAAATCTATGGTACCAAAGACGGTACCACAGGTAAGTACTAAACCAAACGAACTACAAGGTAAAAATATATTCAAGCAATAACCAAATGTATGAATATTATGCCATATGCATATGTCCTGAAAATCATCCTTTCCCGAAAAAACCAATTTTACACGCACGCCAAAATCCCATTTTGGCCCTAAACATTCGCCATTATTCCAGATAATGGCCCAAAAATCCAATCTTGCCATTTTTTCAGAAAATTGTCCAATAACCAGCTATCAGAGCACTGTAGGCAGGAATCACAAGCGGAACTCTACCACCATCACTATTTACCACCATCCCTACGCGTGCACCATAAGCGGAAATCACAGGCAGGACTCTACCACTGTCCCTGCTCACCACCATCCGTACAAGTCCGTCTGTAAGCGAGAATCGCAGGCAGGATTCTACCACCATCCCTATGCGTGCATCGTAGACGGGACTCTACCACCATCCCTACGCGTGCACTGTAGGTGGGAATCACATGCGGGACTCTACAACCATCCCTACTTACCACCATCCCTACAGTTCCTCTGATTCAAACCAGTCAATCCAATCGTTCAAATATACCCAAAATCATTTCTCGCTTGAAAACCCAGTTGTCAATTTCCAACACATGTACATCCATGCAATTACACGAGAACCCAGTTTTCCTTTTCAAACATGAACATGCATGCACTATGCAATGCTTACAACAAAATACCAAAAATAACCAACAACCCAAATCATCCAAACATAAATAACTCCATCCTCAAATCCATCTGACCCCCGACTCCTCGGACTCGGTCCGGCACAAACAACCAATCACAAATTATTTTTAAAGAAAAAATATATTTAAATCTTAAAGGAAATTTTGAAAATACTTACAGGGCTATAAAATATTTTTGGAAGGTTCAAGGGGCTACAACAGGTGGCGAAAAAGCAACATAACAGTGCAAAAAGCACTGTGGCGGTGGGTTATAAAATACCCACTTTCGAATGGGAACAAACTAAGATTTGAAATTGGTAGAGAATGGCTTAGAGGTGTTAGTGAAGCTAATGGAAGTGGAGGTTGGCCGTGAGTGGCGGTGAGAATGGCGGTGGAAGTGAAAAATGACCAAAACAGAGTTTAGCTCGTGGTGGTTACTCCGGCGACGGATCGGAGCTGGAAATGGGTGGGTTAGTTCGGCAAGGGGTTGATGATGAAGTGGTGAAGAGATGGTAGCCAGAGGTGGAACGACGGTGGTGGAATGGAGGAAAAACCCTGCAGCTTGGAGGAGCTCCCTACGGCTAACCGTGGCTTGGTTGGGGCTGAGATTTGGTGAGGGTGTTCACCGGCCCAAGGGGAGTCTAACGGTAGGGGTGGTGATGGCCACACCTTATGTATACAAGTCTCTAATAAAAATAACTTCAAAATAGCATACTTGTTCAATTTTAGCTTTCAAGATGAATGAAAAATAAAGAATATGACACAGTTCTTGACTATTGAATTTTAATAAATAGTTTATATTTTTCAAATCATTTTAAGATGCAATATTATATCGGTTTTGATAATTTATATGGGATAGGAAAAACCTTCTAGCATGCATTATATAAAAGTGTCATGTAGACGTACGTAGTACTTCGAGAGTGCAGATAATTGGTAGTTGGACGGTGTTCGACCTGTACGGAATTTAATTCCACCCTTTGCAGTTTGCAGTAATATTCTTCCTTCAATAGCTATGGGTCGACCGACCTTTCCAAAGCTATAGATTTTTTATTTTTTAAGGGGAAAAGCTACACAGCTTTTTGCACCTTCAATTAATTATCAAATGTTTCCCATTTTATAAGATCGTACTATATATCAAATATCAAATGTTTTCCATTTTATATGATCATAAACTATCAAAATGACACTTCATATCTTCTAATTATAAAAAATAAAATAAATGACAAGACATGACATAATTTTGATGAAATTTGGAATTAGGGACTTAATTTTTTACATTTAAAATTCGAATCCATGGAAACGCAAATAACTTTGACCCCACATGTCTGCAAAAGTAGCAAAATTAAAACGACCGAGAAAGCTGATGGTCCAACAAATTAAAAGATCTCTAAGACTCTAAATCAAAAGAAAAGTTGAAAGGTCGACTTTAAAGACATGCATGTTTATAAAGGCATCCGTTAATCCCATCGTCATTGATCACTATAAAATAAGTCTGTATGCTGCAAACGCCAAATTAAAGGTGGAAGCAATTTAAACTGTGATGCCCCCAACTCCAACGTACGATACGTAAAAATCGAGGTGTCGAGATGATAATAACATAAGTCACCGTATCACATCACCAAGTGTCAAGTGTGTAGATATGCAACACGTGTACAATAAAATCAACGAAGTGAGTAATAAAAAATCTTTCAACTAAGTACTAGAATTTTACTTAAATACAAACTTGCTTAAAACAAGCGTATTAAAATAATACAAGTTTTATAGCAACATCATAAAACCAAAATACATAATTTAAAGATAGAAATAATTTCCAATAAGTAACCAAGAATACCGAAACAAGCCTCCGACGGAGTCGCCTCCTCAGGCTCAGCCTCGTCCTCATCTGCATCAAAATCTACGGTACCAAAGACGGTACCGCAGGTAAGTACTAATCCAAATAAACCACAATATAAAAATATATTCAAGCAATAACCAAATACATGAACATGATGCCATATGCATATGTCTCAAAAATCTACATTTTTTCACGCATGCCAAAATCTCACTTTGGCCCGAAACATTTCCTTTAAAACATTTCCTCGCCATTATCCCAGATAATGGCCCAAAAATCCAATCTCGCAATTTTTTCAGAAAATATCCCATTAACCAAACCATCAAAGCACTGTCGGCAAAAATCACAAGCAAGACTCTATCACCATCGCTACGCGTGCACCGTAGGCGAGAATCACAGGCGGGACTCTACCATGTACATGAATATGCATACAATTCCACGAAAACCTAGTTTTCAATACCCAACACATGTACATACATGCACCATGCAATGCAAATGACAAGACACAAATATCCAACATCATCCAATCATAAATAACTCCATCCTCAAATCCATCCGACCCCCAACTACTTGGACTCAGGCCGGCACAATCAACAAAATCACAAATTATTGTTAAAATAAAAATACATTTAAATCTTAACGGAAGTTTGGAAAATACTTATAATATTATAAAATAATTTTCGAATGATCAACGAGCTGCAAAACGTGGCGGAAAAGTAACGTAACAGTGCAAAATGCACCGTGGTCGTGGGTACAAAAATACCCACTTTTGAATGGGAACAAATCAAGACTTGGGATTTTGGTGGCTCGGATGGGGCTGAAATTTGGTGGGGGTGTTCACTGGCCGGAGGGGAAGAGGATGGTGGGGGCGGTGCAGTGCACGGCGGCGATCACTACAACAAAAATTGGATTTAGTGACAGATGAAACTGTCACAAGAAATGAAAAAAAGTCACGAAATACATTAGGTGGCGGTTATAATTGTCACCACCACCATCACGTAATGTGCATCACAGAATACATTTGGTGACAATTTACTATACAAGCGTCACTAAAAATATTTTTGGTGACGGTTGGTGATGTGCCATTTGAAATAACGTTCGAACGTTTATTTTTCTGTGACGGTTACAATCTGTCATAGAATCTTACATTCGAACGTTAAATTGACATCCGAATGAGAAAAGGTAACGTTTGTTGATTATAGTTCGAACATATCATATTTATGTTCGAACGTTTATATGTCTGAACGTTACGTTCGAATTTAGATTCCAACGTAAACGAACCATTGTCCGAACGTGCATATCATAATGTTCGGACGTTCATTCGAATGTTAAGAAACTAGAGTTCGAACGCAATAAGTACGTTCGGAGGTTTGGAACATTAAACGTTTAAACATTCGAATGAACTGTTCATTTGACAGTGTAAACATTCGAACGTTTTGTTATAATTTTGTGTGGTTACATTCAAACGTGTGTTCAAATGTGGAATACTGTTCAAACATATTTTATTTACATTCGAACGTACATATCAGAAATACTAAACTCATCCAATTAATAAACATATCAATTATACTAATTGTATCATATTACATAACATATTTCACAACTAACAATGTTTGCAACTATTTTCAAAATAGATATTAAAAATTTAATACACTAATAAAATTCATTTCTTTTTCTTTTCTCGTCCACCACGATTCTGTTGCAATGACATAATATACTCCATTTGCAACATCATCTCCCGCTACACTTGCTCTTGGACCTCACTACGTATTCTTTTCTCTTGGTCTCTTTGTTGGTCCTGCAAATGCATCTCTAAATGAGACTATCGCTCTAAGAAGGTCTCCAACTCTTGCTTTCTGGACCTCATATAATCATTCCCGCGTTGTGCAGCTTCTAAATCTTTGGTAAGATTATTAATTTGTGAGGTTGATGAGGATGAACCGGAATGCTTGAAAAATCGTCCCAAACATCTTGCCATACTAGAGTTGGGCCCGAGCACTTGTGTGAAAATGTCTATGTCACTAGGAGAGGATTCCCCGGAAGCTGACTGCATCTCCATCATTTTTCCTTGCAGTTTGAAAGATCAAAACATACAATAAGTAACGTATTAAAAGAAATACAAATAAAAAAGAATTTAACCACATGTTGCATAATTCATTTAACAAAAGGAACACTGCTTACATAATTAATTGCAGGGGCAGGATCCATCCACTCAGTATGCTCATTAGTGTGAGCAGCAGTATAGACATGAACGAGGGAAAAGTTTTCAGGATCATCACATTTCTAATAAAACGACATTAACAATTTTAAAAAGATAGTGTTAGTACTTATATAAAAGAATAACAAGAAAATAAATGAATTATATAGTTTATTAATTACCATTTTTTCAGCAAGATAATGGAATGATCTTGAACCAGCACAATGATGAATAGTCAGAGCGGATCTATATGTGCATTTGTAGAACTTAAGTGCTACAAAATTAATTTAGAATGTTAATTGTAATATATATATATACACATATAATATAAACAACAAATATAAATGTAAATAATTAAAGGAAATAAATCTAGAATACCTGATATTCTGGATATGCAAAAAGATCATAACACTTTATCCAGTCGTCTAACTTCATCTGCTAGAAAGGGGACTGTGTAGCCTCTTCAAACGTCTCAAACTTCTTGAAGGAGTCGTGACATCGTCCCTTGTGACGTCGGAATAGTGTAGCCATTAACTCATTCACAGTTCTCAAATCCTTGCTACGACCACAGTCGAGGTCAAATTCATCCTAATTATAAATTAATTACGTAAAAAATATGATATATTAATCTAGGTAAAAAAAATGAACTGTCAAAGTAAACTCACCAGCACACGACTCCGAATGTGTTCCTTAATCTCATTCGGCATATCTCGCCAGGAGTGCACATAAAATGGAGCATAAGCTCAGACTACTATGTCAATATAGGAGGAAAGCATTGCTACACTATCATCCACTCCTCGAGTCGAATTATCAGGAATTGTGACTTTCAATTTGTCGTACCTTCAGTTTTTCTCAAGTGAGATGCCGCGTGTATAGCCACGTCCGCGACGAGCGGATGCATCAACTAATAGATAATAGTATAATTTTTATAGTTATATAGTTATTGAGACAAAAGTATTAATTATATAATTAATTATCAACGACATTTCCTTACTAGTAGGTGTCGACTGTGCATCGTTTTCTGTAGTGTTAACTTCATCTTCAGGAATGGACTCCTCAGGTAGGGAGTCCTCAATGGGTTCGGGACTTAGACTTGGTGGAGGAGGCACATTTCTTCTTTATCTTTTTAGCGGCATACTTGAAAATGATTATATATACCAAAAAAATTTAATTAGAAGAAATTAATTATTATTATAAAATTATATACTCACCTATATGAATAAAGTTTTTAGTAGTTCTAGTCTTCATCTTCGGATGTATTTTCCATGCTTGTTTCAGAATCTCTCTCTATAATATCTTCGTCATTATCATCAACCTCTTCTCCGTCCTCCTTATCCACTTCCCCCCAGATTCTTCTTCGTCTTCTTCTTCTTTCTCACTTTATTTGTAAATTATATTTTTAGTTGTTATTTTTTATAAATAACAATATTATTAATTGTTATTATACAATTTAGATACTTATTTATTGATAATTTTGCAAATTTTAATTGTTACTATATTATTATTATTATAATTGACACTTAGTATATATTATTTATTATATACGTTATTGTATAATTTCTATATTATTATTTGTAAATAATATTATAACTTATAATAATTGTTATTATTCAAATATAATAAATATATTGCATATAGTCCTCCCATTATATAATATCTACTATGCACAACAAATAATCACACTATATATATACTATAATATATATATATATATATTTATATATATATATATATATATATTCGTTAATCACAACATATTACACAAATAAACACGTAAATTTACGAATAATATGCTTCAAAAAATACACACTTCTAAAACATATTAATTTTAAGAATAAACATACACATAACAACAATTTTCATTTTAATTCATGGTACAACATAATCCATATCACAAATAAAATCCACAACAAAATGTAACAATAAAATTTAGTATATATACCATGTGTTGACAATATCCTTCTCTTGCAAATCACAAGTTTTCAACAAGCCACAACACACAATCCTTCAAAAAATTCACAATACTAGTTATTTAAATACATATAAAAAAACATTGACAAATATCACTTAAATTGTAAATACATTTGCATAAAAATATTTTACCTTACTTTCTTTTTGGAGAAAAAAATATACACAAAATCTCTCTCCCTAACTCAATCTAACCCTCTCTCACTCTAACTCTCCCTCACTCTAACCCTCCTCTTCTTTGTCTCTCTCTCTAAAGCTCTGTCTCCCTCTCTCTCTTTCACGCACTGGATGAAAGCATAATGAATCTGCTTTCCCGTGTGTGAAAGTTTTATATTCTGCTTGTAATACATTAAACGTTCGGACGTTCATTAATTTACGTTCGAACGTTTAATTCTCCTGCTAACATAAATAATTTGACGTTTGAACGCTAAGTTATCCAGCCCAAATTTTCTACAATACGTTCAAACGTATAATTATCTTGCCCACGGAGTTAATATAACGTTCAAAATGTTCAAACATTTTAGGGTTCCAAAAATTAAGCGGGAAAAATCCCGCCACTTTTTATAATACATTCGAACATATAACATGTACATTTGAATGTATTGGGGAAAAAATATATTATTTTTATATATGATATTATATAATTTCATGTAAACTCATTTTTTATATATTATATGAAAAAATAATCCATATTAATAGTATATTATATATCATGTATATATATAGTTGAAATATATATTATATATTATATACTATACTATATATATACTATATTGTATAATATATATTATATATTATAGTAGTCTAATATAATATACTACTATAGTATATATATAGTTATAATATATTTCTTTCATAATATAGTTATAATATATATACTATATAGTAATAATATATATACTATAATATATACTATAATATAGTTATTATCTGTATAATATATAATATATTATAATATATAATATTTAATAAATTAAAATATATATTATATATTATATACTATACTATATATATACTATATTGTATAATATATATATTATAGTTAATATAATACATAATATATTATAATATATATAAGTTAATATATTATATAATCTACAAACAACATTCGCACGTTTCATTTTAACGTCCGAACGTATAAAATAATACGTTCGAATGTTGACACAATGTTTGAACGTTATCTGTATATAAAGTCATGCCTGACGACTTTCCTCCTCATTTTTCACATGTTACACTCCGAACGTCGTTCTCTCCGCCATGCATGCCACCGTCATACACCATCGCAACCGTCACTAAAAGGTAATGTACCCTCCCCGTATAGTAGTTCTCTCCAATTTAATCGGTGGGTTTCAAAAATTCGAAACCCCCACCATATAGGCCGGATTTTGTTCTTGATTTTCCAGCCTCCATTGGTTGTAAAAGGGTAAAATACCACTGTAGAAACATTCCTTGTGGCCTATAGATCATTTTTATGGTTGGTTTTTGCCTCGAAACGCACGTTTCGAAACTTTCAGAAATTGCTGAGTTGACTCAGCCACTCTTTCTTGTAACGTTCGAACGTTACAATGAAACGTCCGAACATGTGACGTTATAAATTCTTTATGTTCGAACATTACTTTGTAATGTGCAAATGTAAATTTTAACATTCAAACATTTTTATCCAACGTTTTAAGAGTACGTTGGATAAAACATCCGAACGTAAACCGTTAGTCTTCTTCAGTTAGAAAAAAAGTCCAAACATGTGACGTTTGAAATTCATTACGTCCAAACGTTTCATTTTAACGTTCTAAGATAATTAACCAGATTCATTCTATATTTTATTGAACGTTTAAAGATGACGTTGGATAAAACGTCTGAACGTAAATCAAAAGTTTGAACGTAAATATTAGGACTTTCGGATCTGATTTACATTCGAATGTTTATCTAAATACGTTCGAACGTATGTCTGTATAGAATTTAGGTCCGAATTATATTCGGACGTAAATTCATTCTACCAGTTTAACTATTATCGTTCGAATGTTAATGGTTTACATTCGAATTCCTTAATTTACATTAGAACGTAAACTCTTTCTAATTACATTCATTTTATCGTTTGAACTTCAATTGAGTGACGTTGTACTTAATGTCTATAACTTGCAAGCGAAAAAGTTAGAAATGTCAATATCTTTCAATATTGATTTCCAATTAACTTTTCGTGCCCACGTGATTGGTCCTACATGATGTCTGATCATCCTTGTCTGACATCAGTGTCATTCGTCATTATTATTATTTTCTGTAAGAAATTAATTAAAGGGAGAAAAATAGAGTTATGATCAGCATTATACAAAAATAATGGAACGATCGATAATTATGAATAAAAAAAAAAAACAAAGTTTAATTTGTACGTGGCCCATTTTTTAGTGTTTTGATCAATTCATTTTAATTTTCGTCGTAAATAATAAATTATATTAATTTTCATATCTAAAACAAGCATAATATAATAATTTAAAGTATCAAATCTAGATATTTTAAAGATTTTCTCCCATATATATATATATATTATGTATGTATGTCATGATCTCAACATCAATATAATAAGAATATATCCAAACAAATGTAAAATCACTAGAACAAAAAAGGGGTTTGGGAAAGTTGGAAGGATTTGGAAAGATCATAAAGATAGAAAGAAGAAGAAATTTGAGGGAAACCATTTGGAAAGAGGAAAAAAGAAAAACCAGAAAATGGAAACACATAAAACGTAAGTTATTTTGACCCACAGGTCTGTGAAAGCTAACAAAATAAGCTAAAAAAGAGAAAGTTATTGTCCACAAAATATGATCTCTTTTTCAAAAGAAAAGTAGGAATGAAGAAATTAAAGCAATGCTTTTAACTTTGGATAAGCAAAAGATTACACAGTCCATCATTGTGGACTATTACAATTAAAGTAGCTATCCATGCAGCAAATACCAAAAAAGATGGAACCAATTAATTTAAACAATTAATTCAAGCAATTGATCAGACAAAAAATATCTTATCCAAAAATAAAAGTAGTAAAAAAAATTAAAAAATTAAAAATATATAAGTGAGTATATTTAGTGGACATATTTAAAACTCATATTATCATTTTTCAATGTTCATTGTCTTCCGTCCCACCATCAATCGACCCATTTTTGAGGGTCAAGCATCGAATGTCGACGTCCCACTAGTGACAGTATCAGTCGCAATGCCCTCAAGGAAACTTATTCGAGCCCGGATGATAGCCCTAACAAGAGCGTATCTAGATAATGATAACAAGAGCGTATCGAAAGTAAACTTTCAGTCTGACAAATAACTATTCTCATGCATTCAATTTCAACCGTTTATAAAAATTGGAAGGAATTTGAAAGATAGATCAGAAAGATAGAATTAATGAAGTAGAAATTCGAAGGAAACATGCATGTGGCAAAAGGGTGAAAAAAAGGGGCAAACGTACGCAAATTATTATTAACTTTAGTCCCACAAAATATATGATCTCTTCTTCGAAAGAAAAGCAATGTTTTTAAGTACTTTGTATAAGTAAAAGATTCCCACTAGCAAATTAAAGCTTATAAAGCAAAAGATTCCCAACATGTTATAATTTATGACTTATAAAGCAAATTAAAGCTTCCCACGTACAATAATAATTTAAGAGATCAATCGTGGAATGTGTCGTAAAAGAAGTCTTTTTTTTTTTTTTTTTTTTTTTTTTTTTTTTCTAAGAAGTCTCCCACTAGCACTACTTGTATGGTTTTTAAAGAGTTCAAGTAGGCCCAAAGATACATGTAATTACTGATCCAACGGGAACAAACGATAAAATCTCTATCAATTACTAAGAATCTCTCCACCTGCCCCATGCTGAGTAGGATGTAGAGATATAAATCATGTCGTTATTTGGATTAACAATTTAATTAAGGAAGGTTTCTATTAAAAATAAATTATTCAACCGAAAAAGAATATGCGTATCAAAATTGCATTAAAGGCAATGGGATTAATTTGGAAATGTCGTGCAACGCATGATGTTAATTAATTAATTAAAAAATTATATTCTAACAAATTTATAATTTCACAATATTTTTGTTCAACTTTTTCTCCCCACTTTCTCAAAATCCAATAAAATACCTTAACTCAAGACTATTTCATCACTATTTGTAGATAATTTTATTACTATTCACTTAGTTCTAAGATACTTCAAGTGTCCAAACAAGTCCTAATTAATCTACAATTTCTCATGCCATCAGTTTAAACTTTTATAAAAAGTGGTGATTTCACATGATATAAGAGCAAAGGTCTTGAGTATGAATTTTGATTATTCTATGCTCGATCAATTTAACTAAATATTCTACGTATTGAGCTTATTAGCTCATTGAGGAAGAGTTTGACCCACATGTGAGGTAGAACGCTAAAAATATAATACAAATAATTAAATTAAAAATTTTCTACCAGTTTAAACTATGGAATAAGTGTTGATTTCACAATACTTTCTAATAAAAAAACTAATAAAATTGTTGAGTGTTTTTCATATTTGGAAATTATTCAATTTGGACGTACTGTTGAGTGTTGTTCATATTTATAAATTAATTCCACCTTTGTAATATTGTTCGTATATTAATTAATAAAAAATAGTATTTAGGGATAAGTAAGCATGCATTGGTGACGGAAATTCTCAACTTTTAAAACAGCAAATGGGGTAGTACTGATGATCACAACGAAAACGCAAATTATAAAAAACCAATTAATTATACAAGTAATTACTTTGATCCCACATGTATGCACATCATGATCATGTCCGCATAAAGCTAGCTAGATAAACAATGAAGTAAGGCAAAGCAAATTATCCAGCAAAACGTGTCTTATATATACAAAGCCAAACGTTTATTCATATGGCCGGGATCACTGAAATAGAGAAACTGCACTGAAATGGGAAATTGCATGAGAGGAACACGACAGCTTCCACCACAGTAGGTCAATGATCGACCTCGCATTTCGCTTTTGAACACCTCTTTAGGATATTAGTCACCTTTTTTTTCCCCCTTTTACTGCCAATCATCAGATCAAAGTAAGTTGTGAAAGAAAATATTGTAGCGGTAAAGCCACTTTTATGGACTTTTATGGGTCAAAAATGGTGGCTAGTTGAGCTTGCATTCACATTTGCTTCCGCCATCTTCAAGTTGCTTCCGTCATCTTCCAGTTGCTTCCGCCATCTTCCACTTGCTTCCGCTATCTTCCACCGCCACCTTTATGGGTCAAAAATGGTGGCTAGTTGACAACCTACATCAAGCTTGCGTTCACATTTGCTTCCGCCATCTTCCAGTTGCTTCCACCATCTTCCACCTCCTTTAACTCCTATAAATACATGTTTTTGCTTTAAGAAACCTATCCCATTTTGAAAGAAAAATTTAGAGAAAGAGAGAGAGTTTTAGAGAGAAAAATAGTGAGGTTTCTCCTATATATTGTCTCTCCTTTTATAAGAGAGGGTATTGTCAATTGTGCTCTCCTTATTCAAGAGAGAAATTCTTGTAATCCTTTTGCTATAAGTAAAATTCTTCTACAATTGGAGTTCCTTATTCTTTCTCATTTCTACTTCAGTTGTAATTGTATGCCCCGTACCACAACCTCCTAACAGTGGTATCAAAGCATCAGGTTTATAGCCGGTTTTCGTGCTACAGTTAGATTCAGTTAGTGGAAAGGAGGCATCTTCAATAATGGCGACGAAGTACGAAATAGAGAAGTTCAATGGGAGTAATTTCTCATTGTGGAAAATGAGAATAAAAGCAATTTTGAGGAAAGATAATTGCTTGACGGCAATTGGAGATAGGCCCGATGAGATCACTGACGACGGCAAGTGGAACGAGATGGATGGCAATGCTATTGCTAATCTGCACCTAGCACTAGCTGATGGAGTATTGTCAAGTGTGGCGGAGAAAAAGACAGCAAAAGAGATATGGGATACTCTGACAAAATTGTACGAGGCCAAATCACTACACAACAAAATTTTCTTGAGAAGAAAACTCTACACCCTTCGGATGATGGAGTCAACTATGGTGACAGACCACATCAACACCCTCAACACTTTATTTTCACAGCTCACAGCAATGGGGCATAACATAAAGACGGGTGAATGTGCTGAAATTCTACTTCAAAGTCTACCTGATTCGTATGATCAACTCATCATCAACTTAACCAACAACATTGAAGTTCTAGTCTTCGATGATATTGCAGATGCAGTTCTTGAAGAAGAAAGTCGGCGCAAAAGCAAAGAAGATAGACCAGGAGGTTCACAACAAGCCGAAGCTTTGGTAATGACGAGAGGGAGATCAACGGAACGTGGCCCCAGTGGGAGTCAAAATCAGAGTAGATCAAAATCCAGAAGTAAGAAGAATGTCAAGTGTCATCACTGTGGCAAGAAAGGGCACTACAAAAGGGAGTGTTGGCATCTCAAGAAGAACGAAGAAGCCAAAGGAAAAGGCCCTGAGTTGTCAAAAGCTCAGGGTTGTGTAGCAAGCACCTCAGATGATGGTAAAATTTTATACAGTGAGGCAACAACAGTTACTGAAGGTAGAAGAAGATTCGCTGATGTCTAGCTTATTGACTCAGGAGCAAGATGGCATATGACTCCCCGGAGAGAATGGTTCCATCAATATGAACCTATCTCAGGAGGATCTGTGTTCATGGGAGACGATCATGCGTTGGAGATTGTTGGTATTGGTACCATCAAATTGAAGATGTGTGACGGTACAGTTCGCACCATTCAGGAGGTACGACATGTGAAAGGCCTGAAGAAAAATCTATTGTCTTTAGGACAATTAGATAATAGTGGGTGTAAAACCCATATTCAAGATGGGATCATGAAAATAGTTAAAGGCGCGCTTGTAATGATGAAAGCGGAAAAGATAGCTGCAAATTTGTACATGCTTAAAGGAGAAACACAACAAGAAGGAGAAGCATCCACTACATTGGCAAGTTCGGCAGAAGAATTAACAATGATGTGGCACCGTAAGCTTGGCCACATGTCGGAACGAGGTTTGAAGATTCTTGCTGAACAAAAGCTTCTTCCAGGGCTCAAAAAGGTTTCATTACCCTTTTGTGAGCATTGTATTACTAGTAAGCAGCACAGATTGAAATTCAGTAGTTCCTTTGCTAGAAGTAAAGCTATCTTAGAACTAATCCATTCTGATGTTTGGCAAGCACCAGTTTTGTCCCTAGGAGGAGCAAAATACTTTGTGTCATTTATTGACGATTACTCCAGGAGATGTTGGGTGTATCCAATAAAAACTAAAGCAGATGTATTTCCAGTTTTCAAAATATTCAAAGCGCGGGTTGAGCTTGAATCTGAAAAGAAGATCAAGTGTCTAAGGACAGACAATGGAGGAGAATATATTGGTATTGAATTTGATAGCTTCTGTCAACAAGAAGGTATCAAAAGGCAGCTCACGGTGGCATACACTCCACAACAAAATGGAGTAGCAGAGCGGATGAACAGAACCTTGTTAGAACGAACAAGAGCGATGTTGAGAACTGCGGGAATGGCCAAGTCATTTTGGGCAGAAGCAGTCAAGACTGCCTGTTATGTGATCAATCGGTCACCATCAACCGCAATTGATCTGAAAACGCCGATGGAGATGTGGACTGATAAGCCAGCTGATTATTCTCACTTACATACATTTGGAAGTCCTGTTTATGTTATGTACAACGCCCAAGAAACATCAAAGCTAGATCCAAAATCTAGAAAATGTATTTTCTTAGGGTATGCTGATGGAGTCAAGGGGTATCGCCTGTGGGATCCCACTGCCCGCAAGGTGCTAATCAGCAGGGATGTTGTATTTGTAGAAGATAAGGTACAAGAAAAAGAAAATGATAGCGCTTCAAAAGAGAAACCAGAGACTACTACAGTTCAAGTTGAAGAAAGACAAGAATTAGAAGTTCCAGATTCTTCTGAAGCAATATCAGAGCACGAAGTAAAAGAACAAGCTGAGTGTGCAATTCCACAAGTTCGACGGTCAACTCGGGAGAGAAGAGAACCAGCTTGGCACTCAGAGTACATCATGGAGGGAAATGTCGCATACTGTCTACTAACAGAAGATGGAGAACCGTCAACTTTCCATGAGGCTACAAATAGTCAAGAAGCTTCTCTGTGGATGGTTGCAATGCAAGAAGAAATTGAAGCTCTCCATAAAAACAAAACATGGGATCTTGTACCACTACCACAAGGAAGGAAGGCCATCGGAAACAAATGGGTTTACAAGATCAAACGAAATGGCAATGATCAAGTGGAGCAGTATCATGCTAGATTAGTGGTGAAAGGATTCGCTCAGAAAGAAGGCAAAGACTTCAACGAAATATTCTCTCCTGTTGTTCGACTCTCAACGGTTCGAGCAGTCCTTGCGATGTGTGCTACATTTGACTTGTACTTAGAACAACTGGACGTGAAAACTGCATTTCTTCATGGAGAAATTGAAGAAGAAATTTACATGCTCCAACCAGAAGGTTTTGAAGAAAAAGAAAAAGAGAACTTGGTTTGCAGGTTGAACAAATCTCTATACGGTCTCAAACAGGCGCCGAGATGTTGGTATAAGAGATTTGATTCCTTTATCATGAGCCTTGGATACAACAGACATAGTTCAGATCCTTGTGTTTACTACAAGAGATTTGGTGATGGTAATTTCATTATTCTGTTGTTATATGTTGACGACATGTTGGTAGCAGGCCCCAACAAAGATCGTATTACAGACTTAAAGGCACAGTTGGCTAGGGAGTTTGAAATGAAGGACTTGGGACTAGCAAACAAGATTTTAGGGATGCAAATTTACCGAGACAGAAATAATAGGAAGATATGGCTTTCTCAGAAAAATTATTTGAAGAAAATCTTGCGACGCTTCAACATGCAAGATTGTAAGCCAATTTCTACCCCTCTTCCTATTAATTTCAAGTTATCCTCAAGTATGAGTCCTAGCAATGAAGCAGAGAGGATGGAAATGTCTCGAGTACCGTATGCATCAGCAGTGGGTAGCTTAATGTTCGCTATGGTTTGTACAAGACCAGACATTGCACAGTCAGTGGGAGTGGTTAGTCGATACATGGCGAATCCTGGTAAAGAGCATTGGAGTGCTGTAAAGAGGATCCTGAGATATGTCAATGGTACCTCAAATGTCGCATTATGTTATGAAGGATCAGACTTTACTGTCAGAGGCTATGTTGATTCAGATTATGCAGGTGATCTTGACAAGAGCAAGTCCACCTCAGGTTATGTGTTTACTCTTGCTGGAGGAGCTGTAAGCTGGGTTTCAAAATTGCAGTCTATCTTGGCTACTTCTACAACGGAGGCAGAATATGTCGCAGCTACACAAGCTAGTAAAGAGGCAATATGGTTGCAAATGCTACTGGAAGAGCTCGAACACGTACAAGAGAAGGTTGATTTATTTTGTGATAGTCAAAGCACTTTGCATTTGGCAAAGAATCCAGCATTTCATTCAAGGACAAAGCACATACGAGTTCAGTATCACTTCGTTCGTGAGAAGGTGGAAGAAGGAAGTGTGGATATACAAAAAATCCATACAAAAGACAACCTAGCAGATATATTAACAAAGCCAATTAATAATGACAAGTTTATCTGGTGTCGATCCTCCTTAGGCCTAGCAGATATGTAAGCGGCATGGAAATGGAAAGTGTAGAAAAGATAGAAGGATTACAAAAGTGACTTTAAGTGGGAGATATGTAGCGGTAAAGCCACTTTTATGGACTTTTATGGGTCAAAAATGGTGGCTAGTTGAGCTTGCATTCACATTTGCTTCCGCCATCTTCAAGTTGCTTCCGTCATCTTCCAGTTGCTTCTGCCATCTTCCACTTGCTTCCGCTATCTTCCACCGCCACCTTTATGGGTCAAAAATGGTGGCTAGTTGACAACCTACATCAAGCTTGCGTTCACATTTGCTTCCGCCATCTTCCAGTTGCTTCCGCCATCTTCCAGTTGCTTCCGCCATCTTCCACCTCCTTTAACTCCTATAAATACATGTTTTTGCTTTAAGAAACCTATCCCATTTTGAAAGAAAAATTTAGAGAAAGAGAGAGAGTTTTAGAGAGAAAAATAGTGAGGTTTCTCCTATATATTGTCTCTCCTTTTATAAGAAAGAGTGAGTTTTCTCCTTTTATAAGAGAGGGTATTGTCAATTGTGCTCTCCTTATTCAAGAGAGAAATTCTTGTAATTCTTTTGCTATAAGTAAAATTCTTCTACAATTGGAGTTCCTTATTCTTTCTCATTTCTACTTCAGTTGTAATTGTATGCCCCGTACCACAACCTCCTAACAAATATATCTGAATATTGGTCGTGTAACTGGATATGATCGATATTAGTTAGAAATGTGTTTGAAGTATAATTAAGATGGCTTCGAAAAATATTGTGGCTGTTTTAAATTTGACTAAGTTTTGTGGTATGGTTTTGGTGACTGAAATTATTAGGATTCAAGAAAATTAATGTAGATAACTGGATAAATTGGATAAAATCTCAATTGAAAACCTATATATATGCATGCATGGTACTCTGAACTGCCGGTCCAAACAACTTATAAAATTTATGAACATTAATCTATATATTCATAGGCAATCATTGACTTACTCTACGTTAAAATATTACTATACTTATGTTGATAGAATATACTCATAATATTCTAGCATATACCATACTATAACTTATTCTTTATTATATTTAGTTTATTATGTAAATCAATTACTATTTTTACCTTCTTGTATATCTATTCTTTCTCAGGCCTCATTTACCTATAAATAAGGTACAGTTTCACATATAGAAATACAAGTTATTCTCTCTCAATTTTGTTTTAACTTTTTATCTATCATGGCAACAGAGTCACCAATTTCTTAAGTTCTCTTACAGCATTTCTTTTTTTATTTGTGATAATTCTCATATTCAATGTATTATTAGCTGTTCTTTTCTGTTTAGCACACGTCGTCTATAGTTGCTGCTTTCCTTTTCATCATCAATCTTGTACATCAGCTAATTTTCACGCCTTATACGACTTCTATTGTAGTTTTATATACACTAATCACTACCATATATAGCTTCATTTTTTGGAGCAAAAAATATTTCATTTTGACGAGATACGCACCATACTCCGCATGCCACCTGAAATTTCTACCTACCGTCCACTTGTGCCATGCGCCACATGCGCCACAACATCTTCTGCTCAATTTCATTTCTATCTTGTTATTTATCACTCCTATAATTTACCACTAGTATAGTATAGTTACGGACATCCTATATATCTCGAAGAGCAAAGATAAATTAAATTACTGATCCATAGTGTTGTGTCTCTTTTGTTCTTTTAAATTGCAGAAAAAAGGATTGTACTTTTGTGTGGATGTCCTTTAACCGTACCTTTTACTTTTAAACATATCTTTTGAGTAAGAGCTGGCAGTGCTACTATGCCACACCACTCCATTTGACCGTTATTATATTTTGTAAGTTTTATCTTTTTAATATTTTTTTAATATTTTTTAAATATTTTTAAAAATGAAAAAATATGCACCAATATATAAAAAAATCACTTTTTTAATTATTAAATAAATAAAAAATTTTAAAAAAATTAAAAATGTTAAGTGATACACTTGAGTGGTATATTACAAGCGGCAAAGTAGTGTTTCAGTTTGAGAAGAGTAAAGTGAGTCTCGTCGGACTGACAGAATGAAAGTACTTTTTTTCCTGAAAGTAGCTCCACGAGTACTGCTCCAAAACAATAGACATATATTTAAATCTTTTAAAAAAAAAAAATACTAATACAGATTTTAATTTGTACGTGGCCCATTTTTTAGTGTTTTGATGAATTCATTTTAATTTTCATCATAAATGATAAATTATATTAATTTTCATATCTAAAACAAGCATAATATATATAATAATTTAAAGTATCAAATCCAGATATTTTAAAGACGTTCTCCCATATATATATATATATATATATATATGTATGTATGTATGTATGTCATTTCGACATCAGTATAATATATAAGAATATATCCAAACAAATGTAAAATCACTAGAACAAAAAAGAGGTTTGGGAAAGTTAATTGGAAGGATTTGGAAAGATAAGAAAGATAGAAAGAAGAAGAAATTTGAGCGAAACCATTTGGAAAGAGGAAAAAAGAAAAAACAGAAAATGGAAACACAGTAAACGTAAATTATTTTGACCCCACAAAATAAGCTAAAAAAGAGATCAAAGCTAATGTCCACAAAATATGATCTCTTTTTCAAAAGAAAAGTAGTAATGACGATATTAAAGCAATGCTTTTAAGTTTGGATAAGCAAAAGATTCTCCAATTCCATCATTGTGGACTACTACAAAGCAGCAAATACCAAAAACGATGGAACCAATTAATTTAAACAATTAATTAATTTGTGCTAAGTTGGGAAAATTAAATTATATATATGATCCTGATCACACGATCTCTCTCTTGAGCGCCTATTTAAATAGAGTATTAGCCAGCCACTAATTAGATCCTCAGCTGAGTTGCCCTTCATTCCCCCTTCATTCCCACAGGTCTGCAAACGTAGCAAAACAAAAAACAAAAATTCAAGCAATTGATCAGACAAAAGATATCTTATCCAAAGATAAAAGCAGTCAAAAAAATGAATTAAGCCATCATGTTAATTTGTGACCGACAAAGCAAATTATAGATTTCTGTGTAGAACAATAATTTAAAAGTTATCTCAATCATGGAATGACTCCTAAAAGAAGTCTTTCTTTTCTTTTAGAAGTCTCCCACTAGCACGCAGTTGCTAAACCATGCACGTTGGATGCGACCAATTTATAAAGTATAAATCTTAATTAATAACCCAATATATAAACCCTAATTAATTTCCCAAGTAACTTTTATTTTTCTTTGGTTTTTGAAATCCTTCTAATTCCAGAATTAAAAGCGATTAATAGCTCCACATGATCATGTACATGATTGAGGATAATCATGTACTTAATGTCTATACCTTGCAAGCGAAAAAAGTTAGAAATGTCAATATCTTTCACAATTTATTATGCGCCCATTAGGTAGGAAAAGTTAATGATCATCTTGCTTTCCAATTAACTTTTCGTGCCCCACGTGATTGGTCCTACATGATGTCTGATCATCCATGTCTGACATCTGAGTCATTCGTCATTATTAGTTTCTGTAAGAAATTAATTAAAGGGGGAAAAATAGAGTTATGATCAGCATTATACAAAAATAATGGAACGATCGATAATTATGAATAAAAAAACAAAGTTTAATTTGTACGTGGCCCATTATTTAGTGTTTTGATCAATTCACTTTAATTACGTCATAAATGATAAATTATATTAATTTTCATATCTAAAACAAGCATAATATAATAATAATTTAAAGTATCAAATCTAGATATTTTAAATTCGTTTTCCCATATACATAAAAATATATATGTATATATATATATTATATGTATGTCAGCTATTGTCACTACAACATTTGTTGATTTTTACTGCGAGGCTATGTATTCGGAAAAACTATACTTGTAGTGGGAAACGTTCTTTTCCTACTAAATATATTCGTAGGAGACTAGTAACTTAAAGTTGGTGACGTACACAAAGTATTTTTCTCCACCAATTCATGAACACGTGGCAAATGATGACTTTTTCCCACCAACTAGATCGTGGAGAAAACCAATGAATTCTACGGCAAATGATTACTCAAATCAGTTTATGTTGGTGGGAAATATTAGTTTTAACACAAAATGTGCTGGTGGAATTTATATGTTTTATGAACGCATTTCATTGGAATACATCTTTCCTAACCAAAACCACTCATCAATAATGGACGAAAATAAACTATTTCAGACCTAATGAACACATGGGTAGTAAATATTTTGCATGACATTGTTTTGTGGCAATACATACTTTCCACATCATTGCCAATCATGAGTAAAAGTTATAAATATAACTTTTCGGACTATTTGATTTTGTTAGTAAAGAGTATTGTTCATGATATTTGTTTGATAGAAAAACTTTTTGCCCACTTTGAGCATTTTATTGAAATTGATATTTTGCCACCCTTCCATTCGGTGGCTTAGTCATAATATAGTTTCACAGTGTATGGCTTAGTCGGAATACAATTTTTGCCACCTATTTCTTTGTGGGAAATACTACAGGAAAATGTTAACTTTTTTTACCATTTCTCACTCTTCTAAAATGGTCTTTTCTCACAATATCCTACTTATATCAAGATTCTATATATATAGGCTATTATTGAATCTATAATCACACACACACACACACACATATATATATATAACATAACTAATGCCAAGTACTTGGATCCAAATTCTTTGGTTGCACCCATGTATATATATAACACTTTGAAAAACAACATTCCAATATTGAAATACATCAACCCATGCATGGAAATACATCAATGTTTGAGTAGGGAGTACAAGAGGGAAGCCTACATTTTCCCAAGTCACATCAACCTAATCAACTAATAGAACCCAAAATGCTTAATATAATCCATGTATACATAATATTTTGGTTCTAGACCCAAAAGATGAATCCCCAATCCCAATATTGTCATTGACTAGAAAATAAGGGATCTGCATGCTACAAAAGCCAAAGGACGTGGAACCAATTTAAATAATTAGTTAAGGTAATGAAATAAAAAATTACTTCTTTTTTTTTCTTTAAAAGAAAATTTGGTTTACTTCTAATCTACTTTTGGTGGAGGAAAACTCTATTCATCTGAATATGAATTAATTTACATGTCATTTATAAAGAAAATCTAACAAATTGTGCTCATTCAGTTTCAACTGTTAAGATTGATGGGGGGGAAAAAAAAGTGAGTCATTGTACATCCATCATGTACAATATTGACAACCAGATGATCCTCACAAAATATTTACATTGCAAGTTTTTTATAGTCACTACAAGAAAAATGACATTTTACGTCGCTTAAATTGGATGTAAAAAATATAAAATGATTAACAAAGTTTTTTTTACAACCATTTTGTGTTTTCCGTATCTAATTTAAACGATACAAAAAGTCATTTTTCTTATAATGAGTTCGATATAATGTATCACTTTAATAACTTAGAGTACAAATTAAAGTGTAAAATCACTAGAAGCACCAGCTGCTAAACCATTCATGTTGGAGGCAACGGGAGAACAAAAAAGCGGTAATTTAGAAAAGTTGGAAGGATTTGGAAAGATGATCAGAAAGATAGAAAGGAGAAGAAATTTGAGCGAAACCATTTGGAAAGAGGAAAAAAGAAAAAGCAGAAAATGGAAACACAGAAAAGGTAAATTATTTTGACCCCACACGTCTGCAAAAGCTAACAAAATAAGCTGAAAAGGAGAAAGCTAATGCCACGAAACGTGATCTCTTTCTCAAAAGAAAAGTAGGAATGACAAAAGCAATGATTTTAACTTGGGATAAGCAAAAGATTCTCCAATCCCATCATTGTGGATTACTACAAAGTAGCTATCCATGCATGAGCAAATACCAAAAAAGATGGAACCAATTAATTTAAACAATTAATTTGTACTAAGTTGGGAAACTTCATGCATGAGATCGAGCGTCCACTTTATATATTATATGATCCTGATCACACGATCCCTCTCTTGAGCACCTATTTAAAATATTAGACTATTAGCCAGCCACTTAGATCCTCAGCTGCCTCGCCTTCATTCCCACTACAAGAAATTTAATTTTTAGGGACAAAATTTCTTAGGGACGAAATTAATTTGGTCCCTAAAAGTACTTTTTTGTCTCAAAACATGGAAAACCTTATAAATCCGTTCGAACTAAAACAAATTAGTTCGAACTTGAGATTCTGAGATGAATTAGGTCGTCTCCAAAAATCTATACCGTTCGAACTAATTAAATTTAATTCGAACAGAAAATTAATTAATTCGAATGCAATATTATTTGTTCGAATTAGTATTAACGTGTTCGAACGGTATTATTTAATTGAAAAGATATATTGTTAAAATTGTAAGAATACATATTTTTTCTATTAATTTTTTATCATTTCCAAAGTAAATAAAAAGTTCTATATATTATATATTATGATTTACAATGAATTAAAATATTTACAAATTCATAAATAATTAATTTTATGTAATTAATTTAAAAATATTTTAGTTAACTAAATATTAATTTAAAGATAGTGTCATTTTTTCAATTAGCGTGAACACTAAGTATAATGAGAAGAAATGTGTTATTAACAATAAAGAGGCTAGCAAACACTAAAAATAAAAACTATACTGCATTAATTACATTCCAAAATGAGTTAGACGTTCTATACAACATAAAAAAGTAAAAAAATTACTAACAATATTTATTTATTATATAAATCAAAATCCTCCTGTAAAGTTTGCAAGCGTCCTTCTAGGTCCTTAAGCTTCTCCATCATGGGCTGAATGAAGTCCCTCAATAAAATGTCGCGGTGGTCCGCCAATATAGCTCGTACCTCATCTTGAGTAGCCCCAGCAGGGTGTCTCTCAATAGGGGCAGCAGCAGTAGAAGCTGGATCAGTAGGCGGAGGCTGATCCTGTAGGACTGGACGAGTCTTCGACAAGTGACCCTTGCTCTTACTGAATGTGATCTTGTTAACGGGCCCCATCTGTGGCGACCTCCGCTCAGTCAAAGTCACTGTAACCCCTGAATGGAGTAAGAGGTTAGATATCAAAAGCGCAAATGGTAGACTACCTCCACCCGAATAGCGTGACTCTGTGCGAATGCAGAGGAAGAAATATAATGCCAGATCAATCGGTTCCCCCTGTGCTAACCGTAACAAAAATCTGGCCCTCTCGATCCCGAAATCAGTCTTGTGTTTTTTCGGATCAATGTTATACCCAACAATCAAATTAAGCATTCTGAAAAATGCTATACAGTCGGCCTGTCGGATCACTTTATTGCCATCATATGGAGGAGCCTCAGGGTCTCACACTAGGTCACGAACCTGATCGTCTGTGAGACCATCATCAGGTACCTCATCACCGCTCTCGCTATCATCCAAGCTAGCATCCAGCTCTGCGGTCTGTACATCCGGCACTGGCGATGAGGATGCGACTGTTGTGTCCTCTCCAGATGGTGCAGTCGCTGATCTCGCTGCTGCTCTTGCTGCTGCTGCTGCAGGATAGGCACCGGGCTCTCGCCGCAAATCTAGAAACTCAACAATAACGCGGGGAGAGAATATAATACTCACTCCCCGGACTACTAAGTTATAGCATAGAGCATCACCAGGCTGCTCACCCATGGAATGGTAAAACTCACCGACCATCTCAGGATATGCTGTGCCCCTCTGTCGACAGATCGGGGTCCATCCACGATCGGTGATGATGTCATGTATGCTCCGCCCCTCCCAAGTGAGGTCACGGAAGTCACCTAGAATGATCTCCCGCTCAACTAGTATAGGCCTGACGGCCGGCTGAGAAGGAGATGCGGAGGTACTTTCTACTGTCTGGGGTCTGGAACGTTTTCTTCCACTGCTGCTTGCCATTAGTATACTGTTGATGTATAAAAGATATATGTGATCTAATTAAAGTGAATTAGAGGAATGATGATGTTGTGCTATCATGGTTGACAACTGCTTATTCGAATGGCCTTTAATTCCATTCGAATTAAATTATATTCATTCGAATGAAATTTAAATTCATTCGAATGAACATAAAATTAATTCGAATGACCTCAGATAAGTCCATTCGAATTAGCCTAAAATCCATTCGAATAAAATTATATTCCATTCGAATGAACATAAATTTAATTCGAATGGACTTGACTTCAATTCGAATGGAATTTATATTCATTCGAACAGACCTGAGCCAAACAGACATGGCTGAGTCGACTCAGAACCGAACCGACACATTCATTTTTATGAAGGAATCCAATATTTTAATCGGTAGAAATGATTTAGGAGTAAATCCCTATCATTTCTACCGATTATAGTTGTGTCATTTGCCCCCAAAACAACAAAATGGGGTCGGATTGATTCAAAATCCGACCCCCCCAAAACTAACTAAAAAACTAATAAAAATAAAGCACATTTAACCCATACCTCTTGTTCTAGGAGATTTGAGGAGTTGGTCGGAGTTGGTGGCGGCGTTGTGGCTGCTAACGGCGAAGGAATCGAAGAGTTCGAATGAGAGGAGGCACGAAATGAATGGAGAAGAAACTGGTTCGCGGCTTAAATAACGTGATTTCGTTCGAACGGAAGTATAATTAGTTCGAACTAAAAGGGTATAAGTTCGAATTAGAAGGGTATAAGTTCGAATGAATTATATAATACTTCATAAAAATATATATATATATAAGTACAAGAGGTAAAACAATTGAGAAGTATTAGTAATAATAGTATATAATACAGAGTATACTAGTACTAATAAAAAATTTCTCACTAGTATATATAATAATATATATTAGATAACTATATATCGATAGTATAGAGTTTTATACTAGTTACTTATATATATTGTAAGTATCTAGTATATATATATGTAATGGTATATATATTATGGATTAGATGAGTATAAAATAGTATTGTCTAAAGCATTGCATTATAAAGTAAATATAGTAAGTATATAGTAAAACATTGCATTAATTATATGTATAAAAAACATATTTCTAATATATTTAGTTTGTATATTAATAATAAACCAAGTACTTGGACTATATTATAAAGTATTACAGTATTATTAGTTTTCATATTTTGATGGTATCTATACTTTAATATCACTTAGTATTATACTATTAGTGATACTTAGTATTATACTTATAGTGATACTAACTTATAAGTATAACACTATTAGTGATTGTAAATAAAATATTATACTATTTTAAATACTTAATATTATAGATTGATAAGAAACTTAGTATTATGATATTAGTGACACTTAGTATTATATAGTCTATATAATTTTTACATATACACATAATAATATTGGGTGTATTATGTGTATAGGTATATATTTATCTAATTATCTATTCGAACTAATATAATGTTAGTTCGAATAGAGATAATTCATGTTCGAACGAATTTTTTTTGTTTGGAGGGAAAATTCGCGCCAAGTTATCAGTATATGCTGGAGAATATTCCTTTTTCTGTTCGAACTGGAAAAATATTAATTCGAACGGGAAAAAATTGTGGGAAAAATTAGCGGTATTTGGATTTTCGCGTTCGAACTGATTAAAATTTAGTTCGAACTGAAATGCACATATTATTAATCTGATCCTTTCACTTCATTTTCACTCGGATTGAAGATTGAGAAAAGGAGAGAGAGCGTGGCAGAGGCTGTGAGAGAGTGTTGTGGAGAGAGAGAGCTTGAAAGCGTTGAGAGAGAAGAGATTCTTGAGAGAGAAAGGAGAAGGACAAGAGGTAAGTTGTGTTTTTTTGTATTTTTCATTCCGATTTTCGTTTACAAATATCTATAGAGTTTTTGCATTTATTTGTTGGGATAGAACAACAGTTTAATGTGTTTTATGTATATATAGGTATTGTGGATTGACTAAAGTTTGAATTGCTAGTACAAGAGGTAAGTTTTATTAGTTTTCTAAGTTGTTTAATAATCATATTTAGAGATATTCATATAGTTTTGAGTTTGTTGTATTGAAATATGGCATCATGAATGCAGAAATTGTGTTTTGTTTATCAGTTTTGTGCTCTGTTTCGTGACTAGTTTCTGGGTTGGTTTAATTCGAACGCTCTGAATACTATTCGAATTAATTTTTATTTGTTCGAACAGAATATAACTCGACCAGCGTTCCATTCGAACTTATAGAGTGTTTGTTCAAACAGTATCACAGAATTAAATACTTATTATTTGCAGTGATAATTAAATAGCTTAATACTCCAAATATAATAATAAGATATTTAATTAAAAAATTATAATTAAATATGTGAAGATATTTAAGTACTCAAGTAATAAGATGATTAATACATAATGTATAATTAATTATATCTAAGTACACTAATTAAATAGCTTAATACTCCAAATATAATAATAAGATATTTAATTAAAAAATTATAATTAAATATTTGAACATAAGTAAGTACTCAAGTATTAAATATTTCAAAATCTTTAATGGCCCATCATGTATACTTGTAATGTAATCTTCCCATGTATTTGTGATGTATACTTGTTATGTTTACTACTGGGTGTTTGGATTTTGTAGTTATTTTACATGCAGTTAAACCTTAGACCCGTTCGAGAGTTGTGGCCAAATATTCTCTTAAATATTTGGGTATAACTCTTGAATTGTCCAAAGTGGACAGTTTGGGATTCTATCATCTATATGGCATATATACTTAGTTATAACTCCTGTGTTAGTCAATTTAAATTTTGGTTTAGCATTTTTCTACATTCTTCGAGTATGTAGTTTATAAGTTTCTCGGCTCATGAATAGGGTCGACGGCTTATCGTGACTAGCATACTTGGACAATTGTAGGGAAATGCTGCCGAAATTTTTACTAACATACGAGTTTTAGACTGAGTATATATGCGATATAGATGATAGTCTCTCGAATGGGATAGGACCAACTACCTTAAAAGTACAAGGTAATTAAACACATGTATTGTAATAGTTGAATGATAGCGTTTATCCCATGATTGTGGTTTTCCTTTATAGATGGATAAAAGTTAGATGTTGTTGGGAGATAGACTTGGTCGAGAATATAAGCAATATGCACAAGGGGTGAAGTCTTTCTTAGAATTTACTTGTGGGAGTGTTGATAGTCGAGGATTTATAAGATGCCCATGTAAGAAGTGCAAAAACCTTAGTTCTTATAATATGACGGCTGTGGAGGATCATTTATTCGTAAATGGAATTGATGGTAAATATTCACATTGGGTTTTACATGGAGAACCATTTCCCCAAGGAGTTAGATTTGGCAGTCACACCAACCAGATGGATGAATGTAACGAGATCGACACGGAGGACATAAATGTTGATATTTCTGATGATGGTTATGATAATGGAGAAGATATGACTGAAATGTTAGGAGATCTTGGCGCAGGCATATTTGGTGCCAGGGTTGGAGAAGGAACATCTACCCAGTCATTTGGGGGAAATGAAGACTTTGGATCATTGTGGGAGGATGCACAACGAGAATTGTATGAAGGGTGCACCCGTCATAGCAAGTTGTCATTCACTGTCAGGTTGCTCCATATAAAGTCTATTTGTCGTATTTCTGCAAAGGCTATCGATATGCTGCTTGAATTATTTAAAGAGGCTCTGCCAGAGGATAACATAGTACCTCGAAATTTTTATGAAGCAAAGAAATTGAAGCGAGGGTTAGGATTTGATTATAATATCATCCATGCATGTAAGAATGATTGTGTTCTCTTCTGGAAGCAATATGCAGAATGTGAATCATGTCCGGTGTGTCTTGAGTCAAGATGGACATCAGATAAGCGTAATGTACCCCAGAAAGTGCTAAGACATTTTCCGCTTATTCCTCGACTTCGAAGATTATTTACTTCCCAGATGACTGCGAAAGATATGACTTGGCATCACACAGAAAGAGTTCAAAATGATCAATTTCTCACTCATCCTGCAGATTCCTTACAATGGAAGAAATTTGATGACGAGTATCCATGGTTTGCTGAAGAACCTCGCAATGTACGTCTTGGTTTAGCAACTGATGGGTTTAATCCATTTGGCAACATGAGCACTTCTCATAGCACTTGGCCTGTCATAGTAATGCCTTATAATTTGCCACCATGGAAGTGTATGAAGGATCCTTATTTTATGATGACTCTATTGATTCCAGGGCCAAGGCCACCAGGAAATGAAATAGATGTATATTTGCAGCCAATGATGGAAGAGTTGAAAGAGTTGTGGGAACAGGGTGTCAATACATATGATGTGGCCACTTCGCATGAATTCAAAATGCATGCTGCAGTACTTTGGACAATTAATGATTTTCCGGCATACGGGAACTTGTCTGGGTGGAGCACAAAGGGAAAAATGGCTTGTCCTGTTTGTAACAAAGATACACAGTCTCAGTGGTTAGCGAATGGCCGGAAATTATGTTTCATGGGACACCGTCGATATCTACCTCATGATCATAGATGGCGAAACAATAGGGTAATGTTTGATGGAACGGTTGATCGTAGGTCATCACCGCCAGAGTATTCTGGTAGTGATATTCTCACTCAATTGGCAGATGTCCCAGACAACAGATTTGGAAAGAATGCAAGATGCCGAAAGAGGAAAAGACAAGCAGTGGAATTGAATTGGACCAAAAAAAGTATTTTTTTTTAGTTGCCATACTGGTCTACCTTAACACTGCGTCACAATCTAGACATAATGCACATTGAAAAAAATATATGTGAGAATATTTTGGGTACCCTGATGTCAATACAAGGAAAAACAAAAGATACAGTCAACTCTCGTAAAGATTTGAAAGAGTTGGGAATCAGATCAGAGTTGCATTTGCAAGATACTGGGTCATCAGCTTATATGTCCATTGGATGGTATACACTTTCAAGTGATGAGGGAAAGAAATTCTGTGATTGGTTTATGACAATCAAATTGCCCGATGGTTATGCTTCGAACATGTCAAGATGTGTCCGACCTCATGATTGGAAGATAACTGGCCTAAAAAGTCACGACTGCCATATATTTTTACAGCGATTGTTGCCAATTAGTGTGCGCGGAAAGCTTACTCCAGATGTTCGTACAGCTATCACAGAATTAGGATGATTTTTCAGAAATATTTGCAGTAGAACGTTGAAAGTTGATGCCTTATTAAAAATGGAAGCTGACATTGCATTGATATTGTGTAAATTGGAGAGTTTGTACCCGCTTTCATTCTTTGATGTAATGGTTCATTTGGCTATGCATCTCCCTCGTGAGGCTTTAGTTACTGGCCCCGTTCAGTATAGATGGATGTATCCTATTGAACGGTTTTTGGGAAAACTTAAGCGATCTGTGGGGAATAAGGCTCGTCCGGAAGGATCGATCGCAGAGTCATATATTCATAATAAGTGGCATACATTTTGTTCAATATATTTTCGTGGGGTTGATACTAGATTTACGAAACCGGATCGAAATTATGAAGGTGGACAAATGGGGGTTTCGTCAGCATTTACCGTGTTTTCCCAGAAAGTACGTCCTATAGGTGCACAAGGGGGCTATGACCTATGTGGGCGAGAGTTTGAAAGAGCTCGATGGTATGTCTTAAATAATTGTGAAGAGATTGAACAGTATTTGAGGTGAGTGATGATCATCTAATTTGGTAGTAGTATTAAGTGCATTTCTAATAATATAGTATATATTGATACAAATTAATAACTCACATTAACATATGCAGCGAACATATATATCTACTTCGCACGAATGGTGTGACTGACGTAGAAAAGACGCATGAAGAAGAATTTGCCTCATGGTTTGAACATACGGTATTATTCGGGAAAAAATTATGCTTGAAAGTATTTTAAACTTTATTTAATTTGTAGGTGTCATCATATTTATATATGATATTGATACAAGTAGAATAAAATTTATTTATGTAGGTTGCATCGAAATATAATGAACATTCAGGTGAAATCTCACCAGAAGTATATGCTTTGGCATGTGGTCCGTCTAAGCGGGCTATCCAATATTCAGGATGTTTGGTGCGTGGATATAGATTTCACACAGCAGACAGAGAACGATATAGGAAAATTCAAAATTGTCGGGTTGTTGTCGAAGGAAGCCATGGGGATGAAAATATTGATTTTTATGGAATTGTGGAGAATATCATAGCATTAAAGTATGTGGGGGGATATATGGTCTGGTTATTTAAATGTAATTGGTGGGATGTCTCGGATCCTAGATTGGGAGTGCGTAAGGATGAATATTTTGTAAGTGTCAATACATCTCGCAAATGGTATGAGGACGACCCATTTGTTCTCACATGCCAAGCAAATCAAGTTTTTTATTTAGATGATCCGGAGTTCGGAAATCCATGGAGAATAGTCGAGAAATTTGAGCCAAGAAATGTGTATGATTATATTCCAGAGATAGACAAACCACATGAAGAAGTTGATAGTCCAGACCATGAAGAAGCATATCAAGAAAATGAATCAGGCATCAATCTATTTGTTGATCTAAGCCATTATGACATGGTCCCATTGCGTAGAGAAGATGTTCAACCCGAAGTAATTGAAGGTGACATGTCAGAAGAACATGAATCAACTGAAGTGTCTACTGAGGATGAGAGCGATTGGTCTAGCAATACTGATACCGAATGATTTTCAAACAGATATTTGTGTAGGTAAAATTCTTATAAAAATATTTCATGTATTGTGTTCGAATAATAATTTATTATAATTTCAAACAGATATGCCTCCTAAACACAAAAGAACACGTGAGCCATCCCCACCACTTAGCGAATCCCGTGTGCTTCACCTGCCAACAATGGTGGGCCACCGTCACCAGAACCAGAACAAGGTATTTTTTCAATGTATATCTTTCAAATAAGATTAATTTAATTAAAATATATTCTAAGCCGTTTGTATATATAGCTATTGTAAACCAGCGCCGAGTTAGAGGCATTACGAGGGGTGTCTGCATAGAAAAAGTAAGGAAAGTGGGTAAAATTAAAGTTGATATATCTGATGATCACACCGGTGGCTCTGGGGATTCGGCAGCTTGGCTTGCTTCTTATGTTGGTACACTTACTCGCACGTATGCACCGATGGCTACATCATCCTGGGCTAAAGTTCCCCAAGATGTGAAAGACCACATCAAAAATCGTTGTCTGGTAATAAGTTACTTTGTATAACATTTTTATTTAAATGCGAATGTTTGAAATTATACTAATTGTTTATAATTCTTTGAAGGACGAGTTTGAACTAAATTTTGGTCGGCGGGAGGATCGACTAACGATTGAAGAACTCATGTCAAATGCATTTCGGAGGTACAAAGGTCGATGCCATGCACACTACCAGAAGTTCAGTACTACGATAGAGGCACGTCAAAATCCATTCCAAGCAATGCCACCAAACGAATGGGAGAAAGTTTGTGATCTGTTTGAAGATCCTGCTTATCAGGTAATTTCGCTATTATCTTTTTTTTAATAATATATAATAGATGTATTAAATAAAAATTATAATTCTTTTTTTTAGAAACGGAGTACAGTGAACAAAACAAATAGATCAAATTTAACGATACACCATCACGCGGGTTCTCGATCTTTTCATCGCTTGTAAAAAAAAATGGTTAGTTCTTATTGTCTCCAATAAATCTTAATATATACATTTTTTTCGTATAAATTATGATATTAATTTTCATTTTGCAGCAAGAAGAAAATCCTACTGATTATGATCTGACCCAATTGTATGCTAAAGCACATAAAAATCATGATGGTGTTTGGAGCAATCCTGAGGCAGAGGCAAATTATGTAAGTTTAAGTTTATTTAATTTCATTGTCTAAATATATTTTTGTTACATATACTAATTTTAATGTTTTTCTTTTTCCAGGACAAGATGATATCTCTTAAAGACACTGTTGCGGATCCATCTGATGAATCATCTGTCAACGATGCTCAAATCTTTTCTCAAGTTCTTGGATCACGTTCTGGATATTTGAGGGGCTTAGGACGTTGCGTGAAGCCATCCTCAACATCTTCATCATCTTCTAAAGCCAGATCGAATGACGACAACACTAAAAAATTAGAGGAAGCTGCACTTGAGATAGAACGATTGAGATCGAAGGAAAAAGAGTTATTGACCTGATTAGATCAAGCAGCAGATTTAGAAGCAAGATTAGAAGAGAGGCTACAATTAAATAACCAAAAAATGTTTGAACAATTTCAATTAATGATGTCCCAAAACCCTATACCACCACCACCACCAAAATCATAATTCATTTGTTTTTTTTTTAATAGCCTTTAATATTTACGATGTTTGTAAACATTTGAACAATTGATGTATATAGATTACAATTTGTATTAGTATCAATTTCATTTTGTTTGATCAATGCCGTTTGAATGGTAAATTACCATTTATGCATACATTCGAACAAAAACATATCCATTCGAACCAATAAATTCCCATTCGAACAAAAATATACCCATTCGAACTTACTGGGAAATACAATCCATGCGTTCGTTCGAACAACTAAATACTCATTCGAATAAATTCATTTCTAAAAGTCCGTTCGAACAGAAGATTTCTGTAAATAGATTATTTGTTCGAACAGTTAATATTTTTCTTCGAACTAAAGTCGCTTACGAACTTTTTTGTTCGAACGGACTTGGTCAGATATGGTTATTGGTTCGAATTAACATTTCATGTTGTTCGAACAAAAATATTTCCGTTCGAACTTGATTCTGAGACGACATTTTTTTGTCTCAGAAAAAATTTCCCGTTCGAACGGTTTCGACCGGTTCCGCCCAATTTCGTCCCTAAAAATACTTTTCAGAGACGAATTTTTGTCTCCGAAAACTTTCTGAGACAGCCTTTTTGAGACAAAATAGAGATGAAATTTTTTCGTCTCCCAAAACTTTTAGGGACGAAATTTTCATTTTTTGAGACAAAATTTTTTGTCTCAAAAAATCATATCTCTTGTAGTGGATCCCACAGGTCTGCAAATGTAGCAAAACAAAAAACATTCAAGCAATTGATCAGACAAAAGATATCTTATCCAAAGCTAAAGTAGTCAAAAAAAAAAAAAAAGGAATTAAGCCATCATGTTAATTTATGCCTGACAAAGCAAATTAAAGATTCCCACACACAACAATAATTTAAGAGTTATCTCAATCATGGAAGGACCTAAAAAGAAGTCTTTCTTTTCTTTTCTATGAAGTCTCATACTAGCACTACTTTTATGGATTTTAAAGAGTTCAAGTAGGCCGAGAGATACATGTAATCACTGATCCAATTGGAAAAAATTATAAAATCTCTATCAATTGTTCTCTTTTGGTTTCTTATCTCATCTCATCATTATAATTTTTTTTAATTTTTATATAAAATATAATAAATAATTCAATTTTTTCAAATTTTAAAATAAAAATAATATTAAAAAAATATAATATAATAATATTTTATTTAACTTTAACATTTTATCTCATATTATCTGTGTAATCAAATGGGACATCTCATCTCATCTCAACTTTCAAATAGAATCTCTCTTCCTATCCCATTCTAAGTAAGATGAAGAGATATAGCTCATCATGTCGTTGTTGGACTAACAATTTGATTAAGGAAGGGTGTCTTTTAAAAATAAATTATTCAACCGAAAAAATGAATATTAGTATTCAAAATTATTACGTTAAAGGCAATGATATTTGGAGATGTCGTGACATTAATGCAACGCATAACGTTAATAATAAGATACAGTTATGAGTTGTGCAAATGGCGTAATGTATTCATTTTGAAAAAAAATGAAGTTCACAACTGAAAATACTAATTTTTTATGTGAGTCCTATAATTACTCACTTTTTCAAAAGGAGTACTGTGTGGCACTTGCACATTTTAGTATTACTCGAATTAATATGTAAGTACCCAATGGCACCTCTTGTGGCACGCTTAGAGTCATAATTAAGGGCTTGTTTGGAAAAAAGTTTTATTTCCAAAATTCTCATCTCATTTCATTTCATCACATCCCATCTCTTTCCCAAACATTACTCAAATACAAATACTTTTAAACTAATCATTACAACTGTTTCAAACTTTGAAAAAAAAAATCAACATTTTCAAATCTCCAAACAAAAATAATATTAAAAAACCATATTCTAACAATATTTTAATTTTATAATATTTTTTATTCAACTTTTCCTCTCTCATTTCTCAAAACTTAAAAAATACTTAACTCAAATTATCTCACCACTATTCACAAATTATTTACCACTATTCACAAAAGTCTAACATGAGTAAGCTTTAGGAACGAAAAAAAAAAAAAAAACTAGGGGTTTTTAGTTTGATTGTTAATTTCCAGTTAATGCTTGATTATGGCTGGAAAAAAAATGAGTAAATGTATTATGTTAAAAAATGAACAAAGAAGATCAACTTATTTATTCACCATATATAATATAACATAATTAACATATTTACTGAATTTTCACTAAATAAATGCCAAAATAATAATTAGTAATGTTCTCGATCATTTTCTACATGAAGAAGGTAAATCTGAGGCAAATTAGACCGTACTCAAACCTAGCTTTGCAAAATAAAATTAATGGAGTTAAATCTCTGTGGAGCCCAAGTCTGAAATTTTTTTTGTGTTTTTCTAAAATATTGTGAAGCCCAAGATTGATTTGGAAGTGGGTTTTCTTTCAAATTTAGTGTGAGTTTGTGTGAAGGCAGTGGTCTCAGCCCGTGTGAAAGCCCAGCTCAAGGTGAGGAGCCCAGCCTCTCATCTTTTGAACGGCGCCGTTTTGGTTTAAAGGGTGAGAAAACCCTACAGGTCAAGAAAATTAATGTAGATAACTGGATAAATTGGATAAAATCTCAATTGAAAACCTATATATATGCATGCATGGTACTGTAAACTGCCGGTCCAAACAACTTATAAAATTTATGAACATTAATCTATATATTCATAGGCAATCATTGACTTACTCTACGTTAAAATATTACTATACTTATGTTGATAGAATATACTCATAATATTCTAGCATATACGATATCTACCATGACTTATTCTTTATTATATTTAGTTTATTATGTAAATCAATTACTATTTTTAACTTCTTGTATATCTATTCTTTCTCAGGCCTCATTTACCTATAAATAAGGTACAGTTTCACATATAGAAATACAAGTTATTCTCTCTCAATTTTATTTTAACTTTTTATCTGTCATAGCAACAGAGTCACCAATTTCTTAAGTTCTCTTACAGCATTTCTTTTTTTATTTGTGATAACTCTCATATTCAATGTATTATTAGCTGTTCTTTTCTATTTAGAACACGTCGTCTATGCAGGAAACCCTAGGAGAGGAATAATCTCTGTTAGAGTAAGCTGTAAAATACACCTAGCTTAATTATAAAGCTGTCATTTTTCTCTCTCTTAGTAACTGTAACAGAGATTATTCCAAAGCCATTAAATTTTTTTGGAGAAAACCTATTTATAAGTTATAAATTTTCACATGCATCAGCTATACTAACAAATGATTCGTTTTTTTATTTTTTAAGTTATAATGGATTCCACTACTATAAGTGATGTATAGCAAAACTTTTTTTTTTTAAGATGAAGCTAGCCAATACATTTATACTCCAATTATAGATTAATGCTTTATCCTTTATGTATCAAATTATCAAAAATAAAAACTATGCGTTTAATTATAAAAAAGAAAAAGGGAAAATAATGCTCACATCGAATTTCAAATATATAGTATTGGCGGTCAGATCTAAGCAAGATATTGACATTATACGTTTTTTATAGTTTTAAATACATGAATATATCAGTATTAATAATTTAGAGTACAAATTCTAAAACTTCTAGTAATATTTAAAATATACAAAAATAAAAATAAATTCTCGTGTGGGTAAAGAGGGGAAAAATAAACGAAAACAAGAAAAAAGATCAAAACACATACAGGTGGAATAAAACGCAAATTCAAGCAATTGGTGACACAAATTAAAGATATGATCTTATCCAAAGATAAAAGTAGCAAAAAAATGAATGCATCATGTTTTGGACTGGCCGGAAAGCAAAAGATCCCCACAACAATAATTTAAGAGTTCAATGATGGAATGACTCGTAAAAGAAGAGACTTTCTTTTCTAAGAAGTCTCCCACTAGCAGTACGTACTATGTTTTTTAAGATTGTTGGACCACCAATTAATGTTAATTAAGGGTGTCTATTAAAATCAAATAATTATTCAAGCGAATTGTAACGAATGAATTTCATGAGTCTAAATATATATATATATTCGAAAGTACGTAAAAGTAAAGTCTTTGGATCCTTCAGATATTATATATATAGATATTATATCATGTATATTATTTTCCATTCAGTACGTAATCTAATTACTTGAAAAAAAGCTACGGAATGACGTTTGGTCTAGGATCATTAATTGGTAACATTACAAGAATTATGGTAAAGCGGGGACTCGATTTGGCCGGGCGGATCGTTAATAATTTTTTATAGAGTATTGATTATTCATGGTGGTGGAGCCACTTAAATAGATTAAACACATCACTCTCTAAATCACTAGTAACATGAATTATTAAAAGATAAACACAACTAGTGAGCTAACAACAAGAAACAAGAAAGAAAATGATCCATCAAATCATGTTTATAACTTTGGAAAAGCAAAAGATTCCCCCATATCATGAAAAGAGGAAATTGCAGAGAGGAAGATCATGGCTTAATGCATTAATTTGGAACCAAATTGCAATGGTCGCATGCATGCACTTATAAAACGTAACTTTTATTGTACGTGCCAAATTACCAAGTACTAGGGGGCCCACTCTAAATTAATTAAGCAATATCTAATCTTCTCGATCGGTCAATCGACTCGTATATATTATAAGTATAAAATATTCATGCTCTATTGGAATATTAAAGAATAATGAACCCTTAAAAAGGCAATTACTTACCTAATTAGATTCTACTTCTATGCAAAACCAAGATAAAAATCTCATTAAAGAAGTCTAAAGTATAAACCGATCGGAATAGATAAGGAGAATAACTTCTAACCGGTACATCCATTAAACAGTTAAGATCAGCCTCCAATGTCCTCTTACCACGTAGCCCACCCACCAAACCCATCATGCATCCGCACCGCACCGAAGGCAAATCTCTCTCCCACCCTCGTCTCTCTCTCAGAGTCAGATCCCTAGAGTCAGATCCCTCACACCCTCATCTCTCTCTCACCGAACACACCCCCTCAAAAACCCTCCCCTCGCCCTCGTCTCTCTCATGAACTTTCTTTTCCAGTTCTGTAATATCATTTACCTCCATCAACCACTTTTTAACATCAGATTCTTAGAGAACCCAGAAGAGGAAAAACAATTTAAAATCTAAATAAATCTTGAACTTTTCATCGTATGAGACCCTAGAGAACCAAATAGCTCCATTATATGTTTTTAAATTAGTTGTCTTCTTGGTTACCCATTAGAGGGTTCTGCTTTCTTGTAACCGTACTACTCAGGGCAGTGTTATACTGTTATCTGGTATTATAATAAATCTTGGAGTTTAATTGATAAGGTGCCTCATGAAACAAATCAACTTCACCCAGATTTGCAATGGGCTCTATGCATTCAAAATTTTAAATTTATCTTATATTTTCATCGTCTTTCCAACATAATGGGAGTTGTTGATGCATGTAGATGATGCCATGGTGAACTGTAAATTTTTTCCGGGCAAGAATAATTTTGTTCGTGACATTTGGATTCATCTTTGCATTATTATCTTAAAAAAAAAACTGGGTGTATAATTATTATATTTGGAGGAGTGCAGTTGCTGCTATTCGACCAAAGACAGTGAGGTTCCAGCCAATGGTGAATCGTGCTCCACCCAGGCTAGTTTCTTCTCAGGTGACCTTCTAAGTTATTCTCAAAGAAGATGACCTTCTAAGTTCTTCTCAGAGTCCTTAGTCATTTAAGTTCTTTTGATCTTTCCATTGGCCAGTGATTTCAGGTCGAAATCTCTGGAGCAGCTGTTTGTAATTTAGCCGATGAGTTTTCAAAATTTGACAGCAAAGCAACGGCTGCCTGGCATAGGCGCACAAAGGAAAATACATTTTAGGGTATTTTAGGTAACAATCTGATGCAGTCGTCCTCATGTTTTTAGTTTGAACAATGCTGAGATGTCAATTTGTTATTAGGTGCTGCTATAAGCCTCTAATCGGTAAGTACCGCTCCAAAGCGGAACTCATAGATAAGACATTAAAGCAACACTTCGTTGCAAAAAGCAGGAAAAGGCTAATTAATTACCTACAAAAACCTTTCTTATCCGAAGACAAAAGTTGGTAAGAATGATTCCACGAGCAATAATTGAAGCATTCTTTTTTTTTTTTTTTTCCCTGTTTGAGCAAGAAATTATTAAAGCAAGGGAAGGACTATAAAAAAGAAGTCTTCCGCGAGCAAGCTGAATGCTTTTCGCATGATTAGAAGGTATTCCACTTGTAATGTAAATAGTTTCATGTGATATATATTGATGAGGGATATTGTCTCCTTTTTAATGTACGTCCGTTCTAAATGGTTAATTTCCACATGAATATCATTATATATATTGGACTGATTTTGTCGATTGAGTCACATTGCGCTTGAAACTGTTGAATAAATTTGTTTTTAATGACTTTAATTAGCTATTAGATGCCAACTCACGTACCTTGCTGTTTATCACCCAAAAATTTTTATTATATTTTCCTACTAATTAAGCTAATTAATCCTATAGATGGTTTTAGATTTTTTTCTTTTACAGTGTTTAAAACTCTATCTCCTCGGATAATCGATACTGATCTGTTAGCTAAAAGCTTTTCATTCTGAAGTAAGAAGTGCATGGAAATAGGCTAACAATTCATTTCACTAAATTCTCACAAAAGCTTTCAATGATATTACATATCTCACATAGAACACGTTACATTACAATCACTCAAGAGAATATCACATATACACATGTCACGGGACTTTTCTTTTTCCCCCTTTCTGGCCCTTAGGGGCCGACCATTCCAAACCTTTCAATATCATCTTTTCTTTTCTTTTTATATAAAAACACACTTTCTGAACAACCTCAAATTCTCAAGTTGTGTAACCTTGTAAACTATCCAAATTGCCATGTTATACTAGTTAATAATACATTAATATAACTAATTAATCTATTTTTTTAATAGCTTAAACTTTTGATATAAATAATGATTTCATAATATCTTTAAATAAAAATAATAATAAATTGGTGAGGATTTTTCCTTGTTGGAAACTATTCAATTTGGACATATTGTTGTGTTGTCCTATTTAGAAATTAATTCCATCCTTTGCAATATTTGTTTTGTATATTTTAAATTGTACTAGAAGTTTTACGCTCTGTACGTAGTGATCTAAATTATTAATACTAATGCAATATTGTATTCGAAACTATTAAAAGAGGTTTCTAGCTTAGATTTAACCGTCAGTATGGTAAAACTCACATTTTTTTTTTTTATTAATCTTAACGGTTGAAATTTGATAGGGGTACTATATGTCCGTTTTTTAATATAATTTAATTGATATATAAAGGATATAATTCGATAAAACAGTCCATAATTGGAGCATAAACGCCGTACGTATTAGCTTCAAAACAAAAGGATGTAAAGGCTACGAAATGATCTGATATGATCTGTTAAAGTCACTGAGGAAAAAAAAAAAAAAAAAAGACAACTTTATAAATTGTATTTTACTTTAATTTAAGGGAGAACGGCAGATTATTAAGTTCTTGCATGTTAAACGTAGAGGGAAGGAGGGTGAGGCAGCTTGGAGTCTAAGATGTGGCTACTATTCTAATTAGAGGAATGATATTTGCATTTTAGGGTATATAAATTCCGTACATTCATTTTTAAAATAGTGAATAAATCTATAATCCACATGAAAAAATTATTTTTTAATAAAAGACCCTATTTTTTTTTTTCTCAAATTGACTTTACGAGACTTGCACTGATGATCATATACAATCACTACAAGAAATTTAGCTTTTCCTCACGAAAATTTTATCCCAAGCTTTACGTTCGTGGCAAATACTTAGCTTATGACACCAAAAGGGTCCGTGTGAAAAAAAATTGCTATTTTCTACCAAAAAACGTCCGACGAGCAAGAAGTTGTGGTAAAAGCGACTTTTTGCGGCGAAAAAACGAATTTTTGCGGCGACTTCATGTTGCCGCAAATACTTTTAAGTATTACAACTCTTTCCCCTTATTTCTTTTTTCCCCAGCCCGATACCCGGCCGCTCGTTTTTCCTTCTCCCCCTTTTTTCTTTTCCCCCCCCTTGATACTCCCTCTCTGGTTGAAGGATGGGTTTGCTGCCGCCCTTCCTAAGCCGTGCTTGCTGGTGTGCTGTCGCCACCTCGCCGAGGAGGTGAGTCTCTAATCCTCCCATATTTCTTTCTCTATCTTCGTCTCTTTGGGTTTGCGTCTCTCTCTCTCTCTCTTTCTCTCTCCGTTTCTCTCACTCTCTATTTCGCCCTAATTATCTCTCTCTCTCTCTCTCTCGGTTCCATCGTCGTATGTGGGGGAGGTTGACCAGAGCGTGGACGAGGGGCTGCTGCTCAATGAATGGGTCTGTGTTTTACAAATTTTTTCCCTCCCGATTTAGGTATATGGATTGGAAGCATTTTATCAGAGCATGGTACTATTTTTTGAATTTTTGGAGTTCTTGCGTGTTTGGGAAAGTTAACTTATTTTTGGATATTCTCCATTATTGATTGTGAATCTGTTACGAATTGCAGTGCCTTTTTTTTTTTGGGGTGATACATTAGGGACTTTTTTTATGTTGAAGGATGGGTTTGGATCAGTTTTTTAGATATTGATTTAGAATTGATTTGGGGTTTTGGGAGCTTTGTCGAATGTTCTTTTGGGTGATATACATCCGAGAGTTCATGAAAGTAAGTTTTATCTGATTTTTGTTAATATGGGGTTGCTCAACCTCCTCGGGAGGTAGTGAATGTATCATCATTTCTCATATTTGTGGTGCCCCATGATTTGGGTAGGAAAAGAGGGTGGGTAGTTTTGTTACAAACCTTTGTCTAAGCTATAAAAATTTTCTCAAAGGAAACCTTCTCTAGCTGCTGTGATTTTGGGATTTTGGTAGCTCTAGCTGCTGTGAAATATTTAATTCACATCTAATCAAATAAATGCACACTGAGGAGGGCAGTAATCTCTGGTAGTTTGGAGGAAGGGAAAAGAACTTAGAAATTAACCTAGTAGCATCATTGATGGTACTTATATTTTGCAAAATGGAACCAAATATGTGCATACCCATGTGTGAATAATATCTATCATATACGTTGACTGGGATTTTTGGCTATTCTGTTTTGCTTTGCAGCCTTAAGTTTTGGTATCATGGCTTTAATTGGAACCTTATTGTAGATGGTTCTTAACTTTGTTATCATTTACTGTTGCTTTCAGTCATATATAGAGGTTTGATTTTGTTATACAGAGTGAGTGCAGGGTGGTTTTTTTGGGTAGCAGATGTAGCTTTCTTTTTGTCAATTTAATAAGCAATAGAATAATATATATATATATATATAATTAATTCGACTGAGAGAAAGGAGAATAGGTAAATGCCATATAAAAAGGCAACTACCATTCATGTTTCTACCTCAATCTCTATGGATTTGTACCCAAAGTTGCCAAAAGAAGATGGAGTTCTTGTGGTCTGTAATGGTGAAAATGGAGTCTCTGCTGCTCACCAGTTTTCTGATCATCATCATCAAGTATTATCGGACAGCATACTTTGTCTAAGATCATGATCATGATCTTAAACAACCACGGATTCCTGGTTGGTTTGCAGAGCATTGTCCAATTTGGCCAGGTGATCAGTTTCACTTTCCTTGATCATGAAGTTCTGAGAATTTATTATATGCATATATGTGATGATCAGACTCAAATTTCTCCCTATGCATTAGCTTTTATATATATATATATATATATATCTTTGTTTTTGGATACATTTAGTTGATCTCTTTCTGACTAATTTTATCAGCCGAATTCAGACAGCTTATTATAAGTTATCACTTCTTCTTTTCTTACACACACACACACACACACACACATTATATACAGTTAATCATCAGTTAGACCATTTTCATCGTTAATTTACCTTAACTAGATCTTTATCATAGAAGCTTTTTTAATGATTTTTCTAATTGTTTGCAGTACATTTCTGACTTTGGACATCTCAGGAAAAAGAAATCAATGGACAAACAAATTTAAGAAAACAAAGTATGTTATTATTATTATTTTGGTTGTTCTTTATTTTTGGATACAGTAAGCATGCTCTCATAATTTGGTGAAGATGATGATCATCTACTCAGTTCAACGCAAAGGTTGCCAAGCTATTAATTCTGCTTTGGTACTTTTTTGTTCCACTACTTGCACTATAATGGACCATAATATATAATATATATATTGTAGGACAAGCAGACTTTCTAAAAGTGGAGAAAATTCTGTTTCAAGGATCGTCCAAATACCAAAGTATGATGGTTTTCCAGGTATATATCTTGTATATATATATATTTAGTTTATTGTGAGAATTAAATACCAATTTTTGAGTTGATCATTTGTGTAATAATGCAAAAGCAGCATGCATGCATGTGTGCTACTATATATCTTGTATTTTAATATCCTCAATAATTATTATTGATCAATGCAGTCATCGGCCTATGGCAAGGTTTTTGTCCTCGATCAGTTAGTGTGACGGGGATAACAAGATCTAGAAGATCTAAGATAAAGAGTAGTATCGCTTTTCTCTTATATACTTAAGAAGTTCCTACTGATTCAGCATCTTATTTGTGCCTTATGAGTTGGTTAGTCTTGCATTTTCATTTATATATTTTTAAGTTTTGATTGGTGTGGTTTAATTTTTGGTCCTTATTATCTGATTGCAGGAAAGGAAAGTAGAAGACACGCATATAACTTTTCAGAAAAAGAAATTTTGTTGACCAAACAACATTCATTTTGCTTGTCATATTTGTGGTAAGATTTTTGCCAGATTCATAGATTTTTTCCATTTGCGTAGTCGTCATGCACTTCTTTCATCTCTTTTTTTGCCTTTTGGTTGTCATATTAAATTATTGGCATTGAATAAATTTTGCCTTTAACTTTTTTGAGGACTTTCCACAGGTAGTTCAATTGATATGGTGATCCTCTATGATTTTGCATATTTGGTGAGCTGAAAGCTGACAAAGCTCATTTAAGTCTTTGAATTTCAGTTAAGGCCAATGTCTTTATGTTGTATGTAATGAACACATTTCAAAAACTCAAGTGTTATTTGAATAAAATATCTACATTTGTGTTGGATTGGATTACATGGGCAGCAAGCATGTTGATATGTCTTGCAATACAAGATTTTGAGTTATATATATGGAAGTGTGAAGTGGAATGATGTGAATTGGTAGTAAATATTGAAGTGGTTGGTTGGGATTATTGTTGGTGTGTATGGAGCTTGAAAGAACATTTGTAGATTGATATTAACAGCTGGATAGACTATGTTCAAAGTGGTTTTATTGCATTTCATTGGTGTACATGCTGGTTGTTATGTATTGAATTTTAATGGATGGTGGTTTATTGCATTTCATGGTTACGTTGGTTTGTATATAATTTTTTAGCTTATATTAGACAATTTTTTATGATCATTTTTGGCTTAGTCTCGTTTGTTTTTAGTTTTACGGTTTGTATTTTTTTTTTTCTAAATTCTTTTAGCATTTTCCACGAAGACAACTAGTGGCAAATACTATTTTTTTTGCCAGTAGAATTTTTTCCCCACAAATGTTGTAGTGGGTAATACTAATACCCACCAGTACCTCTCGTGATATTTGCTCCTATTCTCACATAAACGAAAATGGATGTGCTTTTGCGACAAGCTTCATCGGCTCTTGCCACGAAATGTGTCGTGGGAAAATATAGGTATTGCCCATGACTTAAACCTTTCGTGGGCAATAATACTTTTTGCGGCGAGTTTTACGCCACGAGCTCCCCACGGGCCGAATTGGTGGAAAAAATATTTTTCCCACAAAAACATGACTTTTTGCCACGAATCCCCTCCTTGGAGAAAACCAATACTTCTTGTAGTGGATGCAGATCTCATGATTCCATGAAGTTATCTAATTTAGTACAAATTAATTGCTTAAATTTGTTCCACCTTTTTGGTATTTGGTAAATGGATTGATATATAGCTAACTCGTAATCCATGGGATTGGGAAATCTTTTGCTTATCCAAAGTTAAAAACAATATTGTTTTGGTCATTCCTACTTTTGAATAAGATATCATATCTTGTTGCACCATTAGCTTTCTCTTTTTTGGTTTATTTTGCTAACTTTTGCAGCTACACCTGTACGTGGGGTCAAAAGAATTAGCGTTTTTGGTGTTTTCCTTTTCTGTTTTTCTTTTTTGCTTTGTCCACAAGGTTTCTAGTTTCACATTTCTACTTCTTTCTATCTTTGATCTGATCTATCCAAATCCTTCTAACTTTTCTAAACATCCACGTTTTTGTGCTCCCGTCGTCTCCAACAATTAGCAGCAAGCTAGTGCTTGATCCAGTGATTCTGCACTTAATTTGTACTCTAAAAGTGATACAGCGTATTCGAAACACTTTGATTTGATTGTCAATAATTTTGTAAGACTCACCTTTTTTTTTTAATTAATAAATGACATCTAAATCTTCAGATGTATAGAGTTTTCCTCAACCATATATAAGAAGATCAACAGAAGTAAACAATATTTTTGTTTAAGGAAAAAAAGAAGCCAGCTTTTATTTCATTACCTTAACTTGTTTAAATTGGTTCCAGTTTTTGCAAACAAACGAAATTCTTGTGGTTTATAATGATTTTAAGCAATTTAAACCGTAATATTCACTGACTTTTAAGAATATAAACCAGAGATAATTCAAAAAGTTGAAGGAAGTGGCTAATTAATATTCCAAGATGTTGCTGCTCAAGGGCGAAATCAGGTAAGGATCAAAGTCCATAGACCTATAAACTATTAAGGAAGTCATGATCATAGTCCATTATGATGGGGAATCTTTTGCTTAATTATTCAAAGTTATAAATATGCCTTTGGTAATTCCTAGTAGTGTTGCCTTTAAATTAGCATTTCTGCTAAAGTAGTGGATCGATGATGATCATTTGCTTTCTCGTTTATATATTGTTTTGCTTGCTTTTTGTCGGATCAAAGTAATTTGCATTGTCCAGGGGAGTTCCCATTTGCTATTTCGAAAGTTTAGAAGGCATCGATCCCAACACTAATCCACATATTTTATTACAAAGGGTGGAATTAATTAATTTCTAGATACAGATCATGCATGACTCCTTAACAATGCATCCAAATCAATGTTGACTAATCTTTCAAACACAAAGAATTATGGTGAAAGCTAGACGCCCACAATAATGAACTAATCTCGCAAAAAATATGATCGTTATAAGTACATGAGATACTATTAATGCAGAGAGTAGAGATGATATCCATTATGCATGCATGCATGCACGTGCAGCTCGCGAAGGCAAAGCACATGTCATAGGAAACAAGCTGGATGGGTCATGATCATGAATATTAATGGTGTCTCGTGTATATCCATCAAACCTATATATAGTTGCTAAATCATTGCCAAAACAGGAATTCACAATATCATAGGAAACAAGCTGGATGGTTACAATGATGAATGACCTCCATTGACTTGTGTTAAGGAAGAGGACAAGTCAGCACTCAGCAGCCACACAAGAAGGCATGGCAGCGGTCAAAGGAGAGGTACCAATTCAGTCAGCACTACACACAAAGCTAGCACAGCAAACAATGGAGAAACCTCTAAAAACATGAACTCCTCTATGGTGGGACAGGTGTCAATACATCCTGCAATCTTGTAAAATCGTTAGTCTCTTTCTTTCTCTATATATACATGTAAATGGGCACTGAAATCTGAACAGAAAACAGAGTATATGAAAATACAATTTCCTTCACACATTCTGTCGAGCAGCCATTGTGCACTCTGGGTCTCTTGATTGAATAACATGGAAAAGAACTAAGCCCAGACTTGCAAAAAGCAAGAAGAAACAATAAACGACAAAGCAAATAATTCAAGAAAAGGTGTCATGTACAAAGCCAAAAGAAGGAAATAAGAAAATTTTATAATTTTGGATAAGGAAAAGATTCCCCATCATGATGGACTCACATAGAAAACCTGCACTGAAACAGGAAATTGCATGCATGAGAGGAACACAGACTTCCATATTAGCCAATAGCCACATTTATAAGCAGCCCCCACTACTTTTCCTTCATTAATTTACCATAGGTTTCTCAAGAACTTTATTTATCGATTTAGTGAATATTCCATTACCCCCCATTTAGTGACCGTAAAAAACAGATGCTTATCTGGAGAATCGATGTACCATCAATCCATCCTGACCTGTCTACTACATGCCTATCATGATCAGATGAAATTATTCAGATGAAAGTAAGTTGTGAAAGAAAATTTATGCCAGTTTTGATCGTGTAATTGGATATATATGATATTAGTAAGAAATATGTTTTTATGAAGTCCAAATGATAGCTTTGAAAAATAGTGGGACTGTTTTAAATTTGACTAAGATTGAATAATGACTCGAGACAAAGTTGAAAGTTAAATAAAATATTATTTTTTAATGAGAAATAATAGTAGTGAATGTGCAAGTTCCGTACAATTACTTTGAAAAAAGTGAATAAATAATTAATTCCATTTTTTTTAATTTATATACATTAGTATGAGACACTACTCATGTATATTTTAATTTATATATTTTTAATTTACATACGTCTTGGATGGAGCCTCATAGTTATGATTATCATCTTTTGTATTTGAGTTGATGTCGAGATCCATCAATTTTTATGCTTTTATAGGAAAACATCGTAAACGTTCAAACGTTGATCAATCTGTCTTCCAAATTTAGTTACTGTTAAAGTTTATATTTGCTGACGGTTTGCTGACCGTCATAAATTCTAAACGGATACAAAAATTAAACTCAAATAATATATATATACACACTTGTGAAAACCAATTCTATATCTAAACTCTAATTCTTTTTCTTCTAGGAAAGAGAAAACAATTAGATTTTTTCTTCGTTTGTCTTCGAGTTTCCAATATTCTACTTCTGTAATTGAGGTTTTAATTATTATTCTACTTTTCCATGTTTAAACATATATATATGTTTGGATAAAAAAAATAATTCTTTTTTTCTAGAAAGTAGAAAATTTTTCATATTGAAACATTAAGATACATATAATTTACCAAAAAATAAATCACGAATAAAAACTTATGACATTCATTTACACGAATACTCAAAAAGCACACACCTAATTAGATACATGAACGAATTGCTCACTGATACAAAAGCACACCAATACAAAAGCGCGCAATATAGCAAAGCACACGAGTTAACAATACTTTAGCATACCGAAAGATCTGTTAACATCCTAACTTGCAAGGATCGAGACCAAAATCTCCAATTAGTCGATGGGCATATTTGAATCCAATCCAAGCAATGGAGCTAGGCCAACTTATGGAAAGTAGGCGATAGACTCAAGATAGAAGCACCTACTAATTGTTGTAGGCGATGACAGCACAAAAAAGACGATCTAGAAAAGCTGGAAGGATTTGGAAAGAGAAAGATAGAAAGAAATAGAGATTTGAAGGAAGATGCTAGCAGCGTATTGGTGGTGAGAGTAAGAAAACATGGTGGGGAGTGAGGGGCAGAAAAATAAGTGTATGCAATGGATAGTAGCAATATTAGATCATCCTGACAGTCAAAGATTGAGCCTGTGTTAACCCCTAAGGATTATGGATTATCTGCCATCATCTATTGGTTTTAGTGTTTCATTTCCCATGCTATCAATGGTGCCTGCCAAACAACAACCAGTGCTAACATCAATACTTGAGGATTGCATGAACGTACTAACTAAGCAGTTGCTCACTCTCTTCTATGTTGTGATTAGCTTTTTTCCTTGATTACCTTTCCTTAATTCTCAATCCATCTAGTTCCACTGCCACTTCCTTCATGGTAGGCCTATCATCTCCTTTAACACTAAGGCTTCTTTTTACAACATCAGCAACTTTTTTTAGTTCTTCAGCATTACTCCCATCGTAGATGTGATCATCAAGAATTTCCAATAGGCGATCTTGTTCTACCATAGAAACAAAGTATGTAGCCAAATTTCTCTCATTTTCAGGCCTAAGGAAACAAATTACTTTCTTACCTGTTAATAACTCTGCTAAAACAACACCAAAACTATAGACATCACTTTTTTCCGTTAGATGACTAGTACGATAGTATTCTGGATCCAAGTACCCATGTGTTCCTTGCACCAACGTAGTTAAATGTGCTTGATCCAAAGGAATGAGCCTTGAAGCTCCAAAGTCTGATACTTTTGCTGTGTGGTTATCATCCAAAAGTATATTTGCAGTTTTCACGTCTCTATGTATAATTGGCATAGAAGCTTCACAATGTAAGTATGCAAGAGCTCCTGCAGTTTCTGTAGCTATCTTCATACGCTTGTCCCATGAGAGTAAGGACGATCGGCTTGTATCATGAATATAGTCATAAAGTGTCCCATTACTGATGAACTCATAGACTAGTAAGGGAACTTCTGTTTCCAAGCAACAACCTAACAATTTGACAACATTCCGGTGGTTGATTTGAGTAAGCACAATTACCTCATTTATGAATTGCTCTATCTGACTTTGATCACTAATTTTGGACTTTTTAATAGCAACCACTTTGTTATTTGGCAACACTCCTTTGTAAACAGTTCCATAGCCTCCTTGACCAAGGATTTTACTTTTGTCATAGTTATCCGTTGCCTTTTTAAGTTCTTCTACACTATAGATTTTTGCTGTATCCATAGATCCCGTGCAATTGTGGAGTCGTTGTTGTAACATTAAGCCACCATTTTGCTTGAACCACTGCTCTTTGAGTTTAACGAGTTTTCTTTTCTTGAGTCCCCAATATACCCAGGAGGTTCCCACAAGGAGCACTAAGAGGCTTATGCTGACACCTGTATTTGCATATTCAAAGTTACAACATGCATTTCGGCCAATTAGACAGTTTCGTATCTCTATCGAGAAGATTATGAACCTTATATGTATTATATTAAGATGACTCAACCAAGATTAATTTAAATACAATGTTTGTCAAGTAAATGATCTACTGCAGTAGTTTTCAAAGTAAAAATCAGTGAGGTTGGGAAATAAAATTCTTATAAATGTATGTAGGTACGTACCCAATGCAATGCTGATGATCTTATTATTAGATTGGCCAAGTACTATAGGCCTGCAATCTGTTCCGTCTTTCCTTCCATCACCTTCGTATCCCTTGGGACAAGTACATGTGTAATTTCCATCAGTGTTGGTGCATGTTGCATTAGCATTGCAAGGCTTCCGAAGGCCCATGCACTCATCAATATCTGAAGCACAGTAAATATATATAGCCGGCCGTCACAAGAAATTTCAATGTTTCCATACAAACTTAAAAATAAAAAATAAAAAATTATGGGGATGTAAAACCACTTGCAAATGTGTTGTATCAATAGATAAAGGATAACATCACTCTAGAGCAAATAACCATTCGGCAAGCTAAACTGATCAGCCTAATTAAATTAAATAGAAAAATGATAGTTGCAGTCGTGAGTGTACAAACGCAATACAATCACTTTAAAAAAATGAATAAAGAGAAGATTCACCTGAAAAAAAAAATATTTAATAGTGGGCTCTATTATTTTTCAAAATAACTTTACGATACTGCACACTCTATGACTGTATATTATATTATTCAATTAAGCATTAGAGAAAAACGAAGGTATAAGATCATTTACCTTGGCAACTCTCAGGCCCATCGGAGAAGTATGGGTTCCCTTGATAACCCTCCGAGCAATTGCAACGATAACCAGGGCTGCTGGTGGAATTGTAACAATAACTATGATTTGCCTTACATGCATAGCTTTCCTTATTTTTCTTAGCATCTTTGCATGTCTTATTTCCAATTGCCCAATCAAGCACCAGGGGTACAGAACTCCTATTCTTTAAGTTTACGAAATCTAAGGAGGAAAAGTTGTATGCTTGTTCATCCACTATAAAGCCGTAACCACATGATTGACCTCCGAAATTTTTGCCACCAGGTAAGGTGTCGTTGTTCAAGATCCGAACATTCAAAATATACCCCATTGCTCCTTCTGGGATAGAAGTCTGGCAGCAGCCAATGCCAGAGCAAGACCCGTTAACCACGTTGAGATTTTCGTCACAGAGTGATAAGCATCCAGTGGTGAAGCCCTTCTGTCCCTCTGAACCTTGAATATATGCATAAACATTACAACCAACAGAAGTGATCTTGTTCCTCGTCTCTGAGATGCGAAAATTTGACAAATTAAGCAAGGCAGAGATGCGCGTGTAGTCCACGCGCGTGTAGACCCCGCGCGCAATGCAACTGGAATATTGTGGATCTTGGGGTTGGCGGCAGGCTGCCCGATTAAATTCTCTGCAAAGGTGGGCTACGGGGTTTGAGACTCGCAGTTCACCATTCGGTACTGATATGTTCTCAACAGGAATATCATGGTCCAGAAATGGTTTTGGAGGATCGAACGTGTGGTTACAAGTGATGAGAAAAGGTTTGTCAAGGTAACAGCCCTCGCTTGTTCCAAATGGGTAGGGGATTTTAATATTTCCACACTCGCGGTCGCAGGTTGAGTTTGCAATAGATACTGCTGTGGCTGCTAAAATTATGACCCCGAGTAGCAGTTGTTGCAGAAGTTTTCCAGCCATATCCATGGCTTTCCTTTCCTGCACTCTGCTTTCTTTGTGCTGCAGACAGCTTTAAATGCCCTCCTCAATTAGGTACGTACCTTTAGCGAGACTAATTAGGATGAGTTAGAATTTTCATTCAACGCAAAACAGCAAGAAATATGTCTCAATACAAACAGCTTGCGTTTTCTTTATATGGTTCGTTAACAAACATAGATATATAGCAAAGTAAACAGGTCATGTACATTAATCCATAAAACCGGAACAGCCCATTCACCGGCACCAAATGAGAATATATATCACATTAACAGAACAACATCATAACTCGAGTATAGTATGCAGCGCCACAAACATGCAGCAACATGATTAATTGGATGGAAATTGGGAAAGAACAACCGTATGAAGTTGACAAAATGCATGCAGCTCGAGTTGTAGAAGAGAGAGACAAATATAAACAGGCAGCTATAACCGCGTGTAGAATGTACCAACATAAACAAATCACAGAAGGGAATTCCTGCCAAAAACTCAAAGGAACACTGTTCCGAATGGAGTTTTAATTAGCCTATAGGTTTGTTATTTTTATCTCCATTTTCAGGGAAGTAAGAGTCATTTTCTTTCTCGAGCAGCAAAGGGGAAAATTGCGTGAGAATAAGATAGGTTTCTTGATAGCAGATCTATGAACCTCACCTCTCCCACTTGAGCACAATAGGATTATTAGCCACTTCCTTCAGCTGCCTCACTTTCCCTTCATTTGCTCTACCTTTCTTAAGAACTTTGAAACAATCTATTCTTCTTTAAAGAAGAAAGAGATACATATATAGACTTGTCTGATCCTCTATCGAACCAACTTAAGCCTTTTTCCCCTCTTGGTTCAACAAAATATGATCTCTTATTCAAAAGAAAAGTAGGAAGGAAGAAAGCAATGTTTTTAACTTTGGATAAGCAAAAGATTCTCCAATTCCATCATGATTGTGGTATATATATATATATATATATATAAAGTATCCTATGCATTCCTCAAGCACCAAGAAGGTGGAACCAATTTAAGCAATTAAGGTGAAGCCAATATATTTATACTCCAATTATGCAATGTTTTATCCTTTATGTATCAAATTATTAAACTAAAAAATATAGCCTTTAATTATAAAAAACGGACATATAATACTCATATTGAACATCAACCGTTAAGATGAATAAAAAAATGCAAGGTGTACAATATTGACGGTCAAATATAAGTGTAAAACTTGTAGTAGTACTATTTAAAATATACAAACAAGTATTTCCAGTGTGGAAAAAGAAGGCTAAAAAAAACCAAAATAGGTAAAAGGAAAGACATGCAGGTGGAATAAAACTCAAATTATAAAATAGGTCTTCAAAAGTAGCAAAATAACAAACAAAAAATTCAAGTAGTTGATCTGACAAGAGTTATCTTATCCAAAGATAAAGCAAAAGATTCCTGCAACATTAATTTAAGTTCAGCTCAATCATTTGCAATGACTTGTAAAAAAAAAAAACATCTTTCTTTTTCTTTTATAATATCAACAATAGTTTATGGAAATGTTAGTATTCAAAATAAATTATTCAAACGAAAAACGAGTACCAGAAATTTCATTTGGAGATCATATCGTGCAACAAATGATGTAATAAATACCCCACCTCTTGCGGCACGCTTAGATCATTCAGACAAAAGATATCTTATCCAGTCAAAAAATGAGTGTCATCGTGTTAATTTATGACTTGGAAAGCAAATTAAAAATTCCCACGTACAATAATAATTTAAGAGTTTAGAATGACTTGTAAAACAGTCTTTCTTTTCTTTTATAAGAAGTCTTCCACTAACACTACTTTTATGGTAAAGAGTTCAAGTAGGCCCAAAGAAACACATAGCACTACTTTTATGGTTTTATCCTTTATGTATCAAATTATCAAGACTAAAAAATATAGCCTTAAATAAAATGTATATCAGTATTAATAAAGTGAAAAGAGAGAGAAAAAAAAAAAACACAAAAACATGGAAAATGAAACACATCATGACGTGGAATAAAATGCAAATAATTTTGATCCGGCACCATGGTCTGCAAACGTAGCAATTAATCAGACAAAAGAAATCTCATCCAAAGCAAATTAGGCCATCATGTTAGTTTATGACTGACAAAGCAAATTAAAGATTTCACGTACAACAATAATTTCAGAGAGAGCTCAAATATCATGGAATGGTTGGTAAAAGATGTATTTCTTTTCTATTCTTCTTCCTTTAATTCCATGATAGGTTTCTTGATAGTACATCTATGAATATGCATCACCTGTCCCACCTGAGCACAAAAGAATTATTAGCCACTTCCTTCAGCTGCCCAGCTCTCTCTTTTTCGGCCCTTCTTAATTAAGCTGTAGATCTTTTTCGGCCCGTCAAATTATTTAGGAATTGTTTAGGGATAATTTTTATCTAATTTCATTTTATCTCATCTTATTTTATTTTTTTCTCAAATATCATTTAAATACAAATATTTTTAAATTAATAATTACAACTATTTTAAACTTTCAAACAAAATATAAAAGACAATTCAACTTTTTCAAATCTTCAAACAAAAATATTAATATTTAAAATTAATATTTTAATAATATTTTAATTTTATAATAATTTTTATTCAATTTTTTCTCGCTCATTTTTTAAAATTTAATTAATACTTTACTTAAGTTATCTCTTTATTATTCACAAATTATCTTACTAGTTATTATTTATAAAATTTTTATCTTATCTCATTCTTTAAGCATCTTTTAATGTTTTATATTTTATGCTATTAGTTATCAATAATATGGCATATTATATCCTCTAATTATAAAAATTAAAATAAAAAAACCAAGTGACATAATTATACGTAATTTGAACAGTACTTAAAACTAAATTACTAAGAGTCAACCTAATTTGAATTCATTAGTAGTACTATTATAAGAGATCCGATCTCTAGAAATTTGTGTGTAGCTGGTAGCTGGTAGCTAGAAAGTGCCTTTCTTCCACCGTGAACAAGTGTAAAGGGATTTCTTGACGTTTCTAATTGGAAACCACGTGGAAAAAGGGGAAAAAAATTACAGAAAATGGAAACACGTGTCGAAAAGGCAATGACTCCAGAGGTCTGCAAAAGATAGCAAAATACAAAAAGAGAGAGCTAATTGAAAGGAAAAGTAGGAAGGCGAAAGCAACTTTTTTAACTTTGGAGAAGCAAAAGATTCCCCAATTTCATCGTTGTAGACTACTACAAAGTAGCTATCAATGCATGCATGCAGCAAGCACCAAGCTGGTGGAACCAAATAATTAAGCAATTGGATCGTGCTAGGTCCGGTAGCTGGGAGCTACCGTTAGCATAAGTAGGATTTTATATATATATATATATATATATATATATATATATGTTTAGAACACTTTTAAATATATTTTTTAAAAAATTTATAATATTATTTAAAATACCTTCTTAATCACGAAATAAAAATATATATATATATATATATTAAAATGTGAGCGGTAGCTCCCAACTACCGTTGGGAGTGGTAGCTCTATCATTTTCCTTAGTGCTTGAGATGTACTAAGGATCATATACAACTGATGAAGATCTTATGAAGTTTCCTAATTTAGTACAAATTAATTGCTAAAATTTATTTAATGTTTTTGGTATTTGCTAAATGGATATATAGCTAAGTAATTGTAATTCAGAATGATTGGGATTGAGGAATCTTTTGCTTATCCAAAGTTAGAAATATTGTTTTCGTCATTCCTACCTACTTTTCTTTTGAATAAGATATCATATCTTGTTGGAACATTAGCTTTCTCTTTTTTAGTTTATTTGCTAAGTTTAAAATATTAGCCACATGATTTATAAGCTGCCCCACAACTTTTCCTTCACTTGCCATAGGTTCCTCGAGAACTTTAAATAATTATATATATTCCATTTTCCTCTTCTTGGACTTATCCATTTGTCTGCTTCTTGTTTCACCCTTTTTAGTGACAGTAAAAAACAGATGCTTATCTGGAATCGACGTACCATTAATCGATGTGTGAAAGAAAATATATGCGAAAAATATTGTGACATGTTCTGTAATTTGTTCCCCTATTTGGTATTTGCTAAATGGATATATATAGCTAACTAATTGTAATTCAGAATGATGGAATTGGAGAATTTTTGCTTATCTAAAGTTAAAAATATTATTTTGGTCATTCCTACTTTTCTTTTAAATAAGATATCATATGATCTTGTTGGACCATTAACTTTCACATTTTCTTTTTTTGTTTTTTGTTTTTCCTCTTTCCTTGTTGGACCATTAACTTTCACATTTCTACTTCTTTTTATATTTTGCTAACTTTTGTGTTTTCCTTTTCTGTTTGTGCTCCCGTCGCCTCCAACAGTTAGCAGCTGGTGCTTCTAGTAATTTTGCACTTAATTTATTCTAATTTATTAAAAGTGTGTTGAAAAACCACCTGCAGTGTGAAAACAGAGAGAAGCACCGTTCTCTCCCTTGGCTAATTCGAAACAGTACTTTGATTTGATTGTCAATAATTTTGTACGACACACCTATTTTCGTAAAAAAAATCAATCACAGCGGCTGAAATTAAAGGAGCGCAATTTGTCAGATTTTTCTAATTAAAGGATAAATTGTCTCTTCGTGCATGTCCCATGTTGGGTAGGAAGAGATATGGCTATCTTTGTTGGACTAACAATATTATTTAAGGAAGTAACTGAATATTCAAAATTACGTCAAAGACTTTTATTTTTATTTTTTACTATCTCATTTTCTCTCGAGCGTTTCACTCCCAAGCCAAAACCCACCCAAAAAATATTATATTCTCCCTCTAGTGGGGGGTGAAGCTTCGCCTCCTCCCTTCCTAAAATGAGAAATTCTAAAAATTTCTCACAATTTCCTTCTTATACAATATTACTCAAGTATAAAATATTTTTTTAATCATTTTTTAAATATCCTTAACTATTAAAAAAAAAATTTAAAAAAATATCTATAAATTCACTAATAATCACTTCTTTAACCATTAAAAAATTAAAAATATATAAGTGAATACATTTAATAGAGATAATTAAAAGTCATATTATTATCATCTTTCAATATTCATTGTCCTCCGTCCCACCATCAATCGGCCCATTTTTGTTGATCAAGCATCGAATGACGTCCCACTAGTGACATGAGTACCACGCAATGCCCTCAATGAAACCTATTCGAGACCGGATAATCAGAAAGATAGAAAAAAGTAGAAATTTGAAGGAAACCATGCACGTGGCCTAAAAAAAAAAGGCAAAAAAAAAACAAGAAAAAAAGAAAAAGGCAAACGTACCCAAATTAATTATTATTAACATTAGTCCCACAAAATATATGATCTCTTCTTCAAAAGAAAAGCAATGTTTTTAACTTTAGTCCCACAAAATCCCATCATTGTGGACTATAATTAAAGTACTAGGTGTCCATGCAGCAAATACCATAAAGGTGGAATTACCAATTTAAGCAATTAATTTGCACTAAATTGGGAAATTACTTAATGAGAGCATCCACTCTATATGATCCTTACATGATCTCTCTCTTGAGCATCTATTTAATTAGAATATTAGCCACTTATTAGATCCTCAGCTGCCACGCCGGTCTTCAAATTAACAATCCGTTCTCCTTTAATTTAGAGTAAGCTGTAAAATACACCTCGCTTATTACAACAAAATTGACACTTTATAGTCTCTAATAAAAAAACCTACAAAATAGCATACTTGTTCAATTAATTTGGCTTTGAAGATGAATGAAGAATATTAAAGAATATGACGCAATTCTTGTCTGTCGAATTTTAATAAATTCTTTATATTTTTCAGATCATTTTAAGATGCAATATTATATCGGTTTTGATAATTAATTTATATGGGACCGACCTTAGCTTTCCAACTATGGATTTTATTTTATTTTTTTAAGGGGAAAATCTACATTTTTTGCACCTTCAATTATCAAATGTTTCCCATTTTATATGATCATAAACTACATATCAAAATCACACTTTATATCTTCTAATTATAAAAAAATAAATAAATGACATGACATGAAATAATTTTGATGAAAATTGGGTTTAGGGACTTTATAATGTTTTACATTTAAAATTTGAATCCATGGAAACGCAAATAACTTTGACCCCACAAGTCTGCAAAAGTAGCAAAATTAAAACCGAGAAAGCTGATGTATAAATCAAAAGATCTCTAAATCAAAAGAAAAGTTGAAAGCTGGTCGACCATATATAAAGCTAGACATGCATGTTTATAACTTTGCGTACCCAAAAGATCATGCATGATCATTCCCCAATCCCATCGTCATTGACTAGAAAATATACAAGTCCGCATGCTGCAAACGCCAAAGGTGGAACCAATTAATTTAAACAATTAGTTAGGGTAATGAAATAAAAAATTACTTCTTTTTTTCTTTAAAAGAAAATTTTGTTTAGTACTTCTGATCTACTTATGGTGGAGGAAATTAACTCTATACATCTGAAGATTAATTAATTTACATGTTATTTATAAAGAAAACAAGGTAAAATTTACATCTCAAATGATTTATATTTATATATCAAAGTATAAAAACTAAAACAATTTACACTTTAATTAATGTGCTCATTCAATTTCAATCGTTAAGATTGACAGTCAGATTTTCACAAAATATTTACATTGTAAGTTTTTTATAGTTTCAATACAATGTATCAGTTTTAATAATTTATAGTACAAAGTGTAAAATCACTAGAACCAGCACGGAGCTGCTAAACCATGCATATTGGATGCGACCAATTTATAAAGTACCATAAACCCTAATTAATAACCCAATTTATAAACCCTAATTAATTTCCCAATTAACTTTTTATTTTTCTTTGGTTTTTGAAATCCTTCTAATTCCAGAATTAAAAGCGATCAGTAGGATCACGTGATTGAGGATAATGTCTATACGTTGCAAGCGAAAAAAGTTAGAAATGTCAATATCTTTCACAATTTCTTATGCGCCCATTAGGTAGGAAAAGTTAATTAATGATCATCTTGCTTTCCAATTAACTTTTCGTGCCCACGTGATTGGTCCTACATGATGTCTGATCATCCATGTCTGACATCAGAGTCATTCGTCATTATTATTATTTTCTGTAAGAAATTAATTAAAGGGGGAAAAATAATGGAACGATCGATAATTATGAATAAAAAAAACAAAGTTTAATTTGTAAGTGGCCCAGTTTTTAGTGTTTTGATCAATTCATTTTAATTTTCGTCATAAATAATAAATTATATTAATTTTCATATCTAAAACAAGCATAATATAATAATTTAAAGTATCAAATCTAGATATTTTAAAGACTTTCTCCCATATATAATAAGAATATATCCAAACAAATGTATAATCACTAGAACAAAAAAGAGGTTTGGAAAAGTTGGAAGGATTTGGAAAGATCAGAAAGATAGAAAGAAGAAGACATTTGAGGGAAACCATTTGGAGAGAGGAAAAAAGAAAAATCAGAAAATGGAAACACATAAACGTAAGTTATTTTGACCCACAGGTCTGCAAAAGCTAACAAAATAAGCTAAAAAAGAGAAAGCTAATGCCCACAAAATATGATCTCTTTTTCAAAAGAAAAGTAGGAATGAAGAAATTAAAGCAATGCTTTTAACTTTGGATAAGCAAAAGATTCCACAATCCCATCATTGTGGACTATTACAATTAAAGTAGCTATCCATGCAGCAAATACCAAAAACGAGTTTAAATTAATTTGTACTACGTTGGGAAACAAAAAAAAAAAAAAATTCAAGCAATTGATCAGACAAAAGATATCTTATCCAAAGATAAAAGTAGTAAATAAAAAAAAAAGAATTAAGCCATCATGTTAATTTATAACTGATAAAGCAAATTAAAGATTCTAACATATAAGAGTTATCTCAATTATGGAATGACTCCTAAAAGAAGTCTTTCTTTTATTTTAGAAGTCTCCCACTAGCACTTTTATGGTTTTTAAGAGTTCAAGTAGGCCTAAATTAGATAGATGTAATCACATATTCAACTGGGAAAACAAAATATGATAAAATCTCTATCAATTACTAAGAATCTCTCTTCCCGCCCCGGCCCATGCTGAGTAGGATTAACTATCCAAATTTTCAAGTATTGCAAAACTTGTAAACTATCCAAATTGAGTGTTATATATTCTGATTAGGAATATAATATAAATAATTAATGATGTGTTTGGTAATTGAGATAAAATGAAAAATTCTAAAAATTTCTCACAATTTCCATCCCATACAATATTACTTAAATATAAAATATTTTTTAATTATTTTTTAAACATTTTTAACCATTAAAAAAATAAAAAATATCTATAAATTTACTAATAATCACTTTCTTAATTATTAAAAAATTAAAAATATATAAGTGAATATATTTAGTAGACATATTTAAAAGTCATATTATCATTTTTCAATATTCATTGTTCTCCGTCCCACCATCAATCAACCCATTTTTGTGGGTCAAGCATCGAATCACATCCCACTAGTGACAGTACTAGTCGCAATGCCCTAATTAATCTACAATTTCTCATGCCATCAGTTTAAACTTTTGAAAAAAGTGATGATTTAACATAATATAAGAGCAAAGGTCCTGAGTATGAATTCTGAGTATTCTATATATACTCGATCAATTTAACTAAATATTCCACGTATTGAGCTTACTAGCTCATTAACAAAGAGTTTGACCCACATGTGAGATAGAACGCTAAAAATATAATACAAATAATTAAATTTAAAATTTTTTACTAGTTCAAACTATGCAATAAGTGTTGATTTCACAATACTTTCTAATAAAAAAAACTAATAAAATTGTTGAGTGTTTTTCATATTTGGAAATTATTCAATTTGGACGTACTGTTGAGTGTTGTTCATATTTATAAATTAATTCCACCTTTGTAATATTGTTCGTATATTAATTAATAAAAAATAGTATTTAGGGATAAGTAAGCATGCATTGGTGACGGAAATTCTCCACTTTTAAAACAGCAAATGGGGTAGTACTGATGATCACAACGAAAACGCAAATTATAAAAAACCAATTAATTATACAAGTAATTACTTTGATCCGGCCATATGTATGCACATCATGATCATGTCTGCAGAAAGCTAGCTAGATAAACAATGAAGTAAGGCAAAGCAAATTATCCAGCAAAACGTGTCTTATATATACAAAGCCAAACGTTTATTCATATGGCCTGGATCACTGAAATAGAGAAACTGCACTGAAATGGGAAATTGCATGAGAGGAACACGACAGCTTCCATCACAGTAGGTCAATGATCGCTTTTGAACACCTCTTTAGGATATTAGTCACCTTCTTTTTTTCCCCCTTTTACTGCCAATCATCAGATCAAAGTAAGTTGTGAAAGAAAATATATCTGAATATTGGTCGTGTAACTGGATATGATATTAGTTAGAAATGTGTTTGAAGTATAATTAAGATGGCTTCGAAAAATATTGTGGCTGTTTTAAATTTGACAAAGTTTTGTGGTATGGTTTTGGTGACTGAAACTATTAGGATTCAAGAAAATTAATGTAGATAACTGGATAAATTGGATAAAATCTCAATTGAAAACCTATATATATGCATGCATGGTACTGTAAACTGCCGGTCCAAACAACGCATAAAATTTATGAACATTCTATATATTCATTGGCAATCATTGACTACTTTTTTTTTTCTTTTTTTTTTTTATTTTTTTTATTTTTTATTTTATCGAAGAGCCAGTAACCACCCATCTAGTAGCCATGTCCCAAGTTTATTAAAAAAACCCTCACTTACGGCGGAGGAATACCAAAAAACAAACTCAAAGAACCAAAAGAACCAAAAAATTACATCTCTCTAATAGAAACCATCCCCAACCGATCCATGCGGATCAAGCCTCTAAGACGACTATTCTCGAAATCCAAACCCAAAAAGTCACACACCACACCCTGTACACCCTCTTTTGCCAAAAAATCCGCTACGATGTTCACTTCCCGGAAAATATGTCGAAACCTCGCACTTATCTCCCTAGAAATCCCCTAAATCTCATCCCAATACTCCCATAAAAACCATAGTCTACAAACTCCAGATGTAACCCAATCCATAACAACCAAAGAATCAGATTCTACTAACACATTCTGAAACTTTAATTGCTTACAAAGTTGCAAACCATCAAGTAATGCTCGACATTCAGCAACCGTATTCGAAGCAATACCATAATTATGAGCAAAACCAGCAATGCATCTACCCCTAGAATCCCGAATAATACCTACTCCACCAGCCTCTCCCAGATTATTTCGAGCACCCCCATCTACATTCAGCTTCACAGTTCCGACCTTTGGCATCTCCCATTTGATATACTTTAGTTGCTTGTTACGTGTTGGAATGATTGGTAAGTTCAACCTTTGCATAATTTCATAATCCCCTGTTTTTATTTTATGAAAGTTTTGTATCGAGCAGCAGGCTTCTTGTATGAACCATTTCACTTGCCGAATGATAACGTCAATGTTGAACGGAACTCCTTCTATATGCGATAAACATCTAGACTTCCATAAAACCCATGAGATCATAATAGGAATGACTCCCCGCAGCCAGCCCACTTGTGTGTTTTTCTTTGCTTTCTGCCACCAATACAACATCATACCCTTCCAGTTTCTGATATGAGGCAGCCAAACATTACAGATTTCTACAAAGTATCTCCATACCTTTTGAACTTCCGGCCCTGCACATAAAACATGATTCAAAGATTCTACATCTGGAATAACACAACACTGACATTTAGACACTAAAGGAATATTTAGCCGTTGCACTCTTTCATCCGTCGGTACAGCCCCTCTTTTAGCCCTCCAGCAGAAAAAAGACATTTTTTTCTTAACATTAGGCTGCCATAACCACTTCTTCCATTCACAGATTTGTCCCTTTTCTCTAGATAACTCCCAGGCTGATTTTGTTGTAAATTTCCTCTCCACCGTATGCTTCCATATCAACACATCCGAATTATTTGACTTCAACTTTATTCCAGCTTCTTTAATTAATTGCATCACTTCATCCGGAACCAGATCACCAATAACCTCAAGCTTTGGACCCCGGTTATCAAAGACCTCTGCAACCTTAAGGCCAATATTCCCTATTACTGGACAAAAATCATGAAGAGGCCCACAACCAACCCAATTATCCATCCAAAAATTCACATTCCCATTACCCACCAATCATTTCGAATTTTTAATAACTCTCGGCATTAATTCTGCTACTCCTTTCCAAAACCTTGTCCCCTTTTGCACTTGAATAGCCTTATATACATGATCTTGGCCAATATATTTCTTCTTAAAAAATTCAGCCCAAAGAGAATCTCCCTTCAACAATTTCCAACCAAATTTCATAAATAAAGATTCCTGCACCTCCATCAAGTCTCTAACACCAAGCCCCCCTTCTTCCACAGGCTTACAAATCACATTCCATGACACCCATTTTCTTTTTCTAATCTTCGAAGAGGAACCCCAAAGAAAATCAGAGAAAATGCTTCTTATCCTGTCATAAATTCCTTTTGAAATTTTTAAAACCGAAAGCATATGAATTGGAATGCTATTCAGTACATGTTTTAGTAGAATAATCTTTCCCCCAAATGATAAAAGCTTTCTTTTCCACCCCGCCAATGTTTTTTGAATCTTTGACAAGAAACCATCAAATAAATTAATTTTGAGCCGACCCACATACAAAGGAATACCAAGATAACCACAAGGCCAACTCCCCTCTACAAAACCCGATAACCTCTTTATATCCCTTTTACGATCCAAACCAATAGAATTAGAAAAATAAATCGTTGATTTAGTAGGACTCATCAATTGCCCCGACATCTCTTCATATCGATGTAAAATTTCCATAATCCTTCTAATAGCAACCTTACCTCCATTGGCAAAAACCAAAACATCATCCGCATACAAAAGATGCAAAATAAGTGTTCTGCCACCTGAATGATAACACTTGATTCGACCCATCCTGAATTGTTGATTCACCATGCGTGAAAGAATTTCCTGAGATAAAATAAACAAATATGGTGATAGTGGATCACCTTGCCTTATTCCCCACGATGCCTGAAAGAAACCTTTAGAGCCACCATTCAACATAATCGAGTAACAAGGAGAAGAAATAGCATTATATACTAAATTCCTCCAATTCTCAGAAAAACCCAAACGACGTAAAACTTCCATAAGGAATTTCTAGTTAACACGATCATACGCCTTTGCCATATCAATCTTCAACATCACGTTCCCACCTCAAACCTTTCGATTTATTCCTTGTACCAACTCCTGTGCCAAAGCCATATTGTCAAAAATACTTCTTCCTGGAATAAACGCCGCTTGCTCCTTCGAAATAATTTTACCAAGTACCGGAGCCAAACGATATACCATAATCTTTGTCATGATTTTATACACCACAGAACAAAGACTGATTGGCCTAAATTGCCCAAAACCAACAGGCTCCTCCACCTTAGGTAGTAAAACCAATTGTGTTGCTCCGAAAAATTTTGAAAAAGGTTGCCTGCAAAAAATTCCTTTGCCATCTCCACAAGGTCCTCTTTCACAATATCCCAAGCCAGAGAAAAGAAAGAAGCCGAGTAACCATCCGGACCCTGACTGCTGTCTACCGGAATAGACTTTAGAGCCTTCTGCACTTCTTCAACAGATGGTTGTTTACACAGTTCTGTATTTTCTGCTGCTGTTACAACCGTATGCAATAATTCCATTTCCAGACCCTCTGTATTAACACTGGAACATGTAAACATCTGCTGAAAATAGTTTACTGCTTCCGTATGAATCTGATCACTATCATCCAGCACTCTACCATCTTCCAACAACATTTTTCCAAGTTTATTCTTTGAATGTTTAACTTGTAAAGCAGCATGAAAAAACTTTGAGTTGGAATCCCCTTCTAAAAGCCATTTTATCTGTGACTTTTGACATGCCAACATTTCTTCCTGGTTTATCCACTGCAAATGTGACTGTTTAGCTTCCAAAAGCTCCATTTCTGTCTGCTCCAAACCAGTCCGTACCAGCTCTTCTTCCAACAAGTGAACCCGGTCACCTAGTTTCTGAATCTCCACATCAACACGACCAAACACTTCTTTATTCCATTTCATTAACTCGCCTTTTAAATATTTCAATTTTTTCCTAATCCGCTCCATAGCATTCCCTCTCAAAAACCTTATCCCAACAACTTTTCACCAAAGGAAGAAATCCCCCATGTGTACCCCAAATACGGAGAAATCGAAAAGGCTTCATATAGTGTTCTCGTTGACTGGAAAAATTAAGCACCATAGGCAAATGATTAGAAGATGTCCGAGGCAGATAACACAAACCAACTCCCTCAAACTCATTTAGAAATTGCACATTCACCAGAATACGGTCTAATCTCGCCCAAATCCTCCTACCACCAAGCCTTCCATTACACCATGACAATCGGTTTCCTTTCGAATGAATATCCAATAATGCACAATCATTAATGCAACTATTAAAATCCATCTTTGCCCAAGGTGCCTGAAACACCCGTCCTACTTTTTCACCATCGCTACGAATAATATTAAAATCTCCCCCAACCAACCATGGTAACCCTTGAGGATTTTGAAGCCTGAGATATTCCCATAATTCAACCCTTTTATCCCGGAAGCAACTAGCATACACAAAAGACGCAAACAAACGTCTCGACCCAAAAGAAAACCATCCTGAAATAGCTTGATCCGAACATGAAGACAGCTCAAAATCCACCTCCTCTGCCCAAAAAAGCCAAACTTTCCCACCCACTTCTGAATTATTAACAAAAAATGGCAATCTCAACCATCTCGCCCATCTACGACATTTATTCGCACTAATAAAAGGTTCTAAAATAGCCACCACCAACGGACGACTTTTATTCAAAATACGCCAAAGTCTAAATTTCGACGAACCAATGCCCTTAATATTCCAAATAAGAATAGTCATAAAGAATTAATTTTTTTTTGAGCGAGTACGACGCTCCAGAGCAATTATAGACTTTTCTTTCCTCACCCCCTTCAGTTTCTTTAAAGGTATATGCAATTCTGGATCAGATCAAACATTTTTTCCGCCAACTCATTTAATTCTCCCTCTTGTTCTCCATCAGAAACTGTTCAGAAAAGGCCAGTCGCATTCCTCAGGTCAGCTTCTATAAATTCATCTTCTCTAGCCAGACTTCCCATCTCAAACTCCAAGGCCTCATCCACCAAACGCAAACCACTTCTAGGACCCGATTTACTCATACTCTGTTCCATCTCTGATTCAGAGCTATCTTCACCGTCCACATCACTCCATTTAGTCGGGCTCACAGCTTGATTATATACCGGCAGTATTACCTCTAGCAACCCTGCATGATCTTTATCTTGTCTACATCCCTCCTGGTTCCATTGTACATCATTCAGCATAGGTATTTCTAACTCTTTCTCTATTTCCCCATCCTCACACTTCTCATAAGCCACACCCAAATTTGAAATAAATAAAACTGCTCCCTCTTTTCCAACCTCTTCCTTTTTACGTGAATGAATTCTATTCAAAATCTCCATCCGCCGAGACTTTGATGATTCTCCTCTTTCCACCTGCATTGTCTTCAACCCATCCTTCTTTGCTACATTTTTTACTTCTTTCCATATCACTTTCCCTGTTTTTTTTATTTCCCCCATCTAAATCAATAGATTTTTTCTGCTTCAAACTAGTTCCCCTTGTGCAGTTAGCATCATTATGCCCCTATTTTCGACATGAACAACAATACTTTGGCAAAGCTTCATAAAGAACCTCTTGATAATGACTTAGCCGACCATGAGGAGGTCCCAACCAAAACGACTTCCTCAGCGGAACAGAAATATCTATCTCCACACAAATTTGTGCCGTGTAACACATGCCGTCGCATTATCCCTTTTCAAGAATTTTCCGAATCCATCTCCAATACTCCTTAATATTGATTCTTGAAAATAATTTGGAGGAAGGCCTGGTAAATTCAGCCAAACTGGAACCAGAGGAGAGTCTTCCTCTTCTATAAAATTTGGAGACCAATGGAATACCCTGAAAGGTACCCCAAGCACCTCCGAATTTCCTCTTGCCATAACCGAAATAAAGTCTTCTTCTTGACTCATCCTCACCAGAATATTTCTTGGATTTTGCAGTTGCCCAATAATTGGTATTTTTCTCAAACCCCAACGAGCTTGAATAAAACCCCTGATTTGGTCAAGAGATGGCCTTCTCCGTAAAAATTTCAAAACCACCGAAAATCTGAATGGTTCAGCCGATAGTTGCACCTCTGTTTTTGAAAACACAAAAAACATCTCCCCCTCGTGGAACTTTGGATCCCTATGCGGAATCACAACTGAAGGAAGTATCTGTGGATTCGAACCCACAACATCTGCAAACCGATGAATATGCGCCTCCCCTTGATCTGTGGAACTATCCACTCTGCCTTCTCCAATCTCCGGTTGAAAAATCCCTCCTTTCCCACAACCCCCCACTGGCGGCTGAGGGCCAGCGCCCAAAGCCATGAAAGAGCACCCAAAATCGCCTCAACGTTTGAGAGAAAAAAAGACCTAGTGCCACGTCATCACATAGTAACCCCAGCTCATTGGCAATCATTGACTTACTCTACGTTAAAATATTACTATACTTATATTGATAGAATATACTCATAATATTCTAGCATATACGATACTATGACTTATTCTTTCTTATATTTAGTTTATTATGTAAATCAATTACTATTTTTAACTTCTTGTATATCTATTCTTTCTCAGGCCTCATTTACCTATAAATAAGATACAGTTTCACATATAGAAATACAAGTTATTCTCTCTTAATTTTATTTTTACTTTTTATCTATCATGGCAACAGAGTCACCAATTTCTTAAGTTCTCTTACAGCATTTCTTTTTTTATTTGTGATAATTCTCATATTCAATATATTATTAGCTGTTCTTTTCTATTTAGCACACGTCGTCTAGTTGCTGCTTTCCTTTTCATCATCAATCTTGTACATCAGCTAATTTTCACGCCTTATACGACTTCTATTGTAGTTTTATATACACTAATCACTACCATATATAGCTTCATTTTTTGGAGCAAAAAATATTTCTTTTTGACGAGATACGCACCATACCCCTCATGCCACCTGAAATTTCTACCTACCGTCCACCTGTGCCATGCGCCACAACATCTTCTGATCAATTTCATTTCTATCTTGTTATTTATCACTCTTATAATTAAAGAGTTTTATTATATACAAGTAAAGTCGCGTACAAATTTGCGTATCAATACTGAATCATTCATACTTAAAATTTAAATTAATACTATTTTCAATAAAATCTACTTTTTGATCAATCACATCAAATTAGTGCACAGATTAATACACAATTATGCTTGCAACTATATTTTTCCATAATTAAATTATTGATCCACAGTGTTGTGTCTCTTTTGTTCTTTTAAATTGTAGAAAAAAGGATTGTACTGTTGTGTGGATGTCCTTTAACCGTACCTTTTACTTTTAAACATATCTTTTGAGAAAGAGCTAGCAGTGCTACTCTGCCATGTGAGTAGCACCACTTCATTTGACTGCTAGTATACTTTGTAAGTTTTATCTTTTTAATATTTTTTTTTCATATTTTTTTAAATATTTTTAAAAATGAAAAAAATGCACCAATATATAAAAAAAATCACTTTTTTAATTATTAAATTTTAAAAAAATTAAAAATGTTAAGTGATACACTTGAGTGGTATATTACAAGCAGCAAAGTAGTGTTTCAGTTTGAGAAGAGTAAAGTGAGTCTCGTCGTACTGACAGAATGAAAGTAATTTTTTTCCTGAAAGTAGCTCCCCGAGTACTGCTCCAAAACAATAGACATCACTTCTCTCTGTCAAATGGCTTGTCTGCAAGCCAACATGCCAGTAATATTTATGAAAAAATTTAATTATAAGTACAATTATGTACTAATATGTGTACTAATTTAATGTGCATTAATTATGAAAAAATCTAGTTGTAAGTACAACTATGCACTAACATGTGCATCAATTTAATGTGATTGGTCAAAAAGTAAATTTTTTTTTTTAAACAGTAATAATTTAAATTTTGAATATGAAAGAATCAATATTGGTATACAGATTAGTATGCAACTTTACTTATATATATATATAGTAAAACTCAATATTGTCCTCCGTCCCACGATAAATCGACCCATTTTTGTTGATCAAGCATCGAATGACGTCCCACTAGTGACATGAGTACCACGCAATGCCGAAACCTACTTTAGTCAGACATGATATATGATCTCTTCTTCAAAAGAAAAGCAATGTTTTTTAACTTTGGATAAGCAAAAGATTCCCCAGTACCATCATTGTGGGCTATAATTATGGGCTATAATTAAATACCATAAATTAGGTAGTACTGGAATTACCAATTTCAGCAATTAATTAATTTGCATTAAATTGGGAAACTTGACGAGAGCATCCACTCTATATGATCCTCACATGACCTCTCTCTTGAGCATCCATTTAACTAGAATATTAGCCACTTATTAGATGGTCAGCTGCCTCGCCGGCCTCCGAACAATCAGTTCTTTAATTTAGAGTAAGCTCTAAAATACACCTAGCTTAATTATAAAGTTGTCATTTTTCTCTCTCTGAGTAACAGTAACAGAGATTATTCCAAAGCCATTACATTTTTTGGGAGAAAACCTATTTATAAGCCTTTTTTTTTACACCTCTAGCACATCATTGATGTAAAAAATTTTCACATGCATCAGCTATAAGTGATGTGCTTACAATACACCAAATTATATATAGCAAAACTTTTTTTTAAGATGAAGCTAGCCGATACATTTATACTGTGATGACCCGCTTTTGAGTGTATTTTCACTGAAGTGTTGTTTTTATTTTAATTAATATATTAGTTTATTTATTTTAAATTAATGTGTTTTAAATTGGTTTTTAATTTATTTGATGTTGTGTTTATTTTATTTAGTCGTTTTACGGTTTTTAAAATCGTTTTCGGCGGATCAGTTTTGGTTTCCGGAGTGAGGATTGGACCTCATTTCTTTTCACATCATTTTCCTTTTTCTCTTTTCCCTTTTTTCTTTTTCCTTCTTTTTCTCTTTTTTCTTTTTTCTTCTTTTTCTTTTTCTCTCTTCTCTCTCCCCGATCCGGACCCCCCCCGTGCTCTCTCTCTCTCCTCCCTCTCCTTCACGCCGGCGTCCCTTCTCTCTACCAGACCGCCGCCGTCCGGCCACCAATCGACCTCCCACCGGTCCCATTCTCTTCCTCTCCCTCCGGTGCACCACCCCTCCGAAAGCCACCCCCAACCGGCCGGCCGTTTGGCCAGAAAAGCTCCAAGAAGGGCGCACGGATTTTGCTCCGATCCGCCGCCGTCGCTCCACCTCCGGCCACCATTTCTTCACCACTTCATCACCGACTCCTTGCCGTCCTAACCCACCCAATTCCGGCCTCCAACGACCACCGGAACAGCTCCTACGAGCTTAGTTTCCGTTTTGGGTAATCCGGCCATTTCCGGCCATTCCGCCGCCACCCACGGCCGTTCACCACTTCCAATAGCTTCACAACCATCCCTAGACCATTCCCTATCAATCTCGTGTCCTAGTTTGTCCCCGTTCAAAAGTGGGTTTTTCAAACCCACGGCCACAGTGAATTTTCACTGTGACGTTGCTGTTTTTCCGCCGTTTGCAACGCCTCGTGTTTTCTAAAATTGCCATATAGCGCTGTAAGTATTTTTCAAACCCTATTTTCAGATTTTAATATATATTGCTCATTCAATTATTTTTACTGTTGTTGGTTGTTGATTCCGGACTGAGTCCGAGGAGTTTCGGGGGTCGGATGGATGGAGGACGGAGTTACTTGTTTTATTGATTTATATTGTTGGATTATTTTATTATGCATTGTTATGGCATTACATGGTGCATGCACGTGTGTTGTGGGTTTATGAGAAAAGCCTGTGTATTGGCGTGAGTGTGTTGCGGGTGCGTGTGTATCACGAGCCCAAGCCGGGATGGGTTATTATCTCGGTGGAGCTCCTCTGGTCACTCGGGAGCGGAATAAACTGAGTGATGTCCCCTGAGTTGTCGAGAGCGATGACGGGAGCGGGGCTAGGGGATGCTTGGCTACGAACGCGCCGGGCGCGGAACCGGGCATCGCCCTACTCACCAACTCCGTGGCCCTTCGCTGGCGAGGGCTAGAGGATGCTTGGCTACGCACGCGCGGGGCGTGGAACTGGGCATCGCTTGTTAGGTGTCGCATGCGTGGTGGTACTCTGCGGTGTGACACTGGAGCCAGGGTGTGCGGATGACCCCTAGGGGAGGTCATGGTGCATACGGTTAAAATTGGATAATGGTTTGTGAGGCCAAATGGGACTTTTGGCGTGGGCCAGATGGACTTCTGGCGAGATATTGGGCCAGATGGACTTCTGGCGAGATATTGGGCCAAATGGACTTTTGGCGGCCAAATGTGACTTTTGGCGTGTTTTTCGGAAAGGATATGTTTTTTGGGCCAAATGGGTTTTTGGCGTGTGTGGAAAAATTATGTTTTATGGGACATGTGCATTGCATTCTTTCATGCATGTTGTGTGAGTTTTATATGTGTTTTTATCTGGTAGTGTTTGGGTTGTACTTACCTGCGGTACCATTCGTGGTTCCGTAGCTTTTGGTGCAGAGTTAGAGGATGAAGAGGAGGAGGCTGAGCCCGAGGATGCGGCTCCACCGGGTTGCTGATTCTATGTTTTGTATTTGTTAAAACTGTATTTGTGTTTTGTAATATGTTATCTATGTACGTTTTAAACAGCTTGTATTACGTTAAGAAAAATTCTGGTACTTAGTTATGACTTTCGTTATCCGCTGCGAGTTTCTCTGTACACATCTGTTGCCTTGCACACACTTGGCACCCGTCGATGGGATGGTGACCCGGGTTGTCACCATCCGGACGTCTCAATTTCCCCGTGTTCGGGCGTGGGGAATTGGGGGCGCCACAGGTGGTATCAGAGCGGTTTGGCTCTGGGTAAAACCACATGTCCCGTAGGCAGTACCAGAATGCTTTTTAAAGTTGTGTTTTAAAATTATGTTAAGTAAAGTTGTTATTTGATTTGTTTTATTTGTTTATCTGTTTGAGCTTGTTTGCTTGTTTTTATTTATTTGGTTATGCTTTTGCATGCTGGTTCCTTTTGTTTCTTGCGGTGTGGTGTTGGTTTTGTGTTTTTGGTTTTATGTTGATGGTTTTTTATTTGTTTTTCTTAAAGGGGGTCAAAGGTTGTGTTGTGGCAGGATGACGGTATAATCGATGATACTATTAATAGGCATAAACATTTAGTATAATAGGTTTGAAATTTTTAGCAATGTGGTTTGCTTGTATGATGTTGAGGTTTGAAGGGAATGTCATGGTTTAGGCAATCTTTGTAAGGTGGGAACTCACGTAGCAATGAGGAGAGGAATTAGCTTTAAGTCGCTCAAGATGATTGAGGTCAAGGTTTTGTAGAATTTATGTAACGAGCTATAGTATAGGAGAGTGTAGGTTCAACGAACTCTAAGGACATGTTTAAGGGAATTTTATTTAAGGTTTACGACCAGATATATGCAAAATGGTAGTTTGCCACCGGATTACAACTTTTCAGGATTTAGCGGATGTGGCCACTCTTGTGGAGCGAGAGCATAACTTGAGTATGGGCTCCCCTCTAGGACACAAGAGGCGGAGTTTTTCTGGTGAAGGAAGTAGTTCGGGTTCGCCTCAGAATTTATTCAACGGACCGGAACTCGACCGCAAGCGTCCTCAAGTGTTCGTATGGAAGGACGAGTGCCAATTTGCGAAGTTTGTAATAGAGCCCATGTGGGTGAGTGCCCCATTAGAGTTCAAGGAAGCCGTGGAGCTCGTCGCAGTGATAGAACTAACTAGAAGCTTTTAGGTCGGGCTCGAATGTACGCGGTGACTCTTGGTACCGTTGGAGGTGAGGTTACGGAGACTCAGAATGCTGGAGTCATGGCGGGTAGGGGTCTAATCTAATCTTTAGTGATGAACGCCTTGTGTGGTTTGTTTTTATTATCGAGGCTTGGAGAGAATGGCATGATCTGGGTGATCTTTTAGGGAAGTAGAATAATTGAGTTCTTTGGTTCCGTGGAGTTTATGAAGTGGTCTATAACGTAGTAGGTTGTAAGTTCAACAAATTTCGATGTTAGATTTTATGAAATTTCAGCAGAGTTTTAAAGTTTGGGGCCTTATAGATTTTAGGAATATAAGTTTATGGTAATTAAGGTGTTAAGTTCGACAAGCTTTGGGGGGGAATAATTAAATTTCGAGTGGTAAATTTCGTGATTCGGATGAGTAATTTGGTGGCAATTGGGGCTTTAGATTTTACAAGCTTTTAAGGTGAATGATTTGGATTAAAACCACCAATCTTGAGAATTTCAGAAAATGATTTATTATCTATTGATGTTTTAGAATTTGAAAGATTTGGGAGTCGATTGTTCTATTATGGGATGTAAGTTCCTTGATCTTAGAAGTTCCGGAAGATGATTCTTATTTGATTAAAGGTTTTAGAATTGCAGAGTTGAAGGACCAATTTATAATAAGAGTTGAGTTCTTAATTTTACAGACTTGGGGTGCTAGCTTGATCCACTCTGGAGAGTGATTAGTTTGCAACCATTAAAATGGGGTTGATCAGAGTTTAGTTAATAATATGAAATTTTTCTGGGGTACATTTCTTTGAGAATGGAAGGTAATGATTTAGCTCATATACTTCTTTGAGGATTGTAGATATTGACTTAGTTCAGAAAATGACTATTGTTAACTCGAGGTTGTAGTAATCGATTTTAGGAAATGATTTTTTGTCGGTTCGGAAGATACAGATCCATTGAGGTTTTGGAAGCAATAGTTTAATTGTTGGCATTGAATTCGATTGAAGTTGAGACCTTATGTTCTTGAGACTTTTGGGAACGGATTATTAGCAGGTTTAAGGTCATTTTCAGTACAAAGCTTTAAGCGATAACTATTTGCTGATGTTAAGGGTATAAGTTAAGCAGATATAGGAATGATTCATGTTGATTTGCGGATATAAGTCCAGATGATGGAAATAGTAGTAATGGATTACTTGTACGTTGGAATGACTATTGGTTTCGGCTAAGGACGTATGAGATCGACACGTGATAGTGGTGAATAGATTGGAGTGTTCAGTCGAAACGTGTTACTCAATGGTATATTGGTTGGCAATAATTGTTATAGCTCGAGGTTATAGTGACAAGTTTTAAGATTGATTCATACCGAGTTGAGGATAATAGATGATGCAGGTTTTGAGAAATGAAATTTTGTTTATTTTGGAGGATAAGGTACGGATGTTGGAAATGGAAGTGATGGATCACTTATACGTTAGAATGATTATTGATCTTAGCTAAGGGTACATGAGATCCATTTATAGTGGTGGTGAGGGTTTATGGATTTCGGAGAGTACAAATCCTAGTCTCTTTTTGGCTTGAGAGAAGTGGCTTTGGTGAGTACTGAAGTGGGTTAGATGTGATAGTATTAAATTCAATAGATTTTAACTTCGAGTTCTTGGTGAGTTGATCGGAGTGTACAGTTGAAGTGGGTTACCAATTGGAGTGATGGTTGGCATTTATTGTTGAGACTATCTTCAAGAATTAATTGTGACTTGAGGTCACACAGGAATTTAAATTTGAGGCTATACTTTCCTTTGGAGTTTTGAGTGTCCAGTTGGGAGAATTATAGATTTTTTTTATTTAACTTGAGAGATTGTTGGGTCGCAATGTGTAGTGGATAATAAAATCTTGAAAGTGGAAGCTTGGGGATCATCGGTGATTAGCCTAAACAGGTACGTGAGGTAATAAGCAGTAGGAGTTAGGAGGGTAGTGCAATAGTTTTGATGGATTGGAGATATGTACAGCATGGCCTATCTTGAGATTTAATTTTGTATGCAATTGAAGGAAATAGTCGTGCTACTACTAGGATTATGGGAATGGAAGTAGGTAAGTGAGTTTCAAGAAGAGTTCATTAAGGTTATGGTGAATTCAATCGCGGTTCGTAGTGTGTTTAGTCATCTCTAAATTTAGACGATATTCAGAATTTAGGGGATGATTTTGATTTGATTAAGGTAGCTAGAGATAATTGAGGGATAGGAGTGATGATTCATGATTTTGGGAGATTTTATTTTCTATCAAAGTGTGGTAAAGGATTTTCTTGATTCCAGGTGTTAGAGTTAGCTTGTACTCAAGGGTGTTAATTTATGAGGATATAGTCTTTTTACATTTTGGCGAGTTATCAGAGTGCGCACGGAAGCGTGATATTTTGGAGATAATTAGGTGTTTAAATCTTGTGCTGATTTTGAAAAATTAGTGATGACTTGAAGTTTTAGTAAGAAGTTAATCATTTGGTTGTACAAATTATGTTGATTGATGGTTTATTTTGGAAGTGATTATTAGGTTACCAAGAGATAGTGTATAATGAAGGTTTGGAGGTTATAACACAGGAGCTGATTGAGGTTAACACAGTTTAATGTGGAAAGATACTAATTGTTGGAATTTACTTGGGTGCGGTTTTGAAATTCTTGTGGATGTAGTGATTTCTGTTTATGTGGCCACTTTAAGAGTTCTAGACGTGATGCGTCTCTGGGAGATTAGTGCAAATGTGATGGAATTGCTTATAGGAGTATTTTTGGAGAGAGCTTTATTCATACTTATGTGGAAATGGTTGATGGTATGATTTTCTCAAGTATAATTTGAGTTGTATATTGTATTCTGCTTGGCGCTGATGGTTGATCTTGCAAATTTCGAGGACGAAATTTGTTTTTAAGGAGGGGAGGATGTGATGACCCGCTTTTGAGTGTATTTTCACTGAAGTGTTGTTTTTATTTTAATTAATATATTAGTTTATTTATTTTAAATTAATGTGTTTTAAATTGGTTTTTAATTTATTTGATGTTGTGTTTATTTTATTTAGTCGTTTTACGGTTTTTAAAATCGTTTTCGGCGGATCAGTTTTGGTTTCCGGAGTGAGGATTGGACCTCATTTCTTTTCACATCATTTTCCTTTTTCTCTTTTCCCTTTTTTCTTTTTCCTTCTTTTTCTCTTTTTTCTTTTTTCTTCTTTTTCTTTTTCTCTCTTCTCTCTCCCCGATCCGGACCCCCCACGTGCTCTCTCTCTCTCCTCCCTCTCCTTCACGCCGGCGTCCCTTCTCTCTACCAGACCGCCGCCGTCCGGCCACCAATCGACCTCCCACCGGTCCCATTCTCTTCCTCTCCCTCCGGTGCACCACCCCTCCGAAAGCCACCCCCAACCGGCCGGCCGTTTGGCCGGAAAAGCTCCAAGAAGGGCGCACGGATTTTGCTCCGATCCGCCGCCGTCGCTCCACCTCCGGCCACCATTTCTTCACCACTTCATCACCGACTCCTTGCCGTCCTAACCCACCCAATTCCGGCCTCCAACGACCACCGGAACAGCTCCTACGAGCTTAGTTTCCGTTTTGGGTAATCCGGCCATTTCCGGCCATTTCGCCGCCACCCACGGCCGTTCACCACTTCCAATAGCTTCACAACCATCCCTAGACCATTCCCTATCAATCTCGTGTCCTAGTTTGTCCCCGTTCAAAAGTGGGTTTTTCAAACCCACGGCCATAGTGAATTTTCACTGTGACGTTGCTGTTTTTCCGCCGTTTGCAACGCCTCGTGTTTTCTAAAATTGCCATATAGCGCTGTAAGTATTTTCCAAACCCTATTTTCAGATTTTAATATATATTGCTCATTCAATTATTTTTACTGTTGTTGGTTGTTGATTCCGGACTGAGTCCGAGGAGTTTCGGGGGTCGGATGGATGGAGGATGGAGTTACTTGTTTTATTGATTTATATTGTTGGATTATTTTATTATGCATTGTTATGGCATTACATGGTGCATGCACGTGTGTTGTGGGTTTATGAGAAAAGCCTGTGTATTGGCGTGAGTGTGTTGCGGGTGCGTGTGTATCACGAGCCCAAGCCGGGATGGGTTATTATCTCGGTGGAGCTCCTCTGGTCACTCGGGAGCGGAATAAACTGAGTGATGTCCCCTGAGTTGTCGAGAGCGATGACGGGAGCGGGGCTAGGGGATGCTTGGCTACGAACGCGCCGGGCGCGGAACCGGGCATCGCCCTACTCACCAACTCCGTGGCCCTTCGCTGGCGAGGGCTAGAGGATGCTTGGCTACGCACGCGCGGGGTGTGGAACTGGGCATCGCTTGTTAGGTGTCGCATGCGTGGTGGTACTCTGCGGTGTGACACTGGAGCCAGGGTGTGCGGATGACCCCTAGGGGAGGTCATGGTGCATACGGTTAAAATTGGATAATGGTTTGTGAGGCCAAATGGGACTTTTGGCGTGAGCCAGATGGACTTCTGGCGAGATATTGGGCCAGATGGACTTCTGGCGAGATATTGGGCCAAATGGACTTTTGGCGGCCAAATGTGACTTTTGGCGTGTTTTTCGGAAAGGATATGTTTTTTGGGCCAAATGGGTTTTTGGCGTGTGTGGAAAAATTATGTTTTATGGGACATGTGCATTGCATTCTTTCATGCATGTTGTGTGAGTTTTATATGTGTTTTTATCTGGTAGTGTTTGGGTTGTACTTACCTGCGGTACCATTCGTGGTTCCGTAGCTTTTGGTGCAGAGTTAGAGGATGAAGAGGAGGAGGCTGAGCCCGAGGATGCGGCTCCGCCGGGTTGCTGATTCTATGTTTTGTATTTGTTAAAACTGTATTTGTGTTTTGTAATATGTTATCTATGTACGTTTTAAACAGCTTGTATTACGTTAAGAAAAATTCTGGTACTTAGTTATGACTTTCGTTATCCGCTGCGAGTTTCTCTGTACACATCTGTTGCCTTGCACACACTCGGCACCCGTCGATGGGATGGTGACCCGGGTTGTCACCATCCGGACGTCTCAATTTCCCCGTGTTCGGGCGTGGGGAATTGGGGGCGTCACATATACTACTCCAATTATAGATTAATGCTAATTTATTCTTTATGTATCAAATTATCAAAAATAAAAACTATGCGTTTAATTATAAAAAAGAAAAAGGGAAAATAATGCTCGCATCGAATTTCAAGTACGTGTAGTTAATTAGATAGATAAAAAAAAATGTGAGTTATACAATATATAGTATTGGCGGTCAGATCTAAGCAAGATATTGACATTATACGTTTTTATAGTTTCAAATACATGAATGTATCAGTATTAATAATTTAGAGTACAAATTGTAAAACTTCTAGTAATATTTAAAATATACAAAATATATATATATATATATATTATATATTTCTCGTGTGGGTAAAGAGGGGAAAAATAAACGAAAACAGGAAAAAAGATCAAAACACATACAGGTGGAATAAAACGCAAATTCAAGCAATTGGTGACACAAATTAAAGATATGATCTTATCCAAAGATAAAAGTAGCAAAAAAATGAGTATCATGTTTTGGACTGGCCGGAAAGCAAAAGATCTCCACAACAATAATTTAAGAGTTCAATGATGGAATGACTCGTAAAAGAAGAGTCTTTCTTTTCTAAGAAGTCTCCCACTAGCAGTACGTACGTACTATGTTTTTTAAGATTGTTGGACCACCACTTAATGTTAATTAATAAGGGTGTCTATTAAAAACAAATAATTATTCAAGCGAATTATAACGAATGAATATCAGGAGTCTATATATATATATATATCTTCTATATATAAAAAGTGTGTATGAAACGGAAAATCTTGTTTTAACGGTTTTTCTTGTTTTTCCGTTAAAGTTAACACCGTTTGTTTTAACGGTTTGACATATAAAATGAAGACATAAATATTGAGAGAGATAGCATTCAATGTTGTTATATGATTTATTAATCACAATAATAATAATACTTAATAGTTTATATAATAATAAGTAATTAAAGATTAGTTATTATATTTTTCTCATTTTCCTTAACATATACACGTGTATTAGGTGCATAAGACGTAAATCCCTAAATATAATATACGTGTATTATACGTTTCATTAACTCAGATTATTGAATATTTCAAATTTAAAAATCTCATATAATATATAATACAAGTGTGTTTAATCAAAGTGTTTTTTCTTTTCCCATGGTAGTAGGACGTAACTTCCGCTAAGTCATATTCCACACGTAGGCTTGCTATGATGGGTACGTGACAAAGGCCGTGATCCTTGAGCTAATCAAGAAAGAGTAAATTCGGCCAACAACTTCCAAATATATTTTAGGATTTATATATATGCTATATATAGAAAATATTATACCACAAATTTTATAAAAAGATTATGTTTTAACTTTATGTTGTCCCTGATCGACTCAACCAATAGCAAAATAAGAATTTCAATGTTGTCTCTATTGATCGTCTACATGATGACATAAATTGATGAATAATAATACAAATATCAAACAACACATATTTTGAACTACCGTTTATGTTAGACTTTTATTAAATTTTTCGTATACATCTTTGCTAAAATTATAGATGTTATAAACATGTATTGGATTATATGATATTTTGAACTAATTTTTTTATTTTTTCTAATATGCCTTAAATTATTAAGTGACATCAATAATTTTTATAAAATATATATTATTTTTTACAAATAATCATTTCATAAAATTAGACAAACGTGCTTTGCACGTTGCTCCCACCTAGTATATTCAAAAGTACGTAAAGGTAAAGAATCTTTGGATCCTTCTTGTTGGCCGGCCAAGTCGTTGTTGTAAAATCAGAACTCCATTCAATTTCCATCAACCGTTCAGAAAAGTTGGTAGGATTCGGAAAGATCAAAAAGATAGAAAGAACTAGAAATTTGAAGGAAACCATGCAAGTGGAAATTAAAGGGAAAAGGAAAAAATGCAAAACGCAAATTATTTTGACCCCACAGGTCTGTAAAAGCTAATGGTCCAACAAAATATGATCAAAGTAGGAAGAATAAAAGCAATGTTTTTAACTTTGGATAAGCAAAAGATTCCCCAATTCCATCATTGTGGGACAAATATTTCTGGTCTGGAAGAAGAAAAAACAAAAGAAAACGGGAAAAAGGAAACACAGGTGGAATAAAACGGAAATAAGTTTGATCGATCCCACACACAGGTCTACCAGAGAAGCAATACAACAAATAAGAATTCAAGCAATTGGTCAGACAAAAGATACCTTATCCAATGATAAAAGTAGAACAAAATTAATAGCATTGTGTTTATGATTGGGGAAGCAAAAGATTCCCACGTACAACAATAATTTAAGAGCTCAATGGAATGACTCGTAAAAGAAGTCTTTCTTTACTCATAAAAGAAGTCTTTCTTTTCTTTTATGAGAAGTCTCCCACTAGTGGTACTATGGTCTTTAATTCTAATATTGTTTTGATTGAAATTACCTAAATACCGTTGTATTGTAACACAAACGTCTACTAATTCACTCAACCAATTAGTTAGTCGATATTCATGTAATTATACGATAAAAGAGCATTAACATAAGATAAATCAAATGTAACTTGCAAATAATATCAAAGCGAACTGAGTACTGAAACCGCTGTGGTAAAAGGAAAAAAAAAATACAAAAACAACAAAAAGGGATCACGGGTACGTAGAAAACGAAAATTAAAGTTTATTAATTAAAGCAATTAATTAATAAACTTTATCAACGTACAGGCCATCTGCAAAAGTGTTGAGCAAAACAACAGACGAAAATTAAAGCAATTAATCCCACAAAATATTTTATCTTATCCCAATTTAAAAGTACAGTAAAGAATAGTGTCATCATGATGTTTATGATCATGCATATATGCTGGCAAAGCAAAATATTCGCTAACATGAATATATGATTAATTAAACACTGATCAATTATGGGAATGACTCTTAATTTTTTTGGAAATGATAACAAAAAGTAGAAATATATGAAATGGATCGTAATCTCTATAAATTCTTTATCTAAACTTTAAGGCATAAAAGCTAGAGATCGAAATAGACATAAGAAATAGAATTTATAATATTTATAATTATGTAAATATAATATATATATATATATATATCTACATCTCTTAAAGCACAACTAATGTAAAGCAAAGAGTTTTATTGAGAAATATATATTTATTCAATATTATATTTATATTTTCTAGCACTTTATTATAAAAAATACATATATTTTTTGAAATTCAACTGTACTTTAAATTTACCAAATATTCTCGAACTTAATTGCTCATTAAGAAAAAGGTGATTCTTGAACATATAATATATATATATATATCGCGCGGTTTATCAATGAATGTGCTACTGGATTATTTTATTTATCCAAATCGTATTTAATTTTTATACCGGGTAAAACTTAATTATGCTAATTGATTAATAATAAAATTGATATGGCCACCACGCTTCACTGATCTCCTTCGTACAAAGAGGACACCTACCTCGTTTCCAACCTCAAGTCCTGTAGAAAGAAAGCTCCGCAACCTAATTCTATCATAGCGGAGACAACCTAATTCACAGTCAATTGTTTATACTTCAAAATTATTCTATCATTTTACTCGTTTTTTTTACTATAATCAAGCATTAATTTGAAACACTCAAACTAAGAGCATTCACATCACATTTTTCATAAAATTTCTTATAATTTAAAAGAGTGCAATTTGTCAGATTTTTATAATTAAAGGATAAATTGTTTTAGTTTTTTTTTTTTTTTTAAGACTTTACTTCATTCATAAAACTCGAAGTTACATCTGTGAATGATTCTCACAAATACAATAATTTAAGATCAAAGCTCAATCATGGAATGAATCGTAATAGAAGTCTTTTTTTCTTTTCTCTTCTCTATTTTTAAAAAAATTCTAAGTCAGCTCCAACTAGCATGACTATGGTTTTTAAGATTTCTAAAATTTTTATTGAAATTTTAAGAGTTCAAGTAGGACATATACCAATGATTCAACTGGAAAAGAACGATAAAATCTTTATCGTCAAATCTCTCTCTTCCTGCATGTCCCATGTTGAGTAGGAAGAGACTTGTTGGACTAACAATACTAATTAAGGAAGCGACTGAGTATTCAAAATTACGTAAAAGACTTTTTTCTTTTTTTTGACCATCTCATTTTCTCTCGAGCGTTTCACTCCCAAGCCAAAACTCATCCAAAAAAATCTTATCTTCTCCATCTAGAGGGGGGTCAAGCTTTGGCTCCTCCCTTCCTCCTCTTATCTGGCTAGTCTAGAAACTATGCAGCCTATTTTTCTAGTCTTTTTTTTTTCCCCATCCATAGTAAGGAGAAACGCCGATATGCTACTTTCCGGAGCCTAGCGACCGTCACGTGCTTTACCGCAATATTCCCCAGCCACCAATCTTTCAGACTGTCGAAGAATATTGTTGAATGTGCCACATGCGTTGATCAAAGCGCGCGAGAGATCCACACGCCACAGCACTAAGAAACTCTTTTTGTCGCCATGCGCGACATTTCTAGGGCCAGCGACCTTGGATTCTTTATATCCGACCGACCTCCATACTCCTAGCGTGGCGCACGTCTCACATGTGCCGCCACAATCCCTAACTGTCGTCCTTTGGCGATTTTGACGATTCTCCTGTTTGCTATCTGCCTATATTCTCACTTCTCATAACCAAGGATTCTTTATAAAGAAAACAAGGTAAAAGTTACATCTCAAATGTTTTATATTTACATATCAAAGTATAAAAACTAAAACAATTTACACTTTAATTATAAAAATCTGACAAATTATGTCGTATATACAAAAATGATATTCTTTATTATGTCGTATATGCGGTCTACCATATAATATATAATATATATACACATACATATTATTATTTTTATTTAAAAACTAAAAACCAGGGGTCCCCTTGGCCCTGCCGCCTGCCTAGTTTTTAAAAGAACATGCATATAGTTATTAACGATCCCAATGCATGGTTTCCTTGCTTCATTACAAATTCTAGTATGTGATCAATTATTATTAATGATGCTAAACCAATCAACGTCATTCCGATCCGTTGCTTTTTTCAAGTATATATTATATGAATATTGGCTCCTGGCGGTGAGTATTATTTATTAATATTGATTAGTTAAGTACTAATGTTCTTGTTTATTAGCAAGAGATACTTGTGAAAACCAATTATTTATGATCTTTTTCTTCTAGGAAAGAGAAAATAATTAGATTTCTTTTATCTGTATGTGAGATTACATTCTCCTTTCATAATAATGGAGGTAAAATTTTAATTATTATTATACGCTTAATTATTATTTTAATTTTTTGTATTTGAACATATTTGAATTAAAAAATCAATAGTGCTACAATTACAAAAAGATTTCATATAAGTAAAACTTCAAACTAATATCATAAGTTTATATATATAATAAGTTATAATAAAACTAATTTTACAATTTAATATACTACATCAAGTCATGTCAGCTTGTCGATTTATTCTTGTTTAATCTCTTTTTGGCTAAAGAATTAAAAAAAATAATAATTTAGAAAGTAGAAAATATCTCAAATTCAAACATTAAATTAAAAATACTTTACCAAAAATAATTCACCAATAAAAACTAATTAAGAGATACATGTACGCGGTACATGAAAATAGTCATAAAGCAGACATCTAATTAGATACACGACTTGCTTGCCAATACAAAATTAAAGCCTTCAATATTACAAAGCACACACCAGCTAACATTATAGCATACACAAATCTCTTAACAGCTAACACTCTTAAGTACTTGAACATTGAATGCATTTAGTCGACACTCCTAATTTCTTTTCGAATCTAAGCCAAGCAATGGAGGCTTATGGAAAGTACTGGGCGATACCCACAAGATAGAAGCACCTGCTAATTGTTGGACTAGGCGACGAGAGCACAAAAAAGGCGATTTAGAGAAGCTGGAAGGATTTGGAAAGAGAAAGATTAAAAGAAATAGAGATTTGAAGGAAGATGCTAGCAGCTAATTGGTGGTGATAAGAGCAAGAAAACATGGTCGGGAGTGAGGGGCAAAGGAATAATGGGAGGAAGTGGATGCGATGGGTAGTAGCAATAATATTCGATCATGTTGACAGCCAAAGATTGAGCCCGTCTTAACCCTAAGGATTAAGGTTTATCTACCATCATCCAATGGTTTTAGTGTTTCATTTCCCATGCTATCGATGGTACTTGTCGAACAATAGCTAGTGGTTGTTGGAAACCCCCCAAGTGTGAAATGTCATTTGAATATGCAGCCAGCCAAGCCATCCACCAAAAGTTTCTAGCAGCAAATATTGACCAATATTTGTGCACCGAAAGAAGCCTTCCTCTTGGTCAAGAAGTGTGGGAGTTTGTCCCCCATGGCTCCTCCTATAAAAGGAGGTCATTTGCTGAACATTAAAATATTCCTCACTGCGGTGAGAGATCAAGGCAAGGCTAAGGGCGAAAATAGATTCTGGGGAAACCCAGAACAGGGGGCATTTTGAGAGATAGAGAGTTTGTTTATGAGTGTTTGTAAAATTATACAAACATATTGAAAATACTGATTTTCTGCTTCAGTGGACGTAGGCAAGTTGCCGAACCACTTAAATATTGTCTCTCTATCTTCTTGTGTGATTTTTGGACAGACTAGAGGCGCAACAATTGGTATCAGAGCTTTGGTTTCGTGCTGTCTAGAAACATCAAGTTGGTCGAAAGTAATTTTTGATCAGACAATGATGTTCCTCGCATCAAGAAGAATTCGTTGCTACAAACGGCATAAAAAACGGATGCCAGAGGAGCCCGTACGCGCCCCTAGAAGTTGGAGAGTGCACAGACGCGCCTCAGTCGCACCAGAGGAAGAAGACGAGTGGGAAATACGCGCCCCCACTCACTGCTGGAGGAAGAAGACGCGTGGGAGACACTCTCCCACGCGGCCCCACGCTCCGACACACTCTCCCACGCGCCCCCACTCGCGGCTGGAGGAAGAAGACGCATGGGAGACACTCTCCCATGCGCCCCCACGCTCCGGCACGCTCTCCCACGCACCACTGTAGCAGAAGACTGATCTAAACCGTCAGAAAGTCGCAGATCAATTTTGGGCTAGATCTAAGCCATTCGGAGTCTGATTTCAACGATCAAATAGTGCTTTCCAACTATTTGGATCATTCCGGACTCATCCGTATGGTGGGAATGTTGAGATTCGCCATCGGTACTTTCGATTTGAACTGTCCATGAGTTGCAGATCATTTTGGACTAGATCTACGCCAGTTGGAGTTCAATTGCGATGATCAAATAGTGCTGACAAACTATTTGGATCATTTCAGACTCATCTATACCATGAGAATGTTGAGATTCGCCATCGGTACATTCGATCTGAACCGTCCACGAGTTGCAGATCATTTTGGGCTAGATCTACGCCAGTTGGAGTTCAATTGCGATGATCAAATAGTGCTGACAAATTATTTGGATCGTTCTGGACTCATCCGTATGGTGGGAATGTTGAGATTCGCCATCGGTACATTCGATCTGAACCGTTCATGAGTTGCAGATCATTTTGGGTTAGATCTAAGCCATTCGGGGTTCAATTGCAATGATTAAATAGTGCTGGAAAACTATTTGGATCATTCCGGACTCATCCATACGGTGGGAATGTTGAGATTCGCCATCGGTACTAATGATCTAGACCGTTCATACTTCAGATCAATTGTGGGCTTGATCGTAGCAAGTTGGAGTCGTGATAGACTCATTTGTTTTGGGCTTGATCGCAGCCAGTTGGAGTCGTGACGGACTCATTTGTTTTGAGATTGATCGTAACCAATTGGAGTCGTGACAGACTCATTTCTTTTGGGCTTGATCTCAACCAGTTGGAGTCGTGACAGACTCATTTGTTTTGGGCTATTTTAAATCAGTTGGGATCGTGAAGTTTGAGGAGCAAACTTCAGATCATTGGACGATGCTGATTAAATTGTTATATCAGCAGGTTTTGGCAGTCATACAACTCGTGAAGCATAATGTTATTAAGAGGAGAACCGCAACGGATCTCATTATGGCTTTCTTTGAAAAGTCAGTTGCAAATAACAAAGTGCAGATGAAGAAATAGTTCAACTTCAGAAAATGCAGAAAGTACTATTGTTGCCCAATATTATTTAGTGTTGTGGTCAAAAAGTTGGGAGGTCATGAATATGGGTATGAGTAATTCTGCAAAGAAAACGAAGTTGAAGTTTCTCAATGTAAGAAATCTTATCCTAGATGAAGAGGTGCGCAGAAGAGACTCTGGCAAGATCTTGAGTTGTTGGTCCTGAATGTTAATAGTAAGGGAAGAGGCAAGTCAAGATCTGGACAACAGATGACTCGCTAGAAATTGTGGCAAGATAGGCCACAAGAGATTGCTAAAATCAGGAGAAAACTGATAATGATGTTGTGAATATGGTGACTGAAGAAATACATGTCATCGTATTTCTTGCAGTGTACAATGCTGTTAAAGACAACTTGAAGACAACAGTCATTCAGGTGTGTTTTCTCAAAAGGGCGTGGAAGGTCACGAATAATTCATTGGTTTTGGCTCGTGGTAATGGTCGTGTGAATTAGACGAAGAAGTAAAAGGAACTCAGTTTTACTTTTCCTCATCTAAACTTGAAGAAATCTCCCTAGACCACGACATGAAGTGAAGGTGTGAGAGATGGGAACAAAACGTCAGATGTTCTAGGGATATCTACACCTAAAGTTGATGATCACATAACTGCCAAGACGATCAGACCTCCATGATGGTTACTACCTTAAACTATATCCTGTTGAATGAAGGTAGTGAACTACGGTATGAAGAAAATTCTTGCAAGAATGGAGATTATGCAAATCGAAGTTAGCTGAGACTGCGCACAAGATGGGCACATCGACTGAAGACAAGATATGTTAGCAGCAGGATGAGGAGTCAGTCGCCCAGGTTAGAGATGGAGACCTCAGCAACAAGTTCTCTGATATGTGTCAAGGTCCGTGCGAGACCATTGATTCCCAATGTAGTGGGAGATGTGTTTCCCTATATAGATGTGTTGATTAAAGGCACTATACGCGATAAACTAAAGTTATGCATCACTTTAGTTAGTCTTCTAATTTGAAGATATGAGCTGTAAAATTACAAAGATGATAAGGGATCATGCTGGAGATAGAGACTAGCATGTTGAGAACTAGTCTCCAAGTTGGAGATTGGTGTGATTGTAGGATTATGGAGCCTGGTTTGAAGCTGTAAAGGCACCAGACAGATTGTTCGCTCGGTTGTGGCTCGAGCGAAGCTCAGTTTGCTCAAGGTGTACATGAGTGCGGACTCATGGACTCAAGCGAAAGAATAATCCTAGAGAGTTGAGATTGTGAAATAAAGCACTTGTAAATCTCCTTTGAAGAAAATCCCTTGCAAGCTCCGTGGATGTAGACGATGCTGATGCATTTCAAGATACATTTGGAGAGGCATCTGGACATACATTTGAAGACGTACCTGCAGATGCGTTTGATAGCGGAAATATCTCATGGCTAACAAGTGTTGGAATATAGCCTCAAGAATTGAACAAATGGAGTTAAAATCTAAAGCTACACGTGTACTGGAAGAAGGAAAGAAAAGTTAGTTAAAACAGTTAGTCTATTATTTCCTACTTTGCCTTGTATAAATAGATGGTAGTACTCTGTAATAATTAATTCATTCAAGCATTTTTTCATCTCTTTTTCATCTCAATAGTTCTGCTTTCATCTTCAATTCTTTGCTCACAAATCAGAACCTCAATTCATCTAAGATTTGACATGGTATCAGATTGAAAAACTATATGCTTCCGCGATCTCACAAAGATTTTGTTCTGAAATCTTTGTACTCCTTTCTTCTATTTCTTGCATTTCGATCTCACAAAGATTGAAATCCTTTTCTTCTACATACTTTCTTCTATTTCTTTCATTCCTGGCAATTCTTGCAGTTCTTGGAGAAATTCTTGCATTTCTGACAATTCTTGCAGTTCTTGGAGAAATTCCAGAAATGACTTCTGATGATGAAAATTCTCTCAATTCTCATACTTCCCATCGCACAATCAATCCTTTGGATGATTCATCAAGTCCATTCTTCTTGCATCCAAGTGACAATCTTGGTGCATTACTTGTTTCAGAAATCTTTACTGGTGACAATTACATCGCATGGAGTAGATCAATCACCATTGCTCTAACAATCAAGAACAAAGCAGCATTCATTGATGGTACAATTCTTACTCATCCTGTTACTCAGCGTGTTCTTCACACTGCTTGGTTATGTGCCAATAACTTGGTTCTCTCATGGTTAATGAATTCTATTTCGAAAGAAATAAGAAATAGTCTTCTTTATGTTGCATCTGCTGTTGATCTTTGGAAAGAACTGAAAACCAGATACTTAAGAAGCGATGATCCTAGAGTTTTTCATCTTGAAAAATCTCTAAGTTCTATTACTCAGGGTTCTTTGTCTATCACTGAGTATTTCAGTTCTTTCAAGACCTTATGGGATGAGTATGTGAATTACAGACCATTTCCAACTTGTAGCTGTGGAAAGATGGCAACCTGTACATGTAACTTGTTTGATTTTCTGCTTGCCAGACAGTAGTCTGATTATGTGCTAAAATTCTTGGTTGGCTTAAATGACTCTTATGCCTCAATTCGAAGTCAGTTACTTATGGCTTCACCATTGCCATGTATGGCAAAAGTATTCTCTTTACTACTTCAAGAGGAAAGCCAGAGACAACTCAACAATTCTGTTAGCAATGAAACTCATGCCTTTCTTGCAAAACAGAATAGTCAGCCATCTATTCCATCGAAGTTTCTCAAAGATAAACAGAAGAGATCATCTTTATATTGCACTCATTGTGGGTACAATGGACATACAATAGAGAAATGCTTCCAACTTCATGGTTACCCTCCTGGCTGGACTGGACCAAAAGGGAAGAGAAGTTCACCCACTGCTCATGCTGCTATATCAACCTCTGAGGTCTATATTCAAAACAGTAACGAGGATCAAAAGTTTTCTTTAACCTTTGAGGAATTCAATAAATTGCTAGCACTTGCAAATTCTAACTCATATCCAATACCTACTCAAACATCTCCACCAGCTGTAAACATTGTTACTTCTGAATTTTCTGGTAAACCCTCAAACCTTTGCTATTCTGTTTCTTCATCCTTACAATCAGCTTCTTCATGGATTCTAGATACAGGTGCAACAGATCATATGATCTGTTCACCACTATTATATTCCTCACCACCTAAGTCCATAAATACTTCTATAAATTTGCCAAATGGAAACTCTGTTCCAGCTTCACACATTGGCAATATTTGTCTCACAAACACACTATATTTGCATGATGTGTTATGTGTTCCCAGTTTCTCATTCAACCTACTTTCAGTTTCTAAACTAACAAAGCAGTCTAATGTTTGTGTCTCTTTCTTTGACTCCTATTGCCTTTTACAGGACCAATCAACAAAGAAGATGATTGGGATTGCCTTTGAGAAGCATGGACTGTACCACCTACCTCAAGCTACTTCAAAAGATGTTACCTGCAATAAACCCAAGTTTAATTCTTCATCTTTTGTCTCAGCTATTACTCAAAATCAATTAGATACTTGGCATTACAGATTAGGTCATGTATCTAACTCAAGATTACCTTTTCTTAGACAACTAGAATCCTCTATATCTTTCAATTCTACCAATATCTGTGATGTATGTCAGTTAGCAAAACAAAGAAAGCTTTCATTTCCTGTATCTCAAACTAGTTCAAATAAAATGTTCGACTTGATCCATTGTGACATATGGGGTCCCTTTAATGTTGTTTCCTACTCAGGTTTTAAATACTTCCTTACTATAGTTGATGACTAAACTGAAATCTGAAGTTCCTTCTATCCTCAAGAATTTCTGTAAAATGATAGAAACTCAGTTTAGTATTCCTATCAAAACAGTAAGGTCAGACAATGGACCTGAATTCTTTTTAACCCAATTCTATAATGATAAAGGAATCATACATCAAAGAAGTTGTGTGGAAACTCCACAACAAAATGGAGTTGTGGAAAGGAAACATCAACATTTATTAAACACTGCAAGGGCTTTAATGTTTCAGTCAAACTTGCCTCTAACTTTTTGGAGTGAATGTGTGTTAACTGCAGCACACATTATAAACAGAATTCCTACTCCCCTTCTCAAAAAAAAAACACCATTCGAAATGTTATTTGGTAAACCACCTGATCTTTCTCACCTCAAAGTATTTGGCTGTCTTTGTTTTGCATCAACTCTCACAAATCACAGACATAAATTTGATCCAAGAGCTACAAAATGTCTATTCTTAGGTTATCCTTCTGACATAAAAGGCTACAAATTAATGGATCTTAATACAAATAAGGTATTAATTTCCAGAAATGTAGTCTTTTCTGAAAATGTTTTTCCTTTCAAGGCTTTTCCATCCAATCCTGAAACACATACCTTCCTATTTCCACCAACAAATTCTGTTTCAAGTTCCTATTCTCATTCTTTTGATATTCATTCTGATCAAAACCTTAATTCAGATCAGAATCACCTCACCTCAGATCCTAATCTCATCTCAGATCCCAACCTCACCTCAGATCCTAACCTCAACTCAGATCAGAATCATACAAACCCTCAACTATCTTCAGACCAGACTCTTACAAATACTCAACTATCTTTGGAAAATGAATCTGTTCCTCAGATAGCTTCACAAACTCTTAGAAAATCCTCAAGAATTAAACAAATGCCAACTTACTTGCAGGATTATTATTGTGGTACTGCTTCACAAGCTCCAAATGCAACTCACTCATCTTCTATTGATGGTTGCTCTCATAATAAAGGTATTCCATATCCCATATCTGATTTCCTTTCTGTACATCGACTGTCCAGTTCTCATAAAGCTTTTCTAGTATCTCTTTCAGCCTCTCAAGAGCCTAAAAGTTATAAATTGGCTGCTAAAATTCCTGAATGGCAAGCTGCAATGCAAAATGAAATAAATGCCTTAGAGTTAAATAAAACTTGGGAACTTGTTACTCTTCCCAAAAATAAACAGACCATAGGTTGTAAGTGGGTATTTCGAATCAAGTATAAGGCAGATGGAACTATAGAAAGACACAAAGCAAGATTGGTAGCTAAAGGCTATACTCAACAAGAGGGATTAGACTTCTTTGATACTTTCTCTCCAGTAGCAAAGATCACTTCCATTCGGCTACTGCTTGCTGTAGTTGCTATCAAAAATTTGCATATTCACCAATTGGATGTTAATAATGCATTTTTACATGGTGAATTGCATGAAGAAGTTTACATGGAGTTGCCTCCTGGTTTGGTTGTCAAAGGAGAAAATAAAGTTTGTAAGCTTTTAAAAAGTCTCTACGGTTTGAAGCAAGCATCTAGGCAATGGTTTGCTAAACTGTCCACAGCATTGCTTGATTATGGCTTTACTCAAAGTACTTCAGATTGCTCTTTGTTTATCAAGAAATCTAAATCATCCTTCATAGCCTTACTAGTCTATGTAGATGACATTCTTTTAGCAAGTGACAGCTTACTTGAAATACAATTACTCAAGACTTTTCTACATGATAAGTTTACAATTAAAGACTTGGGGGAACTCAAGTATTTTCTCGGATTGGAGGTGGCAAGATCCAAAACTGGCATATCAATTTGCCAAAGGAAGTATGCTCTAGACATACTTGAACAAGCTGGAGTTCTTGCTGCAAAACCTGCAGCTTTCCCAATGGAATCGAACTTGAAGCTCACTGCTTCAGATGCTGATTTATATGAAGATCCTTCAGCCTACAGAAGATTAGTTGGGAGGTTGTTATACTTAACAATAACTCGACCTGACCTTGCCTATTCAGTCCAAGTTCTTAGTCAATTTCTAGCAAAACCAGCTGTTAGTCATTACCAAGCAGCCATTCGAGTTCTCAGATATTTAAAGGCAACTCCTGGACAAGGTTTATTCTTCCCAGTTTCATCAGAATTGCAGCTCAAGGCTTTCTCAGACAGTGATTGGGCAGGGTGTGTTGACACTCGAAGGAGTGTAACAGGTTTTGCCATTTTTTTGGGTGATTCACTAATTTCATGGAAGAGTAAAAAGCAAGCTACAATAAGCAGATCCTCTGCAGAAGCAGAATATAGGGCCCTTGCCTCAACAGCTTGTGAGATTCAATGGCTCCTTTATGCACTACAGGACCTAAATGTTACCTACAAGCAGCCAACTTTGGTTTATACAGACAGCAAATCAGCATTATCCATTGCAACAAATCCAGTCCAACATGAGAGAACAAAGCACATACAGATAGACTGTCATCTTATTCGAGAAAAGCTGCAACAAAACATCATCAAGCTCTTTCATGTTCCTTCAAGACTACAACTAGCAGATATCTTTACAAAGCCTTTAGGCTCTCTTCCATTTCATCATACTCTCCGCAAGATGAACATCCTAAATATACATGTTCATCTTGAGGGGGGGTGTTGGAATATAGCCTCAAGAATTGAACAAATGGAGTTAAAATCTAAAGCTACACGTGTACTGGAAGAAGGAAAGAAAAGTTAGTTAAAACAGTTAGTCTATTATTTCCTACTTTGCCTTGTATAAATAGATGGTAGTACTTTGTAATAATTAATTCATTCAAGCATTTTTTCATCTCTTTTTCATCTCAATAGTTCTGCTTTCATCTTCAATTCTTTGCTCACAAATCAGAACCTCAATTCATCTAAGATTTGACAACAAGCATTCCAATGAAGGAGTGCAATCATTTGAAGGATGCAACTATTTGTAGCATCCTAGTATGGCACACTTGGGTGGAGGGGGTGATTGTTGGAAACCCCCCAAGTGTGAAATGTCATTTGAATATGCAACCAGCCAAGCCATCCACCGAAAATTTCTAGCAGCAAATATTAACCAATATTTGTGCATCGAAAGAAGCCTCCCTCTTGGTCAAGAAGTGTGAGAGTTTGTCCCCCATGGCTCCTCCTATAAAAGGAGGTCATTTGCTGAACATTAAAATGATCCTCACTGCGGTGAGAGATTAAGGTAGGCTAAGGGCGAAAATAAGTTCTAGGGAAACCCAGAATAGAGGGCATTTTGAGAGATAGAGAATTTGTTTATGAGTGTTTGTAAAATTATACAAACATATTAAAAATACCGATTTTCCGCTTCAGTGGACGTAGGCAAGTTGCCGAACCACTTAAATATTGTCTCTCTATCTTCTTGTATGATTTTTGGACAGACCAGAGGCGCAACAGTGGTAACATCAATAATTAAAGATTGCACGGATGTACTAACTCTCAATGTTGTGATTATTTTTTTCCTTGAATGCTTTTCCTTAACTCTCAATCCATCCAGTTCTAGTGCCACTTCCTTCATATATAGTAGGCCTATCGTCTCCGATCCTTTAACACTAAGGCTTCTTATTGCAACATTACCAACTTTTTTTATTTCCTCCGCATTACTCCCATTGTGAATGTGGTCGTCAAGAATTTCCAATAGTCAATCCTCTTCAAACATATATAAAAGTTGAAAAATGAACTTGGTTTGCTCATACTTTATAGAGTATTGATTATTCATGGTGGTGGAGCCACTTAAATAGATTAAACACATCACTTTCTAAATCATTAGTAACATGAATTATTAAAAGATAAACATAACTAGTGAGCTAACAACAAGAAACGAGAAAGAAAATGGTCTGTCAAATCATGTTTATAACTTTAGAAAAGCAAAAGATTCCCCTATATCATGAACAGAGGAAATTGCAAAGAGGAAGATCATGGCTTAATGTATTAATTTGAAACCAAATTGCAATGGTCGCATGCATGCACTTATAAAACGATAATTTTTATCGTGCCTAATTACCAAGTACTAGGGGGCCCACTCTAAATTAATTAAGCAATATCTAATCTTCTCGATCGGTCAATCGACTCGTATATATAAGTATATAATATTCATGCTCTATTGGAATATTAAAGAATAATAAATCCTTAAAAAGGCAATTACTTACCTAATTAGATTCTACTTCTATGCAAAACCGAAATAAAAATTTCATTAAAGAAGTCAAAATTATAAACTGATCGAAATAGATAAGACATTAAACCAACACTTCGTTGCAAAAAGCAGGAAAAGGCTAATTAATTACCTACAAAAACATTTCTTATCCGAAGACAAAAGTTGGTAAGAATGATTCCGCGAGCAATAATTGAAGCATTCTTTTTTGTCCCCTGTTTGAGCAAGAAATTATTAAAGCAAGGGAAGGACTATACAAAAGAAGTCTTCCACGAGCAAGCTGGATGCTTTTCTCACGATTAGAAGGTATTCCACTTGTAATGTAAATAGTTTGTGATATATATTGATGATGGATGTTGTCTCCTTTTTTATGTACGTCCATTCTACTAGGTTATTTTCCACATGAATGTCATTATATATATTGGACTGATTTTGTCGATTGGGCCACATTGCGCTTGAAACTATTGAATAAATTTGTTTTTAATGACTTTAATTAGCTGTTAGATGCCAACTCATATACCTTGCTATTTATCACCAAAACTTTTATTATATTTTCCTACTAATTAAGCTAATTAATCCTGTAGATGGTTTTAGATTTTTTCTTTTACAGTGTTTAAAACTCTATCTCCTCATATAATCGATACTGGATTTAGCTAAATGCTTTTCATTCTGAAGTAAGTAGTGCATGGAAATAGGCTAACAATTCATTTAACTAAATTCTCACAAAAGCTTTCAATGATATTGCATATCTCACATAGAACACGTTACATTACAATCACTCAAGAGAATATCACTTACATACATGTCACACCTCTCAATTACCACGTACATGAACATGGTATATAAAGCTATGATCACATTCTTTCAATATTAAAGCATGCATACAAGGAGGCCAAATTTCCTTTCATTGGAGAGATTTTTTTTTTTTTTTGAGAGAGGAAGGGAGGGGGGGGGGGGGGGGGGGGGGAGGTGAAGGGAGAAAATGGGTGGTGATGATGAATGCCGACAACTACGAGAGATAGGCTATGCTAGCCTTAGGGATGAACAAGTTATCTAGCATCATTATCTGTTGGTTTAACTACTTGATTTCTCATGTTGTCATCCGCAACAACGGTATTGATGGAAGAGGTGCCGATGTCAACATCAATTCCCAAAGAATGTGTAGGTGCATTAGGCAATTGTTCAGTCTGTTGTGTGTTGGGATCAACCTTTTTCAACGAGTGTTTTTCTGAAAGTCTTAATCCCTCCAACTCCTTTGTAACTTGCTTCATACTAGGTCTATCCTCCCCTCTTACCTTTAAACACTTTTTTGCTATATTAGCAACTTCCTTTATTTCCTCAGTATTACCTTCTTTGAGAATGCGATCATCAATAATCTGAAGGAGGCGATCCTCTTTTATTGCAGTAACAAAATACATTGCTAGATTTCTTTCACTTTCGGGCCTATCCATGGAAAGTGCTTTTTCACCTGTTAGTAGCTCTGCAATAACAACACCAAAGCTATACACATCACTCTTTCCAGTTAGTTGGCTAGTATGGAAGTATTCTGGGTCCAAGTATCCCAAAGTTCCCTGCACCACGGTTGTTAATCTTGTGTGGTCAAGAGGCACTAATCTTGAAGCTCCAAAGTCAGATATTTTTGCTGTATAGTTTTCATCTAGAAGTATATTTGTAGTTTTCACATCTCTATGTATAATAGACATAGAAGTCTCGAAATGGATGTATGATAAGGCCTCTGCAGTTTCTAATGCTACCTTTAGACGTTTCTCCCATGAGAGCAAGGATGACAGGTTTTTATCATGAATATGCTCAAAAAGTGTCCCGTTTGTGATGAATTCATATACTAGTAAGGGTACTTTGGTCTCAAGACAACATCCTAATAACTTCACCACATTCTTGTGCTTAATTTTAGTAAGCACAACCATCTCATTTATAAACTGCTCAATTTGGCTCTGATCAACAACATTGGACTTCTTAATGGTGACCACTCTACCATTTGGTAAAACTCCTTTATAAACAGTTCCAAAGCCTCCTTGGCCAAGGACTCTACTTTTATGATAGTTGTTAGTGGCCTTTTCAAGCTCTTTTGCGCTGAAGATTTTAGCTGGCTCAACAGATTCTTTGTGATTCAGAAGTTGCCGTTCTAAGATTAAGCCACCATTTTGTTTGAAGAACTTCTGTTTCAATTTTTTGAGCTTTCTTCTTTGCATTACCCAATATACCAACGAACTTCCCACGAGCAGGATTAAAAGGCTTATGCAGACACCTGTAATTGTTCAAGCATGCATTTTGACCATATAGAATGTATTTCAATATCTTCTTCAGTCACTAACATTATAGCACATGCAATGACTTCAACAAAGCTGATATTTCAATGTGTAATATACGTAATATATAAAAATGACGTACAAGGAGTTGAGTTTCGAGTTTTAACTTGGCTAGTGATCATCATTAAAAAGAAAGATTTAAAGCCTAGCTAGCTATAGCTAGTGACTTTGGAGAAGCAAATTAGATCTATCATTAGCAGATTTCAACTACGTTTCATGCGTACGAAAGGTAAGGTTACAAATTAATTATATGGATTAGAAAGAATGAACTAAGTTTTGAATTAACTTACCCATCTCAAAACATTAATTTTCTCAACTTAAAAGACTTTTACATTAATCAAAATGCATGGCCGATTCATTTGAGACCAAATTATAATTACTGCATGGGAAGTGAGTGAGGTAATTGCATGGGAAACCAAATCCATCATGCATGTATAAATGTAGTTAGTAAATTAACAAGAAAATGAAAATAAAAGAGACGAGTAGTACTGCAATACCACTATTCCTATATATGTTATACATACCCAGGGCAATAATCATGATCTTGGATTGGCCTTTTCGACTACAACCTGTTCCAGGCGGCATCCTCCCATCGCCTTCATATCCATTGGGACATATACATGTGTAGTTCCCGATAGTGTTGGTACATGTTGCAGTAGCATTGCAGGGATTCCGATCAAGATCTTTGCACTCATCAATATCTGAAACACGTGAGTACTACAGTTAGTCCGTCGTCATCGAAATACAGCCATAACAGTTTGCTCATTTAACAAGTACAACATGAAATGATTAATTAGCTAATAAAAAATGAGCTGACATTAAAAAAAAAAAAGGCTTATAAAGTAAAACAAATGAACACCATTAATAATTAATTACCTTGGCAACTATCCTTGTGTTCATCAGAAAGGTATGGGTTCCCTTGATAACCTGGGGGACACTTGCAAATATACCCACGACCATGGGGTTCCGAACAACTACTATTTGCTGCTTTGCATAAATAGCTTGTCATACTTTTCTGAGCATCTTTGCACGTCTTATTTCCAACTGCCCAATCAAGCACCAGGGGTACAGTCTCCCTTTTCGTTAAATTTGTAAAATCTAAGGTGGAAAAGTTGTATGCCTGTGTTTCCCCTATAAAACCTAAACCACATGATTGCCCCGAGGTTCTGCCGGATCCATTAGTGTAAATGCTCTGAACGTTCAAATTATAATTCGTTGTGTTTTCTGGGATTGCAGAGTGGCAACAGCCAAGGCCAGAGCAAGAGCCGTTAACCAAACCGGAACTGTTGCCACAGAATGATATGCACCCAGACATGAACGTATAATCTTGTTCATGCGAGCCACTAATGTAGGCGTAAAAGTTACAGCCGACGGCAAAGATACTATTCTTCTCAAGTGAGATGCTAAATTTCGACAAGTTGAGCAAGGCAGAGATGCGGCTGAGACTAGGCTGATTATCAAACTCTGGCCACCATTGGCAACAACGGAATACCAAGTTTGAGACTCGAAGTTCACCATCAGGAGAGATGTTGAGGACATCTATATTATGATCAACGCCCAGAAATGGTTTTGGGGGCTGGAAAGAGTAGTTACATATGATGAGAAAAGATGGATCAAGGTAGCAGCCCTTGCTTGTACCAAATGGGTAGGGGATGCTAACATTTCCGCATGTGCGGTTGCAGCTCGGATCATTGGGTTAAGGTGCTGATAAAACTAGCTGGACCCCAGTAATCAGATGTAGCAGCACTACTAGTTGTTCCAAAAGCTTTCCATGCAAAGCCATGGCTGACCTTCTTTTTGTCTGATCTGTGCTTCAGTGCTTCCGAAATAACTTGTCTTTCTTTGCAGCTCCCTCTTATAAAACAAGCTAACATAGAGAGACTTCAAGTTGACCTGATGAACAGTTAGAAAGGACTTAATAAGGTAGATATATAATAAGAAGCATTAAAAATACATAAATCAAAAAATTTATTTTGTTTTGATGTTTGCATCCAATTTAAAGAATATTAAAAAAATTATAAACTACACATCTTTTCATGATCATCATATTTACACTAGTGAGTAGTTAGTACAGGTTCCAAAAGAGTATCTTAATTAGGAAGGCATGCAAAAGAACAACAAAAAGGATGCCAATTTTTGTACAAGCAGTTCTAACTTATGACACATTAAACACAGAGAACAGGACCTGACAGAACTTTAGATTATTTGACTCCTCATTTTCAGGAAAGCAAAACGGATTCTTTTTCTGAGCACTGAAAGGAAAAAGTAATTAATTGCAGGAGAACCAGACTATAGTTTTTTAGTTAGTTTTGGGGGGGTCGGATTTTGAATCAATCCGGCCCCATTTTGTTGTTTTGGGGGCAAATGACACAACTATAATCGGTAGAAATGATAGGGATTTACTCCTAAATCATTTCTACCCATTAAAATATTGGATTCCTTCATAAAAATGAATGTGTCGGTTCGGTTCTGAGTCGACTCAGCCATGTCTGTTTGGCTCAGTTCCGTTCGAATGAATATAAATTCCATTCGAATTGAAGTCAAGTCCATTCAAATTAAATTTATGTTCATTCGAATGGGATATAATTTTATTCGAATGGATTTTAGGCTAATTCGAATGGAGTTATTTGAGGTCATTCGAATTAATTTTATGTTCATTTGAATGAATTTAAATTTCATTCGAATGAATATAATTTAATTCGAATGGAATTAAAGGCCATTCGAATAAGCAGTTGTCAACCATGATAGCACAACATCATCATTCCTCTAATTCAATTTAATTAGATCACATATATCTTTTATACATCAACAGTATACTAATGGCAAGCAGCAGCGGAAGAAAACGTTCCAGACCCCAGACATTAGAAAGTACCTCCGCATCTCCTTCTCAGCCGGCCGTCAGGCCTATACTAGTTGAGCGGGAGATCATTCTAGGTGACTTCCGTGACCTCACTTGGGAGGGGCGGAGCATACACGACATCATCACCGATCGTGGATGGACCCCGATCTGTCAACAGAGGGGCACAGCATATCCTAAGATGGTCGGTGAGTTTTACCGTGCCATGGGTGAGCAGCCTGGTGATGCTCTATGCTATAACTTAGTGGTCCGGGGAGTGAGTATTATATTCTCTCCCCGCGTTATTGCTGAGTTTCTAGATTTACGGCGAGAGCCCGGTGCCTATCCTGCAACAGCAGCAACGAGAGCAGCAGCGAGATCAGCGACTGCACCATCTGGAGAGGACACAACAGTCGCATCCTCATCGCCAGTGCCGGATGTACATACCGCAGAGCTGGATGCTAGCTCGGATGATAGCGAGAGCGGTGATGAGGTACCTGATGATGGTCTCACAGACGATCAGGTTCGTGACCTAGTGCGAGACCCTGAGGCTCCTCCATATGATGGCAGTAAAGTGATCCGACAGGCCGACTGTATAGCATTTTTCAGAATACTTAATTTGATTGTTGTGTATAACATTGATCCGAAAAAACACAAGACTGATTTCGGGATCGAGCGGGCCAGATTTTTGTTACGGTTAGCACAGGGGGAGCCGATTGATCTGGCATTATATTTCTTCCTCCGCATTCGCACAGAGTCACGCTATTTGGGTGGAGGTAGTCTACCATTTGCGCTTTTGATATCTAACCTCTTACTCCATTCAGGGGTTACAGTGACTTTGACTGAGCGGAGGTCGCCACAGATGGGGCCCGTTAACAAGATCACATTCAGTAAGAGCAAGGGTCACTTGTCGAAGACTCGTCCAGTCCTACAGGATCAGCCTCCGCCTACTGATCCAGCTTCTACTGCTGCTGCCCCTATTGAGAGACACCCTGCTGGGGCTACTCCAGATGAGGTACGAGCTATATTGGCGAACCACCGCGACATATTATTGAGGGACTTCATTCAGCCCATGATGGAGAAGCTTAAGGACCTAGAAGGACGCTTGCAAACTTTACAGGAGGATTTTGATTTATATAATAAATAAATATTGTTAGTAATTTTTTTTACTTTTTTATGTTGTATAGAACGTCTAACTCATTGTGGAATGTAATTAATGCAGTATAGTTTTTATTTTTAGTGTTTGCTAGCCTCTTTATTGTTAATAACACATTTCTTCTCATTATACTTAGTGTTCACGATAATTGAAAACATGACACTATCTTTAAATTAATATTTAGTTAACTAAAATATTTTTAAATTAATTACATAAAATTAATTATTTATGAATTTGTAAATATTTTAATTCATTGTTAATCATAATATATAATATATAGAACTTTTTATTTACTTTGGAAATGACAAAAAAATTAATAGAAAAAATATGTATTCTTACAATTTTAACAATATATCTTTTCAATTAAATAATACCGTTCGAACACGTTAATACTAATTCGAACAAATAATATTGCATTCGAATTAATTAATTTTCTGTTCGAATTAAATTTAATTAGTTCGAACGGTATAGATTTTTGGAGATGACCTAATTCGTCTCAGAATCTCAAGTTCGAACTAATTTGTTTTAGTTCGAACGGATTTATAAGGTTTTCCATGTTTTGAGACGAAATTAAAATTTCGTCTCAGAAAAGTACTTTTAGGGACGAAATTAATTTCGTCCCTAAAAATTAAATTTCTTGTAGTGCCTTTAGCTTCCTTGCGTTCTCTTGTTCCTTAGCTCTACGTGTGTCTTCGAAAATTTAAACAACCTAGTATCCATTAAATAAGAGCGAAGATATATACTAGCTAGTCTTGTGTCCTCCAGCTAATTTAGTTTAGAGAGAGTTGGGATAAAAGTTAAAAATTAAATAAAATATTATTATAATATTATTTTTTAATATTATTATTATTTTAAAATTTAAAACAATTATATTATTTATTATATATTGTATTAAAATTTGAAAAATTGATGATTATGAAAGAGATGACATGAGATTAAATATTTTTACTGTCCAAAGAAGGCTTTACTCTTCTTTTTCCCCCTTACTGGCCGTAGGGGCCAACCATTCCAAAGCTATCAATATCATATTTTCTTTTTATAGAAAAACACACTTTCTTAACAACCTCAAATTTTCAAGTTGTGATATCCAAATTGACATGTTATACAAGTTAATAATATATTAATATAAGTAATTAATCTATTTTTTTTAACAGCTTAAACTTTTGATATAAATAATGATTTCACAATATCCTCAAATAAAAATAATAAATTGGTGAGGATTTTTCCTTGTTGGAAACTACTCAATTTGGACAAATTGTTGTGTTGTCCTATTTAAAAATTAATTCCCACCTTTGCAATATTGTTAGTATACTAGTAAGAAATAGTAATTTTTAGGGATAAGTACACATGTCTTAGGATGGTTTGGTTACACAAAATTAAACTATACCATCTTATATCATATAATTATTATAATTATTCCAAATTTTCATACAAAATATAATAAATAATTTAGTTGTTCAAATCTTAAAATAAAATTAATATTAAAAAATTGTGTTATAACAATATTTTATTCAACTTTTAACAAAACATCTCATCTCATCTTATTTAAACTGTGTAACTAAACTATGAATAATATTTACAGTTTTAGAATGTGTAAATCACATATATTTCTTTTGAAAAAAATGAATAAATTTAGAATCTATATAAAAAAAATTATTTTTTAATAGAAGACGCTTTTTTCTTTTCAAATTAATTGATTATGCAAGACTTATACACCCTCTAACATTACTCTTCTAATTGAATAAGTGCCAGAAACTTGAGATGTACTGAGGATCATATACAACAGATGCAGATCTCATGAAGTTTACTAATTTAGTACAAATTAATTACTTAAATTTGTTCCATCTTTTTATTATTTGCCAAATGGATATATTCCATTTGTTAAAGTTCAAAACATTGTTTTGTTCATTCCTACTTTTCTTTTGAATAAGATATGATGTCATATCTTACTGGACCATTTGTTTTATCTTTTTTTAGTTTATTTTGCAAGTTTAAAATATTGGCCACATGTAAGCTGCCCCACTACTTTTCCTTTAGGAAAACTCTATGTACAACCGCGCGGTATCCCCACCGCGTCCTCTTGTCCTACGTGGATAAAAAAAAAACGGCGTCGTTATCTTCACTTCAAAATTCCTTCTTCTTCTCTATTCCATTTTCAGAAACCTTCAATTTTCCTCTGTTTTCTCTCGTCCCTCTCCTTCGATATCTATGTTCTCTCATCTCATCAGGATCCCGAGAAACTCCATCGATCGATTTCCCTCTGTGTTCTCTCTTCTCCCCGACCCCGCGAAGCTCATCCCCTTCATCCTCACCCCCGATCTTGCATAGTCTTTGCATACCTTTCTTATCCTTCTCCTTCTTCATCCGCTCTGTTCCGTACACTCGCCTGAGAAGAGAACCGCCACCACCATCTCTCTCGCCGCAGTTATTAAATACGACATCGTTGCACTCTGCTGAGCGAATCACCAACTTTGAAGATCCTAACCAGTGGTTTCACGATGTCGGTTGAGCGTTCATCTCTTCATTCTCGATGCGCCGCCACCAACACTACTCGACATCGATGCCCTGATGGATGGGTTGTCTTCTCAGCACATCCGCTACCGAACACCGACCTACCCGCGATGGAGACAACCACAGACGTCACCGCAGCACCAAGGATATTCTAATCACCAACGGCGTCCCCACCAGTAGGGCCAGGGAGGATGCTATCGAGAAAGGTAGGTAGAATAAGACGAGATACACCGGCGACTTCCCAGCACCAGATCGCCGGAAGCATCGCCAGGACATTGCGTTCGCCGGCAACGCCATCAAGGATTGGATTCCTCGCCACGCCAACATATTCGAGAAGCTCGCCAAGGTTCTCAAAAATCCCCAATTTTGATTCCATTATCCATTGTAATAAGCTCAAGTTTAAATTTCGGTTTTCTCCCAATTTGGTATATTGAAATCAAAATGCCCTTATTATTATAATTGTTGAAATATATCTTTTTTGGAGTTTTTTTTTTTTTGGTTGAGATCAGGCAAGGGACTTATAGCAATGTATATAAAGCAAAGGATCTAATAACTGGGAAAATAGTTGCTCTGAAGAAGGTTAGATTCGATAATTTAGAGCCTGAGAGTATAAGATTCATGGCCAAAGAGATTCTTGTTCTGTGCCGCCTTGATCACCCTAATGTGGTTAAGCTCGAAGGCTTGGTGACTTCCACAATGTCTTGTAGTCTTTACTTGGTTTTCGGGTACATGGAACACAATCTCGCAGCTTGCCAAGGAGTCAAGTTCACTGAACCATAGGTTCATTTTCATTACCACTCAGAGCTACGGGTACGTGACGACGGCGACAACAATGAAAGACGGCGAACAAAGACGGCACTTTAGCGAGGGCAATCTGTAGCTCAGGTTTTGGTGCTTTGCAACTCTACTTCAAAATGAATTTTTCTCTTCCCCGCATTTTGTTTCTGCTTTTTCATTTTTTTCTGACGTGGCAACTGCCACGTCAGTCACGGGGACGCGGCGGGGTTATTTCCCGGGGGTATGTAGCAGTTCTGTTTCCTTTATTTGCCATAAGTTTCTCGAGAACTTAAAATAATTATATATATTCCATTTTATTCTGTCTAGAATTATCCTTTTGTCTGCTTCTTTGTTTCTTCCTTTTTAGTGACCATAAAAAACAGATGTTTATCTGGAATCGACGTACCGTTAATCAATGCGTGAAAGAAAATATATGCGAAAAATATTGTGACACGTTCTGTTTGCAAGTAGGCTTTTTCTTTAAAGTTTTGTGATATTTCTATATACTACCCATCGCATCGACCATGCTTCCTCCCATTATTTCTGCTCCTCACTCCCCACCATCTGTCTTGTTGCTCTCACCACCAATCATCTGCTAGCAGCTAGCATCTTCTTTCAAATCTCTGTTTCTTTCAAATCTTTCTCTTACCAAATCCTTCCAACTTTTCTTGATCGTCTTTTTCTGTATTGCTCGATCTCGACGTGGCCTCCAAAAATCATAATTAAACGTACAATAATAATTAAAACATCAACGTCCAAAAATCTCTCTCTTACCAAATTCTTTCTATCTTTCTGATGTATCCAAATCCCTCTTAACTTTTCCAAACATCGTTTTTATGCTCCCGTCGCCTCCGACAATTAGCGGCTAGCTGGCGCTTGATCCAGTGATTTTGCACTTAATTTGTACTCTAAAACTGATACAGCGTATTCAAAATACTTTGATTTGATTGTCAATAATTTTGTACAACTCACCTTTTTTTATCAATCTTAGCGGTTGAAATTAAATGAGCGTAATTTGTCAGATTTTTATAATTAAAGGATAAATGGTTTTAATTTTAATACTTGATATATATGTAAATATAAAATATTTGAGATTTAAGTTTTACCATGTTTTTCTTTATAAATGACATCTAAATCTTCAGATGTATAGAGTTTTCCTCAACCGTATATAAGTAGATCAACAGAAGTAAACACTATTTTTGTTTTAAAGGAAAAAAAGAAGCCAACTTTTATTTCATTACCTTAACTTGTTTAAATTGGTTCCAGTTTTGATGTTGAGTAATAATATACACAGCACATTTTCACAATATATTTTATAATAATATTGTAAGTTGGGGATATTTTTATAAAATAATGTTACTTTTATAAGTTGTTTTATAAAAATACCCCTTATTTAACACATTATTGTAAAATATATTATGTGTAAATCATTTTCCTTTGGTATTTACATCATGTAGACTTACTTTCTAGTCAGTCATTGTTGATGGGACATTTAGGGAATCATCATTGATGTTTTGGGGAATCATCTACTACAAGAAAAACGGGTAATTGTGATCAATTAAAAGTAACGAAAAGACTATTAGCAACTAATTTTGATTGCTAATAGTCTTTTCGTTGTTATAAATTAGTCGCAAAAGTCTGTTTTTCTTGTAGTGATCAGAGCTTCTCTGTCTCTCTTCCACTATCCCTGCCTCAAACACCCTCTCCAGCCATCTCTCTTCTTCTTGTTGTGAGCTACTGCTGTGCTCTCTCCCCCAGCCCTCTAAAGTCACTGTCGTAAATGATTATTTTTGCTGATATATCTTTACAAGACGGTAATAGAACGCCACTAAATCCTATCTACTTTTTCAACTTTGATGCAAATGTCGATAAATGTGTATTTTGTATATTTTGAAATGGCATCATTAATCATGTTTATGGCAAAGCAATAGATTTCAAGATCTAGCCCAATCATGGAATGACTCGCTCATAAAACAAGTCTCCCACTAGCACTTTTATGGTCTTTAAGATCTCTAAAATTTTTATCCAGAATCAAAGTGTTAAGGGTATAAGGAGATTGTACAGATGTAATCAGTGAGCCAATGATCCAACTGGAAAGAGCGAAAAAAACCTTTATCAATGACTAAAATCTCTCTTCCATATATCAAACAGCATCAAAGAATATACCAATTGAAGACTAATTATTATAGGAACTAGTGCCTAGGGTGGCAAACGAACGAAATTCTTGTGGTTTTTAATGATTTTAAGTTATTTAAACCATAATGTTGACTGATTTTTAAGAATATAAACTAAAGGTAATTCAAAAAGTTGAAGGAAGTGGCTAATTATTATTCCAAGATGTTACTGCTCAAGGGCGAAATTAGGTAAGGATCAAAGTCCATAGACCTATAAACTATGAAGGAAGTCATGATCATAGTCCATTATGATGGGGAATCTTTTGCTTAATTATTCAGAGTTATAAATATGACTTTGGTCATTCCTAGTAGTGTTGCCTTTAGATTAGCATTTCTGCTAAAGTAGTGGATCGATGATGATCATTTGCGTTCTCGTTTATATATTGTTTTGCTTGCCTTTTGTTGGATCAAAGTAATTTGCGTTTTCTACTTGAGTTCCCATTTGCTATTTCAAAAGTTCAGAAGGCATCGATCCCAACACTAATCCTCGTATTTTATTACAGAGGGTGGAATTAATTAACTTCCAGATACGTACAAATCATGCATGACTATCAAAGTCTACAGTTGACTGTCCTCTGTATGGTCTTTAAGATTTCTAACATTTTTATCCAAAATTGAAGTACTAGAGTATAAGGAGACTGTATAGATGTAATTAGTAAGCCAATGATCCAACTGGAAAAAATGAAAAAATCTTTATCAATGATTATAATCTCTCTTCCATATATCAGACAGCATCTAAGAACATACCAATTATAGATTATTATTATAGGAATTCTAGGGTGGCGAATGAACGAAATTCTTGTGGTTTATAATGATTTTAAGCAATTTAAACCATAATATTGATTGATTCTTTAGAATATAAACCGGAGATAATTCAAGAAGTTGAAGGAAGTGGCTAATTAATATTCCAAAGACTTTGCTCAAGGGTGAAATTAGGTACGGATCAAAGTCCATAGACCTATAAACTATGAAGGAAGTCATGATCATAGTCCATTATATATGATGGGAAATCTTTTGCTTAATTATTTAAAGTTATATGAATTTGATCATTCCTAGTAGTGCTGCCTTTAAATTTGCATTTATGCTAAAGTAGTGTATCGATGATGATCATTTGCTTTCTCGTTTATATATTGTTTTGCTTGCTTTTTGTCGGATCAAAGTAATTTGCATTGTCCAGGTGAGTTCCCATTTGCTGTTTCGAAAGTTTAGGAGGCATCGATCCATACACTAATCCACGTATTTGATTACAGAGGGTGGAATTAATTAATTTCCCATTGTCCAGGTGATCTAGATCATGCATGACTCCTTAACAATGCATCCAAATCAATGTCAACTAATCTTTCAAACACAAAGAATTATGGTGAAAGCTAAACGTCCACAATAATGAACTAATCTTGCAAAAAATATGATCGTTATTGTTGCGCCCTCCGACCTGTCCAAAATCACACAAGACAATATTTAAGTGGTTCAGCAAATTGCTTACGTCTACTCGAGCCTCTTTTACTGAATTTGTATGAGATTTAGAAAACTCTACAAATTCTCTCTCTCACGTACTCTCTTTCTCTCTAATTTTTCCCACACTCCTATTTGCCCATTTGAGCTCTCCTATTTATAGGAGAGAGCAGCCTACAATCTCTGTGTTAGGTGCAACAATTTGTGACCTTGCTGCAGAGATTTGTATTGGTGCCTAATACAACAAAAGAGAGAACGATGGTGTGCGCCTAATACAAACAAGGAACAAAACGGTGCTGAGCTTAAAGGGTTTGGTGAATGAGTTTGGTTTCACACTTTGGGTGGTTCAACAATCACCCTCTCCACCCAAGTGTGCCATACCAAGCTGCTGGTAAATTGATTTATTCTCCAAATGAATGCACCTCATTCTTTGACATGAGAGATTTCTGCTATCGAATACGCTCCAATGCACCCTAGGGTGCTCAGCAGTGTACAATACCGATCAAGTCCAAACAGTGTTGGAACTTGATTCCTGTGACAACTTTCGTCAACATATCTGTTGGATTATCTTCAGTGCCAATCTTCTGAAATTTGATGTCCTTTTCTTCTAATATTTTACGTACAAAGTGAAATCGGACATCTATGTGTTTTGTTCGAGAGTGATATACTTGATTCTTGGTCAAATGAATTGCACTTTGACTGTTACAGTAAACGGTAACCTCTTGCTGCTTAAAGCCCAAATCTGTTACCAATCTCTGTAACCAAATGGCTTCTTTCACGACTTCTGTTACAACCATGTATTCAGCCTCAGTTGATGATAGTGCAATTGTCGACTGCAAAGTTGATCGCCAACTAACTGGTCCTCCAGCCATAGTGAACACATATCTAGTTGTCGATTGACATTTGTCAAGATCATCTGCATAGTCTGAGTCAACATATCCAGTTACTAGACTATCTTCACTCTTCTCGAACTTCAAACCAACATCTACGGTCCCCAAAATATACCGTAGAATGCACTTAGCCACATGCCAATGAACCTTTCCAGGATTATGCATATAGCGACTAACTAAGCTAACAGCCTGGGAGATATCAGTTCGTGTACACACCATGACATACATTAAGCTTCCAACAACACTTGCATATGGGACATTCCTCATATAGTCCTGCTCTTCATCGGTTTTAGGAGACTGCAATGCACTGAGCTTGAAATATTGGGGCATAGGAGTACTCACCGGCTTCGTCTTCGAATCGATGTTGAAGCGTTACAGTATTTTCTTCAGTTACTGCATTGCAGTAAGGTGAACTGTACCTTTCACCCTATCTCTGCTGATCTCCATCCCCAATATTCTTTGTGCTTCTCCCAGATATTTCATTTCAAACTCATGACTTAACTGAGTTTTTAAGCGATCTATCTCCCCCTTGCTTTTACATGCAATTAACATATCATCTACATATAAAAGCAAATAAATAAAAGATCCATTTGCAAGTTTTCTGAAATACACACAGTGATCGTATTGGCAACGAGTATATTTCAGATCCATCATAAAGCGGTCAAACCGCTTATACCATTGTCGAGGTGACTGCTTCAAGCCATAGAGAGACTTCTTCATACTGCATACCCAATTTTCTTTTCTAGCTTCTTTAAAACCTTCTGGTTGAGACAGATAAATCTCCTCTTCCAAATCACCATGTAAGAAAGCTATCTTTACATCAAGCTGTGCTAACTCAAGATCATATTGTGCAACCAAAGCTAGCAATATCCGAATGGATGAATGCTTCACAATATGAGAGAATACTTCACTGTAGTCAATTCCCTCTGTCTGAGCGTAGCCCTTGGCTACCAACCTAGCTTTGTATCGCACTCCATTTTTAGCAGCTTGATCATCTTTCTGATTGAAGATCCCCTTACAGCCAATTGTCTTCTTTCCTTTTGGAAGCGGCACAAGCTCCCAAGTCTAGTTCTAGTGAAGAGACTGCATCTCTTCATTCATTGCCTTTGTTTACTCAACTTGTTCATTGGACTGTATGGCTTCTCTGTAAGTGGTTGGGATCTCACCCCCTTCAACTGGTAATGCATATGTCACATAGTCTGCAAAACGTGTCGGTACACGTTTCTCTCGTCTCGGTCTGTTGGTTGCTATTGATTCGGGTTGACATGGAGGTACTGTGACTAGACTATCAACTTCATCTTGTCCATGCTTTCCTAACTTCTTTGAACTAATAAACTCACATTCTGCGAATCATCTGATGTTTCGACATCACTGCTGCCTTCATTGGAATCTTTATGCTTATGTAACTTAAGCATCTCAGACTCCTTGAATGTTACATCTCTACTGTGACCACCTTTTTGGACTCTATGCACTAGAGTCTATACCCTTTTACACCAGTACTAAAGCCCAGGAATTTTGCTTTCTTGGCTCTAGGATCAAGCTTACTTTTTTTAGCATGATAGTAAGCAGGACATCCGAAAATGTGTAAAGAGTCATAATCAGTAGCATGTTTACCTCTCCACATCGCACTTTCTCTAATAAAGTACGATTCATCCGTTCTGCCACACTGTTCTGCTGCGGTGTACCTCGTACTGTGAAGTGTCTAACAATTCCCTCTCTCTGGCATACTTCCATGAAGGGATCTGAAGTGTACTCACCTCCATTATCATATCTGAGCTGCTTGATCTTTCTGCCAGTCTGAGTCTCAACCATTTTCTTCCAATCAAGGAAGATTTTCAACAGTTCATCTTTATTCTTCATCATATACACCCACACACAACGAGAATAATCATCAACAAAAGTTACAAACCAATGCTTACCTCCCAAAGATGCATTTTGGATAGGTCCCCAAACATCGGAGTGTACATAGTCAAGTATTTCCTGTGTATTGTGTACAGCAGTTCCAAACTTGATCCGCCTCTGCTTCCCCAATACATAGTGCTCACAGAAAGACAGTTTACCAGTCTTGGCACCTTTGAGTAAGCCTTGCTTCACCAGTATTTACAAAACTTTTTCTCCGGCGTGTCCCATACGCATATGCCAAAGACTGATGGTGTCGGCATCAGTCTCTTTTAGCTTCTCACAGCATGTGGAAGCTCTTCCATCAACAGTACTTCCTTGCAAAAAGTACAAGTTTCCTCGCCTTAAAGCCTTCATTGCCACCTGAACTCCCATTAGTACTTTGAGAGTTCTGTCTTCAATGGTGATTCTGAATCCCTTTGAATCCAGAGATCCCAGTGAGATGAGATTCTTCTGCAAGTCCGGAATGTACTGAACTTCTGTTAGAGTCTTGACGCTGCCATCATGGAGCTTTAACCGAATGCTACCTATTCCCTGAGTCTTACAGGCACTGTCATTGCCCATAAGTACTGCTCCACCCTTAATTTTTGTGAAGTCAGTAAACTAGTCCCGATTGTGACACATGTGATAGGTACATTCGGAATCCATAATCCATTCATCGGAATGACAAATGGATGATGAACTTGTCAAGGCAAAATCTGAATCATCATCTAAGTCCACGACATTGGCTGTGGTGGGTTGATTCTGCTGTTGTCCCTTCAGCTTGGGACAATCCTTCTTCCAGTGTCCTTTATTGCGACAAAAGGAACACTCGTCTCTAGTGAGCTTTCTTCTGACTGATGAACCACGTGATGTGGCCCGGGTTTTCGATTGAAAACCTTTATTCTTTCTGGGATACCTTGACTGTGGTCTCCCTCTTGCTGTTAGCGCTTCACTTGATGTATCTTGTTGTACCTGCTTATCCTTTTTGCGGTACTCATTGCTAATTAAAGAACTAAATACATCTTCAAAACTAATCTTTTCCTTCCCATATAGTAGAGTAGTAATTAAATGCTCATATGTATCAGGCAAGAAATTTAACAAAAGTAAAGCTTTATCTCCATCTTGGATTTCAACATCCAAGTTTAACAAATCAGCAAGAATTTGGTTATAACTATTCAAATGTTCAGACATAGAAATACCTTCACGAAATTAGAATCTGAATAACTTTTTCTTCAAGTACAAATGGCTCTCAATGCTCTTCTTCATGAATTTATCCTCCAATTTCTGCCAAAGTTTCTTAGCATTTGTCTCTCTCATGACAAAATACTTCTACTCTTTGGTAAGGCATAATCGGATTGTACTACAAGCTTGGGTATTAAGTTTCCTCCAATCCTTATCAGTCATATCATCTGGTCTATCGTCCAACGCAATATCCAACTCTTGTTGGATCAAAACATCCATCACTTCACACTGCCACATGCCGAAGTTATTTGTTCTATCGAACTTCTTAACTTCAAACTTGGCATTTGACACTGTGGACCAACGTCCAGAGCTACTGGCATTTTCAGACCTCCTATCTCTTTCAGATCTTTCCATTTGAATTTAGAAAATTTAGACACAAAATTTCAAAATTCTAACCGTATGGATGAGTCTGGAATGATCCAAATAGTTAAAAATTACTATTTGATCGTTGAAATCGGATTTCAAATGGCTTAGATCATGCCGAAAATAGATCTGGAAAATGAGCAGTCCTGATCGTCTGGCGCGTGAGATGCACGCGTGGATTCCTTCTAGGGCGCGTGGGGGCCCGTGAGGATGTGTAGTTCACGCGTCTTTCTCCGTCTAGGGCGCGTGGGGCGCGTGAGGTGCGTGTACGTCAAGCGTCGTCAACCTCCAGCGCGTGTCTGCTCGTGGAGGCACTTGGAGCGTGAGTTTCAGTCGTCTTCAATCTCCAGATGCGCGTCTGGCATGTGGATGCAAGCTCCGATCTTCTAAGGGCGCGTGTGGACTCCTCCGACCTCCGTTTTCGATTCCGTTTGCGGCAACGGATTCGTCTCAAAGCGAGGTACACCCTAGAGTTGTCAAAAGTTGATTTCAATCAACTTGATTTTTTGGACAGCGCGAACCAGAGCTCTGATATCAATTGTTGCGCCCTTTGGCCTGTCCAAAATCACACAAGGCGATATTTAAGTGGTTCAGCAAATTGTCTACGTCCACTGGAGTCTCTTTTACTGAATTTGTACGAGATTTAGAAAACTCTACAAATTCTCTTTCTCACGTACTCTCTTTCTCTCTAATTTTCCCCACACCCCTATTTGCCCACCTTAACTTTCCTATTTATAGGAGATAGCAGCCTACAATCTCTACGTTAGGTGCAGCAATTTGTGACCTTGCTGCAGAGATTTGTGTTGGTGCCTAATACAACAAAAGAGAGAATGGTGGTGTGCGCCTAATACAAACAAGGAACAAAACGATGCTGAGCTTAAGGGGTTTGGTGAATGAGTTTGGTTTCACACTTAAGGTGGTTCAACAGTTATAAGTACATGAGATACTATTGATGCCGAGAGTAGAGACCATATGGATTATGCATGCATGCATGCACGTGAAGCTCTCATAGGCGAAGCACAAGTCATAAGAAACAAGCTAGATGGGTCATGATCATGAATATTAATGGTGGCTCGCGCGTATCCATCAAACCTATATATAGTTGCTAAATCGTTGCCAAAACAGGAATTCACAATATCATAGGAAACAAGCTGGATGGTTACAATGACCTCCATTAATGACTTGTGCCAAGGAAGAGGACAAGTCAGCAGCCACACAAGGCATGGCAGCGTGCAAAGGAGAGGTACCGATCCAGTCAGCACTACACACAAAGCTAAGCACAGCAGAACAATGGAGAAATCTCTAGAAACATGAATTCCTCTATGGTGGGACAGGTGTCAATAAATCCTGCAATCTTATAAAACCGTAAGTCTCTTTCTTTCTCTATATATACATGTAAATGGGCACTGAAATCTAAACAGAAAACAGAGTATATGAAAATACAATTTCCATTACACATTCTGTCGAGCAGCCATTGTGCACTCTGGGTTTCTTGATTGAATAACATGGAAAAGAACTAAGCCCAGACTTGCAAAAAGCTAGAAGAAACAATAAACGACAAAGCAAATAATTCAAGAAAAGGTGTCGTATACAAAGCCAAAAGAAGGAAAGAAGGAAAACTTTATAATTTTGGATAAGGAAAAGATTCCCCATCATGATGGACTCACATAGAAAACCTGCACTGAAACGGGAAATTGCATGCATGAGAAGAACACAGACTTCCATATTAGACAATAGCCACAATTATAAGTGGCCTCCACTACTTTTCCTTCATTAATTTACCATAGGTTTCTCAAGAACTTTAAATATTCCATTCTCCTCTTAATTATAGAAAGAAATACATAACTTTATTTATCAATTTAGTGAGTATTCCATTACCCCCCATTTAGTGAACGTAAAAAACAGATGTTTATATGGAGAATCAAAGTATGTACCATCAATCCATCCTGACCTGCCTACTGCATGCCTATCATGATCAGATGAAAATATTCAGATGAAAGTATGTTGTGAAAGAAAATTTATGCCAGTTTTGATCGTGTAATTGGATATATATGATATTAGTAAGAAATATGTTTTTATGAAGTCCAAATGATAGCTTTGAAAAATATTGGGACTGTTTCTAATTTGATTAAGATTAAGTTAGGATAGTGAGTTGAGATCAAAGTTGAAAGTTAAATAAAATATTATTTTTTAATAAGAAATAATAGTCGAGGGTGTGCAAGCGCCGCGCAATTATTTTAAAAAAAGTAAATAAATACGACACTCACATGAAAAAATTTAATTTTTTAATAATGGATTTGATTTTTTTAATTTATATACATTAGCATGAGACATTACTTTAATTTATATATTTTTAATTTACATACGTCTTGGATGGAGCCTCATATTTATGATTATCATCTTTTCTATTTGAGTTGATGTCAACATCCATATTGTCTATAATAGTTTTTTGAAATAAAATTAATATAAATAATGGATATGTATTTATAAAACATTTTAATCAATATGTTTTGCGTCGTATTTCTAGTATAGTACTCAAGTCTCCTAATTAACACCCCCCGAATTGACTGAACAATAAAAAATAAAACCATTAATTATAAATATAAAATCTGATTCAAAACATACGGTCTAATTACTTATTACCTTTTTTATTGTCTTTAAGTTTTGAACTGCATGTTTTATACCGTTCATTCATTTCACTTTTTATTACTTTATTCATTTCACTTTTTCTCCCCTTTTCGGTTTGAATGCCCCTTTAATTTACACATCGTTTCTTCACTGTCCTTTTTTAGTTTTACGCTTCTTTAGGAAAACAAGGTTATTTTTTCTTCTTGATTTTGTTGCCTCTGTTTTCGGTGTCATCATGTGGCTATTGTTTTCTTTCTAATTTTGTTCCCATCAATTTTAACGCTTCTTTAGGGAAACATGATTAACATATGTTCGAATGTTGGTTAATTTGTCTTTCAAATTTAGTTTCGGTTTAAACAACAGTTTATATTTAGTTACGGTTTACCAACCGCCATAAATTCTAAACCGATACAAAAACTCAAATATATTGTAGTACATATAGGTAAGTAACGTACTGAAAAATAATATATATACACTTGTGAAAACCAATTCTATATCTGAAATCTAATTCTTTTTCTTATAGGAAAGAGAAAATAATTAGATTTTTTCTTCTTTTGTCTTCGAGTTTCCAACATTCTACTTCTGTAATTGAGGTTTTAATTATTATTCTACTTTTCCATGTTTAAAGATATATGTTTGGATAAAAAAAATAATTCTTTTTTATAGAAAGTAGAAAAATTTTCATATTGAAACATTAAGATACATATAATTTACCAAAAAATAAATCACGAATAAAAACTTATGACATACATTTACACGAATACTCAAAAAGCACACACCTAATTAGATACATGAACGAATTGCTCACTGATACAAAAGCACACCAATACAAAAGCACGCAATATAGCAAAGCACACGAGTTAACAATACTTTAGCATACCGAAAGATCTCACTACAACATAACACACATTTTGTGTCGGTGAAAATCGCAGCAATAGCTCAAAATCAGCTCGCAAAAAAGCTTTCCCGTCCCATGCTGTTCGCTGCTTCGTGGTCGGTAGAAGTTGGTCTCAAAAAGTTTTACACGGCGCAGCAAGAATGCAACGCAAAAAGCAGGAAATCTACCTGCGAATTGGGCGCCGCAATTTACATGTTTAATCTACCGCCAAAGATGCTGAATGGTGCAAATCATTAATTTTTAGCGTCCATTTTTAGAGTCACAAATACTACCACAGCGCCGCAATATATAGTTGTTGTGACAGTGTACTTAACATCGCAAAAACGTTGTCATTGCTACTGCAAAGTTAATTGATAAAGTTTTTTATTTATGGCGAAAAGTATGAGACGCAAACAGTTCTAAGCAAAACAGACGATCATAGTAATATAATTAAAACCAAACTTTGCCGAACGTAAGATAATCTATTCATTTTTGTAATAAATAAAAACCAAGCCCATCGAACTAATTGAAAAATATGGGTGCCAACTTCTCTTCAACCATTCTTCAAACTTGGAGGGCGTACCATGTTTAAACGTGCCAATTGGAACCAAGTATTGAGTTTGACATGAATATAGTTGAAATCATTTCATAGTACAGATTCTAAACAACCCCCAATTTTGAACACATCATGATTAGTTGAACATAAGCCATCATTCTTGTCAGAGAGAGTTGCACATCCACCAATCATGATCTTAGAAAACACCATTCTCGATAGAAATATTTGCAGGTTTGACATCTAGGTGAGCTGTGTATCAATCATGCAGAGTCTTGCAAGGCCTTTGCAACCTGTCCAAATCATTCATGAGAGATTATATAATAATTTGAAAAGGAAATTCATCAAGATGCTCAGATCAGTTTAGCACATGGAGACAGAATGGTAAACCCACTCCTAGCTGCATCTAAGACCATTGGGCTTTACCCACTCCTCCATCTAATACCAAATTATTATAACATAATCTAAAATAAATATGAACCCAAGCCTCAAAATTAATGGCAGGAAAAAATTTGCAAGAATCCTGATTGGGAATCAACCACCACTCAAAATCCCCTTGTAGCAACAACTGCCACACACATAGGACGCTTTCTAAGAAAATTTATGTTAACACAGAGGATTTCAAACAGTCTGTCAGCCTTATTTCCAATAAAATAACATTGTCATCATATCAAAACATCTCAACAACCAGCAATGAATGGATTTATGTTTATTAACTTTATCTTACCTTTTTTTTTTTTTTTTTTTTTGATGTCGGGGAACCTCTCCAAGGCAGGGCCCTTTGGACCCACCCCTGCAGAATAAACCCCGGTCCCGTGCACCGCACCCTCGGAAGTTTCCCTACACGGAACTGGTTAAATCGCTGGCTTTTCACCAGGGGGTGTGGCCCCAAAGGATTGTTTGCACCCATGAGGTGTTGAACCTTGGACCTTGAAGGGAATGAGACCCCAAGACCAATGCCTTCACCACTTAGGCCAACCCCTTGGGGTTATTAACTTTATCTTACCTATCAACTACCCAATTAAGATTTTGAATTTGAGGAAAAACTGACAGTTTTACAGCCATCAAATCCACCAAGCTGATAAACTGCAGGCAAACAAGATGCTTGTTTGCTTATTTGCCTGCAACAATTGCACCAGCAAAATAAACTCTATATACAGGCTAAGCCCTTTCAGTTCTCTTGCCACAAGTTTGATATTTATCAATTATTAGAGAAATATATGTCATAGAATTGACATAAAGTAAACAACTTGTTCAAAATAGATTGTGGAAACCCACAAGCTTATGACTTAATACGCTTAAGTCACAGTAAAATTATACATTAAGCTGGATGTAGCAGTAATAGACCACAGATTCAATAGGTATACTGAATAGAACAAGCTTATTTTGAAAGTGTGATTAACTCACCATGTAGTAGCAAATGCTGCAGTATTCTTCTTAGTAACTTAAAGTCATTTTGTGGTCACTTGTTAATTGCATCTATAAAAAAAAAAAGATAAAAAAATGGGAGTACTCTACATAGAAGAAACTGCCTGACCCCTTTGCCATATTCCCTTGACCTAAATCTATCGGTGAGGTGCATCCAACTTTTGTCCATCTGAAAAATTAAATATTTAAACACTATGTTTATTATCATAGACATCCAATCTAACAAACATGGAGTGGAGTTAGTAAAAACCAAAACTTATTATCTAGCAACTTCATGTGAAAACCTCCCACATTAAAAATATTAGAGCACATTATATACCTCAAGAATAGAGTGTGAAATATTATGCAAAGCTGAAAACAGGGGATAAAGTTTGGCTGTAAAAATGAAACGACCATTCTTGCAGCTGAAAAAAGGGAACTGAAGTTGGAAATATTGAGAAGCCTAAAAAATGTCAACAGCAAAGCATGAAGCATTAACAAGTGCCAACTTTATCTTAAATTGGTCCAAAATGCCAACATGCATTGGAAAAGCATAAATTTCGTCATGATTACTCACAATGTTTTCTCAAAAATAGGTAGGGGTTACAATGCATTTTGCTGGTAAAGTGAACTAGTTTAGATTTGTAATTGTTCCTAATGATGCCTTTATATGTATGTATGTGTTCTTTGTGTGGCAGTGGGTGAATTTTTTTAAAGGGCACAAGCTATGAATATGAACCACACTGAAAATACAGTGCTTCAACGAGGAAATTTCTGCAGGTAAACATTCAGATTAGTACCTAAGTTGATGTAATGGAATGTTTGGGGCTTATATTTTCAGTGTTCAATGAAAAACAAATTTAAGGTTGTGGATCTTGAGGGTTAAAAGAAATAGCCAAAGTAGTATCCAACAATTTTAGAAATAGTTGTGGATCAATATATTAGGGAGCATATTTACAACATTCCAATAAAAATTAGAAAATGCTTTGGGTACAATTCAATCTAACACACTAATACTAAAGCCAACACTACGCTCTAAATTCCCATATGCCAAAGAAGAACTCAAGCTCACTGTTGTTCAGTGTAAAATTCAAAAGCCCATTTCATCTAATGCCCAAAGCCCTAGTCTGTGAATAATTCTGGTTTAAATCAACAATGTGGTACTAATTTTGCATATCATTAATGAAATTCTACAGAATTTGAACGACCAAAATAAATATCAATTAACAGCATAATTTATCGATCCATTCAATATATCAGGTTCATGATCACTAAACTTAGAACCAAACACACGTAGAAGCCAATTATACTCTAGAACCCATCCCGAATAAATTTTTAATTTCAAAACTGAACGAAACACATGCAGTTAAATATTATACTCTAGAAACAAGTTTGGACGAGAGAGACCGAGAGAAAGGAAAATCACAGCAGATGAGTGGCAAATGATTACCTTCTTCTTGCGGCGTGCTATTGTGGGCCAGAGAAAATCTCTATCGGAGTGAAAGTGAGGGACCAATCGACCAGATTTGTGGGTTATGTGCTGCAAATAGAGATCAGCCAGAGAGAGAGACAGAGAGGCCTTAGCACAGACGTGGGGCAATAACGATGCGGCTTGGGGCACTTTGTGTGATAGAGACAAAGATGTGGGAAGGGGCGGCAAGGGGTACTAGGGTATCGGGCTGGGGAAGAAGAAAAAGAGGGGAAAATATACATCCTTAGTTCCTTACCTGTTACGGCGAAAAAAAACTTAAATTTGCATTTTGCGTCGGTTCAAAATCGTAGTGAAATAAACACAAACTGCGGTTAAAATAAATCTCAGTCAGAATTGTATGCGGCGACAAAATTCGCGCCGTAAAAGATAGCTTTAGCGTCATGTCTCCAAGCGCCGTAACTAATTGGACTGGCAAGATAACTTTGCGTCAATACATATAACGCCGGTAATATTTTAGACGCTAAAAGTGGATTGTGTTGTAGTGTCTGTTAACATCCTAACTTGCAAGGATCGAGACCAAAATCTCCAATTAGTCGATGGGCATATTTGAATCCAATCCAAGCAATGGAGCTAGGCCAGCTTATGGAAAGTAGGCGATAGACTCAAGATAGAAGCACCTACTAATTGTTGTAGGCAATGACAGCACAAAAATGACGATCTAGAAAAGCTGGAAGGATTTGGAAAGAGAAAGATAGAAAGAAATAGAGATTTGAAGGAAGATGCTAGCAGCTTATTGGTGGTGAGAGTAAGAAAACATGGTGGGGAGTGAGGGGCAGACAAATAAGTGTATGCAATGGATAGTAGCAATATTAGATCATCCTGACAGTCAAAGATTGAGCCTGTGTTAACCCCTAAGGATTATGGATTATCTGCCATCATCTATTGGTTTTAGTGTTTCATTTCCCATGCTATCAATGGTGCCTGCCGAACAACAGCCAGTGCTGACATCAATACTTGAGGATTGCATGGACGTACTAACTAAGCAGTTGCTCACTCTCTTCTATGTTGTGATTAGCTTTTTTCCTTGATTACCTTTCCTTAATTCTCAATCCATCTAGTTCCATTGCCACTTCCTTCATGGTAGGCCTATCGTCTCCTTTAACACTAAGGCTTCTTTTTACAACATCAGCAACTTTTTTTAGTTCTTCAGCATTACTCCCATCGTAGATGTGATCATCAAGAATTTCCAATAGGCGATCATTTTCTACCATAGAAACAAAGTATGTCGCCAAATTTCTCTCACTTTCAGGCCTAAGGAAACAAATTACTTTCTTACCTGTTAATAACTCTGCTAAAACAACACCAAAACTATAGACATCACTTTTTTCCGTTAGATGACTAGTACGATAGTATTCTGGATCCAAGTACCCATGTGTTCCTTGCACCAACGTAGTTAAATGTGCTTGATCCAAAGGAATGAGCCTTGAAGCTCCAAAGTCTGATATTTTTGCTGTGTGGTTATCATCCAAAAGTATATTTGCAGTTTTCACGTCTCTACGTATAATTGGCATAGAAGCTTCACAATGTAAGTATGCAAGAGCTCCTGCAGTTTCTGTAGCTATCTTCAGACGCTTGTCCCATGAGAGTAAGGATGATCGGCTTGCATCATGAATATAGTCATAAAGTGTCCCATTACTGATGAACTCATAGACTAGTAAGGGAACTTCTGTTTCCAAGCAACAACCTAACAATTTGACAACATTCCGGTGGTTGATTTGAGTAAGCACAATTACCTCATTTATGAATTGCTCTATCTGACTTTGATCACTAATTTTGGACTTTTTAATAGCAACCACTTTGTTATTTGGCAACACTCCTTTGTAAACAGTTCCATAGCCTCCTTGACCAAGGATTTTACTGTTGTCATAATTATCCGTTGCCTTTTTAAGTTCTTCTACACTATAGATTTTTGTTGTATCCATAGATCCCGTGCAATTGTGGAGTCGTTGTTGTAACATTAATCCACCATTTTGCTTGAACCACTTCTCTTTGAGTTTAACGAGTTTTCTTTTCTTGAGTCCCCAATATACCCAGGAGGTTCCCACAAAGAGCACTAAGAGGCATATGCTGACACCTGTATTTGCATATTCAAAGTTACAACATGCATTTCAGCCAATTAGACAGTTTCGTATCTCTATCGAGAAGATTATGAACCTTATATGTATTATATTAAGATGACTCAACCAAGATTAATTTAAATACAATGTTTGTCAAGTAAATGATCTACTGCAGTAGTTTTCAAAGTAAAAATCAGTGAGGTTGGGAAATAAAATTCTTATAAATGTATGTAGGTACGTACCCAATGCAATGCTGATGATCTTATTATTATATTGGCCAAGTACTATAGGCCTGCAATCTGTTCCGTCTTTCCTTCCATCACCTTCGTATCCCTTGGGACAAGTACATGTGTAATTTCCATCAGTGTTGGTGCATGTTGCATTAGCATTGCAAGGCTTCCGAAGGCCCATGCACTCATCAATATCTGAAGCACAGTAAATATATATAGCCGGCCGTCACAAGAAATTTCAATGTTTCCATACAAACTTAAAAATAAAAAATAAAAAATTATGGGGATGTAAAACCACTTGCAAATGTGTTGTATCAATAGATCATAAAGGATAGCATCACTCTAGAGCAAATAACCATTCGGCAAGCTAAACTGATCAGCCTAATTAAATTAAATAGAAAAATGATAGTTGTAGTACAAACGCAATACAATCACTTTAAAAAAATGAATAAAGAGGAGATTTACCTGAAAAAAAAAATATTTAATAGTAGCTCTATTCTTTTTCAAAATGACTCTATGATGCTGCATAGTCTACGACTATATGTTACATTACTCAATTAAGCATCAGATAAAAACGAAGATATAAGATCATTTACCTTGGCAACTCTTAGGTCCATCAGGGATGTATGGGTTCCCTCGATAACCCTCCGAGCAACTGCAACGATAACCAGGGCCGTTGGTGGAATGGTAACAATAACTATGATTTGCCTTACATGCATAGCTTCCCTTATTTTTCTTAGCATCTTTGCATGTCTTATTTCCAATTACCTAATCAAGCACCAGGGGTACAGTGCTCCTATTCTTTAAGTTTGCGAAATCTAAGGAGGAAAATTTGTATGCTTGTTCATCCACTATAAAGCCGTAACCACATGATTGATCTTCGAATTCTTTGCCACCAGGTAAGGTGTCGTTGTTCAAGCTCCGAACATTCAAAATATACCCCGTTGCTCCTTTTGGGATAGAAGTCTGGCAGCAACCAATGCCAGAGCAAGACCCGTTAACCACGGTGAGATTTTGGTCACAGAGTGATAAGCATCCAGTGGTGAAGCCCTTTTGTCCCTGATCTGAACCTTGAATATACGTATACACATCACAACCAACAGCAGTGATCTTGTTCCTCGTTTCTGAGATGCGAAAACTTGACAAATTAAGCAAGGCAGAGATGCGCGTGTAGTCCACAGTTGCCGTTCTTTTCATGCAATAATCATGCGTTGATGAATTGGAACCGCAAGCTGGGTTGTTGGGATTTGAACCAGCTACGAGGAAATCGTAGCCATTGTCTGGATGGTTTAGGCCTTTTCGGCCTTTGCAAAGTAGGGCTACGGAGTTTGAGACTCGCAGTTCACCATTTAGTACTGATATGTGCTCAACAGGTATATCGCGGTCCAGAAATGGTCTTGGAGGATGAAACGTGTGGTTACAAGTGATGACAAAAGCTTGGTCAAGGGAACAGCTCTGGCTTGTTCCAAATGGGTAGGGGATATTAATATTTCCACACATACGGTCGCAGATTGAGTTTGGAATAGAAGATGTTGTGGCTGCTAAAATTATGACCCCGAGTAGCAGTTGTTGCAGAAGTTTTCCAACCATAATATCCATGGCTTTCCTTTCTGCTTTCTTTGTGCTGCAGACAACTTTAAATGGCCTCTTCTCTGTAGAAGTCAATTAGGTACGTACCTTTAGCGGGACTAATTAGGATGAGTTAGAATTTCCTTCAACGCAAAACAGCAAGAAATATGTATCAAATGTAGCGGTAAAGCCACTTTTATGGACTTTTATGGGTCAAAAATGGTGGCTAGTTGAGCTTGCATTCATATTTGCTTCCGCCATCTTCCACTTGCTTCCGCTATCTTCCACCGCCAAAGCCACCTTTCTTGGGTCAAAAATGGTGGCTAGTTGACAACCTACATCAAGCTTGCGTTCACATTTGCTTCCGCCATCTTCCAGTTGCTTCCGCCATCTTCCACCTCCTTTAACTCCTATAAATACATGTTTTTGCTTTTAGAAACCTATCCCATTTTGAAAGAAAAATTTAGAGAAAGAGAGAGAGTTTTAGAGAGAAAAATAGTGAGGTTTCTCCTATATATTGTCTCTCCTTTTATAAGAAAGAGTGAGTTTTCTCCTTTTATAAGAGAGGGTATTGTCAATTGTGCTCTCCTTATTCAAGAGAGAAATTCTTGTAATCCTTTTGCTATAAGTGAAATTCTTCTACAATTGGAGTTCCTTATTATTTCTTTTATTCTTTCTCATTTCTACTTCAGTTGTAATTGTATGCCCCAGTACCACAACGTCCTAACAGTGGTATCAGAGCATCAGGTTTATAGCCGGTTTTCGTGTTACAATTAGATCCAGTTAGTGGAAAGGAGGAATCTTCAATAATGGCGACGAAGTACGAAATAGAGAAGTTCAATGGGAGTAATTTCTCATTGTGGAAAATGAGAATAAAAGCAATTTTGAGGAAAGATAATTGCTTGACGGCAATTGGAGATAGGCCCGATGAGATCACTGACGACGGCAAGTGGAACGAGATGGATGGCAATGCTATTGCTAATCTGCACCTAGCACTAGCTGATGGAGTATTGTCAAGTGTGGCGGAGAAAAAGACAGCAAAAGAGATATGGGATACTCTGACAAAATTGTACGAGGCCAAATCACTACACAACAAAATTTTCTTGAGAAGAAAACTTTACACCCTTCGGATGATGGAGTCAACTATGGTGACAGACCACATCAACACCCTCAACACTTTATTTTCACAGCTCACAGCAATGGGGCATAACATAGAGACGGGTGAACGTGCTGAAATTCTACTTCAAAGTCTACCTGATTCGTATGATTAACTCATCATCAACTTAACCAACAACATTGAAGTTCTAGTCTTCGATGATATTGCAGCTGCAATTCTTGAAGAAAAAAGTCGGCGCAAAAGCAAAGAAGATAGACCAGGAGGTTCACAATAAGCCGAAGCTTTGGTAATGACGAGAGGGAGATCAACGGAACGTGGCCCCAGTGGGAGTCAAAATCAGAGTAGATCAAAATCCAGAAGTAAGAAGAATGTCAAGTGTCATCACTGTGGCAAGAAAGGGCACTACAAAAGGGAGTGTTGGCATCTCAAGAAGAACGAAGAAGCCAAAGGAAAAGGCCCTGAGTTGTCAAAAGCTCAGGGTTGTGTAGCAAGCACCTCAGATGATGGTGAAATTTTATACAGTGAGGCAACAACAGTTACTGAAGGTAGAAGAAGATTTGCTGATGTCTGGCTTATTGACTCAGGAGCAACATGGCATATGACTCCCCGGAGAGAATGGTTCTATCAATATGAACCTATCTCAGGAGGATCTGTGTTCATGGGAGACGATCATGCCTTAGAGATTGCTGGTATTGGTACCATCAAATTGAAGATGTGTGACGGTACAATTCGCACCATTCAGGAGGTACGACATGTGAAAGGCCTGAAGAAAAATCTATTGTCTTTAGGACAATTAGATAATAGTGGGTGTAAAACCCATATTCAAGATGGGATCATGAAAATAGTTAAAGGCGCGCTTGTAATGGTGAAAGTGGAAAAGATAGCTGCAAATTTGTACATGCTTAAAGGAGAAACATCCACTGCGCTGGCAAGTTCGGCAGAAGAATTAACAATGATGTGGCACCGTAAGCTTGGCCACATGTCGGAACGAGGTTTGAAGATTCTTGCTGAACAAAAGCTTCTTCCAGGACTCAAAAAGGTTTCATTACCCTTTTGTGAGCATTGTGTTACTAGTAAGCAGCACAGATTGAAATTCAGTAGTTCCTCTGCTAGAAGTAAAGCTATCTTAGAACTAATCCATTCTGATGTTTGGCAAGCACCAGTTTTGTCCCTAGGAGGAGCAAAATACTTTGTGTCATTTATTGACGATTACTCCAGGAGATGTTGGGTGTATCCAATAAAAAATAAAGCAGATGTATTTCCAGTTTTCAAAATATTCAAAGCGCGGGTTGAGCTTGAATCTGAAAAGAAGATCAAGTGTTTAAGGACAGACAATGGAGGAGAATATACTGGTAGTGAATTTGATAGCTTCTGTCAACAAGAAGGTATCAAAAGGCAGCTCACGGTGGCATACACTCTACAACAAAATGGAGTAGCAGAGCGGATGAACAGAACCTTGTTAGAACGAACAAGAGCGATGTTGAGAACTGCGGGAATGGCCAAGTCATTTTAGGCAGAAGCAGTCAAGACTGCTTGTTATGTGATCAATCGGTCACCATCAACCGCAATTGATCTGAAAACGCCGATGGAGATGTGGACTGATAAGCCAGCTGATTATTCTCACTTACATACATTTGGAAGTCCTGTTTATGTTATGTACAACGCCCAAGAAACATCAAAGCTAGATCCAAAATCTAGAAAATGTATTTTCTTAGGGTATGCTGATGGAGTCAAGGGGTATCGCCTGTGGGATCCCACTGCCCGCAAGGTGCTAATCAGCAGGGATGTTGTATTTGTAGAAGATAAGGTACAAGAAAAAGAAAATGATAGCGCTTCAAAAGAGAAACCAGAGACTACTACAGTTCAAGTTGAAGAAAGACAAGAATTAGAAGTTCCAGATTCTTCTGAAGCAATATCAGAGCACGAAGAACAAGAACAAGCTGAGTGTGCAATTCCACAAGTTCGACGGTCAACTCGGGAGAGAAGAAAACCAACTTGGCACTCAGAGTACATCATGGAGGGAAATGTCGCATACTGTCTACTAACAGAAGATGGAGAACCGTCAAATTTCCATGAGGCTACAAATAGTCAAGAAGCTTCTCTGTGGATGGTTGCAATGCAAGAAGAAATTGAAGCTCTCCATAAAAACAAAACATGGGATCTTGTACCACTACCACAAGGAAGGAAGGCCATCGGAAACAAATGGGTTTACAAGATCAAACGAAATGGCAATGATCAAGTGGAGCGGTATCGTGCTAGATTGGTGGTTAAAGGATTCGCTCAGAAAGAAGGCATAGACTTCAACGAAATATTCTCTCCTGTTGTTCGACTCTCAACGGTTCGAGCAGTCCTTGCGATGTGTGCTACATTTGACTTGTACTTAAAACAACTGGACGTGAAAACTGCATTTCTTCATGGAGAAATTGAAGAAGAAATTTACATGCTCCAACCAGAAGGTTTTGAAGAAAAAGAAAAAGAGAACTTGGTTTGCAGGTTGAACAAATCTCTATACGGTCTCAAACAGGCGCCGAGATGTTGGTATAAGAGATTTGATTCCTTTATCATGAGCCTTGGATACAACAGACATAGTTCAGATCCTTGTGTTTACTACAAGAGATTTGGTGATGGTAATTTCATTATTCTGTTGTTGTATGTTGACGACATGTTGGTAGCAGGCCCCAACAAAGATCGTATTACAGACTTAAAGGCACAGTTGGCTAGAGAGTTTGAAATGAAAGACTTGGGACCAGCAAACAAGATTCTAGGGATGCAAATTTACCGAGACAGAAATAATAGGAAGATATGGCTTTCTCTGAAAAATTATTTGAAGAAAATCTTGCGACGCTTCAACATGCAAGATTGTAAGCCAATTTCTACCCCTCTTCCTATTAATTTCAAGTTATCCTCAAGTATGAGTCCTAGCAATGAAGCAGAGAGGATGGAAATGTCTCGAGTACCGTATGTATCAGCAGTGGGTAGCTTAATGTTCGCTATGGTTTGTACAAGACCAGACATTGCACAGTTAGTGGGAGTGGTTAGTCGATACATAGCGAATCCTGGTAAAGAGCATTGGAGTGCTGTAAAGAGGATCCTGAGATATGTCAAGGGTACCTCAAATGTCGCATTATGTTATGAAGGATCAGACTTTACTGTCAGAGGCTATGTTGATTCAGATTATGCAGGTGATCTTAACAAGAGCAAGTCCACCTCAGGTTATGTGTTTACTCTTGCTGGAGGAGCTGTAAGCTGGGTTTCAAAATTGCAGTCTATCGTGGCTACTTCTACAACGGAGGTAGAATATGTCGCAGCTACACAAGCTAGCAAAGAGGCAATATGGTTGCAAATGCTACTGGAAGAGCTCGGACACGTACAAGAGAAGGTTGATTTATTTTGTGATAGTCAGAGCGCTTTGCATTTGGTAAAGAATCCAGCATTTCATTCAAGGACAAAGCACATACGAGTTCAGTATCACTTCGTTCGTGAGAAGGTGGAAGAAGGAAGTGTGGATATACAAAAAATCCATACAAAAGACAACCTAGCAGATATATTAACAAAGCCAATTAATAATGACAAGTTTATCTGGTGTCGATCCTCCTTAGGCCTAGCAGATATGTAAGCGGCATGGAGATGGAAAGTGTAGAAAAGATAGAAGGATTACAAAAGTGACTTTAAGTGGGAGATATGTAGCGGTAAAGCCACTTTTATGGACTTTTACGGGTCAAAAATGGTGGCTAGTTGAGCTTGCATTCACATTTGCTTCCGCCATCTTCCACTTGCTTCCGCCATCTTCCACTTGCTTTCGCCATCTTCCACCGCCAAAGCCACCTTTCTTGGGTCAAAAATGGTGGCTAGTTGACAACCTACATCAAGCTTGCGTTCACATTTGCTTCCGCCATCTTCCAGTTGCTTCCGCCATCTTCCACCTCCTTTAACTCCTATAAATACATGTTTTGAAACCTATCCCATTTTTAAAGAAAAATTTAGAGAAAGAGAGAGAGAGTTTTAGAGAGAAAAATAGTGAGGTTTCTCCTATATATTGTCTCTCCTTTTATAAGAAAGAGTGAGTTTTCTCCTTTTATAAGAGAGGGTATTGTCAATTGTGCTCTCCTTATTCAAGAGAGAAATTCTTGTAATCCTTTTGCTATAAGTGAAATTCTTCTACAATTGGAGTTCTTTATTATTTCTTTTATTCTTTCTCATTTCTACTTCAGTTGTAATTGTATGCCCCAGTACCACAACGTCCTAACATCAAACCTAAGAGATGAAATAGGGGATGTTATTATAGCATGCAGTAAGATAGAAAATGAGATGACAAACCTAGAAAATGTTCAAGTTTTAGCAATGTTAAGAGGGCTGCAGTTTTGTGTTCAATAGCTAGGGAGTCCCGAAGCTGATATTGGAAACTGATTGCATTATTGTTGGTTAATGAGCTTCAATCATCTGGTGAAAATTTAACACCTCTTAGACGTTTCCTGCAAGAAATATAGAGATTGTTGAGCTATTTCCAAGAGTGTAAAGCGTACATGTTCACAGATTGGAAAATGAATTAAGCTGGACATATATTGGCTAGACATGCTTAGAATCTGGTAGATACTTATGAAATGTGGTGGGATCATGTCCCAATGTCGGTTTCCCAAGCTATTTGGCTTCATAAGAACAATTTGTAATGCTTTTATGTTTAATGACATTGATGTTTTCCAATATATGTATATATATATGTATATAATGTATCAGTATTAATAATTTGAGTATAAAGTGTAAAACTTGTAGTAGTACTATTTATAATATACAAACAAGTATTTCCAGTACTGTAGAAAAAGTGAGCTAAAAAAAACCAAAATAGGTAAAAGGAAAGACATGCAGGTGGAATAAAACTCAAATTATAAAATAGGTCTTCAAAAGTAGCAAAATAACAAACAAAAAATTCAAGCAGTTGATCTGACAAGAGTTATCTTATCCAAAGATAAAGGTAGCAAAAAAAAAATGTCATCATGTTAATTTATTACCGATAAGGCAAAAGATTCCTGCAACATTAATTTAAGTTCAGCTCAATCATATCATTGAATGACTCGAATTGAAAAAGAAGTCTTTCTTTTTTCTTTTATAAGATCAACAATAATTTAAGTAAAAGATTTTCACAACAATCATTTGGAATGACTTGAAAAAAAATCTTTCTTTTTCTTTTATAATATCAACAATAGTTTATGGAAATGTTAGTATTCAAAATAAATTATTCAAACGAAAAACGAGTACCAGAAATTTCATTTGGAGATCATATCGTGCAACAAATGATGTAATAAATATCCCCACCTCTTGCGGCACGCTTAGATCATTCAGACAAAGGATATCTTATCCAGTCAAAAAATGAGAGAGTCTTTATGACTTGGAAAGCAAATTAAAGATTTCCACGTAAAACAGTCTTTTTTTTCTTTTCTTTTCTAAGAAGTCTTCCACTAGCACTACTTTTATGGTAAAGAGTTCAAGTAGGCCCAAAGAAACACATAGCACTACTTTTATGGTTTTATCCTTTATGTATCAAATTATCAAAACTAAAAAATATAGCCTTAAATAAAATGTATATCAGTATTAATAAAGTGAAAAGAGAGAGAGAAAAACAAAAAAAAAAAACATTGAAAATGAAACACATCATGAGTGAAAGATTTTCACGTACAACAATAATTTCATCCAAATGTAATTTATGACTGACAAAAGAAATCTCATCCAAAGCAAATTAGGCCATCGTGTTAATTTATGACTGACAAAGCAAATTAAAGATTTTACGCACAACAATAATTTTAGAGAGACTACTCGTAAAAGAAATATTTCTTTTCTATCTTTTTTTTTTTTCTTTTTTTTCTTTTTCCTTTAATCCCAACAGGTTTCTCGATAGTAGGACTATGAATATGCATCACCTGCCCCACTTGAGCACACTAGAATTATTAGCCACTTCCTTCGTCTGCCCCGCTTTCTCTTTTAAGAATTATTTAGAAATAACTTTTATCTTATTTTATTTTATTTCATTTTATCTTATCTTATCTTTTTTTAAATATCACTCAAATATAAACACTTTCAAATTAATAATTACAACTTTTTTAAACTTTCAAACAAAATATAAAAGACAATTCAACTTTTTCAAATCTTCAAAAAAAAATATTAATATCTAAATTAGTATTTTAATAATATTTTAAATTTATAATAATTTTTATTCAATTTTTTCTCGCTTATTTTTCAAAATTTAATTAATATTTTATTTAAGTTATTTTTCTATTATTTACAAATCATTTTATTAGTTACTATTTATAAAATTTTTATCTTATCTCATTCTTTAAGCATTTTTTAATGTTTTATATTTTATGCTATTAGTTATCAATAATATGGCATATTATATCCTCTAATTATAAAAATTAAAATAAAAAAACCAAGTGACATAATTATACGTAGTTTGAACAGTACTTAAAACTAAATTACGAAGAGTCAGCCTAATTTGAATTCATTAGTACTACTATTATAAGAGATCCGATCTTTAGAAATTTGTGTCTAGCTGGTAGCTGGAAAGTGCCTTTCTTCCACCGCGAACAAGTGTAAAGGGACTTCTTGGCGTTTCTAATTGGAAACCACGTGGAAAAAGGGGAAAAAAATTACAGAAAGTGGAAACACGTGTCGAAAAGGCAATGACTCCAGAGGTCTGCAAAAGATAGTAAAATACAAAAAGAGAGCTAATTAATGAAAGGAAAAGTAGGAAGCGAAAGCAATGTGTTTAACTTTGGAGAAGCAAAAGATTCTCAATTTCATCATTGTGGATTACTACAAAGTAGCTATCAATTCATGCATGCAGATATTTACAGTTGGATCGTACTCGGTATCGCTGGGAGTTATCGTTAGTATAATAATACAAAGTAGCTATCAAATGCATGTTATACTAGTTGTGTAACCTTGTAAACTATCCAAATTGCCATGTTATACTAGTTAATAATACATTAATATAACTAATTAATCTATTTATTTAATAGGTTAAACTTTTAATATAAATAATAATTTCATAATATCTTCAAATAAAAAAATAAAAAATTGGTGAGGCTTTTTCCTTGTTGGAAACTATTCAATTTGGACATATTGTTGTGTTGTCCTATTTAAAAATTAATTCCATCCTTTGCAATATTATTCGTATATTAGTAAAAAATAATAATTTTTAAGGATAAGTACGCATGACTTAAGGCTGGTTTAGTTATAAAAAATCAAATTATCTCATCTTATCTCATATAATCATTACAATTATCTTTTATTAAATATCACATATTTTTTTAATTTTTTTCTTTTATTAAATATTTGGTATATGGATAATGAGTAGAAAAATTGAATTAGTTTAAAAAGAATAAATTTAAAAAAAATTAAAAATTTTAAAAAATAAAAATAATGAAGTGTATAGTATTTGAGACTTATGAGTAACAAGGCTCCAATTATATATATTCTATTTTCTTCTGCCTGCACTTAGCAAAAATCATAATTAAACGAAAAATAATAATTAAAACCTCCGTTACAAAAGTAGGATGGAATCTCAAAGTCAAAGAATAACAAATCTAGCTACTTTCTCTTTCCTAGAAGAAAAAAAAATCAGAGTTTAGATATATAATTGGTTTGCACAAGATTCATATAATATATATATATATATATAGATATAGATATTATATCATGTATATTATTTTCCATTCAGTACGTAATCTAATTACTTGAAAAAAAAGCTACGGAATGATGTTTGGTTTAGGATCATTAATTGGTAACATTACTAGAATTATGGTAAAGCGGGGACTCGATTTGGCCGGGCGGATCGTTAATAATTTTTATAGAGTATTGATTATTCATAGCGGTGGAGCCACTTAAATAGATTAAACACGTCACTTTTTAAATCACTAGTAACATGAATTATTAAAAGATAAACATAACTAGTGAGCTAACAACAAGAAACGAGAAAGAAAATGATCCATCAAATCATTTTTATAATTTTGGAAAAGCAAAAGATTCCCAATTTAGAATAAATTAATTTCTTAAATTTTTTCCATCTTTTTGTTATTTGCTAAATGGATATATATCTGAGTACTTGTAATCCAGAACGATGGGATTGGAGAATCTTTTGCTTATCCAAAATTAAAAACATTGTTTTGATCCTTCCTACTTTTTGTTTGAATAAGATATCCTGTAATATCTTGTTGGACCATTAGCTGTATCGTTTTCAGTTTATTTTGCAAGTTTAAAATATTAGCCACATGTAAGCTGCCCCACTACTTTTCCTTCATTTGCCATAAGTTTCTCGAGACATGTACTGTTTGCAAGTAGACTTTTTCTTTAAAGTTTTGTGATATTGCTATATACTACCCATCGCATCGACCATGCTTCCTCCCATTATTTCTGCTCCTCACTCCCCACCATATGTCTTGTTGCTCTCACCACCAATCATCTGCTGGCAGCTAGCATCTTCTTTCAAATCTCTGTTTCTTTCAATCTTTCTCTTTCCAAATCCTTCCAGCTTTTCTAAATCGTCTTTTTTTGTATTGCTCGATCTCGACGTGGCCTCCAAAAATCATAATTAAACGTACAAGAATAATTAAAACCACTATTACAAAAGTAGGATGGAATCTCACAGTCAAAGAATTACAAATCTAATTATTTTCTCTTTCCTAGAAGAAAAAAAAAAAATCAGAGTTTAGATATATAATTGGTTTTCACAAATATCACTTGCTAATAAACTTGTAATTAAAAAATAAGACTCACCAACAAAATACATATATATATATGTATATTATTTTCCAGTACGTAATCTAATTACCTGTATCAGCTTAATGAGTTCAAGGAATTACTCGAAAAAAGCTACGGAATGACGTTTGGTAAAGCATGGAGTCAATTTGGGCGGATCGTTAATAATTTTTAATCTTGCTTATATCTGTTAATGAAAAATTAATAAATATGTTCCTTTAAGCAACTGAATTGACGAGAAAGATTATGGTGAATAAGTTGATCTTGTCCGACAAAAGAAAGAATTTATTTGCAAAGCCAAGATAAGGAAAAAAAAACCCATAATTTTTAGAACCCTTTGGTAGACTGACTTGTTTGTGTAAAGAGTTATTCTCAGATATTTTGCTTTCAAACTTAAGTAAAACAAAAGGAACTGGCTACTCTGTCACTTGAGTAGTATTCTCTTATTTGGCCACTAATCACTTTTAAATTTTTTTTTCATTTTTCTTTTCATATTTTTTTAATATATTTAAATATTTTTAAAACATAAAAAAATATACTAGTATAGTTAAAATCAATTCCTTAATTATTAAGTAAAAAACAAATTCCATGAACGGTCAAGTACTATAGGGGTACACTATAGGCAATAGAGTAGTTTTTTCCAAAACAAAAACTATTTTTTAATTTCAAATTTTTAACTTTTTTATTTAATTATTAACTAATTATTATAAAATTTTCATATTTTCAAACAAAGTACAAATAAAAATACAAGATTTTTAAATTTCAAACCAAAAATAGTACTAAAACATTAAGAAGAAAAACAAGAAACAAAACACAAAACTGTCCTCTCGCCTCCCTCCCATTGCCAACCACCATTTTCAATGCCATCTACAAAACCCCATTACCCAACAGGCACTTGTTTCTTCTCTCTCTCTCCCTCTCCATCTACCTACATCTCCTTTGTTTGATGGCGTGATCCCCAGAAACCCAGATCCCATACCTATATTTGTTGTCCCTTTTGCATTCTCAATATGGAGAAAAGCTGTGTCCTTTCACAGAGAATCAACGTAAAGCTTCTAATTCTAAGCCCCAAAAAAACCTTAATTTACACTTAAGTATTTGCCAAAGTTTGCTGATTTCCTTTCCACTTTCTCTGTGTCCCTGCATTATTATTACAAACACAATCTACACTACAAGAAAATACATCTTTTCCAGCACCACTAATAGTCGCAAATAACCACAAAAAACGCTGGTAATAATTATTCGCAGCGTTTTTTTATATGCCGGATGGTAGTCGCAATTGTATACTCACTTATAAATTAATCTAGCGATAGACTAAAAACACTGCAGATATTCCACTATTTACAGCGTTTTCTCACGCTGCAAATAATCCATAAAACGCTGGTAATATCAGTCTGCCTGTGGCCATAAAACGCTGAGAAAAACATTCTGCAGCGTTGCTTCAATGTCACAAATAACACTAAATTCGCTGAAAATAAACTGGATTATTTGCAGCGCTATTAAGAAACGCTGCTACTATCAGTACATTATTAATAGCGTTTTAAAATTACGCTGCAAATAAATTTTTTAACAGCGCTATAAAACGCTGTAAATACCTGTTAGAACGCTGGAAATATTCATTTATTATTGGTAGCGTTTTAATATAACGTTGAGAATATTTTTTTTATCAGCGTTACAAAATCTAAAGACAGGGAAGCCAACATATTATTTCCAGCGGGATTTAAAACGCTGCAAATAATATTCCACAGCTAAATTTTTTTCGCAGCGCCTCATTCAACGCCGAGAATGACCTTGTTTTTAGACATACCCAGTATGTAATTGTTACGTACTGTTTGGTACCTAATTCAATCCAACTCAGACCCATATTTCAAGATAGAAGGATATTTGCCTTTTAACAACCATAACATTTTCAATATAATATAAATTCAGAAATCCAATACAACATTGTTACAATCTTTTCTGGTCATCAATACATTAGCTTGGTGCATTAATGGAAGGGAATTTTAACTACTATATTTCGGAGTCAAGCTAACAGGAAATACATGTGTAAATTTCAAGTTCTCTCCATAAATACAGCCCAATACAGCAGGTTCAGGTGTTCATGGAACTGGAGATCATGAAGCTTCCACCCCGAGAGCCGCTGGAACATCGACAGCACCCCCCATGCATGAAATTTTACCATAGGTTACGTACCCCTTCAATGTTAGTTGTTGCAAACAAATTAGATCCAGCTGCAAATGTACAAAATTAATTTCATGCTTCAACTCTTTGGCATTCCCAGCCTCTGCATATGAATACTCTTTGGTATTCCACTTATCTGCATATAATATATACATATATATCAAATAAAACATGATTACATACTTTGCATTTAAGATCTAATTAAAAACATCCAGACTCTATATATATACACATTTCGATGTCATTAATAAATAGAGATTCAGATTGGGGTGTGCGTTTGAACAGACATTAGAGTTTAGAGATGGAAGGCCTTTAAAGCATGAGGTGATGGAGGATTGATTGAACAGGACATTGAGGCTTCATGCTGCTACATACAGGTCCTTTAAACAATTAATAGACTCTTCTCAGTAGCTTGAAAAAAAGATCAACAATTTCAACTACACCAAACGTGAAGTATACCTAATCACTGGCTGCATGGGCCTAATTTTTCTATATCGTCATTCTCTTGTATGTCTTTTGTAGAATCATGGACGGTTTTACTTGCATATGGTTGTAGCAGGGTTGCTAGTGTTCGATAAATTGCTATTTATTCCTGAATCGCTACTCTTTTGATTTCTTTTTCTTGCACATGGTTATAGCATATGTGCCTTCAAGTGGTCTACCAAAGAAAATCCAATTAAGCTTAAGACTTAATGGGCTACAATCTAGTGATAAAAGAGAACACTGAAAGAATATACTTTAAGGCCTTCTGCTGCTCTTGTACCAGAGGTTCAAAATGTTGCAGAATCTTTATGTAATTATTAAAAAAAAAAAACTTAACCAGTCATTTCTTTCTCTCTGGATGAATCGCATCAAACAGATCAAAGCATTATCATGTCAACTATAATTAGAATACTATATCATGTCCATCATGTCAAGTAGACCCATCATGTCAACTATATCATGCCAATTATCAAAAATATCTAGTTGTGTTCATCCTATCAAACACCATAATTAGTAACAGGGAAAAGAAATTAGGAATAAAAACAACCCATTTTAAAATGCACAACTTCCTTTGGTTTCAGCATTATAAGCGTGGGTAAATAACCACCCCAATAATCACCCCAAAAACCTGAACTAGCAGAAAACACCTTGTTCAGCCCCAATAATTGACATCTACAAGAATCGACCTGAGATCAATGATTATTGGGACTAGATCAGCAATCTTTTATAGTATATTCATAATTTTTCATAGACCAATACATGAGGCTAATAACAAGTGTAGATGTTTGACAAATGAAACTTTTCCTCCATCCTTTCCATTACATGGAGCAACATGTGTTTTAACAATTTAAACTCAAATGATGTGGGCTGTTACTAATGATGTTATCTTGGTGTTTTGATATTTATCCTTCATTTATTCTTGTAACGTAGGTATCTTTTCACTAAATTCGGAGCATCAAATCCCTATAAGTGTGAATAAAGGTTCTACACAATTATGTTTCTAGTGCTTCCATAATATATATATAGAAATCTGGGAAACATTCTAAGATAGGTGCATAAATGCAATAATCACAATACTAAGAGGAAATGAACCTTTGAAGGGGAATAGGTTTTTGTTTCATACGTGAAATTATCATATATAGAAAACTATCATACTAGTGTTTCCACACAATTATAATCACTGCCACCTAAAAGCTATCTCAGTCAATTAAAATATAAGTCATCCTTTTTATTGAGAAAGGATTGGATGCATAATTAAATGGGTGGAAGAAAAGACGGGTAATGAAGACAACCTGAAATTCAGCTTCCTCTTTTGATGTAGTCCAAAGTTCAGGCATCCTCTATTTTGCTCCCATCACACAGGCCCACACCTTACCAATCTACTTATCCAAGCATGCCAATCATAGTACAATGCCATTGCAAAAAATCTTGAATTATTCCATTCAGACCTTTCCATGGTGATAGTATTATGCATATCCTGTACATAATGTTGTCAAGCCCAACAGAAATATTACCATTAGTTTTAAAAGTCTTCAATAAGTAGTAAGTGACTTATTTGCTAGCAACTACAATATGTTTAAATTTATAAAGATAATGGTGGCTTAGATATTTACCTTTATGATATTACCACATTGCATAATCTCATGGATTGTTGGTTGCCCAAACTGAGCACATATATATTTAAGGATGAAAACACAGGGCCCAAAAAATAGTTTTACCCAACCCAGCTTGCTCCCACAAAACATATACATATAGCCTTCCATTGGATATATATACCTTGAAGGCCATAACTACATCGGCACCACAAAAAATGCACCCAAAAAGCCACAAAAAACCAAACCCGGCATCTTCTCAGATGTCCCCACTCATTGAGTCTCTCGCTGAGACTCACTGAGTGGGGTCGGGTTAGCAGCGAAGAAAGCCCTCAATAAGCGGTCGGTTTCCGCTTGTCTCTCCAACAAAAGCTGCATGTTTGCCTTCATTGCCTCCATCTCACTCTTGAACGATTCAGCCTCCTTCTTATGTTTCTCAATCAAATCTAGGTACTCTTTCTCTCGTGCCAATGTCTTTTGTCTCATAGACTCTGGGATTACCATCTCTCCCAATCCTCTTGCATAACCTGGTCTATGACCAAGTACTTCTCTGAAGACACCCGCTATCCTTTCATCAGTTCGTTGATCTGGTTCTAGTTCATCCAACTTCGAAACCATGTCCTTCTGAAATACAACATTATAAATCCATTAAATACAATGATGTCTAGTTAACTAAGCATTTTTGTTATTCAATCAAAAGAAAAGAACTAGCAATAAGTTAGGCAAATCATTGAATTCTACGAATTTACTCACATATTTGTCTTCCGTGGCAGGTGTTAAAAAGTTATTTTTCTTCTTTGACCAGTGGGTTTCCTTGAAGAAGTCTACCATATTCGCCGATTCAGCCCTCTACCAAATGTGTGTGGAATGTGGCATGGTATAACACACAGTCAGGAAAGAGACGTCGACATATTTCCACATCGGGAAAAAGTAGCTTAATCCCGGTATTTATTAGAATAATAAATAAATGCTATACGTTTCAATAGGGACAAGATGCTTTGTCCCTATATGGAAATACTTTACTACGGAATTCTAGTGGGCAAGTGTAATAGCCTAAACCTAGTACCTTCTCTTCAAGAATGCGCACAAAGGATTTGCGACCTGCTGTGTGATTAATAACCAGCCTCTTCCTACTCTCCCGATTTTTGGTAGATATTTCCTGCCATGAAATTACCATTAAATTAAAATAATAAATAACACATATGTTGAGTAACTCTATTTCAACATATGTGATACATTAACTAACTGAATAATAAGTTTGTATTGACCACGCTTGATGCATACCTTGAAGGCCTCGCTACCCCATCTACCACATAGCTTCACCCAAACAAGGGGGCTGACCAAAACTGTGCCGTTAGCCAATGCTTCGTCATGGCTGGCATATGATAAATATATCCTATGCAATTCATGGTGGAAAGCATTAAATCGCTTCCGAAGTTGTTTCATTACAGTCAATCGATGGTTCTCCAATTCCCAATCAAGTTCAAAATCCCCCTGCATATATAATCAAACGTATTTGGGATATATTAGTATACTATGACCATTGTTAAACCTACCAACATTAAAAAGAGGTAATCTCTTACCCGAACACGATCAATTAACTCATCCTTATGTGCTTGGGGTACATCGCTCCATCTTGCATAACTCATGTCACAATGATGTTTGACTATCCATGTTAATCGTGTTGTAAACATGTTGGCATTTGAGCAGCATGGTGCTGTTTCTCCATTATTTATCTTCAACAGCACCTTTCCATGCTTCCACAATTTTTCAAATTCAGTGCACTTGGCTGGGCCACGTCCACGTCTCCTCTGAGCCTGGTTTGGTACAGGCTCCATGGGGATGTCCTCACCTGTATGTTCATAAATAACATCAAACAATCTATATGGTTACATTATTTGATGTTATATAAAACCATAAGAATGGAGCATGATAAAATATGTCATTACAGTTAATAAAACTGGTTATTAACGCATTACCGATCTGAGGAACTGCAGGCTCTGCCTCTATATCATGTGAGGTCACTTGAGCTGGCTCCGTGGGGGCGTCCACACCTGTATAGCATAATAACAATAATGTCACTACAGGTTCTGATGGAATTTACAAATATATTGTAACACCATTTTTGTGTAAATGGTTAAGAATATACATAAAAAACAGACAGCATATGTGGACTGTACCAATTTCAACTCTTGCAGGCTCTGCCTCTATATTGGGTGCGCTCACTCTGTTAGGCTCTGTTGGGGCATCCACACCTGTATCACATAATAGTGTTAATATGTAGTCAGGGTGAATTGGAATTTACCCTATATATAGAACTGCATGATATTTATATTGAGAATATGAAAAAAAGAGCTAGACATGTTAACACTATACCGATTTGAACTCTATTTGTCTCTGGCCTTATACTGGGTGAGGTGCCTCTATTAAGCTCTGCCTCTAGTGTTGTGGTCGCACATGGTGGCTCCCATGGATGGCTTGGGGGTTGGGTAGAGTCATCCGAGCTGGCCTCATCGACATTATCAGGACTATGATATGAACTAATTCGAGCACCTCGTGGCCGGCGGGCTCGGCATGAGTAAGGCACCATTCTTCTTCCACGGAATCCTCGGCCTCTGGGCCGACCTCGGCCACTATATCCCCCTGGCTCACCTGTATTTCCAACGACATATCATTTTTGTTGCTATCATAATTTACAAAAATCAATATAAAGCAAAAAAGACGTTTGAATATAAACCTGAGCCGTTCATGCTCCTCGAGTGTGAATTCCTACTAAAGGGATTGCAACGGATTCTTTTAGAACACTATAGGAATATGTGAACCCTTCTTCACCCGACCTGAGATCATAATTAAATTAGTCTCTCATCTCTATACACAGTGTAGTTTACAAATATAACTGCACACTCCAATTTGCATAATGCATTAAACTAATAAGAATTGTCGACTATCGAAATACTGTGTATCTTTTGGTAAGATATGAGAATTCACCTAATATCATTTAGATGTCAGTTGGTTATTCTGAGTCAGACTCTTCCTCGGTGGACACCTCGTCATCATCTGAATATTCCCAATCACCATAAGCATCTCCAGAACTAGATGGAGGCATAGCATCATCAATAAAATCTCCCAAAATTCTGCTATTACCACCCGACTCCATCTGGTCTCGTGGGTCAATCAGGGAAGGTTCTATATCAGTCCTACTAAGTGGAGTTGACACTGGACATGCATCATAATGCAAAAGTGGATAGTCATATGGGGACTCATTCTCTTGATAGGCATCATCGTCACTCGATTCGCCATCAATGGTTTCTAAAACCCTCGGCACTGGTGGAATATCATACACATTCCTATTATTGTACTTTTGCACAACATACCAATTCCCTTTCTCCCTTAGATCCCTAATGTAAAAACACTGCGAAGCCTGGCATGCCAACACATATGGTTCGTCTTTATACCAAGTCCTATTCATATTGAGACTAGTTAAATGATCGTCTACTCGTACCCCCCGTTTTTTGTCACCAACATCAAACCAATCACAGCTGAACAAGTATACTCTACGACCCCCCATGTAGTGTAACTCCACAACATCATTGATAACACCATAAAAATCTACATTATCAGTATCTTGGTCACCAGTTACCAACACCCCGGAATTTTGTGAACGTCGGCGAAGTTCACGAGACTTCGTATGGAATCGTTTACCATTTATAATACAAGCAGCATATGATGCAATCCACCGATCAGGTCCGCAAGCTAATGCATACAAATCTGGGGACACATCAAGTGGATTCTTGCATCGCTGGTCCAGAACCTACATTCAATCGGGGTAATGAGTGAACGTGTAAGTTTCAATGACATCATAATATCAGCATCGGGTATAAAACGTGAATTAGTGTCTAAATAGGATTCTTAACTTACACGTTGCTTGAACCAAATGGGGAACTCAGTTTGTTGCGTGCGCTCTATAGAATTCAGGTTTGACACCTTGCATTTCTCATAGTGTTCCCTGCATTTGTAGAACACAAATGGGGAAACAGATTGTGATCAGTGACGTAAATTAAATGACAAATGGTAATAGATTGTTTCGAGATATCACGAAAGGAAGTAATGATTGCTTACTCTAAATAGGGTCCAATCTCAATACAGTTGTTTAGGACGTACCAAATGGCTGCAGCATGGAGTTTATCTTCTAATTGCACATTATTAGCTATACCCAAGGGACGAAGTTTCTGGTTGAAAATTTTGAACCCATCTATACTCTCCTCTTCAACACCATCAATGTTGCGATCTGGTCGATTAAACTTCGTCTCTACATCTTGGAGATACATGGAGCAAAATGTCAAACACTCGATGTGAACCCAGGCTTCCGCTATTGAACCTTCCGGACGGGCTTTATTCTTAACATACCGCTTGAATTTCCCGAGAAACCTCTCAAACGGGTACATCCATCGATATTGAACTGGACCTCCGAGAATGGCCTCGCGGGGTAAGTGTACAGCTAGGTGGACCATAACATCGAAAAAAGATGGAGGAAATATCATCTCCAATTTGCATAAAATGGTGACGATATCAAGTTGAAGCTTTGATAGACGATTCACATCTAGTGTTCGGGCAGACAACTCTTTGAAGAAACTACTAAGTTCAGTCAAAGCCAAAGCAATATCCCTCTTTAAGAACCCCCCCACAGCAACAGGAAGTAGTGTTTGCAACAAAACATGATGGTCATGGCTTTTGAGCCCAGAGATTTTGGAATCCCGTACAGATACACAATGAGTGATATTGGCAGCGAACCCATCTGGATATTTAACCTCAGCAAGCCACGCACAGAATTTATTCCTTTCATCTCCATGTAATGTGTATGCTGCATGTGGCATTGTAACACGCTCACCTTCACGTTTCAAATGTAATTCCTTTCTGAAGCCCAAGATCTCTAGATCACGTCGTGAATTAGTGTTATCTTTTGTCTTGCCAGGAATGTTCATAAGAGTGCCCAAAATGTTCTCGGAAATATTCTTCTCAATATGCATAACATCTAGATTATGTCTAAGCCGCAAAGTTGACCAATAAGGTAGTTTGAAGAAGATGCTTTTCTTAGTCCAGTTCAACTCCTCTGCAGTGCGTTTCCTCTTCCTACAAGATTTTCCAAATTGAATATCTCCAAGCATCTGTAATTGAGTTAAAAGATCCGATCCTTCAACCATTGTTGGGGGCATGCGAAGATCTTCTTTACCGTTAAACAACCCTTTTTTCGTTTGCCAAATGTGATCTGTCGGTAAGAGACGGCGATGTCCCATGTAACAATGTTTCCTACCATACTTCAACCAATTGGAATCTGTCTGTGCATTACAAGACGGACATGCTATTTTCCCTTTTGTTGACCACCCAGATAGATTTCCATAGGCGGGAAAGTCATTGATTGTCCACAATAAAGCAGCATGTAACATGAACATTTCCTTCGTAGATGCATCATATGTAGGTACCCCATGTTCCCAGAGTTCAAGTAACTCATCAATTAACGGTTGCAAATAAACATCATTTCCTGGTGATTTTGGACCAGGGATAATGAGGGATGTCATGAAGAACATGTCTTTCATGCATAACCACGGCGGTAAGTTATACGGGACAAGAATCACTGGCCAAATGCTATAAGGTTTAGCCAGATTGTTGAATGGATTAAATCCGTCGCTTGCCAAACCGAGCCTAACATTGCGAGCATCCCTAGCAAATCTGGGGTGAGCTTGATCAAATGTCTTCCAGGACTCAGAGTCAGCAGGATGTCTCATACTAGTGTCATCGGTGACCCGCTGCTCCTTATGCCATCTCATGTCACCTGCTATCTTGCTTGACACAAAGAGACGCTGTAATCTTGGCTTCAAAGGAAAATGACGAAGCACTTTTTGAGGGATCACTCGTGACCCGTGTGTATTTGGCATCCATCGCGAAGCCTTACAGATAGGACACTCATTAAGATTAGCATTTTCCTTCCAAAATAAGATGCAATCATTAGGGCATGCATGAATTTTGTGATAAGTGAATCCTAAACCTCGCTCCAAAGTCCTGGCCTCCTCATATGATTGTGGCAATTCAGCATTAGGAAAGGCTGACCGCAAAAGGCTTAGGAGCATATCAAAAGACTTGATTGACCACCCACCAAGTGTTTTAATGTGTAACAACTTCACAACGAAAGAGAGCTTTGAGAATTTTGTGCAGCCATCAAAAAGAGGACGTCGCACATTATCTAGTAATTGGTCAAAAGTTGGGTTTGGGGAGGACTGTGGTATTGCTGAGTGAGTTGGTGATGTAGTGTTGTCATGGGGAGCATCTCCGCATGTGGCTGCCCGTATGTCATCAAACATACAGTCCATGTCATCAATGTAGACGTCTCCACTTTCAACTTCGGGATCGTCATCATCATCAATGATGGGGAGAGTTTCCTGCTCCCCATGAAATATCCACTGGGTGTAGTTTGGATCTATCCCTTTTATGAACAAGTGAGACTCCACCTCAAATATAGGCAAGAAGAGATTATTACAGCATATACGGCATGGACACCGAATGCGATCACTTCCCATGGAATGGGTTCGGGCCATAGTTAGGAAATTTTTAACCCCTTCAGCGTAAACAGGTGATAGAAGTCTATCACCTTCACTCATCCAACTTTTGTCCATCTAATAAAAAGAAGAAGGCATGAGTGGTTTTGATATGAAGTCATAATAATAAAAGCGGTAGGTTCTAGAACAAACTAGCATGTGGAGCATGATACAAGTAGGGGGAAATTGCTAGTTGAACACACACAATGATATACATTTTAAACTCAAAATATTTAAACTTATGTTTAAATTAAGAAGTAGTATCATTTTGGAGGTGATACTAAACATTATCCATAATAAACATAATAAGAGAAATCTTCCAAGTGTATTATTAATTATAATACACTTGAAAGGTAAATTAAAAAAAAAAAGAGGTAGACACAATATCACCTCGACAACAAAAGCATAGAACAAGATTTGAACGTATTCATTTCATGGGACTATTCTGTTATAGTGTTTATTTCAGGCCATGGTAGGCGTTTGGACACAAACAGTATGAACTAAATGAAGAATCGGATTTTAAGTGGTTGAGAAATTACATGATGACTTGCAAACTTTATGATATACTAATAAGAATAACCACCGGTTTGATTCATGGAAGTAGTGTCACATTTTGAATATTTTCATGGATATTTGAAGAAGGGAGGTTTAATATATAGTTTTAGGGGGTCACAAATCTGTACATATCTTTTAAAAAAGAACATGATATGTTTGGAATTTAAACTGGTTATTATTACACAGTTTTTGAATAATAAGCGTGATACATTATTCATGGAAAATAGTTTTAAAAGTTGGATTTAAAACTGAAACATTTAGATTATTCCCTTAGTCATATGTTATGATTTTAGAATTTAAAATGTTATCATGGTGTTTGGTGTATGCAATATCTAGAACTATGATAATAACATGAGTTTGACACGCTGTGTGGAATGTTGAAGCTGAACTTTCAAAATGACAAAGAAGAACAGAAGGGGCTGAAAGTCGTTTCCAGCCTTATAGGGCAACACAATTCTCCAGATTTTTGGCATGGAGATCATGGTTTCTGATATTGAAAAGGATATCTATTCACTCTTCGTCGTGCCAGTGTATTTCGTCATTTCAGTATAAGATTAATTGCATTGGAATCAGGTGAAGTATAACTCTATTTACTACTAGTGTTTTTCCAGCATATATGATAGCTCTCAATTAGAGCTATCAGGCCTAGAACCAAACTAGCATTGTGTTTAATCTTGAAAAAACACTTAATCACTTTCTACCCATAACTGATACAATTTTGCAGTTATTCAACAACATTTGCAGACATTGATTCAAGGATCCATCACTTAGTGTTTGGCAAGCAGAGAATTTACAAAAAAACCAGCAGGAATTATTATAATATAGGGCTCGGCATGAGCATGCAAAGGTGTATGACATGTATAATATTGTCCCTGAGTATTAAAGGATTTATAATATTCCCGGTAGCTGAGGAAGACATTAGCTAGGTGAGAGATACCTGTGGTGCACCAAACAGTGTCGAATCGCTAATCTTATTTTGCTATTAGTCCAAATGATGGAATGCCCGTGCCAAGTTAGTCGGACAGAAAAGATGGAGATTAGTCTTTATATGTTGTATGCCAAGGAACAATGGGTCACACAATCTGCAGAAGGAGAAACCAAATTAGTGAAAAGATCAAGTGGCCACCTAAAAGTCTACCAAATCAGAAAACAGATAAGGAACAAAGAAAATAGTCAAAATCTACAGGTCCAATGTTAGGATCATAAGGTCGGAACCAGAGTGTGAATTTAGGAAACTATAGGAAAACTGTACATGTCATAATTAAATTACCCCACACATTCTAAGTGATCTAAAGAAATATATATCACAAAAGACTAAAACAACAACATGCTACCTACTATAGTGCTGAGAATCTGAAAACAGGTGAGTAACAGAAACATATATTGCAAATCTACAGACCAATGTATAAATTGCTATGAGGAACCAGAGTGTGAATATAGCAAACAAATAAAAAACTGTACATGTCATAAATATTTCAACAAGTCAAATTTTTTTATGACTTGTTGAAATATAAAAACCAATTTTCAGTGTAATAAGCTGCTACTACTTCTGGAAAAGGCTTCCGGTAAATCACTAGGAAATCTCTTATAGCTAGGGAAGATTTTAGAAAAAAGATAAACCCTATAAGTTGACGCAAGAAATTCCACCCCAAAAGCCATAAAGTGGTTGAGCCTAAACCACTTTTTGCTTATAGAATTCAAGAACTCGAAATTCTGAGAAGGAAAAATATCCTTTTCAGGGAATGGGCGCTCAAAACCTGCAGATTTATGAAGAGTTTAGAGATAATTCACACAACAAGGCACTTCTGAATATCATGCTAATATGTAGTAGGATTACAACTAACACCTTCTCTTATCAACAAAACGATCAAAAAACAATAATCTATAACAACGGCCATGAAATGAGACATGCCCACTTACCACAAGGAAAAAGAAAAAAAAACAAATGAAGTATCGGAACGAAGAGAAAACATATTGCCAAGCCCAAGCTGGTTACCGAGGTACTAAATAAATAAAACCATAAAAATATGGAACCCAAAGCATCTTTAAATTAAGCACACCGCACGACAGCTGAGGTGAACTAATTATATTAATAAAAAACAAACTCTGTAAATAAACTATGTTCCTCTCTATCAGAAAATAGTTTCCAACTTCAGAAGCGTTCTTTCCTGTAGTTCTTGTTCTTCGCTATTGGGTTAAAACCCTCTCTCCAATCTCTGTAATGCTGGATTTTTGCCCACTCACATTTTTTTTGGTTGGCAAGTCAAATAATATTGAATATGGGCGTTAGAAACAGAGAGTTATTCAAAATGTGACACTACTTCCATGAATCAAACCGGTGGTTATTCTTATTAGTATATCATAAGCTTCAAGCCTAATAGAACCAATTCCAAAGCTTTCCAATTTGCCTGGCGTGGAAAGTGGCCACTGATGCAAAAGTAGTGTCTATCCCTCACTTGAGTCGCTGATGAAAATTCTAAAAGAAATTTGACTGCAAGTAATCTTGAAAATGGGGGTAAAGGCCAGATTTGTTAATTGCACTAAGAATCAACAAATCAAAAGACCGTTGTTTCGACAAAACCAAGCAAAATCAATCAACAAGAATTCACTTCGAACACTTGAAATTCTCGAAACACTGACTGGCTCATAAAAAAATCCAGTTCTCCAAGCAAAACCCGTGAGTATCCCTATTTTTTTTTTTTAAAACATCCTTGTGCCAGCATCACCCAGACCAGCAAACTAAAAACTTGACAAACAGATCTTTTTATCAAGATGAGGCTGTATTGCTTCTTTAAAAGAGCTAGACATGAGGCTAGTTCATTTCTAACAAGATGAGCAATAACATTTGGGAAAAACAAGAAACAAAAAAGTAATCAAATATGAGCAGAAAACTGACCGGATTACCAAGCACAGTAGATGACATCAATGATTATTAAATGGAAGAAGACACCAATTACATGGAAGAAGATATCCCTTTTAACAGTACATATCTTTTATTGAGAAAATATATTGATAGATTCATATTTATGTATTGTAAGTTAGGTTTGGGCAGAACGGGAGTAAATAGGGAAGTACTTCTTTTTGGGATGTATAATAATTACCTCCAAGAGAACTTACAATAATCATTAAGGTCATTAGTTTCAATATATATATATATATATATATTACAAAACAATGTATATATATCATGATCAATCAATATTAGGGGTTAGCTAGGCAAGCTCGAGAGAGGATCTGAATAAAAGTACTAGCAGAATTTTGGTATCTTTCATGGGCCCCACTGGCTAGAGAATTTAAGCCATCAACAGAAAGATCGTGCCCCTCCTCAAAAGTTTATTAAGCCAAACGACATATCTCATGTATTAGCTAGCGAATGGATAGGTGTGTGTGTGTGTGATGGCTTATCCCAGCTTATAAGTTAGGTTCTACACAATTATGCATATCTGATAAATAATGCATTGGCAACACGGCACTACATGAGATGGAGATCATAGGGCGGGCTAGCTGTGGAATCAGGTCAAAAGAAAAGCAAGCAGCATGGTGGAAATTAATCCAATATGCATTCCATATATTGCAATATGTTTAAAGTATTCCAACAGACAAATCCTGACAAATAAATGCCGACTTCCAACCGTACTAAGTTAAAAATGTTAGTTTGCATTTTCCATAATTACTACACAAAAAAGAGAGCTTACCTAGCTAGCTAGCTAGGTGCATCTAGGTTCAATTCCAACAATTGAACCTTTTTCAGCGCACATATATGCTAATGAAGAAATAATAATATATATAACAACCACACCAAACATGGAAGCAGGTATAGACTCATTTTTGTTCTCTATATATCCAATATCCTCATAACTTTTCCCTCAAAAAGTTGTTTCGTTTCATATTGAATGTTTCCTCTTTTCTCAAATGAAAAGAGAAAAATAATACAAAAACAAGTAAGTGGGACAGTTAGTAGATAGAGACTTGAGATCATGTTTAATAAAACTGTGTATGATTCTCTATAAGCAAGCTGCAAGTAGGCCCTTGGCATGTTGGCATGTAAGTACCTTCCCCATGCCAACACGCCACTCCTCTTGCTTCATGCTAATTAAATGGTGATCGGTTGAACTAAATCACGGTTTCTAAATATATATATATATATACATCCTTACATACCCTAATGGAGCATATTTAAAGTTGCTATATATATTTACGGTTAACTAACTTTTCTGGTGGGACATTTTGCTCAAGTCTTACCTAAGATAAAGACACCCCCATTTATAATTAATCTTCCCAAAAAGCCCTAAATATATAGTTTCTATATAACTAGAATACAGACAGCATATTTTGATGTCTAGCAATCAAATGCAATCCAACTTCATTTCAAAGGTCCTTCAGAGAGTTTCTCAAGAATAAGTACTGCATACTGATATGAAAGAGTTGACTGTTTCTGAAAAAATAATTTGAAGTGGTTGGTGTATCCATATTAATGTCAACTATAAGACCAAAAATTAAAATTCAAAAATGAGATTGGTGGTCGCACAATACTAAGAAAAGGTTGAAAGGAATTGTTGGGTTAACAAAAGAACGCCCAAAAAAGCTTACATGTCAACAAAATTCATCTTTATTCCTGAAATTGAGATGGAAGATGGTTGAAGGGGTATGAAGATTTTGTAAGACGCTAAGCTAGTGAAAAAGTTTTTAAAAGAAATTGTTTACAAAATGGAGCATGGCTTCTACCACAGAACTATGATGCCATGATTGAAAATAAGAAATACAAGTAATAGAAATTGAGATTGTTTCAAAGAGAAAGAGGAGAATGAGAGAGACAAATGAATGCATAATCATTGCTAAATTTCAGTGGATGTCTCATACATTTTGGTTAATTAATATTTGTAGAAATATTAAATGGAGATGAGATTTTTGTTAGTATCTTAAAAATCGTTGTCAATAAAATCTCCTAATTTGGTCAAGCAGGAAACCGACAACTCTTTGGTTGATAATTATGAAAACCAAATGTCTTAAGTTGATACATATGAAAATCACATGTAGATAATAATTATAGCAAATCTTTGATTTGAACTTATCTCTAACATACCCAAAAAAAAAAAAAATGAAAAGCAAAACAACTCTAAATCAATTTTTCATTACTTCCATTATAGTCAAGTTATAGGTTACAGCATTGCTTGTATGAATCATGGACGAAATAGTTAAAATGAAATAGATATCTATTTCATTTTATTTTCTTAAACTAGATATATCTATTAGTCCCTATTTTATCCAATATCAGTAGATTTTGTAAAAGAATAAAACTTATAACATCTCTAGCGAACGTATGATCAGCGTAGTTGAGGTGCATGGGTTTATTCAAAACTTGGCCTTTTGATGTAATTAAGTTAATTATGGAGATACATTTATGATTCAACAAATAGAGTTCTTAAGATCTTATGACTATCCTTCATTTATTCCAGGAGGAATTATTATCAACAATAATAATCACTTAATCTCATGAGCAGTACTTCATGAGATGAAACTACAGAATCTTTATCTAATTTTTTCATTCCAAACGGGTAAAAGAAGCTTTTGTGGGCGTGTTGGCTTATCCACAAGATCATATTGAGAAGGGGAGGGTTACACTTGTAGTTTTCTCAGCAAATGAAACGCTGCAAATAAAGAGTTTAGAGATGCATAATTTATGTTTTCTTTTGCTAATTGGACACCAACAACAAGCTGCAAGTAAACTATGGTCAATGCTTTTTTAACACAAGTCTACACCAACTGAAGGTTGGCATATTATTTCAGCTTCTCAATATTTGACATGAAAGATATGGGAGAGGTTGAGATGATTCTTGGAATCAAGATTGTTTGTATACTCATTGGTTTGTCCTAGACATAGTTTCATTATATTGAGAAAGTGATCAAGAAGTATGGTCATGAAGACCAAAAATTAGTCTTAATTCCATGCGATCCTAGTCTTAAATTGAGAGAAAGCACAAGAAGATGCAGATACAAATTAGAATATTCTAGTGTGATTGCATAATTTTCTTTTATGCTATGCATTGTGCTAGACCTGATATTCCATTTGCTATTGGGATGCTAAGTAGATTTATTAGAAATCGAGGTAACGAGCATTGTGATGCTATTTCTCGAGTTCTAAAATACCTGAAAGGGACAACGAATTGTGGTTTACACCATCATGCTATTTCTCGGTTATATATAATTGCAATTCATGACATTGTATGCATATCCTATAGTATATATTTATCCACCTTGTGAGACCTTGCACACACCCTTCAGCTCATCCTGCAATGAACAGACAAGCATGTAGACATTTCCATGTAACACACAGTCAGGAAATGAGTTGCTGTGTCCATACTTTCCAGCCTTCGCACCCATATGTTCTAGCTACGGAAAAGGGCCATGCACTTGAGACAGAAAAGCCTCTGTTTTTAGCTAGAATAGGTCACAGAAAAATGGGTAGAGTCATACCCACGAAATAGACCACTCCGTACACAACAAAAACAAGCCATTGGTGCAAAAGGAAGAAGATGGGAATCGGATTGACAGTTCCCGAAATCTATTCTGCAAACAATCAGGCAAGGTTCGAAGAACATAAATTCATGCATGAAGGGGGAGCTTTTATGTGACTTAAGGGGATTCAGAAAAGATTATACCTTGCCAATAAAACATGTCCCCGAGAAGAATACGCCGGTCGATTCCCCAAAATGAACCCAACACCGTGAGTTCCCAGCCGAAGTTTTTTGGCACTTGAACACCCAAACTATTTGAAGGGTCTTCGCTGGCTCAAACTTACAGGAAAGCCGCCGAGAAAATGTAGACTTGTGAGCTCCGTGAGACTCCAAAAATGCAGAGAATGCAGAGAAGGGGGTGGGAAAATTCAACTCCGAAAATGCAGAGAAGTCCGTGGACGTGTGTGTGTTGTGAGGCCTTCAAGCCGAGCGTTTGGACGGTTGGAAAATGCAGGGGATTTGCAGAGAATTGCTCTAGAGTTTGGTTTTGCCGAACATGGGTCGGGGGAATGATTTGGGGAGTGTCTTGGCCGGATCTGTTTGGGGGGAAAAGTGATGGGGGGAAATAAAGTAAAGTAGAAGTTTGGCGCCTCACTTTTTCCCGAAGTAATAAATCGCTGTGCTAAATATTTTTTATCTGCAGCGCCAATAGTTGCCGCTATAATACCAACAGTCGCTGCAATAAAATAAATATCTCATTCCTTTCACTTATAATACGATTATAATGAGCGATATAAAAATCGCTGTAAATAAGAATCATATACAGCGATTTTATTTGCAGCAATTATAAAAACGCTGAGAAAAGCTTATTTTCTTGTAGTGCTAGGTGGTCTTGCTCAAAACCCTATTAGTGTAAACCTCGTCATCCATCTCTGTCCAAAATACCCCATTCCAAGACCTCCCAAGTCATCCGCTACACCCAGCCAAAAACACTTCATAACCACACTCATGGATAGCACTGTTCACCGACCCGACCCGACCCAATAAGCACACATAACGATCCGACCCGATAAGGCTGAGTTCCGTTTTGCACAATTTCTCGTCTTGTACTTAATAGAATAATGCCAAAAATGTAAATTAATTTGATAAAACTGTTGATTAACTTCAATGACTTTGGCTACATTTTCTAGAAGAAAAAAAAAAATCCATTGGATATAATAATTGCAAATTAGTATCAACTTAATTTTTTCCAATCATTCATACAACCAACTTCCTTGCCAATGCTTTTTAAACCAACGTTTTAAAAAACAAATACCAAAAATAAACCAATAATGTAAAATCATACTAAACCAAAAATCCATAGGTCCTATTTAATTTTTAAAATTCACAAGCGGCTTCTGTATACATAGGTCCTACTCCCAAAGAATTGTGTATTCTTCAAAAAATCTTCAATCGGCCTCATTCAAAATATTCTCCAAAGCTATCTCTACAAGAATTAAAAAATAATGTTAAACATATATTTAATTGAAAAGACTATAAGGAAATATTATTCAAATATGAATCTTACCAGTTTCTAACTTGTAGCTTTCATCATTTTTCATCATCTTCCAAAGAATTGTGTATTCTTCAAAGAATCTTCAATCGGCCTCATTCAAAATATTCTTCAAAGTTATCTCTACAAGAAATAAAAAATAATGTTAAACATATATTTAATTGAAAAGACTATAAGAAAATATTCTTCAAATATGAATCTTACCGGTTTCTAACTTGTAGCTTTCATCATCTTCCATTACATCTTGGGAGTCATAATTAATGGAGGGAGCTATCAACCAGTTTTGTGTGCAAATAAGAGCTTTAACTGTTGTTGGGGCCAATGAGCTACGAAATGAATCTAAGACCCGACCTCCAACGCTAAATGCTGACTCAGAAGCAACAGTAGATATCGGAATAGCTAACACATCTCGAGCTATATTGGTAAGAATCGGATATCTGATTGAGTTCACCTTCCACCATATTAGAATATCAAAGTCGGGTGTCGATCCTTCAACACTTTCCATGAAATACTTATCCAATTCTGATTTAGACTCTACCACACCTTTTGATGCTTGATATTGCTGAAACATATTGAATATATCATCCTCATCATTATAAGAAGTGTTGCTTTAGGTCTCACCAACACTTGATTGGCCCCTATTTGAACTTACATTGGATTTTGAATATTGCTTGTACATCCGCTCAATCATCCTCCTTAACCAATCAACAAGTCCAGATGCTCTTTCATGGCCAAGAATATTTGTAAAACAAAACTCCAAAACTTCCAACTTGAAGCACAGATCAAGCATAGATGCAATAAACAATATTTTGTTCAATTTCCCACAATCCCCCCAATACTTGTCATATTTCAACAACATCCTCTCAGACATGGTTTTCAGCACATTACTCTCACTCATGGAAAATTTGTTCAAATGTTTATAGATTGTAAATATTTCTTTAATGAACAAATTTGAAGTTGCATAAACTGAGCCTGAAACCCGCAAAGTCATATCATAGACTAGCAAGTCCAACACCAGGACTACTAGTTGTACCATCCACCCCCATCTTCCTAGTGCCGGTCATTTTTTATTGGGGGTTATCCTTTCCAACCCCACTAGTATTAAAGGTTTTACATCTCTCATTATGGTACTTCAAGGATGAAGTACCTTGTCTTTTAGGATGGCATAACAAAATCTTACCACAATAATCGCATCTGGCTTTGGGCTCATCAGGATCCTCGACATCCTCAACCCTCGTAAAGTGTTGCCATACTTCAGATCTACTTCGTCTTCTTGATATAGGAGGGCGAACTTGAGGACTAGTTGTAGGGAGAGAGCTATTCATATATATAATTAATCCTTTGTATTAGCTTTGATGCTGTCTGATATTAACAACACTTTATTAGTGTGGCTAGATTAGAAATTAGTGGTATCTTAAACTTTTGCTTAGATTAGAAAATATGTGTTGGGTTGCATGTGGAGCCTGGTTCGTGAGCAGAAAAGGCACAACCCATGAGTTTGCTTGACTGTTGCTCAACATGGCGCTCGAGCAAAGGTCAACTTGTGAATTGTCTTGAGGTGTGCTCGACATGGGGGTTGAGCGAAGCTCAACCCATGTTTTGGCTTAAGTCTTGCGTGACAGTGTGCTCGAGCAATACACAAAACCTAGTGTTCACTCAAGTTGCATGTGCTCGATACACCACTCAAGCTAATGTTCATTGGTTGTTCGCTCGAGGCGTACTTGACACACCGCTCTAACCAATGACTTATTTTCTACCAATTAGGATTTCTAGTGATGTTTTCTATAAATATGTAATATTTTGACATCTTGGCTATAGAATTCAACAGTTTCAGAGTGAACTAAGGTGGCAAAAAGTGAGTGTATATTGTGAGAGAGAAAAAGCCCAAGAGTGAGTGAGTTGATATTGTGTGATTGTAACCTACACTTAATTAAAAAATAACTTTTGCAGCTTTGTGGAGGTAGGCAAGTTACCAAACCACATGAATTCTGTGTCATGTGATTATTGCTTTTATTTGTTTGCCATCATTGGTGTGTGTTTTTCACAACAACTGGTATCAGAGTCAGGTTCAAGTCTGAAGGAGAACAATAGCTTGAGACAAATTGAAAGCACCCAGGATCAAGAAGTTAGACGGCACCGAGTTCGGGTATTGGATGATGCAGATCGAGAATTATCTCTATGGGAAAAGGCTTCATATTCCATTGTTGAGAAAAAAGCTAGAAAGCATGGACAATATTGAGTGAAATCTATTAGATTCTCACGTTGTTGGGCTAGTTCAGTTGACTCTATGCAGAACAGTAGCACACAATGTTATTAAGGAGATAAACACTCGGATCTCATGGCAGCTTTGTCAGACATGTATGAAAATTTTTCGGCAAATAACAAAGTGCACCTGGTGAAGAAGTTGTTCAATTTGAAAATGTCAGAAGGTATGTTTGTGACCCAACACTAGAATGACTTTAATACAATCACAAATCAATTGTTCTATGCTGAGATTGAGTTAATGATAAGGTCAGAGCATTGATTCTATTGGCATCACTGCCAAATAATTGGGATGCCATAAGGATGATAGTGAGTAGTTTAGCCAACAAGATGAAGCTGAACTATGACTATGTACTTGACATGATCCTTGCTGAAGAGGTACGTAGAAGAGATTTTGGTAAGTTCTCAAGTTTGAGATTAGCCCTGAACATTGACATTCGGAGTAAAAGGCATGACAGGTCAAGTTCCAAGAGCAGGGGTAAAAGCAAGACGAGATCTGGACAGCAAAACATGTGCTACAGTTGTGGCAAGCAGAGCCATTTCAAGAGAGACTGCCAAAATCATGAAATTATTGAGAATGACGCTTTGAATGAAGTGACTGAAGAAATACAAGATGCGCTAATCCTTTCAATGCACAGCTTGATTGATGAGTAGGTGTTGGATTCAGGGGCTTCGTTTCATAGCACCTCACATCAAGATACCATCCATAACTATGTTGCTGGTGATTTTGGAAAGATGTACGTGACTGATGGAGAGACACTAGATGTAGTGGGAGTGGGTGATGTGCGCATCACACTTTTGAACAAGGGCATTTAGGCTTTACAGCAAATCAGACATGTCCCTGATCTGAAGGAAAACTTGATCTCTGTGGGACAGCTTGATGACAGTGGCTATGCGGTAGCATTTTCTGGAGGAGCATGGAAGATCACTATGGCTGCATTGGTCTTGGCACATGGTAAGAGATCTAACTCTTTGTATTTGATATCAAGGTCTAGTGATATGCTTGAAACACAAGAGTGCAAAACCGCAGACTTGGTCATGCAAATTAGATGCAGAAGCAAAAGAGAGTCAGTTTTGCCATTCCTCATGTAAGCTTGGGAATTTGGCTAATGTTTCTAGCGTCAATTTGAGACCGGATACTCCTAGTGCAGTGGGAGTTGTGAGTCTCCCAATGGATGTGCTAATTGAGGGCGATGCCCGTGAGAGATTGAAGTCAAGCTCGACTTCAGTGTATCTTCTGGCTTGAAGGTAGGAGTTATGAGCTACCATGATAAGGCTTGGCTGGAAACAGTTGTTGGCATGTGGAGAACCAGTCTTCAAGTGGGAGATTGTTGGGTTTCATGTGCAGCTTCGTTTGTGAGCAGAAAAGGCTCAACCAGTGATTTTGCTCGATTGTCGCTTGACATAGCCCTCTAGCGAAGCTCAACCAATGAGTTTGCTCGGGGTGCGCTAGACAATAGGCTCGAGTGAAGCTCAACCGTGAGTTTGTTTGAGTCTTGTGCAATAGTGGGCTCAAGCGAGACACAAACCCTAATGTTCGCTTGAGTTGTGCTCAACACACTAGTCAAGCCAATGTTCATTAGTTGTTCGCTTGAGGTGTGCTCGACACGCCGCTTGAGTGAATGTTGTATTTTCTGCCAATTAGGGTCTTTAGCTCCGTTTTCTATAAATATGTAATATTTTGACTTCTTGGATACGAAGTTCAACAACTTCAAAGTGAAAAAAGAGAGGCAAAGTTTGAATGCATATTGTGAGAGAAAAAAAGTCCCCCTAGAGTGAGTGAGTTGAGATTGTGTGATTGTAAACCCTCTAAATTAATAAAATTTCTGCAGGTCTGTAAACGTATAAGCACATTGCCGAACCATGTAAATTGTGTATCGTGTAATTATTGCTTTTATTAGTTTGCCATCGTTGATGCGTGTTTTTCACAACAATATGAGTTTTGTAGAACGTTCAGATTGTGTTCCTAATTAATTGTTGAACCAATTTCAAAACTCAGATTCCTAAATGGTGATGATTAATAACGATAATCGAAGGTGCCCATAGGTACGTTGAAGATGATTTGGAAATCTGGATGCAGGCTAAATTAAAGAACATCATGTACAGCTAGTTGTAAGAGTTATGCATTGCATATTAATGCATGCGGTTACTTTGGCGTGAACATATATTTAAATGGTGACATGAATTAAGGATTAAGTACTCAATGAATTGGTGGTAGGGTCGAAACTAGTTCGTGATTGGTTCATATATATTATTTAATGTGGAAGCCAATATCGATATGCATTGATACTGGCATAATAGAACACTGTAGTTACGTGCAGTATCTTATAATTCTAAAGATCTAGAGCATGAATAAATTAAATTACTCCATAGTATAAGGGCAGTGTTAGAGCAACCGAGAGTGGGTCTGGACACTACCCACCGATTAGGCTCTCCTCAAACATTAAAAAAAAAAAAAATTCACAACATCATTTTAAAAATACTTAATCACTAAATAAATAAATAAAAGTAAATCGGTAAACTCTCGAGAGAGAACTTTTCAGTGACTTTAGCTTTATTCATAGGATAATATCTCCTTTGTCCTTTAGAAAATTAAGAAAAAAAAACTTGAAAAAATTCCTCAATCTATCTAAAATTAAAATTAACAATGTTACTGGCCACCTGCCTCAACTTTTGTCACTCTTTCCATGTTAGGAGTGCACATCTAGTTCTGACTCCAGACATCTAAGTATACCCAGACCTGGGACCAGGTTTCAAATGTGGCCCAAGTACCCCACATGAGTTAATTACCCGAGTACACACATGAGTGATTGGTACCTGGATAAATCTTGGTTTTTGAAACTAGAGGTTATTTATCAAATAAGCTTATGTTGCCAAATGAGTGATTAAAATGTTTTCTTTTTGCCATTTTCTTATTGCCTCTCCCACAATACACTGAACAAAAGAACATTAGAGAAAGATCGGGGAGTTGATATAATCATGATTCATGGGGACTGGCATGGGGACTCACGGTAAGCCTCTGCCGATCGTACTCCATTGCTTCTCCATCCCTTTATCTCACTGTGTTTCCTCTCTCCCATCACACTCTTTCCTCACGTAACCCAGAGCCACCCTCGTCTCCACCACCGTAGTTGCCCTGCCCCATCGTGATTCTTTCTCTCCATGAGCCTCTGCTGCCGCCTCTTTCCTCTTCTATTAAACTACATATGGTTAGCTTTTCCAAATTTTTCTACGTATAGTATATTAAATCTTTGGTTAAAAAGAAAATGAAAATTATGCACTTGTAGTCAAATCAGAACAAATGTTTTTCTTTGTTTATATGGCCGGTGTTTTCGGTTGGGCATATTTTTTTTAAGATGAGCCTTAGTTAGATTACATAAATATTTTATTATTATTTTATGTGGTTTTTGACTCACTTTTTATTTATCCAAAAGGCTTGCTTAACATAAAATAGCTAAGGTTTTCAAATTACAGTTGGTATTAATATCTAGAGATTTTAGAGTTGAATTATATATATATATTAAAATATGATATTTTTAAAAAAGTGAGCAATAAGTACAAAATGTTTATTTTTGAATCCTTTTAAAAGAATATATATATATATATATATATTTAAACCAAAAATTATGATTTTTCTATTTTTTTTTATTATTATCCTTTTAAAAATTATGATTTTGATATTTTATAGTTAGACCTCAAGAGTGGGTGAGTTGGAATTTAATACTTTAGTCAGAGATTAAGTTGGATAGTAAGGAATTTGGGAAGTGATGATATTTTTGGGTTAAGAGAAATTTAAGTTTTTGAGGAATTAAAATAGGCGACTTGAGTATTTCGGATGCGATTACAAGATACGTGTTCAATTAGAGATTTATTTAAGTTTTATGATTTTCTATAGGAGACGATTGATTATTTGTTGAGCACTATTTTGAGGAAATTCAGAGAAGTTAAGAAGTTCAAGTAAGCGGGATACCTATGCTAGATTTTACATAAAAGAAATTAACTGAGGCTAATTTTGAAAAAATATGCATATTTTGTTATGAAAATAATTTTGAAACAACCTCAATTATTTATCTGCAATACTCATGAAGTTCTGCATAAGAATAAAGATTTTATGGCATGACTGGTATAAACATGAGCTTATTTTCTTGCCTTTTGTTTCTGAACTGTGCAAAAGAGAGCGAATATGAAATTTTGTGCATAAACTATATTTTTGTGATCTGATTCTATTATGTTCTGCAGATGTTCTGAACTATGATATGATTTGATGTGATTTCTGAAAACCTCATGCATGACATTCTATTTCTCCATTTCATTCTGACCTTACCACGGGTGTAAAACTGTGGCCTCTGTTTGGATTGCTACCAACTTTTCTGTTTCCGGTGCATCCACTTTGGAAGCAAAGTGGTTTTCTGTGTGGTCTTTCCTCTGTGTATACTTGGGGCTCCGAGAATAATAAGGGAAAGATTCACATTCTGTTTTTGCTTGGTTGGCCGCTGGGATTTGCACAACCCTACTACAGGGGTTAAATATGGAATTCTGTTCTGATGTGATGTTTCAGTTATGCTGTGCCAAATGAACTTTGAATAAGAATATCTTTCTTAAACTTTTGCTTTGAGATTTTTGATAACATGTTCTGATTTTGCATTCTAAAAGTAAAACCATTTTATTCTGCATTTTGAACTCTATAAATGCTCATGTTTGCACACTAGTATATATTCTCTACTTACTGAGTTGTTGATAACTCACCCTTTATCTCCATAGCATTTTCCAGATGATTTTGGAATAGTTCAGCTGAGGATCAGGATTATGGAGTATGGGTGAGTTGATTATTTAAGTATAGTGGATTACTCATAGAAGATTTCTGTGGATTGACAGTTTTTATTAAAAGATTTTGTAGTATTCGGATAATTTTATATTTTGAAGTCTATAAATATCTTGATGGAATATAAGTTTTAAGTTACAGAAAGTAACTCTCTAACCCCTATGGGACCAGGACGTTACACATAGGTACGTTGAAAATGATTTGGAAATCTGGATGGCTAAATTAAAGAACATCGTGTAAAGCTTGTATGAGTTATTCATTGCATATTAATGCATGCGGTAACTTTGGCGTGAACATATATTTAAATGGTGACATGAATTAAGGATTAAGTACTCAATGAATTGGTGGTAGGGTCGAAACTAGTTCGTGATTGGTTCATATATATTATTTAATGAGGAAGCCAAGATCGATATGCATTGATACTGGCATAATAGAACATTGTAGTTACGTGCAGTATCTTATAATTCTAAAGATCTAGAGCATGAATAAATTAAATTACTCCATAGGATAAGGGCAGTGTTAGGGCGACCGAGAGTGGGTCCCGACACTACCCACCGATAAGGCTCTCCTTAAACATTAAAATAATAATAATAATAATTCAAAACATCATTTTAAAAATACTTAATCACTAAATAAAAAAAAATGTAAATTGGTAAACTCTCAAGAGAATTTTTCAGTGACTTTAGCATTTTTCTTAGGAAAATATCTCTCTTGTCCTTTAGAAAATTAAGAAAAAAAAAACTTGAAAAAATTCTACACTCTATCTAAAATTAAAATTAACAATGTTACTGGCCACCTATTTTATTGGCTCCTCTGTCACTTGTTCTCATGCATCCCGGCCACCTGCCTCAACTTTGTCACTCTTTCCATGTTAGGAGTGTGCATCTGGTTTTGACTCCGGACATCTAAAATTCTCGTTTGTTTTCAGAGATGAGATGAGATAAGATAAAATCTTTTAAGATATGTTGAGATGAGATTAGATGAAATATGTGTTTATTTTTAGAGATGAGATGAGATTAGTTTGACTTTGTTATAGTTAGCAATATGATGGGACCCACAAGTACTTGTAGTATTTTTTATAATATTTTATTTATTTACCAATGCTTCAATTTTTTTTTTTATTTTTCTGCTTTTTTTTTTCTGCTGCTTGTGTTTATTTATTTACCAATGGTGCATTTTTTTTTTTGCTGCTTCCTTTTTCTTTTCTTTTTTTGTGACTGAGAGAAACCATTTGGTCATTTTTTTTTTTTGTTTTGGCTACTTCCTTTGTTTATTTATTTACCAATAGTGCAATTTTTTTTCCTGCTTCCTTTTTTTTTTTTAACCATTTGGTCTTTTTTTTTTTTTTTTTTGCTACTTCCTTTGTTTATTTACCAATGGTACAATTTTTTTTAGATGAAAACTTGAGAAGAAACTTGAGATCTTTTGAAATAAAAAACTTGAGAAAATACTTGAAATTTTTTGAGATGAAAATTGGTAGATCAAAATGTGTGTTTATTTTTGTAAAACTTCTGACAGTACGAAAACTTTGAGAAGTTTTAACGATTTGGTTTTCAATCGAGAAAATAATCGAGGCCTGGAACTAGGTTTCAAATTTGGCCCAAGTACCCACATGAGTTAATTACCCAAGTACCCACATGAGTGATTGGTACCTAGATAAATCTTGGTTTTTGAAACTAGAGATTATTTATCAAATAAACTTATGTTGCCAAATGACTGATTGAAATGTTTTCTTATGGCCATTTTCTTATCGCCTCTCCCACAATACACTGAACAAAAAAACATTAGAGAAAGATCGGGGAGCTGATATAATCATGATTCATGAGGACTGGCTAACAGTGATTGAGTTGGCATCATGAATGTACATAAGATTGGTCTACAGGCCCAATACATTTTTGAGCCCAGTGCTCGGTCCAAGGTATACCTTCAAAAGAAAAATGCTGAATTTTATAATTTCTAACTTTTTTATTTTAACAAAGAGGGATATTCGGGTTTGGATTTAAACTCGGAAACCAGGTACTCTACCTTACCCATACCTGGGTAGAGGAATCCGGTTAACAAAGCCGGTTAGCCAGGCTTCAGGCCGAGCTAGAAAAAATCTGGCAGGCATGAATAACGTTATTCCATACTCCACCTACATGATATTTCGTTACTTTTTCCCTATCACTAATCTATAAGATTACATTTTTCTCCTCATTTTTTTTCTTTTTTCCAAAATTTGAAAGTTTCAATCTATTTCCTTTTGATCAATACATTTCTTGAGATCCACCCTTTGGCCGCAGTCGTCGATAGTGGATAGAGGCACGTGCTTGGTCAGTTATATAGTAAAGTAACTTTCCCTATTCTTGTTTTTGGATCCATCTATTAACAAAGTTGATCACTTCTTAGAATATTTTATATTAATAGGCCGAAACAAGGGAAGCCGTTAGATTTATCAACCTGCATGACATACATTCCTTTATCAAAGATCCCGACTTTTGAAGTGCAGAATTTGTGCGGTTGTTTGGATAGTTGTTCTTTTACTATGTGTATAGATAGGGTAATAGAGCAGTTCATCTTGCTCGTAATGCTTAGAGAGTTGAAAATATTAAGATGTGGTAGAATTGTATTCCAGACTTTCTTTCTCAACCCTTATTGTTTGATAAATGTCTCTAATTATTTATCTTGAATAAAGATGATTGTTTCTGTTAAAAAAAAATGATCACAACTTTCCGATCTAGCTATCTCAAAAAGACAAATTGTCCCTTTAAACGAAAGGAATTAAGTCTCTCTTGTTAGTGGCGCTACAGAAGGGCCACTCCAATGCACATTTTCAATCAATTAGTGAATTGTATATTTGTATTCACGGTCGAGTTGTATCCCAAAAGAAAAAAAAATTATTGTTGCTTATTAATGCCTTATCAAAGATTTATTCTGGTTGTAAATGATCATTTTCATCGCAAGGAACTGTCCAATCAAGCACCAATATTGGAAGCCTTTTGTATGGCAGATTCTTAATTAAGGTAATTCGTGGAGAAGTTGAACTTCCCTTATTCAACAACAAAAGCATAGGCATGTGCATAGGTATTGGAGTACCAATATATGTGTGTATATATATATGTGTGTGTGGGGGGGTGGGTGTGTGATTATCAGAGCTAAATACTTGCATATCAATATACTGCAATCCATCTGGACACTCTATGTTGCAGCACTCGACGCCGAAGCAAGGGTCATTGACCACATTTCAAAGATTGTTACACTTAGATACGCAACCGATCCAGTACTTTTCTCCTATTTGGTACCCACTGATAATTCCAATAGTGTCACAGCCAAGAATTGTGAACTGATTTTTGGTTTTAAAAATGGTGAATAGGGTTGTGTCAACCTCCTTGGAATATTGAGTTGGAGTGCACCCGATTCACTCTAACAGTTTCGGGCTACAAGCTACAGGACATGATGCATCTCATGTGCTTCAATGGATATGCTTGTAACATTGACATTATCTATCTTTGATACTAGATCAAAGCCATCACAAGTAATGTTAAAGCTCTGATTATCATCATCATCTAAGAAGTAGTCTTTACTCAACTCAACTTGTGATACCTCATATGATAAAGATAACGGTAGGTGGTGTACAGAGTCCCATGTTATTTGAGAATGATAAGCTTTTGCTCTTTATAATAATGTTTCAATTAGGCTTCAATTGTATCATGTATTGACTAGTTCTTTTAGAGTATGAGTCGGAGTATGAGTCATGTGATTTGGGTATTCTATTGAGGCATTACAAATGGTATCAAATTATATCCTAGCTAAAAATATGGGACTTGAGCCGGTCCATCTATAGTGAACTTGCCCGATGAGAACATCGAAATTTAAGGAGGAAGATTGTGATATCCTATATGATAAGGCCAATAATTATAAGTGATGTATAGAATTTCACATTATTTGGGAAATAGAATTTCTACATCCCCACACTTGTCGCAACCAAACATGGCTTGAGTTGAAGCATGCTACCACGTAAACCGCCACCATCGCAAAGAGTATCAACATTCCAATCAATGGGACTAACTGCAAAAGCTTGGAGACTAACCCCATGGTCAGAACCTATACATTTTTTCAAGAAGATAATGTTCTCTTCTACTCTGTCTTCACAAGTGCTTAAAAGTGTCCTAGACAGCACATGGACACAATTCTTTATAATTTATTTTTGGAAAATAATTATGGCTCTCACTATCTACATTCAATGATATTACTCATGCATGCCCCCATGCATCGCCCATCTTGGGGCTGTTAGGAAATATGTTTTGAAAAATGGACAACCTTTTAGAGATGTGTTTTTAAAAATGAAGACTAATGGGAAAAGTACTTCATGTTCTGATGTTTTTGTGCTTAATCATGTTTAGATAAAAAATTAATTTTTTTTATTTTTATAGAAAGTATAAATTCTCTCGACACCAAACACTAATATTTAATTTACAATTAATCTATCCATAATTCACAAATAATAACTTAGAACACACATGATGAAAGGACCCTCAAAGCGAACACCTAATTAATTATGCAGTATTGAACTTGCTCACTCATACATACAAAAGCTCCCAAAAAGCAAACCATGAGAGCAAAATTTTAACACACAGAAAGATCTATATGGAGAAAACTTGAACACTAGATGCAAAGAGAATGAAATCTACCATCATTCGTTGACTTGGAGGAAGATGTTGGCTGATTGTGGTTTAATCATGACTAATGGATTATCTACCATCATCTGTTGGTTTTAGTGCTTGATTTCCCATGCTATCAGTGGCACTTGTGGAAGAATAGCCAACCCCAACATCAATGCTTAAAGAGTGTGCTAATGCACTAAGCGAATACTCACTCTCTTCTATGTTGAAATTAGCTTCCTTCCTTACTTGCTTTCCTTGAACTCTCAATTCATCCAGCTCCACCGCCACCTCCTTCATAGTAGGCCTATCATCTCCTTTAACACTTAGGCATCTTTTTGCAACATTAGCAACTTTTTTTAGTTCCTCAACATTACTTCCATTGTGAATGTTGTCATCAAGAACTTCTACTAAACGATCCTCTTTTACCATCGAAACAAAGTACGTTGCTAGATTTCTCTCACTCTCAGGCCTATCGAAAGAAATAACATTTTTGCCTGTCAATAACTCTGCTAAAACAATACCAAAACTGTAGACGTCACTTTTGTCTGTCAAATGACTAGTATGAAAGTATTCTGGGTCCAAATACCCAAACGTTCCTTGCACCAAAGTAGTTAATTGTGTTTGATCAAGAGGAATGATTCTTGAAGCTCCAAAGTCTGATACTTTTGTTGTGTGGTTTTCATCCAAAAGTATATTTGCAGTTTTTACATCTCGGTGTATAATTGGCATAGAAGCTTCATAATGTAAGTATGCAAGGGCGCCTGCAGTTTCTGTTGCTATCTTAAGACGTTTGTCCCATGAGAGTAAGGATGACTGACTTTTATCATGAAGATGATTAGAAAGTGTCCCATTTGTGATGAATTCATAAACTAGCATGGGCACTTCTGTTTCCAAACAACAACCTAATAGTTTAACAACATTTCTATGGTTGATTTGAGTAAGCACAATCACCTCATTTATGAATTGTTCAATCTGGCTTTGATCCCCAATTTTGGACTTTTTAATCGCAACCACTCTACTATCTGACAATATTCCTTTATAAACAACACCGCAGCCTCCTTGGCCAAGGACTCTACTTTTGTTGTAACTGTCGGTTGCCTTTTCAAGTTCTTCAGTGCTGAAGACTTTTGTTGTCTCCATGGATCCTGTTTGATTTGGAAGTCTTTGTTGTAACATTAGGCCACCATTTTGTTGGAACCACTTTTCTTTGAGTTTAATGAGCTTTCTTTTTTGTAGTAACCAATATACCAAAGAACTTCCAACAAGGAGCACTAAGAGGCCAATGCTAATACCTGTACATATTAAAACATGCATTTTGACCATTTCGAAAGTTTCCAATTTCTTGTTTTATCAATCCAATTGTATGTCTTATTTTTTCACCAGATACTTTTTAAGCTTGAGAACCACATATGAAACAATATCTTAAGAGAACTCAACCAAGATTTGAATTATAGCCTAGCTTATGGTAGGGAAACAAAAAAAGGAATAGAAATGATCGGTTAGTTGATGTATGTTCTTCCTATACTGTGAGACTGATCTTGTACTCCTAGAGACTCATGACGCGGTTCATATATATATTGTTAGGATGAGTACTCTAGGTAGCAATATTTGCATTAATCTTCTTTTAATTATAGTAATTCCTATCAGGAACAAACTTAAAATTTTATACAAAAGAAACTTATAAGAGAAAAATGTGTTTTCTATTAATATTTGGGCCTTGATCATTTATTTCGCTAACAAAGGGAAAAAGGACCTTGAGTACTAACATTGATTTGGCCAATAATTTTTATTTTTATTGTTTTTTATAGGAAAACCAATATCATTAATAGAGGGAAACATTACAAGTTTTTGAGGGATAGTGTCCTAATTTTATTGATGCCTTGAGTACTTCCAAGTTATGCAAGAGAATTCAAAATGAAAAGGGTTAAACTATTTCAAGTATCCGAAGTGATAGGGAGAAAGAATTTGTTAATAAAATATTGAAACTTTTTGTGATGAAAATTGTTTTGTGTATAATCTATCTGCTTTTCGAACTCCTCAACAAAATGGGGTAGTAGAGAGGAAAAATAGATCTCTTCAATAGATGACAAGAACAATGTTTAATGAGAACAACTTGCTTAGTTATTTTTGGGCCGAAGCGGTAAGTACTGCATGTTATGTTATAAATAGAGTTATGCTAAGGTCTAAACTAAATAAAACCCCTAATGAGCTTTGGAATGAGAAAAAGCCTAACATTGGTTACTTTCATGCATTTGGATGCAAATGTTTTATTTTGAATGACAGACAATTTAGGCAAGTTTAATCCAAACTCTGATGAATGTATCTTCTTCGGGTATTCTATTAATAGTAAAGCTTATAGAGTATTCAATAAAAAGAGTTTGTCTGTACAAGAATATATACTCGTAGTCTTTGATGAATCTAATTCTCAACTCTCCAAGAAATCCGTTGATGAAAAAACAGGAGGTATAAATAACATAGAAAGTCTCAATCTCAACAAAGAGAACACAATAGAAGAAGTCCAATATGGAGACATCAGGAAAGATCATCAAAATTTAATACAAGATACAACCAAACAGTAAAAATTTGTGAAAGATCATCCAGTGGAACAAATTCTAGGAGAACCTTCACAAGGTGTAAGTACTCAATCATCTCTTAGAAATATTTGCAATCATACTGCTTTTCTATTTCGGATTGAACCCAAAAATATTGATGAAGCACTTTTTGATTAATCTTGGATTTTAGCTATGCAAAAAGAGTTGAATCAATTTGAAGAAAATGATGTTTGGACACTTGTTCCTAGACCAAAAAAACATACTATTATTGGAACAAAATGGATTTTTATAAACAATAAAGATGAGTCCAGAGTCATTACTAGAAATAAGACTCGACTTGTAGCCCAAGGTTTCAATCAAAAGAAGAATGAATTGACTAAAATGAGACATATGCACCAATGGCAAAATTAGAAGCTATTTGAATGCTACTTGCATATGCTTGTTATAAAAATTTCAAACTTTTTCAAGTAAATGTTAAAAGTGCTTTCTTAAATGGTTTTATAAAAGAAGAGGTATATGTTGAGCAACTTCCAGGTTTTGAAAATTATATTTCTCCAAATCATGTTTTCAAACTCACTAAAGCGCTATATGAACTCAAACAAACTCCTAGAGCTTGGTACGGAAGACTCAATGGTTTCTTGATTGAAAAAGATTTTTTAAGAGGAAATATCGTTACATCTCTTTTCATTAAACACGAAAAATGACGATATTCTTTTGATTCAGGTTTATGTTGATGATATAATTTGGTGCTACGAATGAAAATATGTACCAAGTTTTTGCTAAGAGTATGTAGGAATAATTTGAAATGAGCATGATTGGAGAACTTACATTCTTTCTCAGATTGCAAATCAAGCAAGCAAAAAGTGAAACATTCATTAATCAGTCAAAATATATTAAGGTATTATTCAAAAAGTTTGGAATGGAATGTGCTAAGGAAATTGAAACACTAATAAGCCCATCCACTAAACTTGATAAGGATGAAATTGGTAAGTTAGTTGACTTGAAGGTATATCGAGGTATAATAGGTAGCTTATTATATTTGACAGCCAGTAGACCAGATATAATTTTCAGTGTATGCTTATGTGCACGTTTTCAATCATCTCCAAAAGAATCTCATTTGAGCGCATTCTTAGATATCTTATTGGTACAATTGACCTAGGGTTATGGTATCTTAAACACACATATTTCGATCTAATCAATTACACAGATGCAGATTATACTAGTTGCAAAGTTGATCGAAAAAGCATAAAGTAAAAGACAAACTATCATATTTTCAAATCTTATTTAGTAAAAAATTATAAGATATGTTAAACACATATTGTCAAAAGTTTTTTTGCTAAGCCAGAGAGATTAACAACAGGTTGTTCCTATTTTTCTCATAAAAGATGAACCTCTGTTATTATCTGTTGATGTTGACCTTGTATCTAAACTCTTTCTCGTTCCAACTTCTCTATTAGTGGTTATAGATCATGAGCATTCCAGTCTGCAAATTTTTTCAACTCATTGTTTTCTTACTTTAACCTTTTATTCTCTCTATCCTTATTAGCAAGTTTCTATTGTAACTCAGATATTTGGTTGTTAAGATAATCAACCTCACTCACCCTCATTATTAACCTTCGAGACATGGTCATAACAGAGATAACATATTGAGTACTGAGCATTCTTGATTCTGCAACAATCTTAAAATCAGTCCTACTAGAAAAACGGATCTATGCTCCTATCATGGTATTGACGGCCTCAAGAGAGAAGATTGGTGGTTGATGCGTAAAGGGTTCCTGATTCAAGTCTGGAACATTAATGAAAGAGAATTGCTTGGCCATACTATCGTTATGGAAAAATAGAACCCAGGTCAAGGAGCAATGTGATTTTTTATTTTGGTATCCGATGGGTGAAAATGATCATCTTTTTTATAGAAACTCAGAGTCCTCAGTCCCATTTGTCAACAACATCAGGCAGTTTTTTAAATCTCCAGCCATACTAAATTCATAGAGTTAGGCCTCAAGGCTTTGCAGTGCTTGTCGGGTCACGAGCTGCTCCAATTTTTTGACTATCTACAATTTTTACTAACACACCATTTTCTTTAGTCCATTTATTTGTTACGGATCCTTTTTAATGATGCCAAAATGGGGAAAAGTTTTAGACTAGAACATTAACATTGTCCAAATTGCTATTAATGTCTAAATTGCTAAACTTGTTATATATTGTGATACCCCATTTTTACGTGTGTTTTTATTGAAGGAGTATTTTAATTTAATTAAAATATTGGTTCTTTTATTTTAAATTATCGTATTTTAATTGGATTTATTTAGTTGTGAAATTTATTTTGTAGAGCTTTCTTAATATTAATTATTGTTTTGAGTTTAAATTGCTGTTTAATTTATTTTAGTTTTTTTTTTGGATTTAAAATTATGTTATTAGTTTTTACTAGTTATTTATTATATTTTAGCTAGATGTTGTGTTTAAATTATTTTCTTTGTTTTGTAGCTTTTAAAGTTATTTTCGTTGGATCAGTTTTTGGACTCCAAAAGTGAGGACTGGACGTCATTTCTTTTCTCCATCTTTTCTTTTTCTCTTTCTCTTTTTCCTTTCTCTTTCTTTTCCCTTTTTCTTTCCTTTTTTCTCCACTTTTTCCTTTGATTTACTCTCCTCCCGCGCGCGAAGCTCTTCCTTCCCTTTACCGTTGTTTTCATCGTCCACCCAGAACCACCCAATGCCGCCACTGTGTGGCACACCACCCACCCAGTTTTCTTCCCCTTCGACTGATGATCATCCCCACCAAATCTCACCTCCATTCGAGCCACCGTTAACCACCACGAGCTCCTCCAAGCCGTGACGTCTTTTCTCTCCAGTGCCGCCGTCATTCCACCTCCGGCCACCATCTCTTCACAACTTCATTACTGACCTCTTGCCATCCTAAACCACCCATTTTCGGCTCCGGTCCATCGCCAAAGCAACCCCCACGACCTCACTTTTCGCCGCCACCCACGGTCAACACTCACTTCCACTAGCTTCATAAGCACCTCTAAGCCATTCCTTATCAATCTCAAGCCTTGGTTCATCTCCATTCAAAAGTGGGTATTTTACAACCGACGACCACAGTGTTTTTACATTGTTACATTGGTTTTTTTCTTCGCCTTTTGCAGCTCGTTGATCCTTTAGAAATTATTATATAGCGCTATAAGTATTTTTCAAACTTCATTTTAGATTTAAATATATTATTACTTTTACAATAAATTTGTGACTGGTTGGTTATTTCGGACTGAGTCCGAGGAGTTGGGGGTCGGATGGATTTGAGGAAGGTGTTATTTGTTTGTTGTTGATGTTGTGATTTGTTGGATAAATTGTGTCTTGAGGTGTGCATTGCATGGAGCATGCATGTTCATGTTTCAAAAGGAAAAATTGGATTTTTTTCGCATAATGGCATACATGTACATGTGTCGAATTATGAAAACTGGGTTTTTATGTGTAAATAAATTTTTTGGATGCGTGTGTATTACGACCCTAAGCCAAGATGGGGCATTATCTCAATGGAGCTCCTCTGGTCACTCGGGAGTATAATATACTGAGTGATGTCCCTTGAGTTGCGTTGGGCGACAACGGGAGCGGGAGGGATGGTAATGCTCTCATACCAACTCCGTGGCCCCTTTGCTGGAGGGGGTTAGAGGATGCTTGGCTACGTATGCGCGGGGCGCAGAACTGGGCATCACTCGTTACGAAGTCACACGCACGGTCGTTATCCGTGGTGTGACGAAGGGAGCCAGGGTGTGCGGGTGACCCCTAGGGGAGGTCATGGTGCATTCGGTTAATGAAAATGGAAATCGATTTGAGATTTTGATTTTGCGCCATTTTCTCAGAAAATGGCGAGGAAAAGTTAAAGGAAATATTTTGGGCCAAATGAGACTTTTGCCGTGCGTACAAAAATGTGAATTTTGGGACATGTGCATTTGGCATCTTTTCATGCGTATTGTTGAGTGTAATATATTTTTATCTTATGGTGTTTAGATTATTACGTACCTATGGCACCATTTTTGGTACTGTAGATTTTGATGCAGAGGTTGAGGAGGAGGAGGCTGAGCCCAAGGAGGCGGCTTCGCCAGAGAATTGACTTGGACTTGTTTTATGTTGAAAATTATCTTTTCTTGTTTTTTTTATGTTATGAAATTTGGATTTGAAATGATGTTGAAACTTGTAATATTTTATTATGTGTGATTTAAGCGAGTTTGTATTTAAACAAAATTCTAGTACTTAGTTATAATACTTTTATATCCGCTACGTGGTTTTATTGTACACGTGTTGCATGTATATACGCTCGGCACTTGGCGATGGAATGTGTGACCCGTGTTGTCATCAACCCGACGCCTCGATTTCCACGCGTTCGTACGTTGAAGTTGGGGGCATCACATGTGGTATCAGAGCGGTTTGGCTCTGGGTAAAACCACATATCCCATAGGTGTAGTACCAGAAAGTTTTTAAAGTTGTGATTTAAAATTTATTTTATTTAAAGTGTGCTATATGAATTGTTTTATTTAACTTGAATTTATTTGAGTTAGCTTGATTTTAATTTATTTATTTACTTATTTTATTGTATTCTATTTTATTTTATTGCTATTTGGTTTTGGTTTTATGTTGTTTATTTTGTCAGATATTTAAATGGGGTCGAAGGTTGTGTTATGGCAGGAAGATGGTAAGACCAAGAAGGCCTACCGATGAGCCTCAAGATGATTTGCTGAGAGGCGATGGAACTTACGCCATAGCTCGAGCTTTAAATAGAATGACAGAATTTCTACAGCAAAATTTTCGGCCGCAGCAAGGGGAGCAAAGTAGAGCGGTGAAAGTTGGATGCACCTATGAGCGCTTTTTAGCGCATAGAACCCCCACTTTCATGGGAGAAGAGGATCCACTTTGGGTTGGAAAGTGGATTAAAGATTTGGAAAGGACATTTGAAGTCTGTGGTTGCACTGAAGCACAACAAGTGCTATATGCAAGTTATTTGTTACAAGGTATTGCTACTGAATGGTGGGAGACAAAAAGGGAAATGTTAGAGTCAAAGTTGGGGTCCTTTGCCGCTGAGTCCTAGCAGCGCTTCAAAAAGGAATTTAATGATCGTTTCTTTCCCGCTTCTGTGAGACGGCAAAAAGCAAGAGAATTTACTAGCTTGGTCCAAGGAAGCATGACCGTGGAACAGTACGCCCGGAAATTTATAAAGCTTGGGAGATTTTCTACTCATCTCATCACCACAGAAGAGATGTAGGCCAAGCGTTTCCAAGACGGTCTGTGACCAGATATACTCAGAATGGTAGTTTGCCACTGGATTACAACTTTTCAGGAGTTAGTTGATTTGGCCACTCTTTGCAGAGCATGAGATTAGTTTGAGCGTGGGCTCCCTTCCAAGTCAGAAGAGGCAGAGTTTTGCTGGCGAAGGAAGTAGTTCTGGTTCACCTTAGAAGTTTGTTCAGCGGACCGGGACTAGACCACAAGTAGCCTCAGGAGTGCGTATGGGAGGCTGGGTGCCCATTCGTGGTAAGTGCAATAGAGCCCATGAGGGTGAGTGTCGGCAAAGTGGTGGAACCTAGTGTTACCGTTGTGGCCAAGAGGGGCATTTCGCTCGCGAGTGCCCTAATAGAGTTCAAGGAAGCTGTGGAGGTCGACGTGGGGGAAGAACTAATTAGCAGCAAGTGGTGCAGCCTCAGGTATATGCTGTTACTCCTGGAGAGGTCGATGACAAGGCACTCGAGACGCACGATGTTGGAGTGATTACATGTATGGATTTAATTTAATTTTGGATTTGGTATTTGGTGTCATTTGATTTATTCTTTATTTTTGGATTTCATTGGTAAATGTGATTGGTTCAGGAAGAGTCCGTTTATATGATTTTTATGCTTGCACTTTGTTTGATTCGGGTGCATCTCAGTCGTTTGTGTCCTCTACTTTTGCACAGATATGCAATTTGGTTACGGGACCCTTGCAAAAATCATTAGTAGTGACTCTCCCAAACGGTTAAGTGGTGTGGTGTTCTAAAGTTGCGATGTCCTTTGAATTTTGGTGGAAGGACACTTGATGCAAATTTGGTTGTGTTCAAATTGTTGGGATTTGATATTATCCTTGGAATGGATTGGCTATATTGATATTATGCAAGTATTAATTGTAGAAGTCGAGTAATTAGCTTTCAACTCCCGGATGGTGATTATTTAGAATTTGTGGGAAGTAAACTAAAGGAAAGGCCGGTAGTTATATCGGCAATCCAAGCGAAAAGAGATATTGCTTGTGGAGCGGAAGCCTTTTTGTTCCAAATGGTGTCTACGCCATCTGAGAAAAAGTCTCTAGTAAATATCCTAGTTGTGGAAGAATTTCCTAACATGTTTGTGGATGATTTGCGTGGGTTACCTCCTGTTCGTGAGTTGGAGTTGGCTATTGACTTGGAACCTAGAGCGGCTCTTGTGCATAAAGCGCCTTACTGTATGGCCCCAGCTGAGTTAAAAGAGTTGAAAGTTTAGTTGCAAGAATTGGTAGATAAGGGGTTTATTCTGCCAAGTACTTCGCCATGGGGTGCGCCAGTGTTGTTTGTTAAGAAGAAATATGGTACTCTAAGAATGTGCATTGATTATCGAGAACTCAATAAGGTGACCATCAAGAATAAGTATCCTCTCCCACGGATCGACGATTTGTTTGATCAGCTTCAAAGAGCAGCTATCTTCTCGAAGATTGATTTGAGATCAGGATACTACTAGTTGTGGATAAGAGATAAGGATATACCCAAGACTGCTTTTAGATCGAGATACGGGCATTATGAGATTAAAGTGATGCCTTTTGGGTTAACTAATGTCCCTGCAGCTTTTATGGATTTGATGAATCGGGTATTTCGACCTTATTTGGATTCTTTTGTGGTGGTTTTCATCGATGATATTTTAATTTATTCTCAAGATTTTGAAGAACATGCTTATCATCTCCGTTTAGTACTTGGAAAGTTAAGAGAACATCAGTTGTATGCAAAGCTTAGCAAATGTGAATTTTGGTTGAAAGAAGTCAAATTTCTTGGACATGTAATTTCCTGAGATGGTGTGGCCGTTGATCCTAACAAGATAGAAGCTATTTTGTCATGGTAGCGCCCATCGACCGTGCGTGATATTCGAAGTTTCTTGGGACTTGCCAAATATTATCTAAGATTTGTGTAGGGATTTTCTCGATTATCCGAACCTCTCACTGCTTTGACTAGAAAGAATGCAAAGTTTATTTGGTCAGACAAGTGCGAGAGAAGTTTCCAAGAATTGAAGAAGAGACTGACAACTGCACCGGTGTTGTCACTTCCAAAACCGCACAAGCCATTTGTAGTTTTCAGAGCGATGCATCTAAGTTTGGATTGGGTTGTATTCTTATGCAGGAGGGACGAGTTGTTGCTTATGCATCTCGTCAACTGAAAGATCATGAGAAGAATTATCATACACATGATTTAGAATTAGCAGCGATTGTGTTTGCTCTTAAGATCTGGCGGCACTATTTGTATGGAGAAGTTTGTGAAGTCTACACTGATCATAAGAGTTTGAAACACTTATTTTCTCAGAAGAATCTCAACATGAGGCAGAGGTGATGGTTAGAGTTAATTAGTGATTACCAGTGCAAGATCAAGTAGCATCCAGGGAAAACAAATATAGTTGCAGATGTTTTGAGTCGGAAGTCGCACTTGGAAGATGAAGTTGAATCGTCAGGATTGGATTCACTACTTTGCGGGATGAGAAGGCTTCTTATCGAAAGTTCACAACAAGAGGAAGTATTATCTTCAATTCTTGATATTCGAGTAGTTGATTTTGATGAATTGAAGACTCTTCAAAGGAAGGACCCAAAGCTACTAGATATTAGAAAGAGAGTCAGAAAATCTAGAGGGCCATTGCATTATAGTATGGATAAGGATGGAATTCTTCGATTTTGAGATTGTAGAGTAATCCCAAAAAATTCAGAATTCAAGGAGCGAATTATGGTAGAAGCTCATGCGGCCACCTATTTAGTTCATCCCGGCAGCACGAAGATGTATCTAGATGTGAAGAAAAATTATTGGTGGAAAGGGATGAAGAAGGATATCGCCTTGTACATTGAAAGATATGACACATGCCATCAAGTCAAGGCTGAACATCAAAGACCCGCTGGTATGCTTCAACCTCTCCCTATTCCTGAGTGGAAATGGAATGACATTACTATGGATTTTGTAGTGGGCTTACTGAGGACTCCTAGTGGAAAGAACTCGGTTTGGGTGATTGTTGACCGGTTGACTAAGAGTGCTCATTTCTTACTTGTTAATAATACTAGTTCCTTGGGAAAGTTGACTCACATGTATGTAAAAGAGACAGTGCGGTTGCATGGGGTACCCAAGGTTCACATCCCATTTTTGGAAGAGTTTACAGGCAGCTTTGGGTACTAAATTAAAGTTTAGTACTACATATCACCCTCAGACGAACGGTCAATCAAAGCGCACTATTCAGACCCTTGAGGATATGTTGCAAGCGTGTGTTATGGAATTTCAAGGAAGTTGAAAAAATCATTTGCCGCTTATAGAATTCGCTTATAATAATAGTTTCCATGATTCCATCCAGATGGCTCCTTATGAAGCTTTTTATGGGAGGAAGTGTAGATCACCTTTGTGTTGGGATGAAGTTAGGGAGAATAAGATAATTGGATCCGAAATAATTCAGGAAATGCAAAGTTAGGTTCGGATTATAAGAGATAAAATGGTGGCAGCTCAGAGTCATCAGAAAAGTTATGTAGATATGAGAAGGAGAGAATTATCTTTTGAGGAAGGTGATTGGGTTTATCTCGAAGTCTCTCCTATGAAAGGAGTTAAGCATTTTGGTAAAAAGAGGAAACTGGATCCGAGATATGTTGGCCCTTTTCAGGTTTTGGAGAAGGTAGGGCCCGTCGCTTATAGAATTGCATTGCCATAATATTTTGGGGAAATTCACGATGTCTTTCATGTATCGTCATTGGATAAGTTTGAGACCCAAGTTGAAAAGACTGGATCTCATTTTCTTTTTTTCCTTTTCCTCTTTTTCCTTTTTCTTTTTCTTCTTTTTCTTTCTTTCTTTTTCTTTCTTTTTCTTCCTCCCCTGCCTTCCAGCCCTGCGACCCCCCTTCACTGTTCTCTCTCCGTGCGTTCTCTCCTCCCAACCCACCACCGTCCGCCTGAGTCTGGCGTCACCATCCACCTTGCCGGCTTCCCCTCACACCGACAACCACTTCCCTCCAATCCCAGCTCCTGCCTCGCCGCCACCTTCCCCCACAAACCTCTTCAAGCCGCGGCCTCCTATTGCTCCAACCCCGCTATCCGCGGTTTTCAGGCCACCGCACCACGGCCAATCACCTACTCCCTCACCGGCGACCTTTCCCCTATCCTAGTCTCCAGCCCCAGTGATCCCTCTCTCTCCCCGTGGCATTGGAAACCCATTCAGGTTCTTTGTCGTTCCCCCACCATCGCTCCACTAGCGGCAACCACCTCTTCACCACTTCATTACCAACCTCCCAGCTACCCAAACCACCCATCCTCAGCCCTGATCTGCCAGCATTGTAGTCCCTTGAGCTCCACCATTTTTTTGCCTATTTTAGCCTTCAACCATCACCTACGCCGCCACCCATGGCCAACCACCACCACCAATAGTTTCACAAACACTCCTAAGCCATTCCCTAGCAATCGCTAGTCTTCATTTGTCCTCGTTCAGAAGTGGGTATTTTCTAACCCAGGGCCACAGTGCTTTTACACGGTTACGTTGCTTTTCTGCCACCTTTTGCAACCCTTTGATCTTTCGAAAAATATTATATAGCGCTGTAAGTATTTTTCAAACTTCATTTAAGATTTAAATACATCATTGCTTTTTCAATAAATTGTGACTGGTTGGTTATGCCGAACTGAGTCCGAGGAGTCGGGTGTCGAATGAATTGGAGGACGAAGTTATTTGTATGTTGGTTGATGTTGAGATTTTTTGAATATTTTGTGTCTTGATGTGTGCATTGCATAGAGCATGCATGTTCATGTTTGAAAAAGGAAAATTGGACTTTTCGCATAATGGCATACATGTACATATGTTGAATATTGGAAACTAGGTCTTCATGTATAAATGGATTTTTGAGTGCGTGTATATCACGATCCCAAGTTGAGATGGGGCATTATCTCGGTGGAGCTCTTCTGGTCATTCGAGAGCGCAATATATTGAGTGATGTACCCTGAGTTGTCACTGGGCGACAATGAGAGTGGACAGGATAGTAACGCTCTCGTGTCAACTCCGTGGCCCCTCTGTTGGCGGGGCTAGAGGATGCTTGGCTACGTACGCGCTGGGCATAGAACTGGACATCTCTCGTTACAAAGTCACATGCATGGTCGTTACCCATTGTGTGACGAACGGAGACAGGGTGTGCGAATGACCCCTAGGGGAGTTCATGGTGCGTTCGGTTAATAAAAATGGATTTTGAGTTGAGACTTAGATTTTGGGTCATTTTCTGAGAAAATGGGGAGGAAAAGTGTTAAAGGGAATTTTTGGGCCAAATGTGATTTTTGGCGTGAGTTGGAAATGAATTATTTTTAGGAAATATTATTTTTGGATCTCATGCATATGACATCATGTTCATGCATATTATTGAGTTTTAATGTATTTTTATCTTGAGGGTGTTTGGATTTTTACTTACCTGCAGTATCATCTTTGGTACCATAGACTTTGATGCAGATGAGGAGGAGAAGGCTGAGCCTGAGGAGGTGGCTCCGCCGGAGGACTTATTTGAAGTTGCTTGTAGTATTGGAAAATATCTTCCTTGCCTCTATATTATGTACTTTGGATTTGTGGCAATGTCGAAACTTGTAGTATTTTGATACGCTTGTTTTAAGCGAGTTTGAATTTTAACAAAATTCTTATGCTTAGTTGAAAGACTTTTTATTAGACTTTGATGTAGATGAGGAGGAGGAGGCTGAGCCTGAGGAGGTGGCTGAGCCTGAGGAGGTGGCTCCGTCGAAGGACTCATTTGGAGTTGCTTGTAGTATTGGAAAATATTTTCCTTACCTCTATATTATGTACTTTGGATTTGTGGCAATGTGGAAACTTGTAGTATTTTGATACGCTTGTTTTAAGCGAGTTTGAATTTTAACAAAATTTTGGTACTTAGTTGAAAGACTTTTTATTACCGTTGCGTTATTTTTATGTACACGTGTTGCATATACACACGCTTGGCACTTGGCATTGGAATTGCTTGACCCGTGTTGTCATCATCCCGACGTCTCGATTTCCCCATGTCCGTACGTGGGAGTTGAGGGAGTCACATATATATCTACATATTGATTTTAATGATAACAAATGAATTAAAAGAATAAATGAGTCTCAAACTCAAGTTGTCTATACAATGGAGTCAAGCACATCAAGGAACCAAGCATGAGTAAGAAGGGAACAAGTTCACATTAAAGCTCATAGCGTAATTTTGTACATCTATTGAAAATTCAAAATTAGAATTAAGGCTCAAAATTAACATTTTGTCATAAAGCATTAAATTACATTTTCCACATATGCATAATATTTTTGAAAATTAAAGTTGAATTTTTGAAAGATGATTCATTGTCATCTTTCACATGTACATATCATGAATAAAAGTTTGAATTTTAAAAATATTAAAGATTATTAATTGTCATCTTTCACATGTGCATATTTTATTTGAAAATTTTCAAAAGTGATTGATGCTCTTTTTGACTTATGCAAAAGGTAGATGATTTTGTTTAAAAAATTTGAAAAGTAAATAATATTCCTTTTGTCATATACGAAAAGTAAAGGGATTAGATTTAAAATATTTGAAAAGTGAATGATGTTATCTTTGACAATTGACAAAGAATAAACTTTTATTTGAATTTTTTGAAAATTGAATGATGTTGTTTTTGACATATGCATCTTTTTAAATTTGAATATGAAGTTTCATATGTCTATAAATAGCTCAATTGATTGTAGGGATGCCAAATATGCCATTCCTTTATGCTATGGATTTTATTGATGTTTTGAGGAAAAAACATGCATTTGGAACCTACAAAGAGATTGTAAGGAGAATTCTCTTACTTTTTAAAACTCAATGATGATATATATACATATATACAAAGTTGTTCATGTAATTATTTTACTGATTACCTCATGTTTATGCCAATTTTTAGGAATTGTTCTTGACTACGAGGGAAGATAAAAAGTTTAAGACTTGAATATCCTTGAGTTGAACAGATCTGGGAAGAACAAAAGTACAAAAGTATCAAACTTGGCCCCTTTCATTATTTTGTATTTTTTACATGTTTCAAGGCTATGTAATGGGTTGTGTTATGCTTGGAGAAATTATTCATTTTTTTGTAAAACTCATGTTTGTTGTTCTTGACTTGTCACTTAAGATGTTTTGTGTACACACTCAATCAATTTGTTATGGTTAAGAATTTGATGGGATTTTCATTTTTAGTGGAAGATTTTTCTTTTTGTAGCTTTCATATTAATTTTCTTGATTTTACATGACCATTTGCTGCTAAGTGAAGGCAAATACTACTTCTCCAAATCAAAATGGCATTCAAACAGCTATTAGGGATGATTTTTTTTCTTTTTTTTGTTCCAAATTAAATCCATTCAAATGGGCTTTTTTTTTTTTTTTTTTGCCTTTGAACAATGATTAGGCCAAAAAAAATATCCTTTCAAATGCTTTCGAATAGAGATGACAAATTTTGTTCTAAAATATATTTTTTAGGTCGAAATTCAGGATTTCATCCTAGAAAACTTTTTGGGACAAGCTAGCGATGAAAAAATTTCATCCGAAAATACTTTTAAGGGGGAAATTGAAATTTTTTGGGACCTTAAAGAGTAAGTTTGTTGTAGGGATGCTGGATGATTGTGGCTTAAGGATTGATTGTAACAACCCGCTAGAAATTCAATTGTGAAATTTCTATTGACTTTAGGAACCTCGTGAAGACTCTATAAGCTTTCACGAATCCACTAATCGCATAGGTTTTAGCCTGTCAACATAGTTAGTGTTATCACTCACTATGGTGCCAGAAATGCGATTTTAATTATTTGAGATAGTTAGAAGTGTCAGAATACATTATAGTCTACACCAATAGGCTTAATTGAATATTTAGGATTTTTCAGTACTAAGTTTATTACGTTTATTACGTTTATTTTTGGAGTGAATAGTAACCTCGGTAAATGTACTAAGCGCAGTGTTTTCAAAATCACAGTGTGAAATGTCCAAATTAGGTTAGCGATATTTTATTTGGACACTTGGCAAGATCTTAACCACACATAATGAATAGTATTAGATACTTGGCACAAAGAGAAACCATTAGATGGAATTATCAAGGTGTGAGATCATGACACCTAAGCAAAATACACATTTGGAAAATATCTTAAGAATAGAGATTTAAAATACACATGGAAAGATTTTAGCCACCTTACTCTTCCAAGTCTACTCCACATTTGGAAAATATATTGAGCTAATTTTTATAGATATTATTGGATAGAATATTTTGAGATAATCTTTTATAGATATTTTGGGTAGGAGAAAACCACACTCAACTCTCAACTCCAGCCTTATCATCTCCCTTATCTCGTCCATAAGCATCTCCAGCCATCACCTACGAACTTATCTTCATTTACACGTTCCTTTAAAAGAATATCAAACACTTTCTCTCGGACAGCTTTTAGGAGTTCTTTTGCACGCCCATTTCGAAGCTTTTGTAAGTATTTTATCATAAAGTCTCCTTCATATAAGTTGTTCCTTTTTGAGTCTAGTTTACATGGATATCTTATTTGTCCCATTTTAAGATCAATTGTTCAGTCAAATATATTGTAAACTATAGAAAGGTCATTCTGGGAGAGAAACTGGAGAATATGTTATAGTTTGGAGTTTTTGACCAAGCTAATGGATAGATATTGGTCCGAAAGTTTTATGGAGTATCGTTAACATGTATATATGACTATTGGTTGAGGATTTTTGCATGATTAAAGGTTTTGATGAAAGATTTTCTTAGATTTAGAAAATTAGAAACTGGAAGAGGAAAAACAGTTTCTGTTTTGAGAAAGTTTAACTCTTTGGTGGTCTAAACCTATTCCAATGACTTTGATAATTTTGTTGGAGGATCCTAAGCATCTTATATACATATTAGAATATTATTTTGAAGATATTTGATGTTAGTCTCAAAGATATGAAATTTTATGCAAAGAGATATTCAGATAAGCCAAAGTGTGGATGTTCTTGGCTAAATTTATGTTTTGGTTAATTTTTAACCATGTGATCTTGAATTAGAAGCTTATATATGTTTTAGGGCATCTTTTTAAACCATGTGATGGTTTGGTTTGAAGATCACATATTTATAAGTCATAGATCAAAAGGTTGATCAAAACAAGTTGGAAACAAAAAATCAATAGAAATAACATATGGGAATTTCGGCCCTATGGAGTTTTAATAGTTGTGATTAGTTTTAAATTTTTCTAAATTGATATTTGAGTTGAGGATAAATTTTACATGAGGCATGTAAATTTTAGTGACTTTTGGAGTTAGTATGCCAAATCCTTAAGTTATGGGTAAAACGGTCATTTTCCTACATGTAGAAAGTAAAATGGAAATTTTACTCTTTAAGTTAGTATTTTTCCATATTTCAAATTATTAGTGATTTAGTACTAACTTTTAGAATCACTAATTACAGTTCCTCGTGATCGCGCTTGAGGTTTTATAAGAAACGCGGAGATTGAAGTAAGTTAGCTTTTAACTTACTAGCAGTCTACTATGTATGTGTGCTAAGTAAAGAAACTACCGTATATATATATATGTGTGTGTTACCATATATGCCATGCCATGCCAAGTTATCACATAATTGTCTGTTACATAAAATTTATTCTGTCATCAGATTTTATCTGTTACATAATATATTATGTCATGTATTGTTGTACATTACAAGTACGTCATGCTAAGTATGCCATCTATTACATGTATGTCAAGTCATGTAATATTCACTGTTGCAAGTATGTCATGTTAAATATGTTGTCTATTATATGTTATGTCATGTTACGAAATGTTTCTATCTCAAGTTGGTCATGTCTTTCAAGTTATGTTCAAGTCACGTTATGTTACGTCAGGGTTTCAGTCCTTTCGTATTCCAGTCACGTTTCATCTTGAGTACATTCACTTTGTGTAGAATACATGGGGCCACAACAACTGTGGAGTATGTATTTAACTACAATTGTGATGCGTAGAATACATGGGGCCACAACAACTGTGGAGTATGTATTTTTCATGTTAAGTCAAGTTTGTGTAGAATACATGGGGCCACAACAACTGTGGAGTATGTATTTACACGTAGAATACATGGGGCCACAACAACTGTAGAGTATGTATTTTTCATGTTAAGTCAAGTTTATGTAGAATACATGAGGCCACAACAACTGTGGAGTATGTATTTAACTGCATTGTGATGTGTAGAATACATAGGGCCACAATAACTGTGGAGTATGTATTTACACATAGAATACATGGGGCCACAACAACTGTGGAGTATGTATTTACACGTAGAATACATGGGGCCACAACAACTGTGGAGTATGTATTTTTCATGTTAAGTCAAGTTTATGTAGAATACATGGGGCCATAACAACTGTGGAGTATGTATTTAACTGCATTGTGATGTGTAGAATACATAGGGCCACAACAACTGTGGAGTATGTATTTACACATAAAATACATGGGGCCACAACAACTGTGGAGTATGTATTTTTCATGTTAAGTCAAGTTTGTGTAGAATACATGGGGCCACAACAACTGTGGAGTATGTATTTACACGTAGAATACATGGGGCCACAACAATTGTGGAGTATGTATTTTTCATGTTAATTCAAGTTTCAGAGCAAGTTCATGCTAAGTCAAGTTTCAGATCAAGTTCATGTCAAGTCAAGTTCAGTTCATGTTTCAATTTAAGTTATGTCAATTATGCTATGTTGTACGCTAAGTTATGCTATAATTACTTATGAATTTGATTATGCATTTATGCTTTTACTGTCATCCATGCATCATTAGCCTGTGTGGAAGTTGTTTGTTAACTTGCTGATATTTGTAATCAAATCTCACTGTGGTAGTCCCAACTACCATTCCCACTCGAATGGTAGATCTTGTTACAGGATCTGAAGGAGGATCAGGAGCTGACCAACTAGACACAGTCGACTAAACGACGGTGCGTCGTTAATGTTAATATAGTAGTTAAATTACTACTTGTACGATGGAGTTGCATCTCCAGTACTTTTGGATCATAACTATTTTGGACTAGTGTTATGATCTTAGTTGTTCAATGGGTCTTTATATATGAAGTATGTTTTAAGCATTTGGGATATTTTCAATTTGGTGCATAGTATTGCTAAAGAAAAATTTATCCGCTGCGAATATTGCATAATATTAGATGCATGTTAGGAACATTGCATCTTATATGTCATGAATGGGGGCAGGTAACCTGGTGTTGCATGTCTCGACGCTTCAAATGTCCGTCCAATCCCAAACGGAATTTGGGGGCGTCACATTGATTATCTACCATCATCCATTGGTGTTTAATTTCCCATGCTATCAATGGTACCCTTCGAACAATAGCCAATGCTAACATCAATAGTTAAAGATTGCACAGATGTACTAATTAAGCAAATGCTCACCTTTTACAATGTTGTGATTAGCTTTTTTCCTTGAATGCTTTTCCTTAACTCTCAGTCAATCCAGTTCAATTGCCACTTCTTTCATAGTACGTATGCCTATCGTCTCCTTTAACACTATGGCTTCTTTTTGCAACATTAGCAACTTTTTTGAGTTACTCGGCATTACTTCTATTGTGGATGTCATCATCAAGAATTTCCAATAGGTGATCCTCCTCTACCATGGATACAAATACATCGCTAGATTTCTCTCACTTTTAGCCCTAACAAAAGAAATTACTTTCTTACCTATTAATAACTCTACTAAATAAACACCAAAGCTATAGATGTCACTTTTTTTTTTAGATGACTAGTATGAAAGTATTTTGGATCCAACCATCCAAATAATCCTTGCAGCAACGCAGTTAATTGTGCCTTGTCATGAGGAAAGAGTCTTGAAGCTCCAAGGTTTGATACTTTTGCTGTGTCATTTTCATCCAAAAGTATATTTGCAGTTTTTACATCTCAATGTATAATTGACATAGAAGCTTTACAATGCAAGTATGCAAGGGATCCTGCAGTTTCTGTTGCTATCGTAAGAAGTTTGTAACATGAGTAAGGAAGAACCGCTTTTATCACAAAGATGATTAGAAAGTATCCCATTTGTGATGAATTCATAGACTAGTAAGGGCACTTCTATTTCCAAACAACAACCTAAAAACTTAAACCACATTTCTATGATTGATTTGAGTAAGCACAATCCTCTCATTTATGAATTGCTCAATTTGGCTTTGGTCCCAAATTTTGGACTTTGTAATAGCCACCACTCTATAATCAGCCAACAAAATTCCTTTGTCAACAACAACATAGCCTCCTTGGCCAATGACCCTACTATTGTTGTAATTTTCGGTTGCCTTCTCAAGTTCTTCAGTGTTGAAGATTTTTGTTGTCTGCATGGATCTTGAGTGATTTGGGAGTCTTTGCTGAAACATTAGGCCACTATTTGTTTGGAACCACTTCTCTTTGAGTTATGAGCGTTCTTTTCTGCAATACCCAATATACCAAAGAACATCCCATAAGGAGCACTAAGAGGCCATTGCTTATACGTGTTCCTATTAAAACATGCATTTTGACCATTTTGGTAGTTTCACATTTCTTGTTTTTTCAATCCAATTATACATCTTATTTTGTAACTAGCCCTGCCCCATGATTGTTGGCAACGTCATACGAAGCCACTCGTAGGTCTTCTCCTCCGTATCTCTCTCCATATCTCCTTTGTCTGTCTCTTCTCTTTGTCTTTCTCTAGGTAACTAATATGGCGGCGCCGTGTCGCCGGCCATCGCCTACTAACATTGCCCCACTCTTTCTGTCGGCTTCTCCCACCTCTCGTAGACATCTCTCTATCCACCGTCCTTCGTTCCTCACAATTAGGGCTTCTAATGCCACCTCAACAAGCACACACACTACCGAAGAAACCCCACATCTAGCTCACTTCTGTAACTCACTCAGATCTGCCAGCGTCAACGCCTCCTTATTGCCCCCAATCTCTCTCTCTCTCTCTCTCTCTCTCTCTCTCTCTCTCTCTCTCTCTCTCTCTCTCTCTCTCTCTCTCTCTGTTCCGATGGGGGGTGTCTAGCTCTTGGTGATGGCAACGGCAGAAGAAGGGCAAAGCATAGACCTTTGGAAGAGTAGAAAGAGAGAACGACAAGAAATGAAGAAGGAAATCATGGGGGGAGAAGACTTATCCCTAGATGAAATGACGTATTAAATCAGTAATAAAACGCAAAGTTTTGTAAGTCCTGAAATGGCACAGTTTAATGTTAGCAAGTTGTTAAATAGTGTTGGGGGTAGAAGACATGTAGTGGATTAGAGGGTCAGTTTGGTCATTTTATATCATCGGTTTGTTAGAGAGGAGAACATGCGTACGTAGTGGAGAAAAAGAAAAGGGGAATTGATTTGGAATCTTGTATGAACCATTGTTATTTTCATGGAGGTTTTGGGTTGCCTCGAATCACCCCGTTATTATAGCTTTTGAAATACAAATATGATTACCCATTCATCTTCATCTCAGATCTACAATTCCTTCCTTATTCTCAAAATTACAACTAAGTTCCTTACAACTAAGTTCTGAAATAACTATAATTTAAGGGGGGAGATTCTAATACCCCATTTGATAAGAATAACAGTAAATAGTGTATAGAATCTCACATTATTTGAGAACAAAAAGGTTTTGCTCATTATAATGATGTGGGCATTCCATTGGGGCGTTGCACAACTGGAAATAGAAATCCAAACTTGGCTTGAGCTGTTGCTACCACTTCCACCGCCACCATCGCAAAGAGTATTAGCATTCCAATCAATGGGATTAATTGCAAAAGCTTGGAGGCTAAGTCCATGTTGAGAACTAAGATTTTTTCAAGACGATAATGTTCTCTTCTACTTTGTCTTCACAAGTGCTTAAAAGTGTCCTAGATAGCCCTTGGACACAATTCTTTATAATTTCTTTTTTAATCATATATATTTTTGAAAACAAAAAACATAATTCTACATCTCGATTTAAAAAAAAAAAAAAAAAAAAACGGATACTTTCCATTTAACATAGAGTTGTAAAATAATTTTTGTCGTTACTTATATTACAAGCCATTAATTGGTAGCTTCATATGAAAAGAATACGATCTTACGTGTTGTACGTGATGAGTTGTCATTAACATCAAACGGCTTAAACTAAACTGATAGAAATTAGAAAGTCGACCGATCGAGACCCATCAATTTCTATGTCATTCTCTTATTGCGAGCATGTGAGGGAGTCTACATTCAATGATATTACTCATGCATGCCCCCATCGCCAATCTAGCTTGGGGCTGTTAGGAAATATGTTTTGAGAAAACTAAGAATTTTTTGGAGATGTTGTTTTAAGACGAAGACTAATGGAAAAAGAAACATGATCTTTTTTTTTTCTTTCTAGAATTATAAATTCTTTCGTCACCAAACATGCACTAATATTTAAGTTACATTAATTAATCTACCCATAATTCACAAATAAAAACTTAGAACACACATGATGAACGGACCCAACTCAAAGTGGACACCTAATTGAACAATACTGTGCTTGCTCACTCGTACATACAAAAGCTCCTAATAATACAAAGAAGACCATGAGAGAAAACTTTTAACGTACAAAAAGATCTATATATATTGAGAAAACTTGAACACTGCATGCAAAGAGACCGAAATCGGCCATCATCTGTTGACTTGGAGGAAGATGCTGGATGGTTGTGGCTTAAGGACTAATGGATTACCTGCCATCATCTGTTGATTTTAGTGCTTGATTTCCCATACTATCAATGGTGCTACTTGTGGAAGAATAGCCAACGCCAACATCAATGCTTAAAGAGTGTGTTGATGCGCTAAGTAGATACTCACTCTTTTCTGTGTTGAGATTAGCTTCTTTCCCTACTTGTTTTCCCTGAACTCTCAGTCCATCTAGCTCCACCGCCAGCTTCTTCATAGTAGGCCTATCATCTCCTTTAACGCTTAGGCATCTTTTTGCAACATTAGCAACTTTCTTTAGTTCCTCGATATTACTTCCATTGTGAATGTTGTCATCAAGAACTTCTACTAAGCGATCCTCTTTCACTGTAGAAACAAAGTATGTTGCTAAATTTCTCTCACTTTCAGGCCTATCCAAAGAAATCACTTTCTTACCAGTCAATAACTCTGCTAATACAACACCAAAACTGTAGACATCACTTCTTTCAGTTAGATGGCTAGTATGAAAGTATTCTGGTTCCAAGTATCCCAATGTTCCTTGCACCAAAGTAGTTAATTGTGTTTGATCCAGAGGAACGAGTCTTGAAGCTCCAAAGTCTGATACTTTTGCTATGTGATTATCATCCAAAAGTATATTTGCAGTTTTCACATCTCTATGTATAATTGGCATAGAAGCTTCATAATGTAAGTAAGCGAGGGCACCGGCAGTTTCTGATGCTATTCTAAGATGTTTGTCCCATGAGAGTAAGGAACACTGACTTTTATCATGAAGATGATCAGAAAGTGTCCCATTTGTGATAAATTCATAGACTAGCAAGGGCACTTCTATTTCCAAACAACAACCTAATAGTTTAACCACATTTCTATGGTTGATTTGTGTAAGTACAATCACCTCATTTATGAATTGTTCAATCTGGCTTTGATCCCCAATTTTGGACTTTTTAATCACAACCACTCTATTATCCAACAATATTCCTTTATAAACAACACCATAGCCTCCTTGCCCAATGACTCTACTCTTGTTGTAATTGTCAGTTGCCTTCTCAAGTTTGTCAGTGCTAAAGACTTTTGTTGTCTCCATGGATCTTGTTTGATTTGGAAGTCTTTGCTGTAACATTAGGCCACCATTTTGTTGGAACCACTTCTCTTTGAGTTTAATGAGCTTTCTTTTCTGTAGTAGCCAATAAAAAAGAACTTCCCACAAGGAGTGCTAAGAGGCCAATGCTAATACCTGTACATATTAAAACATGCATTTTGATCAGTTCGAGAATTTCAAATTTCTTGTTTTGTCAATCCAATTGTATGTCTTATTATGTCACCAGATAGAACCACATATGTAACAACATCTTAAGATAAGTCAAACAAGATTTGAATTACATGCTAGCCAGTGGTCGGGAAAAAAGGGATAGAAATGATCAATTAGCTGCTGATTCCTAGTGGTGCATGTTGTTCCTATACTGTGTGTTGTATCTTACATTAATGTTGTACTGAGACTCATGATCTTGTACTCCTAGAGACTCATGACGCGGTTCATTGTTAGGATGAGTACTCTAGATAGGATGTGCATTAATCTTCTTTTATATATACTTCATTGTTAGGAGCAAACTTATAAGTTTATATAGAAGACACTTAGAAGTTTATAAACTTATAAGTTTATATAGAAGACACTTATAAGTTTTCCTAGTAATTAAACTTACGGCTAGCATCTGTATTTATTTTTTAATATTTTTTCGGTGTCAAAGAATATTTATTAGTCAATATATAAAAGAAACGAAGGGAAAAATTTGCTATCTATTAATATTCGGCTCTTTATTGATTTGGCTAACAAAGGGATCGAAAAAGGCCACGAGTACTAACATTTGTTTGGCGAATAATTTTTGTTTTTATTGTTTTTAAAGAAGAGGGATAGTGTCCTAATTTGACTGATTGCATTGAGTACTTCCAAGTTCCAATGAAGGAATACTATATACAAAAGAAAAACATGGGGGTTTACAAAAGGATTGATTTGGCCAAGGTATTATCATAAGAGTATATACTAATTGTATATACTATTGTAAATTTGGGGCTTAACATAGTATTTATTACAAAAAATAAAATATCAATAATATTTACACATTTGGGTCAAGATGAGTTATACTTCTTACTAGAAAGTGGTCTCGAATTCCGACTTTTTTCAACCAAATGATTATTGGGAAAACAAGTAGTACTGATGAGATTGGATAGCCAAATCCTTAAATTTATGTAATTTGAAAATTAGAAATTAAACAAACAATGAACAAAAAAGAGTTTAAAAGATTATAGTATGCACTAAATTATATTTAATTAGTTCTAATACATACGTACCGAGTCCAATAGGAATAATTATAGATTGGCTTTCTAATTTAGCTCTGCAACCTGTTCCTGGTGGCATCATCCCATCTCCTTCGAACCCATGTCGACAAGTACATGTGTAATTTCCATCAGTGTTGGTGCATGTTGCATTAGAATGGCAAGGTTTCCGAATGCACTCATCAATATCTGAAACACACATGGAGACAGCTGCAAGCCGTCACAAGAATTATATTATGGATGCAGCTAGCGGGCGCCCAATCTTTACAGCTGGGCGTACCGTTAGTAAAAAAACATTTTTTGTGATTTTTTTAAATATTTTTTAATATTCTTAATCATTAAAAAAATACAAAAAAATATAAAATTTCATTAATAATTACTTCCTTAATCATTAAATAAAAAATTTTTTAACAAAATAAAATTCACGAACAGTAAAATTGAGGGGCAAACTCATTGATCCATTTAGCATTTTCCTTTTATTATATGTAGAAATAATATATATATATATATATATATGAAAGAAATGATTTATGTAGTCTCAGGAGTAAGGATGTGTGAGTCAATCTCGCACATTCTTTTAAAGGTCAATCTCGCACATTCTTTTAAAGGAAATGCTAGTTTGCCTCCCCATTCTTACCGATTCATTTGACTGCTTAAAAAAAATAAAAAAATAAAAAAAAAAGGAAGAAGAAGAAGAAGAATAAGAATAAGAAAAAGAAAAAAGAAAGGAAAAAAAATTACATTAATAATTAAAGAAGTGATTTTTAATATATTAGTGTATTTTTTTATTTTTTAAAAATATTTAAATCTATTAAAAAATATAAAAAGAAAAAGAACAAAAAATAAATTTTAAAATATGCTAGGTGGTACTCCCAGCAATAACATGACCCTCACTACAACAAATTGGACTTTTTGCCATGGATTCTTTTTACGCCATATAGATTGGTGACAATAAGTGAGCTATTGTCACAGAAATTAGTAGTGGGAGTAAAACTAGATTTTTTTCCATGAGATTATAGTAGTGGATAAGAATTAGTGAGAACATATCTTTTGTAACGATATAATAATTTTTTTTCACGAGTTGTCTTCATGGAAGTCAAAACCGAGCATAAAATTATGGTTGTGATGGGTATAAGCTTTTTCCCACGAGAAACTCATGTAATCGGGGCTACTGATTCTGGCCGCAAAAAGTAAATGTAATATCTTGGTCCCCGCCCCGCCCCCGCGAGAATATCCTATTTGGGTAAAAGTATAGACGTATTTTTCGCCCCACCTACCGGCTCTGCAATTACCCCTGTCTTTCCCCTCCCACTCCCGAAGCCAATATCCCCCCGCCCCCCCCCCCCCCCCCCCCCCGCCCCCCCCCCGGCTCCCTTCGCCGCAGCAGCTGATCCGATCCCCACCTCCTCTTGGTCGCGCTACCACGAAATCTCCAACCCCTCCCTCGCATACCCAGTGCATCTCCCCCGTTGGTAGGGTAACCCATTTCCCCACCCTAACCTCTCCCCCCCGCGCAGCCCCGATTTCCCCACCACCCTTTCGTGCAGCCCTGTTTCCACCAAGAACTATACTTCACGCATGGATTTGCTCTAAACCAGCGCCCACCCCGACACCCATTGTTTGTAAGTTATCAATTTCTTCCCTAACCAATGTAATTTTCCACTGAATATCCAAAGTTACTTTTCCCATATATGTTGTTGCATTTTAGGCGTATTATAAATGAGATTATACGCACTTTGTGGTAGTAATTTATTTCATGTAATTTTGCTGCATGGATTTTGCCCCGTGTTTTTTTCCCCTGATAATGTGCTGCGTAGTTTGGGTGATGATTACTCTAGCATGCCTGATTTTCATTATTCCCTGCATGGATTTTGCGATTTTATTTCAATCTATTCTTGTACTGGTTTTGATTGTCCTTCATTCGTGTTTTTGAACATTTTTGTAGTAGCTTTGACTGAATTATACTGTCATGGATTCCCGACTAGTACCACTGGTTGTCATCTCTTGCTAGAGTAAGTGATTTTCACAAGAGCAAGCTTTTGAATACAACAGAGCATATAAATCAATTATATTTGGTTTTCTGTCTATATGGTTTTCTGTCTAATCACAGGGGATATTAGATGCTTTTAACTTTGTGGACTCTCATAGAATCATGTTGGACACAACTGATACTTGCAATTTTGATTAAAAGCTCCTTTGTATACATGAGTAATTATTAGTTTTGTGGCTGTAAGCAATATAAGTAGGTATAACTTCTCCCATTTAGCCTCAACGCCCAAATGTTTATCCCAAAAACCAACAACAATACTTTAGATTTCGATTAAATCTCTGTCTGAGGATCTATTACATCAAGAGATGTTAAGGTCCCTTAGAAAAAATCCCACACATTGTTACTATATGATCAGTCCCAAAACCTGGACTGATTTTAACTCAAATATATAATTTGATCCCGAGTTGTGCTTACCCCCTCCTACTAGTTTAAATCTTTAGCATCCAAACTTACTCCCTAGATGAATAGTCTACAATATTTAATTGGTGTAGCCCTTAATTTTTATAAATTAATGTATTCAACTCTGAAAAAGATTTACTTATATAGAATGCCCTTATGTCCTTATCCTTGCCTCCTCTGAATATCACTTCTATGAGCAAATGTGTTCCTATTATTGTTGAACCATGGATAACCTACTACTTACCATATGTAATCTTCTCCATGGTGAGTACATATAGACGTTCATTTCCCTTTGGCATACTACATCTAAGATTCCAATAGAATATGACTATTGGAAGCATAAACATTACTCACGTTTGTGGGTTTGGAATCTGTTTGTAGGTTACAAGTAGCAATTTGATTTCATATACTTTAGCTTATCCTTGGAATTGACTACCCATTAATGAGATATCACTTAGTTATCTCATGATTATAAGAATTTTCACCTTACAACTGGTTTACAGCAGTGTGCGAGTTAATTAATGTAGAATTTACAAGATGGTATTCCAGTATACAAAGCTCATCAAGCTATGATAGAAGACTAATATCATTTAATTTTCTATTCGAAGGTCATTATGTCCATGTGCCAAAGTTGTCCTAATTAGCCTTTTGTTGCTAATTCACCCAGATACATAAGATGGATAAGTCTTGGGTGCATATTGAAGATAGATTGCATTCCACTGAGTATGATCAAGGTGTTCGACAATTCTTAGCCATGGCGCAAGCACATTCATCAACACCCAATCAGATTAGGTGTCCATGTAAGAGATGCCGGAATAGAGCTTTCCACTCTATTCGTATCGTGGAAGATCATTTGTTTTTAAGAGGGATTGATCCAACCTATACAATATGGATTTTTCATGGAGAAGAGGATCCGATCCTAAATTCTACATTCTCTGAAGATGTGGATGATGATGCATCTCCTTCCAATCACTACATGGATGATGTTGATGAGATGTTAGATGACATTCGGCATGGGTCGTTCATGGATAATCCATTAAGCAATGATGGAAATGCCCACAACTTTGATGTCGGGTCCACCTCTGATGCTCCAACCAACTATAATTTCGAGGAGTTGGTTGCCGATGCACGAAGGCCACTTTATCCTGGATGTGCGAAGTTCTCGAAGCTATCATTCATCGTCAAGTTGCTTCACATCAAGAGCATAGGTGGTTGGACCGTGAAGTCCTTTGACATGGTACTCAATCTTCTGCATGCTGCATTTCCCGACGCTCTTTTCCCAGATTCATATAACGATGCTCGTCGCTTAGAGCGTGGCTTGGGCTTCAGTTATGAAAAGATACATGTGTGCCCAAATGACTGTGTATTGTTTTGGAAGGAAAATGCATCGTACAATGCTTGCCCTAAATGTTCGGCATCTAGGTGGGTTGTACGCACAAGTGAGCAACGAATGGTACCACAAAAGGTTTTTCGATACTTCCCACTAAAGCCGCGCTTACAGAGGCTATTTATGTCAACAAAGACTGCCCGAGCCATGAGATGGCATGTCGATGCACGTGTTGACGATCCATCATGCATGCGACATCTAGCAGATTCAAAGGCATGGAAAGACTTTGATAACAAACATCTTGCCTTTTCCCAAGATCCTCACAATGTTCGACTCGGTTTGGTGAGTGATGGGTTTAACCCATTCAATAACATGAGTAAGCCGTATAGTATATGGCCAGTACTACTTGTGCCTTACAACTTGCCCCCTTGGTCATGTATGAAAGATCCATACACCATCTTGTCGTTACTAATCCCTGGCCCTAAGTCACCAGGGAATGATATTGATGTGTTCTTGCGTCCTCTTGTTGATGAGTTGAAGGAACTATGGGAAGAGGGTATTCGGACGTTTGATGCGTACAGTGGGGAAATGTTTAGCTTACATGCAGCACTACTTTGGACTATCAATGACTTCCCCGCATACGCCAATCTTTCTGGGTGGAGCACAAAGGGCAAGATGGCTTGTCCTTCATGTAGAGAAGGCACAAATTCACAGTGGTTGGTATATGGGTGAAAGCATTGCTATATGGGGCATCGACGGTGGTTGCCACCTGATCATACTTGGAGACGGAAAAAAAATTCTTTCAATGGGTGCGAAGAGCATGGACTCCAACCATCAAGGGTCGAGGGAGAGGATTTGATAGAACAATTATGTGAGGTCTCCAACCATATCCAGTTTGGTAAAGCTAGTTCGAGGCGGAAGCAAACGCCCAATCAACTAAATTGGACCAAAAAATCTATCTTCTTTGAGCTTCAATATTGGTTAGACTTGGCCTTGACACATAACCTTGATGTCATGCATATTGAGAAAAACATATGCGATAGCGTTTTGGGAACATTGCTGAATATTGAAGGAAAAACTAAGGACTCTCCCAATGCCCGCAGGGATATGGAAAATCTTGGAATAAGGAAGGAATTGCATTTACAACATGCTGGGGATCGAGTAAGTATGAGTCTTGGTTGCTACATGTTAAATTCCCACGAACGAAGGGTTTTCTGTGATTGGGTGTCAAAAGTGAAATTTCCTGATGGATTTGCATCGAACATTGCCCGTTGTGTGAACGCTAGTGATGGAAAGATCAGTGGAATGAAAAGCCATGACTGTCATGTCTTCTTGCAATCACTCTTGCTGGTTGTCATTGGTGGGTTTTTACGGTCTGATGTACGTCAAGCCTTAATAGATTTGAGCTCGTTTTTCAAAGAATTGTGTTCCCGAACTTTGAACTTATCAGTGTTGACATCTCTTCAGGCTAATATTCCCATCATTCTCTGCAAATTAGAAATGATATTCCCTCCAGCCTTTTTTGATATCATGGTGCACCTTGCCATTCACTTGCCAGATGAGGCATTTCTGGCAGGACCTGTGCAATACAGGTGGATGTACCCTTTCGAAAGGTATCTCGGGAAGTTCAAGAGGTACGTTTGCAATAGAGTTCGGCCAGAGGGCTCAATTGCTGAGGCATATGTGCATATCGAGTGCCTGACATTTTGCTCAATGTACCTCCATAATATTGAAACTAAATACAATCACGAGGAACGAAACATTGATGTTCGTATTGGCTCAACTGATAAGGGAAATGAGCAAAGTTTATCTGTGTTCTCACAAAAGCTTAGACCTTTGGGAACAACAAGATCCCACAAATTATCAGACACACTATTGGTCAATGCCCGATGGTATATACTTAATAATTGCTCGGAGATTGAGCAATACATTGAGTAAGTCAATCATCTATTACTTAAATACAAAACAATTATCATGTGTTATATCACTTATCTCATTCATGGGGAATGATCGTGTCACATATATGTACAGGGAGCACTATAAGAAGATCCAAGAAGAGCACGCTCAGAATATCGACCAAACGCACTAGAATCAATTCCCATCTTGGTTCAGATCACGAGTAAGATGATCAACCGTCTGCATTGCTGTACCTACTTCAATTCTCATTAAGATCGACCTTTTGACTAATTCAGCATATATATTCTTTGTCTGGTAGATTCGAGAGCTTCGTTCAGTTAGGCCAGATGCGGTAACAGATGAGATATATGCCTTAGCATGTGGTCCAGATCCATGGGTCGCATCTTATGCCGGATGCATAATGAATGGTGTTCGCTTTCATACAAAAGAGAGGGAAAGGTATCGCCGCAGCCAAAACAGTGGGGTGGTCGTGCATGGCGAGCATCAGGGATCCCATGTTGACTTCTACGGTGTGTTACATGATATTTTGGAATTGCGCTACATGGGATGGCGTTCGGTATATCTCTTTCAATGCGCTTGGTACGACATTGGCAACCCGAGAAGGGGGATACGTGTTAGGGACAAAATGACGGTAGTCAATACTGCTAGGACATGGTATAAAGATCAACCTTTCGTCCTTGCCGACCAAGCAAATCAAGTCTTTTATCTCAATGATCCGATATTGGGGGGAAGTTGGCAGGTAGTCCAAAAATTGTCAAGTAGGAATGTTTACAACATTCCTGCAAATACAACTGTTGATGATGGGATTGACGATGATGATGCATCAGATGGTGACTCCAATGATGATGGTGACAACAACACTAACAATTATCCCCCTATTCTCCAGAGTGGGTCAGCCATGGCCGAGCCATTAAATCGAGACGATGTAGACCATTTGCCTGTTGATCCTACTTCCATATCGCGTAGAGAACCAACACCAGAAGTTGATGATGATGTATTCATTGATGATGAACTACATGACGCTGACTGGAGACTGGATGATGTAGGTGTCGATGGTAACTCTGACAGCGAGGCCGAGTTTGAGCTGAATGAGGAGGAGGGAGAAGAGTTTTAATTCCATCCCCAGCTTGTTTTTGTGCATTCCAAGTTTTCCGATGGACTTCATCGGTGTAGTTATTGACAATCACTATATGTAACTTAATATTATTAAATGTTTCGTAAAACAAGCTACGCCTCCTTATGTGTGATGACAATTTGGGATGCTTTTCCATTCATTCAAGCAACTATTTAGTTCCTTTTAGAGTCATAAAGTGTACTCATGCAACAACCCCAGATTTTGGTAGGTTGCATTATGTGGAAGTCATTAACTCCACATAACAACAAAATATTAGAGAACATTAGTACTGAACGCTGAGAAGAAGAAGACTACTGGTAAAATGTTGCTTAAAACAATATAAGGGAGAAGAGTTAGGTATGTAGAAACTGGCCACACAAGTTTCATGAGCAACAAGTTAGTTTTTAACATATTACCAACCATGTGGAACATCCAAGGGTGTTGCATATATAGGGCGTGTAATTTCTTACAACTGCTAGCTTTTTTGTAATAATTTATACAAGAATTTTGGCCGTCTACAGCTGATACAAAATTTGTGTAAAATGTTGCTCATTTCTGAAATCTGACTTTGTGTACACATTTCAGAAAATCTGTACACAAAGTGTTCTACAAACCCCATCAAGGGGCGTGTAATAGGATGTAAAACCAGTGGCTCGACTACTCTGGGAACAATGGAAAAGGCTCCATTTTACAGTATTGGAGGATCAGCATATAACTGGTTGAGTCCAGTTAAGCTTTTCAGTTGAGCCTTAGTGATGTATTCAGTAGGAATACAGTGAGTTTTTGCCTCTTCTATAGCATGCAACAACCTTGGTTTTAATGTTCTGGTTTTCACTTGTGCAGGATTAGGATCACTACTGTAAACCCAGAGTTATAAAAATTCGTGATAATGAACCTGAGCATGAGAATGGAGGAGCTGCCAACTGAATTATTGTTAGGAATATCGAAAAGCTTAGTCCCTGGTTCTTTATTAATCAGGATAGTATCCATTTTTCTCTCTTCTCTCTCTCTCACTCTGGCATTTCTATTAATCAGGTGTATATTTCCTTTTTGTTCAGGAACAAGTTGGGGCATGGTTTAGCCATCCAGGAACTTTTCCTAGTATAATAATGGAAAAGTTTGGTGGTGGTGTTGGGAAGCACCTGAAAGAGTGGAGAAAGATCAGCCTATGACAATACCCATGTGGGAGTATTGTCAAAATCGAAAATAATATTCCTTCACTACATGAATACAAGCCCCTGCTTCCAGGAAATTAAAGTGCCAATAGACCCACAAATTATCTCATTCATATTGGAACCAACATGATAAAGAGATGTTGATTGAATTTTGGCACATAATTCAGTATATTAAAGAACTTTACAGAAACAGTTTATCGTGTGACTTGATATCACAGTTTTGCACTTTTAAAAATAAGCAAATATTCACATTCAATTAAACATGTTTGCACCCAGTTGATATGTAACAACAGGGAGTATTCAACTGTGGTGTATAATTCTGAGCCTGAGATACAAAACTGGACGCTCACAGAGGCTATTATAACTATTGAGTAAATTTGAGTGGAATAGATTCGTTATTCAAAAATAGCATTGTTTAATATTGATGGTATTATTGGTGACATAATTTCCCTAAGTGCAACTGATGTTGTCGGTTCAAGGATTCAAAACATCTGCAATTTGGTAAGTTATTCCTGAAATAATGTTGGACCTGAGTAGGATGTATATTTTGTGCATATAAAATATAACAAAACTTTACTAATTGGAGTATTTAATTGACATTGCAGTGTAAGGGTAAGATCAGGACCCAAAAAATTGGTAATATGTAAGGGGCGGGAGAAGAAGTCCAAGGGCGGGATAGTCAATTTTCAGATGGGAAAAGGCGCCATTTGTTTGGAATGATGATCTGCCTGACAAGCTGCCAAAGTAAGATATTTGGGGACAGCTGGCGCACAATCCTACTTCAGAACATAGTCTTATTTGGTTCTGAGTTGCATCATTGTCTACTTCAGTTACGCACTACACACTTTGAACTCCAAGAATATCCAGAGTTTACAAGCTACTGTGGCGTTCCCTGCAACTCAAGGGAATCCAGCTCTACCATCAGGTTTGGTGAAGAATGATTTGCAAGCACCTGCTTCTTCTCTTTCTACTTAAGTTTTCATTTTCTTTGCACATCTTCTTCACGGTATATACTAAATGGGGAAATCAGTTTCTCCATCAAGGTGTCCAAGCATATAGCTTCATAGCCATCCTGGACCTTATTGTGCCTTACTAATGTAATTGGAGGATATCCTATGTAAAACCAACTACTTTATTCTATGACTTGTATTTTTTGAAATGAGTTGATGCACCAGTTTAGGTTTCTTAACAACCTGGATGTTGGTTACAGTTTGCCAAATGTTGTGAATATACCTAGGATATCATGAGAATAGCAGTTTAAGTCAAGAATGTCTTCTTGCATAATGACTGACTTCTTTCCTACTTGCTGGAGTTCACAGTCAAAATAGACTATTTTGACTAATGAACCTCCAGCTTACTTATCTATCACCTCTGTCTGAGGCTTTCCTGATGGAACTACTTCTATTTGAAAACATTGCTGGATGTGCAAACTTTTGACCCATTCAAGACTATCTGATGTAGATTTTTTCAGTCATGCAGCAACTTCACATTTATTCATTTACTGTTTTCAGAGATATCACTTTGTAGTGGGTCAATTAATTATAATAATTGGAGGAAATCCATGTTTTGGCCATTGATTTAACATTTGTTTTAGTTTTTTAACATAATTACTGAGATTATAAGTCCATGCATGTAGAAAACAGGTAAGTGAAGGTTTCGATGTGACATAGACAAATTTACAGTAAACTATAATCACAATGAGGGTAGAGGCACTAAGTCTTGGGTGCAGTAGACTTAGAACTCTGGTTTTTACATATCCTTTGCAATTACACAACTGATATTACAACTGATTAATATGAGCAAAGGCAATGAGGGTGAGGTCAGTGAGGTTTCGGGGGGGCCGAGTCCCACACGGTGCAGCTGTCATTGCTAGCAGCTTAGAAGCAGAAGTGTTGCCGCCGAGAACCACACTGCGGGACAAGCCAGATTCAAACGAATCAACGTAGGATGTTGGAGGTGCGGGGGCACAAGAGGCTTTGGTTTTAGCAGAGACTGGACAGGGGCAACAAGAAAATGGTATGTAATGCAACTAACCCAGAATTTTGGCGAGTGATGGCAATAATTGATGTGTTAGCAATTAAATATTGTGTACACCATTTTAATTATATTTTCCTGCTGGCTGTATGAATAGTAAAGTGATTGGGTTTGTCTGAAGCTTTGATGTCTTGATGTAGATCGACCTAGCAAGAAACGGGGAAGAGGGACAGCTAAGGGCACGTTATTTGACCGACTTAGGAAGGTCGGTAAGATCCCTCTAGTTATACAAGAAGGTCATCGCAGGCCATCATGTGAGAATGCATCAATATTCACGGGCCGATTGACATGGATTATTAAGGTACATGCCGACATGAGGCATGCTAGTTGGAGTTTAGTACCCGAAGACGAAAAGCAAGAGCTCATTGACCGTGTTAGGGTACTTTTTTACTTTCTATCAAAAAAGTGCACTATCTTAATATGTCCATGATTAGTCATATGTCATGATTACCCACTAATTGCATTTACAGAAATTTGTACTGATGTTAACAAATTAAATGTAGGCAGATTTTGTTCTCGATTGGTCGAGAGACAACCATCGTGAGATGGTTGTGTCACATTTGGGCGATAAGTATAATGCATATCATTATACACTACACAAAGTGTATTTGAAATATGCATCACACGAAGAGGCCCTACGGGGTGGGACGGACATGGTCTCCAAACCGGTATGGGAAAAGCTATGTGAACGGTGGGCAAGTCCAACATTCAAGGTAAATATTGTAGAATAGTATTGTCTAGGTAACAATATCCAAAAATACACTAACCAAATTTTCTACATAGTCTGAAATATTTGTAGTTAGATGTAAATCCTAATCAGCTTCAGTTTTTGATCCATAAGTATAAATGAGGAAAAGACATTCTAACTAATGACTTTGTCATTTTTCTGGGACATAATTGCAGGAGAAGTCCAAAACAAACAGTTCAAATAGGAAAAAACTCAAAGTCAAACATACCGGTGGGCGTAAATCCTTTATAAGGATATTAGAGGAGAAGGTTAGTGACTTTTGTGATTGGGGGTATAAGTCTTAAAGTTCAGTATAATCATGATCAGTTAGACCTGTTTCTTGTGTGTGTCAGAGGGCATTGGCGCTGGATATGATAGCATTTTACAAAGAAACACATTGGTCAACACGGAAAGGTCAATTCATAAATGCAGATACTGAACACAAATATGTAAGACCCCTTCCTAATGCACTTTTGACATACCAAGTGAGCATTAGTGAACAACAGTAATGCTGATTTTACCCCATTACAAATTAATTCTTTCAGAATTTAATGGTCGAGAGGTTAGCTGAGAAAGATAGTGAGGAGGATGTAGTCGAAGCAGCTGAGAGCATCTTCAAAGAAGTGTTGGGACAAAGATCTGGTTATGCTCAAGGGATGGGGCATATGGTGATTCCAGACCCCTCTCCTGCAATGAAGAATAGTCGAGCATTTATTCGTCTAGTGGAGGAGAATCAACGCCATAAGAGTGAGGCTGAAATGTACAAGAGCAAGCTAGATCAAATGATGGGTGATATTGCTGCATTGAGGCAGAATTTTTCTGAGCATGAGAAACTGTTAATGAGCTATCGCCAAAGTGAATTAGAGAGAATAAGTGAGTCTCATAGAGAGACTCATGAAGATGCTTAGGCATTTTAGTCTAGGATATTTTTTGTGAAGGGTAGGTGGTGGGGGTTTTTTGTGTTCAGTTACAATTATGGCTTGCTAAATCCAATGGCCATGGACTTATGTTTATAAGTAGTACTAATTTTGGTAGTTGTTTTGTATAGTTAGGGTGGGTATGTATAAGACAGTTATATAATTCAGTAATGTAGTTTAGGATCTGCCACATTTTGTACTCAGCCATGACTTGTTGGGGGTGCAGTAATATCACTTTTGGAATTGCCCTAAATGATCGTGTCACAAGGTTATGTCCATGTGGAAAGGGTAAGCCCAACATGAATTTATGTAATTTTTAATAAAAACATGGATTTCTGAGTAACATTCATTGTGAATACTGAAACTGCTAATTGTTATATATTCGTTTTGGCGATTTTTTAACAGGTTGGGGAAAAGCTCAGCGGAAGCATATGGATCAGTGAATGTAGAGCAAGAGTTGGTGGAGATCTCAGAGCAGTTTTAGATTCACAAGAATCTTCAAGGCTGTATGCAAATTCAAACTCAGTATGTGTCTTGAGCTATTGAAATCAATTACGATTTTAAGTCACTCAAGGAAAAGTCTCCAATAACCTATTCTATATCACACTGATAGGCAGTGGAACTGTTTCATCAGGTTTGCACAAGATAAATTGTTTAGGTATGTTAGATTAGCTAGATAACCTACACACTAAGTAGCTTTGGTAGGTTAAACAACAAATTTTCTAACTTAGGAACCGATTTCCATAAGAAATCTGTAAGTGGTGATTGGTTAGGACCATTTTATGAGAAAACAGTTTGTATACTAATCTATTGAATTAAGTTGCATGGTACCTATAAAAAATTTACAGACAAAACTTCCTGCATGTATTACAGTATTTTGAGAGTATCCAAAAGAGAGCTGTGTTTCTCATAGAATAGTGACAATAAATATTATCATAGTTGGAGCATGAGTGGATTTTAAATATAGTAAACTTCAATTACATTCAGCAAACTAGGGGGTATAACAATCAATGTCAAACAGATATCATAGTATGAACTGTGAGAATCTGAATGTAATTACGAATTACTGGGAAAAATTCAAAATGGAATCAGCTACCCATTCTATAGCAAGTATATGTTCCCACAGTTCATAATAATGTCATGGATTATTAACAAGATATGATATGCCATGACAAGTTAAAAGAAATTCAATACTCTTTCTCTGAGAAAAAAGGGAATCATATAGTTGATTGTACTAATAGTTTTGGTATAGCATTTTCCACTGACAGTGTGATATTTGCATGGATGAGGCATTAGCAAACTTAAATCTACTAATATGCAATCTGGACCTGCAATAGCAGGGGGCATAGAATTGGTACTAGCTTCCAAATGTTTATCCGAGGGGAATAGATATTGCTTGATGTTGACATTGACCGAGTTGTGCATTTAGAGTCAAGAAAACTAAATACACAAATATGTTATATAATATGATTGGCAAGAGTAGAAGCATTAAAATTAATATTTCTGGTATGCTTCTATAATTTCAATACTATAGAAGCTCCCCCACCTTTTAGCTTTAGTCAGTAATTTTTAACCCATTAAGTCCATCTGTAAAATTTGACAGCTTTTGCTGTTTTACACTTTCAGGAGCAATTTGCCACCAAGCTATGTGGATTCATATTGGTAAATCTGAATGTCTTGAGAAGACATCCAAAGCAACCAGTTCTACACGAATGCTCATTTAATCTGTCTTTTTTCCTGCTCTGCACTTATCCCATTGTCTGTACTTGGATAGTGTGCTTACAAACGTGTTAGTTAAGTTCATGGCCTTCAAGTAAACACCCTTATTCAATGAATGTATGAGATTTTCTGTATCATAGGTGTAAGAACACTGTTGGCAGATTTGTACTAGTTGTTGGTGGTTATGTATGTAAGTTGACAGATTATTAACCCACAGCATATACAATCTGTTGTTGATATTTTGACTGGGTAGCCCTTCCTTTACACCAAATTGTTGTTCATGAGCTATTGTTGGAATAAGTGAGTTGTTGTTGAATAACAGGTTATATATGCATCAACTGCCTATAGCCAAGAAGTATACTGCATCCTAAGAACTATAGTTCTCATTTTGAACTATATATATAGTTCAAAAACATGTTATATATGCATCCTAAGAACTATACATGTGACTAGAAATCTGGACATTTATAGAGTGTCCAGTTGGTGACAAAACAGATTTTGGGTAAAATACCCATGTCCTCTAAACCATTTTTCATGGTAAAAAGTATACTGCCCACCTAATTTTATACGTGGGAAAAAGTTATACCAAATGCTGCAATTGGACTACCACAAATATCCCACACATTTGTTGGTCAAAAATAGGATTTCCACCACCACATTTCACAATCAATACACGTTTCCCACCAAATGGAATCAGAACACAGTGGCGTTTTTCCACCACTTTAACACGCAGCCTAAAACTTATTCTTAGGATCACAACAATCCCATGTTTAGCCGCTTGTGAAGAACGAATATAATGGAAAAAAATCTTTACCCACGATTAGCAGTCACGGGTATAACGGCAAAAATTCTTTACCCACCATATTTGCCACCAAAATAAACCATCCCAAAAAGCTCTATAGCCAAGAAGTGTTGGATGTGGAAACACTTTAACCCACTAAACTGTCCACTGCATGATGGATGGCATCAAATTTTTCCCGAGTACTGATTCCATGCATATAGGCTTTTTTCCACCAAAAGTTTTCAACCCAAATTTAACTATAGCCAAGAGGTAGTGGATGGGGATACGTTTTATGTCACTTACTTTTCCACAGAGTTATTTGTGGATAAAAGACATTACCGACTTGTGCTCGCATGGAAAAAAGCTCTGATTGCACCACATTAGTTTGGTTGGCAACATAATTTCCCACGGAGGAAACTACCTTTTCACACTATTAGTTTTCATGGAATAAACTTAGTTTTTGCCACGAAATGAGGTAATGGTGGGTAAATTATCTATGCTCATGAAGTATATGCCACGAAGGAGCCACCAGAGGAATTGGTGGGATTAATTTTTATCTCATGAATCCATTACTTATTCCCACCAATACGTTTCACGGCAAAAACTCCAATTTGTTGTAGTGCCTTCTTTTAAACAAAAAACCAACAGCTTTGGGACCCACATAAAAAAATCTACTTTTTAATTGTGAGCCTATTAATTTTTTAAAAAACATACGCTGGTCTTGCAAATTTTATAATCGTATTTAGCATTAATATATATATATATGTGTGTGTGTGTGTGTGTGTGTGTAAATTACCATCTTTTTTTGCTTTTAAGAAGTGGACCGGTTCCCTTGATGAGCCAAATTAAGGGGAAAATAAAGCTTAGCTAGATTACCTTGGCAACTTTCAGGTCCACCCGGGAGGTATGGGTTCCCTTGATAACCACCGGAGCAATTGCAACGATACCCGGGACCGTTGCTGGAATTGTAACAATAACTGTGGGGTGCCTTACTGTCACATGGCTTGGGCAAGCTGAAAGCAGAATGGAGGTCGGCGGCATGGGACAGGGCACACAAAGACAGATAGAAACTTGGGGCACACGAAGACATGAAGACTTGAGTTTAGTTGATGTCGTGGGCTGCTGGTGGAGAGGCCTGCTGGTGGGTCAAATCAAACAATAAAGAAGTTGGGCCGTATGGGCCATAAGCTGCAGAGAGTGATCCTTTAAGTAAACTGTAAGGGCCTTTAGCCCAATTAGATTAAGGACTTTTTAGTAAAATACATATTGTAGTACATAAAGTCTTTGTAGGAGATTTAACCTATCATCTGGAATATTCTACTGTTTATCGCTACTGTGGAGGTCCTTTCCCTCAAAGAAAGTGTTGCTACTGCCGTGAGGCTTTTATCAATATTACAATTCCTTATACATTCCATTATATTCACTACTACTATTATATTCTATTACAAGTGGTATCCAAGAGCCCAGATCCTGCTATCCTGAAACTCCAATGGCCGAAGGCACTAGATTGAAGGACCTGCATGAAGGGTTTTCATCATTCAAGAAATCAACTGAAGCATACATAAAAAATTCTGAATCACAATTTACCAATATCAGTATTGAGCTGCAAGCAGTCTGAATGCAAATGGAAACCATGATGCACCAGTTTCAAGCGTTCGCTTCTGAGATGCAAAAATCACATGCAAAAAGCAGTAACCATGGAGAAAACAGTGGACAACACATGCTACCTCAAGCGGGTGACATGTAGCCCAGATCCGTACGGATTGACTTTCCAACATTTGATGGGGATGATCCACAAGGCTGGCTGTACAAGGTAAAACAGTTCTTTGCATTTCACAATACTTTACCTCACCACCGTTTACGTTTGGTATCATTTCACATGGTGGGAAAGGCTTTGGTTTGGTTTCAAGGCCTTGATGAGTCTGGTTTGTTAACTGAATGGGATGATTTTGTGAATGCTTTACTGATTCGTTTTGGCCCTAGTAGCTATGATGATCCGGTTGAACAAATTACTAGACTAAGGCAGATGGGTTCGGTTGAGGAGTATAAGACTGCCTTTGAGCTGATTGCCAATAGGCTAAGGCGTTTGGATGAAAGTGACAAACTAAGTTGCTTTATCAGTGGATTAAAAGACGATATCTGTTTGACGGTTAAAATGTTTAACCCTCACACACTACTCACAGCTTATAGGCTGGCTAGAATTCAAGAAGAAAAACTATCCCTCCATAAAAAGCCAAACCCACGACCAAACTTGCCCGAAAATGTTGAACCAGCCTCATTCAAATAACAACCACCACAAAATCCCAACCCTTCAGAAAATCACCAACCATATAACAAGGCAATAGTACCAGTGCAGAAAATCAGTCCAAATCAAATGAAAATAAGAAGAGAAAAAGGCTTGTGTTACCATTGCGACTCGAAATGGCACCCGGGGCACCGATGCAATAGCCCAAAACTTTATTTAATTGAAGAAGTTGTAGAGGATGATGAGGAGATAGTGGAAGACATGGGTCAGTGTTCTGTCCAGATTGACAAAGAAGGTGTGTGTGAGGTCAAAAAGGACATGCAAAAGACTCCAGAGATTTCCTTACATGCTATTATTGG